>NC_143021.1:14042500-14712500 GCF_055824585.1 Amblyomma mixtum
TACGAGTGAAAACAAGAAAAACGAAAAAACTATTCAATAGCCGTTAAAAACAGCTCTAAAGGAAGAGAGCGAGTAGAACCGGGTAAACAATTCCAGTATTCGATTGCACGTGGAAAAAAACTGTATTTAAAAGTGTCCGTGCGGGCAAAATAAGGCGTGATGTTTAGGCTGTGGTGACTTCTAGTTTTAGATGGTATAGCAGGGATTAGGTAATCATTTGCAGGGGTCCGGCAGAAAGAGTTAATAATGCAATACAAAAATTTTAAAGACTCAGTCCTTCGTCGAGATGAGAGTGGTTGCAGGCCCAGTGATGAAAGTGCTGTGGAAGGCGAAAAATCTCTACCAAACCTGTGACATATGAAGCGAACGGCTTTCTTCTGCACTGCCTCGATTTGGATATCAATTACGGTGAGGTACACGTCTCTCAATAATTACAGAGCCTAACAGTAATAGTCAAAAGTTAACTGTTCAGTATTAGTTAACCAGCCTATTAGTTAGCCTTAGATGTATTTGGATGTACTACACCGCTGACAATGCTATGCCAGAAAAAGTGCTCTTTTAACTTAAATAGCCGATTTTTCAAAATTGCGGAAAGTCTGATGTGAAACACCCTGTATTTTACGTTTGACGCAGCTCCTATGGGGGCGGCCCTTCGTTAACATTTGGCAAGCGCTTTTCGAAGTAGCGTTGATCATTTCGAATCTAGTTGTAGTAGTAGTAGACTTTCATTCAGCCATAATATAGAGGCCTAGCATGTCGACTGCCTGGGCGACCAGACATCGCTGTTCTTCCTCCCCTCCAGCGCCAAGCCAGTCAAGCCTGGTGGTGATGGATAGAGAAAGGGGGGGGGGGGGTAGGAACGCGACTGCTGAATAGGCAACAGAAGAGGCAATGGGCCAGGTGCGCATAATGCAGGAGCAGTTGGGACAGGAAGGGTCCGATCGAAAGCGATCGATATGCGATATATATATATATATATATATATATATATATATATATATATATATATATATATATATATATATATATATATATATATATATTGTAATAAGGGGGTTTATTTGGAGGACCTGGTGAACGTGGTCACTGAGCGCAGCCGTCCAGACGCTGCTCCGCTGACTCTGCCTCGACCTCCTCGTCTTCAACTAGTCGCAGAGGTCTGCTGCGGGTCACCTTCTTCATCACAATCACCCCTCGAGCAAAGAGGGAGCCATCCTGGCGACTTAGGGGGCAGACAAGATGGCCGGATCGTAGTAAGGCTTCAGTCGCTGCACGTGAACAGTCTCACGCCCACGGCAGCGGAGGTCGGTAGGAGGTGTGACAGGCTCGACGACATAGTTCACTGGAGAAGTCTGTTGAATTACACGGTAAGGGCCTTGGTACTTTGCGAGCAGCTTTTGGGACAGGTGCGGAGCGGCGGGAGGAACCCACAGCCAAACAAGAGAGCCAGGTGAGAAGGTGTTGACCGGCTGGAGGCTTTCGCTGCGAGATTGTTGACGGAACTGGTGTTCCGACGTAAGCGATCGCGCAAGGCGCCTGCAGTCTTCAGCATGCTTCGCTGCTTGCGACACGATAGTAGATTCGGAGGGATCAGGGCTGTACGGGAGGATAGTGTCAATCGTTGAAGAGGGCTCACGTCCATGGAGAAGAAAGAACGGCGAGAATCCGGTGGTGGTCTGGGAGGCCGTATTGTAGGCGAAGGTAACGAAAGGGAGGACGTCGTCCCAATTAGAGTGGTCTGACGCAATATACATTGATATCATGCCTCCAAGAGTGCGGTTGAAGCGTTCAGTGAGACCGTTTGTTTGCGGGTGGTAGGCACTGGTGGTACGGTGTAGAGTCCGACACTGTCGTTGGAGCGCTTCGACAACTTCGGACAGGAAAACGCGGCCCCGGTCGCTCAAAAGCTCGCGGGTCTTCCTCGTCTTCAACTAGTCGCAGAGGTCTGCTGCGGGTCATCTTCTTCATATATATATATATATATATATATATATATATATATATATATATATATATATATATAGAAGAAGGGGTCACAACCTTGCAATTATCTTAATTTAATACCGACAGCTGAGGAAGGACGGTCCTCCGTCCGAAACTGTCGGTATTAAATTAAGATAATTGCAAGGTTGTGACCCCTTCTTCTACAAGTCTTCCTGGCCCATTGAACGACAAGACCTCCTGCAACTATATATATATATATATATATATATATATATATATATATATATATATATATATATATATATATATATATATATATATAGGTATAGATACCGCACCAGCAATCCTTTTCTGATCGCAGTGTCGTGCCCCACTGACCTGCCTGATTGTTTCCGGAGACTTGTCATGCAACTTTTGCCTCAATGCTGATCTGGTGTGCCTCTTGCTTATCTTGTCGGTTAACGTAGAGCTAAATCCGGGACCTCAGAACGGCGAGACAACCGCATCGCTTGAATCCATTTCGCAGACTCTTGCTCGCTTAGAACTGTCCGAAAGCACCGTTCTTGCCGAACTCTCGCTAATCCGCTCTGCTCAAACTAACATAGAAGGTATGGTCGGCCGGCTGTCTTCCCGTCTCGACGCACTGGAAAAAGTTGTCGAGAATAATCAGCTCAACGAGCAGAACTCTTCTGGCATCTCCTAAACAAGTATGGAAAAAATTTCTGCGGAAGTGAAGGTTCTCACCGACAAATGTGATGATACAGAAAATCGCCTCCGCCGATCCAATTAGCTTTTTTTTTTCGGGATTAACGACGCTAATGGGTAAAAGTGGACTGAGTCGGAGTCTCAAATTATTTCTTTTTGCTCAAAAAGCTTGGCCTTACCGTGAACCCTGATGATATAGAACGGGCACACAGGCTAGGGCGCTTCAAGCCAGGAAAGAATCGCCCAATAATTGTAAAATTTACGCGTTTCAAGGAGAAATCAAGGATTCTGTCTGCGGGACCGAAGCTCAAAGATTCGTCCTGTGCTCTTCGTGATGATTATTCTGCAAGTGTGCGAGCAGCCAGGAAACTTTACAATTACGCCCAACGAAGAAGCTCCAACTTCAAGATCATATTCGACAAGCTTGTCATGAATACATATAAACAGCGCTAAACGACAGGACTAGAAGAGGAGTAGACAAACAGCGCCGTGTTTGTCTACTCCTCTTCTAGTCCTGTCGTTTAGCGCTGTTTATATGTACTTTCGCCATGGAACACCAACTCGCCCAATCTACTGTTCTTCTATTGTCATGAATGACAGGCACTTTCGATACAACGCAAACACGAATTCTGTCGAGGAAGTGCAATTATAGCCATTGCCGCCCGCTTCCAGGCTGCCTCCACGCCCCCCGCCACAGTCCCTACGCGTGCGTCACTTCGCACTGACTTGTCAGACATTAGCCGTCCTACTAGCCAACATTCGCAGCTACCTGCCCAAGAAAGACGCTGCAGATGCCTTCCTAACTGATAGCGGTACAGATATAGCTATACTTACTGAGTACTGAGTACAAGCTATACTTACTTCCATAAATATCCCCCCCTTACAAAAGCTTCCATTTTCTCAGATGCCGCCTGTTACTATCACTGGCAACGGTATTGCAAATCTCATAGATAAGCTTAAGGTTTCAAGCGCCCCAGGACCTGATAATATTCCTTCAAAGGTACTGAAATGCACTAAGGATATCTGAAGCCAGTTTTTGCAAATAATATTCGAGCAATCGATTGCTACAGGTTCAATGCCGGATGACTGGAAGATGAGTCGAGTAGTTCCGGTTTTTAAAGCACGTAAGCGGTCCGATCCTTCTAACTACCGTCCGATTTCTCTGACATGCATTGCCTGCAAGCTACTAGAGCGCATTATATATTCGCACGTGGCCTCTCATCTAGATTACAACTGCTTCTCCCCCCCCCCCATCAGCATGGTTTCAGATCCGGTTATTCATGCGAAACCCAACTTTTTCATTTCACTACCGATCTGAGCCTAAATTTCGATTCGTCATTTCAGACTGATGTCATATACCTGGACTTCTCGAAAACTTTTGATCGTGTACCCCATCAGCGCCTTCTAGCCAAACTTTCATGCTTATGCATCGATCCTCTGGTTTTAACATGGCTGCGTTGTTTTCTAACTGCTCGTTGTCAATAGACCATTATCGATGATGATCAGTCGCTTGCAACTGAGGTTTTGTCCGGTGTCCTCCAGGGCTCGGTGCTCGGTCCACTTCCATTTTTAATTTTCATAAATGACCTTCCTGCGGGCATCTCATCGACCGTTCGTCTTTTCGCAGACGACTGCGTCTTGTACCGTCGCATAACCACTAAAAAAGACCAGCTAATCCTTCAAAATGACTTGAGCAGAATTGAAGATTGGTGTTCCACATGGCTAATGCAGCTCAACGTTTCCAAGTGTAAGTAAATGCAGGTAACACGCAAGCGCACCACTGTCAACTACGCATATTCATTGAACTCAACCACCCTTTCCAAAGCCGTTTCATACCGGTATCTAGGAATTCATATCACCAACAGCCTCACGTGGTCCGACCACATTACGAAACTGGCAGCTGATGCTTCGAAATCACTCGGGTTTATCAGACGGCACCTTGGTTCTGCCCCACCTTCTATCCAAAAACTAGCCTGCAATACTTTCGTCCGCACTAAACTAGAATATGCCTCCCCTATTTGGAACCCACACCAAGCTTACTTAATCGACACCCTAGAAGCTATTCAAAGCCGTGCATCCCGCTATATTTCATCCGACTATCACACCCACTCTAGATTTACAAATATAAAATTGTCTCTCGACATAGAGCCTCTGGTGCACAGGCGGAAAATTGCCCGTTTGTCATTGTTCCACAAACTTTACCATTGTTTTCCATCATTTCGGGACTCCATTTTGCTTCCGCCCCTCAGAACTTCGCGCCGTCTCTTCAACTCCACGAGCATTCTACGCATTCACGGCTCCACTAACTCATTTAACAAGTCTTTTCTACCTGTTGCCATCGAAGAATGGAATTCATTACCCGAGTGCATTGCCATCGAGCGAAATCCGTGTAAGTTCCGCCATTTGCTGCTGTCGCACTTAAACACCTGATGTTGATTATTCTTTTTGTGTTTAACTACCGTTTCATATATGTTTGGCCACTTTCTCTGATGGATTCATGTACATTTTTTTCTTTATATCCTGCCAGTACATGAATATGGCACTGATTGTGACCTGGTGTTTTTTTTTTTATGTAATGCCCCCCTCCCCCCTTATGTAATGCCCCACCACCCAGGGGTCTTTAAGGGTCAATAAATGATGAAATGATGACAGAAGCCAACAGCCACAGAAGCCAAAGGACACAGGGTATTTTTAATTTATTTATTTATTTTGTGGTGTTGATCAATTTAGAATATTACTGAATATGTTATCGCTTAAAGCTAATTGATTAGAAAAGCACAAGAAAAAACTACCACATGCCGCCGGTGGGATCCGAAATCTATATATATATATATTGTGAAGAAGATGGACCCCTTCGCTGGACGCCGATGAAGAAGAAGCGGTTGTGGAATTGCCATCGCGCAGATCGTGTCGGTCTTGGTCGCCCAGCTCCATCGCCGACCTCGACGCCGTCCCCGAAGTCCTTCTTTACATTTGGTGGAGGTGCGGTGTCGCGAAATAATGCGGTGATCAACTGTGCTCGTGCCGAACTGGAGTTTTTTGCGCTTGACGTACCGTTGCCGAACGTTCCTTCTCCGAAAGTCGTCGTTGCCGAAGATATTGACCTCCCTGCGTGCTCTTTCGTCCTTGTGCCCACCGCTTGTGATTTTCCCCGCAGTGCCGATGTCCTTTTCACACCCTCGCCCATCTTTATAAACCGCCAAAGTCTTCCCCTGCCTTATGCCGTACTTTCTATATCAGCTGGCCTCACCGCGCTCTGGATTTCTAATCCGTTCTCCTTTCCCGTCTCCCTGCGTCGTGCCGAATGCCTCGGCACCGTACAGCTCATTGATTCCATTCTCACCGCTGACGCAACCACCGCTTCGCAGCCTGGTGACTTGGCTGCACTCACACCACCTGTTCTTGCGCCGGACCAGTCGTCTCCTGACGTTTTCCTCCGCTCCATCGACGCCAATCTTCCTGGTCCTCAACGCACTGAACTTCTCGCGCTGCTTCATCAGTTCCGTTCTTCATTCGACTTTCATCAGCCTGCTTTGAGCCGCACATCAACTGTCGCCCACCACATTGACACCGGTTCTCATGCTCCTCTGCGTCAGCGCCCCTATCGTGTCTCTGCCACCGAGCGCCGAGTTATTGAAGACCAAGTTGATACTATGCTTCAGAATGGCGTGATCGAGCCTTCGAGCAGTCCGTGGGCCTCTCCTGTAGTCCTGGTGAGGAAGAAAGACGGTTCTATTCGCTTCTGCGTTGATTACCGTCGCCTAAATAAAATCACGCGGAAAGATGTGTACCCTCTACCGCGTATAGATGATGCATTGGACTGTTTACAAGGCGCTGAACTCTTTTCTTCGCTCGATTTACGCTCCGGTTACTGGCAGGTACCCATGGCTGCGGAAGATCGCCCTAAAACCGCATTTGTGACCCCCGATGGCCTCTTTGAATTTACCGTCATGCCTTTCGGTCTGTGTAATGCTCCTGCTACATTCGAGCGTATGATGGACACTATTCTGCGTGGCCTGAAGTGGAAGACGTGCCTGTGTTACCTTGACGACATCGTGGTGTTCTCGCCGGACTTTGCGACCCACCTCTCTCGCCTGAAGCAGGTCTTGACATGTCTTGCGAATGCCGGTCTGCAGCTCAACTTGAAGAAGTGTCGTTTCGCTGCTCGTGAGCTGACTATTTTAGGCCACGTTGTGTCCAAGGAGGGTATCCGCCCTGATCCCGCCAAACTTCGAGCTGTGACTGCCTTCCCGAAACCTACTACCATTAAGCAACTCAGGAGCTTCTTGGGCTTGTGCTCATACTTCCGGCGTTTTATACGGAACTTTGCTTCCATTGTCGCCCCGCTGACTCAGCTCCTTGGCCATAACTCAGACTTTTCGCTGTGGTCACCAGCATGCGACACCGCCTACAATACCTTGCGCCGCCTCCTCACAGCTCCGCCCATCCTGCGCCATTTTGACCCCCAGGCGCCCACCGAAGTGCACGCAGACGCCAGTGGTGTCGGCCTCGGCGCTGTGCTTGCTCAGCGCCCCTCTGGCTTTGGCGAATACGTGGTCGCTTATGCCAGCCGTACTCTCACGAAAGCTGAAACTAACTACTCAGTAACGGAAAAGGAGTGCTTGGCCGTTGTCTGGGCACTCACAAAGTTTCGACCTTACCTTTACGGCCGTCCTTTTGATGTAGTCACTGACCATCATGCCCTCTGCTGGCTTTCATCGCTCAAAGATCCCTCCGGCCGGTTGGCACGATGGGCTCTTCGTCTCCAAGAATATGATATCCGTGTCGTTTACCGATCTGGTCGCAAGCATAAAGACGCCGACGCTTTGTCTCGCTCGCCGCTTCCAGCCGACCTTGCCAGCCTCTCTGCCTTGGACCCCGTGGTGTTTACGCTCGACGTCAGTGACATGCCCGCCGAACAACGAAAGGACCCATGGATCGCCTCTCTTATTGACTACCTCTCCAACCATTCGCAAGTTACCCCTTCACGCGACGTTCGCCGCCAAGCTTCCCACTACGAGATTCGGGATCACCTCCTTTACCGGCGCAACTACAATTCAACTGGACGGAAATGGCTCCTCGTGATCCCGCGCCATCTACGGACCGAAGTATGTACAGCTTTCCACGCCGATCCGCAGTGCGGTCACGCCGGAGTTTTCAAGACGTACACTCGAATCCGTCTTCGCTACTATTGGCGCGGTATGTACAACTCGGTTCTTCGGTACGTCCGATCGTGCCTGGCTTGCCAACGCCGCAAACCTGCCTCTCACCGTTCGGCTGGTGAGTTACAGCCTCTCGTATGTCCGCTTAGACCCTTCGACCGCATTGGCATTGACTTCTACGGCCCTCTTCCGTACACAGCTGCCGGCAATCGGTGGGTCATGGTCGCGGTCGACCATCTGACGAGATATGCCGAAACCGCCGCGCTCCCAGCTGCAACAGCCCGTGATGTGGCCGGTTTCTTATTGACGCACTTCATTCTCCGTCACGGTGCTCCTCGCGAATTGCTCAGCGACAGAGGCCGTGCTTTCTTATCTGACGTCGTTCAAGCCCTGCTCGCTCAGTGCAAAATCATTCATCGCACTTGCACCGCTTACCATCCGCAAACAAACGGTCTTACTGAACGATTTAATCGCACCCTCGGTGACATGTTCGCGAAGTACGTTGGATCCGATCACACCGACTGGGACATTGTGCTGCCTTATATCACCTATGCATACAACACTGCTACGCAATCCAGCACGGGTTTCTCTCCGTTCTTTTTGCTATACGGTCGGCATCCATCTGCTCCCCTTGACACAGTGCTGCCCTACAAACCTGATGCCTCTGAATGTACCACCGTTACCGAAGCTGCACAGCACGCCGAAGAATGCCGCCAGATTTCCCGATCGTTCACGACCGACTCTCAATGGCGCCAAAAACATCGCCATGACACCACTCAGAGGAATGCACCACACTTCGAGCCCGGCTCGCTCGTGTGGCTGTGGGTTCCATCCAGCAGTCCCGGCCTTTCAACAAAACTGCTCTCCAAGTACCATGGGCCCTACCGTGTCGACGAGCGCACTTCGCCAGTCAATTACATTGTTGAGCCTCTTACACCACCTTCTGATCTTCGGCGCCGTGGCCGTGAAACTGTACACGTGCAGCGCCTTAAGCCGTTCTACGACCCCATCGTATCTTCGTCCCCTTAAGTCGCCAGGATGGCTCCTTTTTCTCTGGGGGGCATTGTGAAGAAGAAGATGGACCCCTTCGCTGGACGCCGATGAAGAAGAAGCGGTTGTGGAATTGCCATCGCGCAGATCGTGTCGGTCTTGGTCGCCCAGCTCCATCGCCGACCTCGACGCCGTCCCCGACGTCCTTCTTTACAATATATATATATATATCAGAGAAGTCCCCTGCCGCACGTGTTCTAGAAATACTTGCGAAAATCGTACTCGAATACAACAACTTTGAATTCAACGATCAACACTACTTACAAATTAATGGCACAGCCATGGGTATAAGGATGGCCCCCACCAACGCCAACATCTTCATGCATAGTATTGAATCTAAATTTTTGCAAGATTCTCTCATCAAGCCCATCATATACAAACGCTATTTGGATGATATTTTTTTTTAATTTGGGCTGACATAGAGCAAGAACTCCTACACTCTATTGAACAATTTAACCTTAACCACCCCAACATATCGTTGACTCACGCGTACTCCCACACCACAATTAACTTCCTAGATGTGGAGATTTCGTTAAAAGAAGGCTCACTTAGCACCAACGTATATAGCAAACCGACGGGCCGTCAACAATACTTACACTTTCAAAGTTGTCATCCTCGTCACTCCAAAACAAGTATCCCATACTCTCAGGCACATGGATCTAAAAGAATCTGTTCACAAGATCAAGACTTCGTGAGGAATTCCAATCGCATGCAAGAAGTCCTCACCAGGCAAAGATATCCCCCGCCATTGTCGACGATGCAATTCAAAGGGCATCTAAACTCAACCGAGAGGAAATACTAGATGGACGTCGACGCAGTGAAGAAACAGATCACCGGGCAAATTTGGTACTCACCTTCAGAAGTAATCCCCCCAACGTAAACAAAATCCTTAAAAAACATTTCAACATTCTCGAACAAAGCGACCGCCTCGCCAAAATTTTCACTACTCCCCCTCACGTAGTCTACAGACGACCGAAAAACATTCAAAACATTCTCGTACACTCAAAAACACATAACCACTTGGGGTTGCGCCAAAAGTAGATGCCAGGTTTGCAAACATATGCAAACAACAAGCTGTGCAATAAGCACAGCCTCAGGCTTTAAATGGAAAATCAACGGCGACTTTAATTGTGACTCCTCCAACGTTATCTACCTCCTAGAATGCGGTGTGTGCAGTATGCAGTACATTAGGCAGACAGTTAACCCTCTACGAATTCGCTTTAATAACCACCGCGCTCATGCCCTATCTCTACCTAATCTCCCTTTGTCAAAACACATTAATGACAAAAAACACCCATTTGAAGCATTTAAATTATAAGTCTTACAGGGTGGGTTCAACAACACCCAGAAACGGGAGCAACGCGAGTCGTACTTTATAAGTTTGGAACAATTGCCCAAGGCATTAATGAGAACCTGGGCGCTTTGTCTTCAATACACCTCTTGCAAATCCAGTACTGACCTTGGAGTGCCGCCTTGACAAGCCTCAGCCGTTCCTCCTTCTTCGCAAGCTTTCCCCCATACGCTTACACCGATGTCTTCATCGCACACCGCGCTCTTAACTCCCCCGTTCGACCATCTTGACTAGAGCGGCGCAATCAAAGAACCTTAAGCACTCCCGCCATTCACAGTGGCCCCGCGCCAATTCTTCCCCAAATTCGCCTTCGTTTCCGGCCTTTTCTTTACCTTTTTTTTTGTTCCTTCTGTGGGTGTGTGCATGTGAGCGCACCTACACCCCACGTGTGTCTAGTTAATTCCACTCTGCCCCCTTGACTCATCCTGCCAAAGGAGATGCACATGGCGGAAGTTCCCCCGCCCCCCTCTTTGCTTCTTTGTATTTTGTTTACTCGCTTAAGCGGACAACATTTTAGTGCATCTCAAATCTATGCTGTGCTTTGGGCACTGTCTGTCTCCATACACTTTACTAGCTGCCCGCTGTGTTAGGACTCAGGTTCGCCGTCCATTCTCCCCTCCCGCTATTTTGTTTCCTCTTTTCTTCTTTATTCGTCTTTTCTCCCCGCGACCGCATACATGGGTGGCGGGCGACGACATTTGCTCTTCCCCCTTCCTGTTTCGTTTGCGTATTTTTGTTATTTTTTTCTTTTTTTTCTGTTCCTTGAGCCATCCTTTTTCCTGCATCGTCAGCTTGTTTTGGCTCATGTGTCGAACACCTGTACAGATGAAGACCCTTTAAGAAGAGAAGCAAGAACCATGTAACTTCAGTGTTGAAAAAGGACAGGCTCTCTCCGAAACGTCGACCCCCAATAAATGTTTACTTAAAAGATGCGTTTCTCAATTTTGCATATATATATATATATATATATATACATATGAGAGAAGCCAACAGCCACAGAAACCAAGGGGCACAGGGGATTTTTTTTTTAATTTATTTATTCATTTTGTGGTGTTGATCAATTTAGAACGTTACAGAATATGTTATCGCTTAAAGCTAATTGATAAGAAAAGCAGAAGAAAAAACAACCACATGCCGCTGGTGGGATCCGAACCCACGACCTCCGAATTACGCGTCCGGTGCTCTACCTCTGAGCTACGGCGACGGCTGTCAAACCTTCTGCTTTCGCGGGTATTTATGTTTACAAGTAACCTAACCTTGAGAGTGTTCATCAGCGCCACCCACGTTCATAAGCGGCGGACGTAGAACGTCCTGAGTTACCGCAGGTGTGACGTAGAACGTCATCGAACGGAGATGGTGGAAGCTGCGTGAGAACCCTCTTATGCTTCCTATGGCAGGGCATGTAATGCGAATGTAACCCGTCCTTTCGGCCCCTTCTTTTGAAAAACCAGTCTGTACTCGAATGCCTTCGCGAAGAAAAGCACGAAGGGAATGGCCTACTGTGGGTCGGACGCCGCGGCACTCGGCTGCGGGATCGGGTTCCCGCACGGCGTCTGGCCGGCCGCTCTGCCTCCCTCGACCGCGGCGCCGCGCTTCCGCCGTGGCGATAACGGGCTTGTCTTAAACAGCTCTAAATGTTGTGGCTGACTCGTAACTCACGTTACAACGGTCCAAAACACCTGCACCGCTGGGGAGCGGTCCGTTCTGTGATGTTATACACTGTACACATGCATGCGTGCGCTTGTTTCTTACTTCTTTTTGTGTTTCTTTTTTTGTTTTATTTGTGGTTTTGCTTTGTACTTTCCTTGTTAGAATATTGTTTGTGTCAATTCTGCTGGGTTCACCGCCCACACCGAAGGGAGCTTCTCTCGAAACATTCCTTCTGAGAAGCAACTAGTTCCCTCCCTATCTATTTCTATAGCTTTGTTACCCAAGCCTCCGCCGTTGCCTTCCTATATTTATTTTTATTTTTTAATGTTACTTTTGCTTCCTTTATTTTTATATTTTTGTGCACATATGTGTTTTTCCCCTTCCCTGTCCTTCGCAACCGTCACCCTCTTCCCTCTAAATGGACTGGAGCACTTGCGTCTTATACTGACTTTGCGTCCCTTTCCACTAACGGGAGAGAGAGTGGTTTCACCTCACCCTTTGCGCACGTTGCGTACAAAATGAGAAATTGTGTTCATTCTTGTGTATACCCTGAGGAAGGACGGTCCTCCGTCCGAAACTGTCGGTATTAAATTAAGATAATTGCAAGGTTGTGACCCCTTCTTCTATATATATATATATATATATATATACATATATATATATATTGTAGTGAATTACAATGAACGCGCCTGAACTATTATGAATGCACCTTAGGTTGCCTCGATGGCAGAAGAAGAAGTCGACGACGAAGTGTGCAGGCGCGCGGCTCCAGCTCTCTGGTGAACTGTATTGCTGAGTTCACTAGTACGCGAACCCCCTTTCATTTGGTGGAAGTTGCGGTCGTCTGACGCCCTGGACCTTCGCTGCCGTCTTCTCCCGCCGCTCACAATGCCTAAGGACTCCGTGCCCAGTCCTGCCCCACCCACCCCGACCGTCCTGTGCGCTGGAGCGCTGCGGCAGCGTGATCCCGCTTTCTTCAGTGGCACCGGCGACGATGACGTCGAGGATTGGCTGGCATCGTACGAACGGGTGAGCACTCATAACAAGTGGGACGATGCACTCAAACTCAACAACGTCATCTTCTACCTTTCGGCCATTGTGAACCTATGGTTCAGAAACCACGAAGCCGACATCCCCACGTGGTCAGCCTTCAAGTCCAATTTTTCTGATGTATATGGCAGGCCTGCAGAGCGCAAGCTGCGCGCGGAACAACGCCTGCAAAGTCGGGCGCCGCTGCCTGGTGAAAATTTCACCAGCTGCATAGAACATTATGAAAGGAATCGACGACGATGCGTTCCAGATGCTTCTGGCACGCAATCCCACCACAGTCGCCGACGTCATTACCCATTGCCAGAACTTTGACGAACTTCGGAAGCGACGCATCCTCACCCGTTCTCCGCTTTCGCAGCAGGAATCGCTTGCTTCCCTCACATCTGACACCGACCCGGCGCAACTGTCACCGCAGATAAAACAGTTTGTTCGGGAGGAAGTCGCGCGGCAGCTCTCGTTGATGCCCTCCAGTCACGACGCTGCGACTCCTCTGGTGGCGCCATTGCAGGAGGTCATCCGCCATGAAGTTGCCGAGGCTATTCCCACTGCACATCCAGTCCCTTCGGTTGCTGCATTAACCAACGCCGAGGCTCAGTATCCCCAACCATTTCCTATACCCGCCCGGATGACCTACGCAGGAGCAGCGGCGCGCTCCGTGCCCCTGACTGTTCCACCTCGTCAGCCCGTCCTGCGGCCGGCCCCGTCTCCACGACCAACCCCGGTTTCTTCGCCGTCACCGCAACGGCTTTACAACCCTTGTCGCACATCTGTTATTCCTGTGGGTACCCGGGACATGTCGCCCGCCACTGTCGCCGTCGTATGGTGGCATCGCCAACCATCTCAACCCCTGTGCATCCATCCCAGATGTTTTATTCGGCTTTTCCATCCTTGCCGCTAGACGCGTACGCCCCCGACCGTCGTGCTTATGCTTACGAGACCCGACGCTCTCCATCAACGCGCCGCCGCTCACTGTCACCAATGCGCCGTCGCCCTCCCTCCGTTGAAGAGGGAGACTAAGATCCCCAGTTCCGGAGGCAAGAACTGCGCGCTGTTCGAAAAGCTCAAGGCCTCCGTTTTCCCCACGCAACGTTCTTCAGGTCATCGTCGACGGACTGCCGGCACATGCGCTTATCGACACGGGTGCCTCGGTACCAGTGATTCACGAAAAACTCTGCCGCCGCTTGCGCAGTCACGACGTCATTTACGGGTCTCTCGCTCCGCACCGCTAGTGAACAGTGCATTGCCCTTCTCGCCTCGTGCACAGCGCTTGTCATCATTGACGATATATTGTATCCAGTCGAATTGTTGGTGCTGTCCTCATGCTCACATGACATAATTATCGGGTGGGACTTTCTGTCACACAACAACGCCGTCATCGATTGCGCCCGCGCTGAAGTTGAATTTTCTCCTTTGTTTGACGAGCTTACTACTGAAACATCTGCCCCCTTGCCACTCAAGGTGGCAAGGGGGCAGAAGAAGTTGAAGTAGCGCCGGGAGCATCTGCCCTTGTTTCCCTGTCGTGCTGTGCCGCATCGGATGACACCGTTTTATTTACGCCGTCTGCTTCCTTTGTACGCCGGAAGAACCTGCCGCTACCTTCTGCTCTCCTCGATGTCCGGCGGGGTGTCACGAGGATGCTGCTCTACAACCCATCCCCGTGTGCCCTTACACTGCTACCTGGTGAGTCCCCTGGCTGCATTCAATCTGTCTGCCTTCTCTCTGCCCTTAATATCCACGAGGCAGCCAGCGGTCCCTCACTAAACGCCATGCATTCCGAGCTCGCTACTGAACCTGAGCCTGACGAACTTTTCCGCGCCGCCATCGACGATACTCTTCCGTCCACCTACCGTCAGCAGCTTTCAGCCCTTCACATCACTTTCCGCTTCGCTTTCGATGCAGCCCATCAGCCTTTAGGCCGTACATCAACCGTGGCTCATCGCATTGAGACCAGCTCCCACCCGCCTTTTCGGCAGCGCCCCTATCGCGTGTCTGCGGCTGAGCGTCAAGTGATACGAGGGGCGTTCATTAAAGATTTCCCCTGACCCACTACCTTTCGACGGGGAGCAATGAAACTTTGCAGATTTATTAGTCCTTCTCTGCATAGGTGCCGCCCAGGGACACACACTTCTCCCATCTTTTTATGCAACTGCAAACACCTCGCATGTTGAAGTCGACAGGTTGCTCCAAAGGTACATGTTGTGACTTCAGAAATCAGAGTCTCATCATCTGGAAAATGCTTGTCCTTCAAATATTATTTCATTGTTGGAAAGGGGTGGAAGTCGGATGGTGCGAGGTCGGGTGAATAAGGGGGATGCGGTAGAATTTCAAAGCCGCAGCAGCGTGCTTCCATTTGGCCAGCATGTGAGTTGTGAACAGGGGCATTGTCTTGCAGAAGGCGGACGCCTTTGGTGAGCAGGCCACGTCTCTTCCTTTTGATGGCCTCCCGAAATATCCGCAGCAGTGAAGCATACTATGCCCCAGTAATCGTGGCACGCTTTTCTAGGAAGTCCATCAAGACTACTCCGTGCTGGTCTCAAAAGACTGTGAGCATGACCTTGCCCGCCGAGGGCTGGGTGCGTACCTTCTTTGGAGGCGGTGAGTCCAAGTGCTTCCATTGCATTGACTGGACTTTAGTCTCAGGATCAGAGTGATGAACCCAGCTTTAATGCTGTGCAATTAGTCTGTTGAAAAAGTCCTCCTGGCTTCCACGGCACGTGGTCAAAAGAGCCTGAGAGCATTAGACTCGTTCCTGCTTTTGGAAAGGTGTGAGCATCCTGAGAACCCAGTGAGCGGATACCTTACGCATATGAAGATAGTCCTGAAGGATTTTTTCCATAAACCCCACACTAATCTTGACATTTTGGGCTAGGTCTCGAACGGTTACGCGGCGGTTTTCTAAAATTGCGGCCTACACTTGCTGGATGCTGTGTTCATCGATAGCGGAGTGGGGTCGCCCGGCAATCGGAGCCGTTTCCACCGAAGTCCAACCACATTTGAATTGACGATACCAGTTCTTCACTACATCAAATGATGGAGAATCCTCCCCATAAACCTCTTTTATCTCATTGAACGTCTCCTTGGAATGCGGCCTTTCAAGTACAGGAACTTGATGACTGTTCTGTGTTCCAATGCATCCATTATCGCACCTCACACCACTTCGGCACCTCTAAAAGAAAGACTGTTATTAGTTCAGAGTTGCACATTGGCACCTGACCTATAGTGAGTTAAGTCATTACACATGCGCAGTTTCAGCGTCCTGCAATAAACGGAAGTGAGTCAGGGGAAATCTTTATTGAACGCCCCTCGTAAGTGAGCACGTTGAAGACATGCTGCACCGTGGCGTTATCCTTCCCTCTCACAGCCCTTGGTCTTCTCCGGTGGTGCTGGTCAAGAAGAAAGACGGTTCTATGAGATTTTGTGTCGATTACCGGCGACTGAACAAAATTACCCACAAAGACAATTATCCGCTTCCCCGCATCGATGGCGCTCTTGACTGTCTCCAAGGCGCCGAATACTTCTCCTCTCTTGACTTGCGTTCGGGCTACTGGCAGGTCCCGATGGCTGCCGCTGACCGTGAGAAGACCGCATTCGTTACCCCCGACGGCCCTTACGAGTTCACCGTTATGCCATTCGGCCTGTGCAACGCGCCAGCTACATTTGAAAGAATGATGGATAACGTCTTACGCAAGCTGAAGTGGCATACCTGCCTCTGTTACTTGGACGATATCGTTGTCTTTTCGGCAGATTTTTCCACTCACCTCACGCGCCTGCAGCAGGTTCTGACTTGCCTCACCGACGCCGGCCTACAGCTTAATCTGAAGAAGTGCCACTTCGGCGCCCGGCAGCTAACCATCTTGGGTCACATTGTATCTAAGGAAGGCGTTCTCCCCGGCCCGGCCAAACTTCGCGCTGTTGCGGAGTTTCCCAATCCGACAACAATAAAGCAGCTTCGGAGCTTTATCGGTCTGTGTTCCTATTTTCGGCGCTTCGTCCGCAACTTTGAGTCGATCATTGCGCCACTCACGAAACTGCTTGGAACCGACAACCACCTGTCCGCTTGGTCACCCGAATGCGAAGACGCGTTCACCACACTGCGCCGTCTTACCTCGCCGCCCATACTTCGCCACTACGATCCGAGAGCCCCTACCGAGGTGCATACTGATGCAAGTGGCGTCGGCCTGGGAGCTGTCCTGACTCAGCAGAAAGATGGTTATGAGGAATAGGTCGTGGCGTATGCGAGTCGGGTGCTCAGCAAGGCTGAATGCAACTATTCCGTTACGGAGAAGAAATGTTTAGCGATCGTCTGGGCACTCATGAAATTTCGACCTTATCTGTACGGCCGCCAGTTTGATGTCGTCACGGACCATCACGCGCTTTGCTGGTTGTCGTCTCTCAAAGACCCGGTCCGCCGTCTCGCCAGATGGGCTCTCCGCCTTCAGGAGTTCGACATCCGCGTTGTATAGCGCTCTGCCCGCAGGCACATGGACGCCGACGCTCTATCTCGATCTCCTCTGCCCACCGCCCCTGCATGCTCATCCGTGCCAGAACCCGTCCTCTCGCCTCTTACCACCTCTGATATGCTTGCGGAACAGCGCAAAGACCCGTGGCTTGCGTCGATCATCGACGTCGTGACCAACGCTCACACTGCTGTGCCTTCGCGCACTCTCATCCTCCAGGCACCCCGTTTTGCCTTTCGTGATGGCCTGCTCTACCGCCGTAACTACACACAAGATGGTCGACGGTGGCTCCTCGCGATACCTCGCCATTTACGTTCTGAGATCTGTGCCTCGTTTCACGCTGACCCACAATGTGCCCACGCCGGTGTGTTGAAGACGTTCCAAAGAATATCTCAACGTTATTATTGGCGGGGCATGTACGGGTACATTCGCCAATACGTCCGCTCCTGCATCGACTGTCAGCAACGCGTCTCCCGCGCCCCGTACGAGCGGCCCCTTGCAGCCATTGCCGTGCCCGGCTCGCCCATTCGATCGTGTTGGCGTCGACCTCTACGGCCCGCTGCCCTACACGTTATCTGGAAACCGCTGGATAATTGTTGGCGTCGACCACCTAACCCGATATGCAGAGACCGCCGCACTACCCGCTGCCATTGCTCGTGACGTTGCCCACTTCCTGCTGCACAATTTTGTTCTTCGCCATGGTGCGCCGCGCGAGTTTCTCAGTGATCGAGGCCGTGTCTTTCTTTCGGACGTGGTGGAAGCCCTCCTCAGAGAGTGTCGCATCATTCATCGGACCACCACTGTCTACCACCCTCAAACTAACGAGCTGACTGAGCGCTTTAATCGCACTCTCGGCGATATGCTCACCATGTACGTCTCGTCAGATCAGTCTAACTGGGACGCTGTCCTGCCTTTTGTGACGTACGCATACAATACCGCCACCCAGTCAACCACCGGATTTTCCCCTTTCTACCTGTTGTATGGCCGTGAGCCGCCCTCCACAATGGACACGGTTTTGCCGTACACTCCGGACGCCTCCGAATGCACGCCCCTTTCCGAACTCGCCAAGCACGCCGAGGAATGTCGCCAACTGGCCCGTTCTTTCACCTCGGACTCCCAAGGTCGCCGAAAGCATGAACACGATGCCCATCAAACCGCGCACACTTTCGCTCCAGGTTCATTAGTTTGGCTTTGGGTCCCCTCCACAACACCAGTACAGTCTTCGGAATTTCGCAGAGAACAACATGGCCCTTACCGCGTCGTCGAATCAACATCCCCTGTTAATTATATTGTAGAGCCGCTTACACCCTCTTCGGACTTGCGTCGTCACGGCCGTGAGATTGTCCATGTCAGTCGCCTCAAGACTTATTACGACCCGCTCCTCTTGCCATCACCATAGGTCGCCAGGATGGCTCCTCTTCCATCCCGGGGCTATTGTAGTGAATTACAATGAACGCGCCTGAACTATTATGAATGCGCCTCAGGTTGCCTCGATGGCAGACGAAGAAGTTGACGATGAAGTGTGCCGGCGCGCGGCTCCAGCTCTCTGGCTGTGTAGACTGTGATTTTG
This sequence comes from Amblyomma mixtum, assembly GCF_055824585.1. NCBI lineage: Eukaryota > Metazoa > Arthropoda > Arachnida > Ixodida > Ixodidae > Amblyomma > Amblyomma mixtum. The sequence goes on from NC_143021.1 coordinate 14,061,440, forward strand.
CTGCCGTCCGCTCAGCTGTTTGGTGAACTGTATCGCTGAGTTCACTAGTACGCAAACCCCCTTTCAAATATATGTATGTATGTATATATATATATAGATATAGACATAGATATATATATGTGTTGCGAAATCATAAAGTACTTGACTGCTTACAAGGAAATATAGCGAAGTATACGCTTCGTTAAAGGAAACATATTTATTCGACTCGACGATCCGATATATATATCGGAAGACCGATATATATATATATATATATATATATATATATATATATATATATATATATATATTGTAGCGGCCTTTATTGGCAAGAGATGACTGGTTGTTAAGGCCGGTTAGAGCGGGCAAGGGCAGGTCCGGTCCCGGAACAGTTGATGCTTTTGCCGCGCGTCGGTTCTGCTGCTTCAGCTGCCGATCGTCGTCTTCTCGCCTCGCGCCGCGCATCGGTTCTGTTGCTTCGTCTGCTAAGCGTCTTCCTCTTTACATTGGCCCCCGGGGGAAAAAGAGCCATCCTGGCGATTTAGGGAGTCAACAGGACGCAGGGGTCGTAATACGGCTTCAAACGCGAAACGTGCACGGTCTCGCGCCCACGTCGTCGGAGATCGGGTGATGGCGTCACGGGCTCAACGATGTAAGTGACGGGAGAAGTGCGCTCAAGGACACGGTAGGGTCCGTGGTATTTTGGCAGCAACTTGGTAGGCATGGGGGTAGTGATGGTACGGTTACGTAGCTCCAGGACGGAATCCCGCATCTCCACCAAGATGTAGCGGCCTTTATTGGCAAGAGATGACTGGTTGTTAAGGCCGGTTAGAGCGGGCAAGGGCAGGTCCGGTCCCGGAACAGTTGATGCTTTTGCCGCGCGTCGGTTCTGCTGCTTCAGCTGCCGATCGTCTTCTTCCCGCCTCGCGCCGCGCATCGGTTCTGTTGCTCCGTCTGCTAAGCGTCTTCCTCTTTACAATATATATATATATATATATATATATATATATATATATATATATATATAGGTTACTTATAAACAAGTAAGAATTGAGGTCTCAGTGCGGCTTATATTGTCGGATCAGGATGAGTTTTCTGTTTCAGCTTTCTTACGTTGTGTCGGAAAGTCTTTCATCCATGCGAACCTTATGTTACTACATGCATTTATTAATAATTCATGACAAGTTTAGCAACTTCAGTTTACTGCAAGCTAGCAAGACATACTAGGGCAGAGTTCTTTTCTAATCAACACAAAAACGATTTATTCGCCGTGGTTTACCTCCCTGTTACCCGTTAGACGCCGCGGTCTCATTGAGTGGCGCCAGTACTTCTTCTGGCTCTTGCTTTCTGGTACTGAGGTAGATTGCGCACCCCAAGCATATTCCCATTGCGAGGATAGCTGAACTGAGGAGCGCTGCTACATGGGTGAAGTTAGATGTAGTGCCCTCCATCTCCTCGGCAGGTTCTTCACTGCTTGCGCCGCCGCTTCCATGGCCTCCCGACTCCTTGTCTGGACTCGGTGGCGCCGTTGTTGTGGGAGGCGGAATATTATCCGATCCCTTAGTGGTAATCTCAGTACGCGACCCTGGCTGTGTTGATACCGCTCCCGTGTGGTCCGTGGTGATCGTCGATACGGTAGCCACTTTCACTGTTGTAGAGTCGGTTACTGTTGAACCTGTTGTTGTGGGAACCGTTGTTCCTGGCTCTGTGGTAGTCTGCTGAACAGTTGACGGTACTGGATGTGTTGATACCGCTCCCGTGTGGTCCGTAGTGATCGTCGATACTGTAGCCACTTTCACTGTTGTAGAGACGGTTATTGTTGAGCCTGTTGCTGTGGGAACCGTTGTTCCAGGCTTTATGGTAGTCGCCTGAACTGTCGTGTCGTTAACATCGCCACCAATTGTTGGCGAGCAAGGGTCGGTGCCTGGGCATAAGAGCTTGTGAACAGGTATAGGCAATCCCTGTAGAGAGAAGAAATAAACAGAAAAGTTGCACAAATGTAACAGGGTTTTTTGGGCGGCGGACTCGCGCTCACATCTTTTGGAAACAGGCAGCTACTTGGGCAAAGGAACCCCATCTGACTGGCTACCAGGATAGGAAAACATGTGCAAGAAACCATAAAAGGCGAAACATGAAGGTGGATAGTGGGAATGGGACAGCGTCCCTATTTATTTCCATCAACAGGCAATGTGCCTGCGGAAGCCCCGATTTCTTTTTTTTGACTTGTTCGAAATGCGGAATCTGTCTCTCACTCGTTAGTCAGGCGAATAAACACAATTGAGTTTAGTTCTCTAACCAAACTCTTCTAATCGATGGGTACCTCGGGACGTCACTGCGGTCATGATTGAGCAAGGAGCATACCTCCCATCAGTGCACGTCAGCAAGCAGATTGGGGTCTCAATCAGGTCAGCTCTTGTAAGGCCGCGCTGCAACCTATACATATTAGTTGATGTATACTGATGCATAGCTTTCTCAATAATAGTGCGAAATTTAATGGATTTATATAAAATTAGGGCAATATTTCAAACTGCACAATGCATATACTATATGATATGGCATCATAGGCCTTGGTGGCTGTCAGTAGCTTTGATGGTCCGTTCGAGGGCAAAATGAAGTGGCTCTTCAAAGACGAAATTTCCATTTCAAAAGTCGTAACTCCTTGTCTGCAATCACGGACACAGAAAAGGAGCGACAGTTCATTCCTGGACGAAATTCTGGGCGCTCGAAATGCGGAACTCGTCGTCAGAAAACTTGGAGGATGCTTCGGCTTCATCTTGAAGAGTAGAACGCGATAGCGTTGTAGGTTCGCCACCGCTAATCGGCAGCCGCTATCTACAGTAGCGTGAAGGGGAAGGGGGGGGGGGGGGGGGTTCGAATTTTCTGCAAATGCATAGATGGATTGATGGGTAGATGCAAGATCGGTCGGTATTCTTTGAAACAGGGCAGTGGAAGTTGCCTCCATGCAGACCTTTTTTATATCTCTTACTTTATTGGCATTAATAAACAGTCTAAAAGGTCACAATTTTCTTTATATGTATTATAAATCTTAGACTTCAGACCTGACGCCACCTCCATGCTTTTGATCCACCAGTCATCGAATTCTTTCTTCTACCGCAGGTTCGTTCATATGACAACTGTTATGTCTAAACCATATCGCCTCAGGGAGACAGACAGTGCCTGCATTGACATCCGGATAGATACTGGCACATACGAGTATAAGATGTTCAATTGTTTGTACAGATTTTCCACACACTGCACATGTGTTATCGTCTTGTTTAAATTTATTTTTGTAGCTACGGGTTTTAAAATACTCTGCTCTAAATTAAAAGAGTACGGCACTGCCTCTTGAGAAGTCACGGAGCGATTCCTTCCTGATCTGCCTTTTGCAGTTGCAGTATAGTTATCTACTCTGCTTCTTTGCATTGAATTAATTCAGCTCTTACCGTCTGCGTTTTTACCTATTGCTTAAAGATATTTATTCTTCCATCCTTGTGTCCTACATACTTGCTGGTTCGCTTCCTAATCCTTTTTTTTTCCATTATGAGCGAACGCACTTTTTGTGTTCGTATTTTAATACCTTAGCTGCCCACCCATTATCGTCCAATTTCCTCAGGCGTTCTTCATATAAATATTTCGCCCTGAGCTTCCCGTGCTTCGAAGGAAGCCCAGCACATAGCCCCCTGCACTGCCTCGTTTGTGGTTTTGTCGTGGGCGCTTAGGGCTAATCTTCTAACGGTTGTCTGCTTTACGTCTAATCTCGACTGAACTTCTGTCCTCAAGCGCAGAACTGGATTCCAGAAATTATACACCGGCACTGTTATTCCTTTCCAAATACCTCTCAATACTCCATAGTGTTGTACCCCTATAATCCCGTATGTTTCCGTATGTTTCATTATCCAGGCATACTGTTGCCCTTTGGCCACAACAGCGAATTCGTGCTTTTCCGTCTATATCTGTCTTTCGATATATCTGTCTTACGAGATATTTATATTCTGCACTTTGTGCGTTTAACGGCATTGTATTGTACCTACCAGATCGGTTGAACGGTTGAAAATCACCACACCTGTTTTAAGTGTGCTAAAACTGAAACATACAGCGTCTTCTTTGTCTCCTCAACAATTAACCAGAGACTGCAAATCCTCCTGTCTAACTCAACGAGCAGAACCGTAGCCCCCTCCCCGGCGGACTCCGTGATGAATGGCAACTTTCTGCCAGACAGACCAGGCCGAATGTCAAATAGTACCGCATCGGCACGTGACGGCACACGAGACGTCCCCGCGGCGCGTTTTATCTCTTCCTCCGCTATTCGTGATGCCGCAATCACAACTTCGACATCGCTGTATCACACATATGCACGCATCATACCCTTCAAGTACAATGAACCATCTCATAAATATAATTAATCTGGTTCAATTACGTTATCACTAATGAGCACTCGTAATTACGCTATGCACGCATCTGTACATGTCCTTAAGATGCCAAAAGAAGTTAAAGACCACAACCCCTTCACCAGGTCCACCTCTAGCACGCTTAAACCGACCAGCGTTTGTATGGGTCGCATGCCTGTCTCGCATTTGAAAAGACAGGTTTGTACCCCACCTGATTCACCCCAAGATATTTTTCACTGCAGTTACTTTACTTTGGATGTATAGACGTTCTTGAGATGTTTGCAACTACTCCGAGCGCACTAGCACCAACTTATGCACTTCCCGATGCCGGTTACGCGCGTTGACGGAGCAAACAAGAGTGGGATTGCACGGGGGTTTTTGAATTACACGCGCGACGTCATGTGGTTGTGACGACACGAACAGGCCGGTTAGTACTACGTATTCGGCCATGCCGCCAGTCAAAGCCGACAGAGGTTTTTGTACGGCACGGGCTTTTAACGCTGGCGCGTTAAAACAGCCGCCTCAAATGCCCATATAGGTGGGCATTTGAGGCCTTTCGACTTCAACCGAGTGCTGCTCAAGCACGTACATGATTAAGTTTGTTTGTTTTGTTTTATTGTGGTTTAACGTTCCAAAGCAACTCAGGCTATGAGAGACGCCGTAGTGAAGATCTCCGAAAATTTCGACCACCTGAGGTTCTTTAACGTGTACTGACATGGCACAGTACACGGGCCTCTAGAATTTTGCCTTCATCGAAATTCGACCGCTGCGGCCAGGACCGGACCCTCGTCATTCGAGTCAGCAGCCGAGCACCGTAACCACTGAGCCACCGCGGCAGGTGTACATGATTAAGTGTAACGCTTACTATGGCGTTACAAGGATTGTTTCGCCTCGCACGTACGAGCTCCCAGAGGCTCAAATTGCCAAGCATCGCATTCCAACCGACCCCGGAACACCTAACAAATACCGGAGGAGGAAGACGACGGGACGCATCCCGTGGAATACATGCCGAGCAATCGGTTTCATTGGCTAATGTTGCCAGTCTTGCAGTCTGCGTCGCTGGACTGCAGACGCGAGGAGGGGGCTTGTGCGCCTCAAACAAGCATTCTAAACTGGCCGTAGCTCATGCAAGCAGAATATTCAACGAAAACGCCTGTCTGATGGACCCTTTTTCACTACCCTCACGGCCAGCTGAGATTACATATTGATGTCGAGAAATCTATAACGTGATAAATAAAACTATGAAACGCTGCAGAAAAGCAAAGGAAATATTCTTAGGCTTCTAATTATATGTACACATTTTGAAACACATTTTAAAGCCGGTGGTGGCCTCAACTGCGGCGAAGGGTGTAGGAAGGCGGTTCAGCGCTCGTAATGTGCGTGATACGACACTTTCAGAGAGGCACTTAGTACTACACCGATCTTGTGAGAATGATCACCACGCACACAATACTAGAATGAAGTCGAAAGCAGTCGACTGGACAAGTTAATTTAGCAGAGGAATGTTCAATGATATAGGCTAAGGTCACGAAATTGGTGGCGACCAGCAAGTCTGGAGAGATTTAGAATCTTTGTGGCGGTTCTTAATAGGCCGTTGAACCTCCTTAAGTATCGAGACCACGAACTGCAAGCCCCTGGTAGCGGACGCCATGTGGAGCCGTTTTTACAGCGACACCACGGCTAAGCGAAGAAGGACACAAAACAGAGTAGGACGCTTTGCCCCAAGAGAAACGCTTATTGGCTTTCCGACAAGCCCGATGACTGCTGAGATGTATTGCGATTCGTGTTGTTTAGCTGGCCTGGCAGCCGTCGCGTCAGTACGGCGATAACTAAGAAGGGACGCAGAGGTGTTTACTTGGCATCGATTTCGGCGACGATCGGCCGGCGGACGCTGATTGGCCGAAAGTGATTCTACCAATCAGCGTCCGTTTCTGCGGTGCTGGCGGTGCGCGCTGGCGACCGGTTTGAGGACACGGTTTGAGGAAGAGTATTTCGTGGCCTTGTATTGTAAGCACCTGGTCAGTTGTACCGTTGAAAATCATCACACCTGACTTAGTTACGCTAAAACTGAATCCTAGGGCGTCTCCTTCGTCTCCACAACAATTATGGAGAGTTTGCAAATTTTCCTGGCTGTCTGCTAACAGTACAATGTCGTCCGCATACATTAAACCAGGGAGCCGCTACTCAACTACATATACGCCTAATCTGTACGACAGATTATAACCTATGTTACTTACTTCTAGCCTTCTTCCCATATTTATCCCAAAAAAGCATGAACAGCAGCGGTGATAGAGGACAACCTTGCCTTAATTCCTTTGTGTACCACCACAGTTGTGGTACTTTTTATCCCTTCCCATTTAATTTGAACTTTATTATCTTGGTAGATTTGCGGTACAAATTCAATTACGTCATGACCGATACCTACATCTTTTAATATGTTCCCCAGGAGTTCCCTGTTCACGCTATCGTATGTACCGCGTATGTCCAGAACGGCTAAATACACAGGTCTGTTTTCCGCCTTACCTATTTCTATGCATTGGGTTAGCACGAACAGGGTATCATCTAATCGCCTACCCCTTCTGAAAACATTCTGAAGTTCTCTGAGTATCCTATCACCTTCTACTTATGACTGCATTTTTAATTTCACCGCCTGCATTGCCAGCCTTTATATAACAGATGTCATCCTAATCGGACGGAATGATTTTATCAAATCCATCTCTGTCTCCAGCTGTGCGGAATTTGCTTACTTGCAATGATTGTCTCCTTCTATGCTATGAGCGTTTCCTTGCTTCCTGGGCCAAGTGCATTAATCAGCTTAATTGGGATTTCGTCTACCATTGCGGATGTGATTTTAGGAATATTTGCTTCCGCCTTTTCCCAGTTAAGACTAGTCAGTTCGAAGCTGTTCTCTATTGTGCTGTCCTGTGTTGCTCCCTCCCTTGGGGAGATTACCCTCTTTCCGTTGCTAAATGACGCAGGTATAAATGACGTAATGTGGTTCACAGCATCGTCTCCATCTAAAAATTTTCCCTCAGCATCTTTAATCTGTTCCTGCTTTCTTTGATTTGTTTTTCCTAACCAGTTTATATGGTCCCAGAATTTGACTAGCAGTGTAATACGCCACCTGGCGGCGGTTGTGGTGGCTGAAAACATTTGTGCGAGGCTATCTACAGGAGACAGTGGGGACTGGCCTTCAGGGGAGAGGCCTTCAGGGCAAGCCCCTTACAAATTCTAGGAGGGGTGCCTAGTCCGGGACCCTTGTGGCTTCCGCGGCAGCTCGGGCCCTAGTCATGAAAGCTCGTTGGGTCTCCAAGGTAGAGCAGCCGAGCAGGGCAGCCTCCCAGCTCTCTTGGGTAGGTGGGGGGAAAGAGGGCGAGGGTAGGTGAGGTTAGAAGGGCTTGCAACGATGTGGTACACGCCCGAGAACGTGCACCCGCAATGCGCCACTCCCCGTTAAAAGCCGGAATAAAATATTGCAGCACTGCCGGGCACACTAGCGTTTTCGGTATATAAGGGAAGGAATAAATGATTGTCACTTTTTGTTAGCCCCTTCGCTGTGGGATAAAAGCGGCTATGATGGGTTTGATGTAACTGGACACGTATCTTTGTAAGTGATAGCCGGGTTAGGTTCTGACACCTCAGGCTGGCGGACGGTGGAAGGTAGCGTGAGAATTGGTGCGCGCAAATTTCGCATTATCGAGTATCGTATCGCAAAGTCGACTTCTTTCCCTCTCTCTTATCTCGCACACACGATTGACGAATTTGCAGCTGTGAATGGCTACGTGATGACATCTGCCAGGCACCCTTTGATAATTATAGACCAACGCCTCTTTACGAACAAAGCAGGAATTTGTGGCATCTGGACTCGCCTGGTGGAGAAAAGTAGGCTTAGACCCTTACGAATACATGGAAGAAAAAGTTTTCAACCAAGTTTTGTCATTTCACAGAGCGCCTATGGAATCTTTAAAAATTGCCAATGGCTCAGCTCAGCTAGGCGAGGATGTACGTAGCGGAAACAGTTTCGTATACTGACATATCGGTAGCGACACGCCGTCGATGATGTTCCTTTCGTTCTTCGGATGTCCCGGCCGTCCGCTTAGCTTTTCTCGCCTAGTTTTCACGCTTTCGGCCGGCCTTGTACTATGCGATGACTTCTAGGTCTGAAGACTCAGTTTCACGCAGCCTGCACTGCTGCTGTGACGAGCTCGACCGGTCTCCTTCTTCCATGGTGCGCATCTGAGGAGCAAGCGCATCGCTTCCGGCTTATATCTCAGCTGCGCTGGGCGAATCTGCGCATGCGCAGTGAGGTGCATGGCCAAGTGATCGTAACTGGGCGGAAAGACTGCGGCGGAGCGACGGTGCGCGGCGCACACCCGTGGCTTCAGTGCAACCGGTTGCCTCGGTAACAGCGCATGCGCAGTAGTGGCCTTTGCCTGCTCCGCCAGATGCGCTTCTGCTAGCCTTGTGTAGCTTTTGCTAAAAAGAACAACGCTAAACATGTGCATGGAAGTCGCCCGCCCGTGGTGGTACGAGGACAGTTGCGCTACCCATAGAACCACATGTAAGCACAACTTACCGAACTATATTTCCCGTTTGTCGGAACACCTATGGAGGGGGAAGTGCGTTAACAGTTGACGAGTACTCTGAAGAAGAGTGTGGCAAAGCACGCTTCGTCATTTCGAAGTTATCTTTTTAAAACGCCGCTATAAATGCTCGTTGTGAAGCCGGAGATACCCTCAGAAGGTGAAGCATCGGCTGTGTGTTTCCCCAAATTCTGCAAGCTTCTTGTGTAGTATGACATTTATGGCGCTCACGCTATACCCCCCAGCATAGTCCTGCCGTTCAAAAATGGTGGCAAGGTTAACATTGAAGACAGCCCGATAAACAGCTCTAACAGCCCGATAAAAGAACGGTGGATCGTAGAAGATGACTAACCCTGTGTTTGCGCACCTAGATGGCGTTGGTAGACGCCGGAGCGCAAAAATGCTGAGCCAAGAAAATAGCCACTAGGAGATCAAGAAAGAAAGCTAAAGATGGAAATTTGACACCCGGATCAGTTGAATATACGAAGTCTGTTAGAAAAGTATCCGACTTTATTTTTTTTTGCGAACACCTTAGAAAACTGGTGCCAGATCCCAACTCAGCATCCATTGTTTTCTTGACCATTATGCAGTGTCTGTCATGCGCGTGTACTATTCGCAGGCTATTACTGCTTTCAGGGGATATTGAACAACATCCCGGACCCTTGCCAGCTCAACTAGGAAAACAGACGTTCGATGTGATTATGACAATACCGTTAATGCAGCAAACACAGTCTGAAATTCTCGAAGAAATTCGAATCATTCGTACTGAACAGCAAGTTCTGGAGCAAAAGTTGCTGCAATTAGCAGGAAAAATTGATTCCATGGAAGGAAGCGTGCTTCCTATAAAGGACGACGCGAAGAAACTTTCTTCAGATCTTGCTGTCACGTGTAGAAAACTGCAGGACTGCCAAGATGATTTGGAAAATCGATGTAGAAGGAACAATTTGATCTTCTATGGAATTCAGGATACCTTGAATGAATCTTGGGCTGACTCTGAACAGAAAGCGATTTCTTTCTGCTCACAACAACTGAAGGTCATATTTGGTCCCGAAGTCGTTGAAAGTGGGCACAGAATTGGTAATTTTTTCCCAAACGAAACAGAGACCACTGATTGTAAAATTCTTATCGCTTAAAGACAAACAGCGGGTGCTGTCGGTGGCCTCAAAGCTAAAAGGAACAGATTTTGCACTAAGTCAAGACTACTCAAGGAAAGTACGACTTGATAGGCAAAAACTATTTCAGTTTGCTCAGAAACGTGGCGGCGAATTCAAGATTAACTTCAATAAGTTGAAAACGCGCAACCAAACTTTTATATACAACAGCCAAACAGACACTGTGGATCTATTTGGTTTGTAGCCACTACAGAATGCGCCCTCCAACAAAATAAGAATAACTGATGCTCATGACCTAGTACCTATAACAGTAAATTGTCGAAGCTTAAAAAATAAAACGATAGAATTCGCTTCACTCCTCGAATCATCGAAGCCGCATATTGTCTTCGGAACGGCATCTTGGCTGGACGATACAATTAATGACAATGAAATCTTTCCGCGCAATTATGTCGTTTATAGACAAGACCGCAACGTGCACGGTGGTGGTGTATTTGTTCTTATCCATGACAGTATCCTTAGCATGCCGATAGACTTTGAAACCGAATCCTGTGAAACAGTGTGCTGCAAAATTCTTCTAAAAAACGGCACCTCTCTTGCAGTTGGTTCATTTTACAGATCACCGGGTTCTAGCAGTCCCCAACCTCTGTTTGAGTTGAGCAATATACTGTTAAGCTACCTAATCAGTTTTTGTCTTTGTTATTTTTTGATCTTAGTTTGTTGTGCTTAGCTCTATGCATGCTTGATCTCTGTTTCGTTGTCAATATATCCGCTGCTTTTCTAGTTTCTGTTACTTATGGAAACTTTGTACCATTGCCAAGTGCCACTTTGTTTTGCTTTTTTTTACGTGGGGAGGGCAGGCCTCTGTCAGGCGCTACTAGGCGCCTTTAGCTTGCTCTCCCTTGTTTGCAGTCTCTGTACTGGCCAAACAAAACCAATAAATGAAATGAAATGAAATGAAAGCTTACAAACAACGTAAATAATACTCGCTGGTGATTTTAACTTCCCGAACATTGATTGGTCCTCGTTAAAGCCTGTACTTAATAATGCATCCCTACTGTACACTGTTTTCCAGGAAATGGTTACTGTCCATTCTTTGCTACAGTTTGTTAACACGCCGACTCGGACGAGCGGTACTACCGCAAATGTACTGGATTTATTTTTCTGTAATGACCGCGATCTTATATCAAATGTCACATTGCCTGGGATCAGTGATCATGATGTGGTTGTCACTAAGTTATCTTGTACAGCCCAAACCTGCCGCGCTTCAAAACCACGAAAGGTGTTCTTCTACGAAAAAGGCGACTACGCCTCACTGTCCGCTGAACTTGACGCATTTCTTCCCCACTTCCAATCACATATCTCACGCCTTGATATTAATGGGCTATGGAATCTATTCAAAACAAAATTGCTATCGTTAACACAAACCTTCATTCCTTCGCGTGTCATTTCCGCCAAGCGCCGTAGCGATAAGCCATGGCTAACAAGAGAACTTCGCACGTTGATAAACAGAAAAAATAGATTGTTTCGTAGATATTGTCAGTTTCCTGATCTAAAGCTGTGCTCACAAATGAAAGAGCTGAGCAAGGTCGTTACAAAAGAGATGCGCACAGCACATAATACATACCTTTCCAATGTAGGCGATAAACTTAAATCCAACCCAAAGGAATTGTGGAAATACGTCAAAAACAAGAAAAATACCAGGCAATCTATTCCAGATGTTATTGATGGTACAAACTACAATGCCGATAAAAAGGCAAAAGCTGAAAGGTTTAATGCATTTTTTCAATCTGCTTTCTCACAACCTGCAATTGCAGTCACCGCTTCGCAAGGCGTTACCAACTTAACAAAAATGAATGAGGTATCATTATCCGAATGTGGTATCGTGTCCTTATTGCAGAAGATTAATGTACATTCTGCCCCTGGTCCAGATGGCATATCAAATTTTGTCCTCAAGACCTGCGCGTTAGCTATTGCTCCCTTTTTAGTACTACTCTTTGAAACCTCTCTTGAGCAAGAAGTTTTGCTCCCTGACTGGAAAAATGCAAGCATTATTCCTATCTAGAAGAGCGGTGACAAGAACGTAACATGTACTACAGACCTATTTCATTGACAAGCGTGGTATGCAAAACACTAGAGCATGTAATTTACACAAACCTAATTAATCACCTACAGAGTAATAACTTCTTTTCACCAACGCAGCACGGTTTTAGGGCTGGGTTTTCTTGCGATACGCAATTAATTGAATTTACTCACGATATTGCAGCCTCAATTAACTCAGGCATGCAGGTTGACTGTATATTTTTAGATTTTCGGAAGGCATTTGATTCCGTTTGCCATGCACTTCTGTTGCACAAAATGTCCCTCCTTAATATACCGGCGAATCTCTTAGCATGGATTAAAGCATACCTCTCTGAAAGAAAACAGTGCGTGGTTCTGGACGGTGAGTGCTCATCAAGTGTGCCTGTGTTATCTGGTGTCCCACAAGGGTCAGTTTTGGGCCCTCTACTTTTCCTTGTTTATATCAATGACCTTACTGACCGTACCCCAGGCGTGTACGATTGTACGCAGATGACTGCTGTATCTACCGCGAAATCACTAGTGCGGCGGACCGTCAACATTTACAGAACGACCTGGACTCCGTTTTTTTGTGGTGTCATTCCTGGAAGATGTCTCTTAATTTATCCAAATGCAATCTTATAAGGTTTACTACTAAAAAAACAGCCAATTCTTACCAATTATTTTATGGATGGAACCTGCATATCGGTCGCAAGAGAATACAAATATTTGGGGGTTGTGTTCTCTTCAAATCTGTCATGGAATGCTCATATAGATAACGTAACTATGAAGGCTAGTCGAATGTTAAATTTCCTCAAACGAAACTTTAATCAGGCACCAACAAAGCTAAAGGAAACATTATTAATGTCAAATGTCCGTCCTATTCTTGAGTACGCTTGCAGTACTTGGGATTCGTCAACCCAGTGTAACATCGCAAAACTTGAACGCGTACAGGCACGTGCTGCTCGCTTTGTATCAGGTAATTACGACTTTTCAAAAAGAACTTGCGATATTTCCAAAAACCTAGGGTGGCCGCTGCTAGCAACGAGAAGAAAATACCTGCGCTTGTCGCTATTTTACAATATTCTTAACACTAGAACAGGCATTGATAAAGATAAATATCTAAAAAAACCAACTTATGTATCTGCACGAACGGTCCATTCCCGAAAAGTGCGTGAATATGCATGTCGAATAAACTTATTTAAGAACAGCTTCTTCCCTAAAACAGTACACGAGTGGAATGGTTTGCCTGCCGAAATTGTTTCCGGGACCCCTTCGTCTTTTATCCAGGATCTCAAAAATATTCTTTTTAATGGGTTTTAGCATTTCTTTTAACTTCTCATACCTGTGTTTCCATTACCATAATACAGTGTGATTAAGGGATGCAAATAGTGATGGTTCATGCTTTTAGATTTGCTGCTGAATTATATCTTCTGTGCACTTATATTGTTTTTTTCATTCCCCCCTACACTAATGCCCGCAAGGGCGCTGTAGGTATGTAAATAAATAAATAAAATTAAATAAATGGATATGAGACAAGCGCGCTTGCATCAGGCGACCTTTAACCTTCATGCGCATGCATGAATTTTTTCCCGCCTGCCGATAGCGTGAGACGCTGGGAAGCAGCGTTTGAGTGAGGCAGTGTGCAGTGCTCTCGTCGGTTTTTTATTGCAAGGAAAATGGCGGAGAGAAAGGAGCAGCGCTACTGCAACAAATTTTGCCATAAACTTGGCGACAGCATAGTGGAAACCATTCAAAATATTCAGGCGGCTTTCGGTGAAGATGCTATGAGCAGCACACAGTTTAAGAAGTGTTACAATTGTTTTAAAGATGGCCGCACATCGGTGGAGAACGAGCCACGCTCCAATCGGCCATCAACATGCCAAAATGACCAGGTCATTGCCGAACTGTACGCTATGGTGTTGCGGGACTGTCGCGTGACTATCCGAGAAATTGAGGAAGAGGTGGACATGAGCAATTTCTCCGCACATTCCATTATCACCGAAGATTTGGCCATGGAGAGAGTTGCGGCGAAATTCGTGCCGAAGCTGCTCACGGTGGAGCAAAAGCAGCTTCGTGTTGAAGTCTCACAGTTCATGCTGGATTCCGCAAACATTGACCCCGACTTCATCAACATCATAATCACTAGTGACGAGTCTTGGGTGTACAGGTACGACCCGGAAACCAGATCCCAGTCGTCAGAGTGGAAGCATTCCACGTCACCAAGACTTAAGAAGGCCCGCCAATTGCGCAGCAATGTGAAAGTGATGCTGACTGCTTTCTTTGACACCCTCTGTGTGGCAGACCAGGAGTACGCACTCTACAGGGTCAAACAATGACCAAAGAGTGCTACAGGGATGTCCTCCGTCGCCTACGTGATGCTGTGCGGCGCAAGAGGCCGAAGTTGAGGTCAACAGGAAATTGGCGCACCCATCGCACCAATGCTCCTGCACATTCCTCGCACTCGAATCAGATTTTTTGGTGAAAAACCAGACTACTGTAGTTCAACAGACTCCTTACTGTCCTGATATGGCCCCTGCGATTTCTGGCTAGTTCCCAAAATCAAAAGGCCATTGAAAGGAGCGCGATTTCAGACAAGGAAGAACATTATGGCGGCAACGACAGCTGAGCTAAACTCCATTCCGAAAAGGGCCTTTTCGGAATACTTCCCACAATGGCAGCACCGCTGGGAGAAGTGTGGAGTCCCAAGTAGACTTCTTTAAAGATGACTAGGTTTGCAACGCTCCAGTTATGCAAGTTTTTTTTCAACGGCCAAAGGTCGGATACTTTTCTAACAGACCTCGTATATGAAAGGGGTTGGAAGAGAGTTAAATGGATAGAAATAGAATAGCCAGTTAAAGGTGATCAATTGGAGTTTACGCCCTGTGAGATACACATCTCAGGGACCTAGAAGATCCGCCATTTAGTGATCGCTATGTCTAGGAAGGGTGCAACAGAATAATAACACACAAGAAGGGGGAGGGGTATGAATGCTGATAGATAAAGGAACAAATTGGCAGAGAATAAAATTGCTGCTGGGTTAGCATTGTTAACGACGGAATATTCAGCGAAAGCAGGCTTCTTTTTTTTTCTTTTTGGGTGCCGGGGTCTCTCATTGGTTATTGTCCTCGGCTGTTGACCTGAAAGAAGTGGGTTCGATCTCAGCCGCGGGGGTTGAATTTCGATGGAGGTGAAATTATAGAGGCTCTTGTACTGTGCGATATCAGTGCACGTTAAAGAACGCCAGATGGTCGAAATTTCCGGAGCCTTTCACTACGGCTTCCCTCATAGCCTGACGCTCTGGGACGTTAAGAACCAACAAAGCACAAATAAAAGCCGGTTTTTGCAGGTGGACACCGGCGCCACGTACGTGTAAGCGAGATTGAGGTGTCCACTGACCCAGGGAGCCTGTTATGCGCCTTCTCTTTCGTGAAAAGCCGCCGCGGTGGCTCAGTGGTTATGGTTCTCGCCTGCTGACCCGAAAGACGCCGGTTCGATCCCGGCCGCGGCGGCTGAATTTCTTTGGAGGAGAAATTCCAGAGGCCCGTGTACTGTGCGATGTCAGTGCACGTTAAAGAGTCGCTTTGGGACGTTAAACACCATAAACCAACCAACGAACCTTTCGTGAAAGTCAACGGACTCTATAAGGTTGTCAATGCCAACGAACGCCGGCGGCACAGCTCTTGTGTTTGTTTTGGTTTTTGAGGAAGTTAATGGCACAATAACTGTCACATCTTGGTGGACATCCGAACTGCGCCGTAAGTAAAGGTTTAAAGAAGGAAGTGAAAGAAGAAAGGAAGAAAGAGGAAACTGAAAATTGCTTTTTGAGGAAATAAAATGGAGCAGCTTGGGCTTGGGTCGACCTCTGGCTCGCTTGAAGGTTAAACCACCGTCCACGGTGACGTTGGCTTTACCTAGCGTAGTGCGAAGACTCAAAGTGTGGTGAACGCCAACGCCAATGAAAATGAAAGTCGACGGCCTAGGGCTTCAGTGACGCGTTTTTACCACAACATTGTCAGTGCCAACGCACGCAGCACACCACCACGGCTTAAAGCATGACAGAGGTGTCCAGTGCCCCATGGGGCCATGAGGAAGAGGTAAACTTTATTAAAGAGGTCTTAGGCGCGGGTTGGGGTGATGTTCCCCTCCCCGCGGTGGGCTCCCCTTCTAGGCCGGACGCCAGGTGGCCGACCGACGATGTCATTCGGCGACCACTTCGGCCCGCTCTGTGTGTCTCGGAGTTGAGCCTCCGGGTCCGAGCTGAGGAGCGCGGCCACCCACTGAGATTGGGTAGAGAGTTATAGACTCTGCGATGGCTTGTCTTCATTACGTGAGTATAGGATGTGCGATGTGTCTGCCTTTTGGTGCCCACAGAGAGAATAGACGGGGTTGAACTGCTCTGGGAATCATATGGAGTACTTGTATGGATTAAAGAAAGTGTCTGTTTGGAGCTACCGCCAACTGACTTGTGTTTTACTCAGGGATTTGTGTGGTTCTGGGAAGATTTGTCTTCCTTTCTTGAAGTGGGTAATGGTATCTTTGTAGGTCATCACTCGCTCCTTGGCCGACCTGACCTCGGCGTAGCGCACCTCCCGGTCAACCACGAATCCTCGGGCAAATTGGTGCGCCGCATCTATTCTAAGATGGTCCGAATGGGCGGGGGCCCAGATCAATGTGATCTGGCGAGTATTGCAGATTTTTTGTAAGATTTTTATGGCTGCGGCGTGGGCTCTTCATTTTGCGAAATTGAGAAGTGCAGTTTTAGAGGCGCTGATGATGCATTTGGCAGTGGTGGAGGTAATGGCTAGAGCTATAGCAGCTTCTGCGGCCTCCTCCAAAAATTGTTCTTTCGATTGCCGCCGATGAAAGCGGGGAACCTCTATGATCGACAACTGCCAGGGAAAAGGCGTCTACATGTATGTCCGCATGCGCTGCCAAGACCACGTGCGCCGTGTCTTTCTGAACTGAAAATCTGTCGTCAAGTTTTTCTGTCATAGCCTTTCTTCTGCCTGTATAGTAGTGTGGATGCATGTTTTTTGGGCGGAGGAGGGACTATTAAGTGTTCATGCACGTGTCTTGGAACTGGCAAGGTGTGTTTACGGATTCCTTCATACTCTATTTCTACTTTCCTTAGGGTGAAACGTCCCGTTTCAGTACCTGATAGTCTTTCGTATTGTGCGGTGCGGTGTGCCTCAATCATTTCCGCTAAGGTGTTATGAATTCCTAACTGTAGTAGTTTTTCATTAGAAGGTACTACAAGGGGGGTTGAGAGTAATTTTGTAGGAGTGTCTAATTAGAGAATCGAGGTCGTCTCTATCGTTGACTGTGAGGGTGACGTATGGTGTAGAGTAGATGACTCTGCTAAGAACGAAGGCTTGTATTAGTTTAATGGACTCGGCTTCTTTAACTCCTCCTCGCCAATTCGCCATGCGTTTGATGAGGAAGGAGATTTGGTTGACGGTGTTTTTATGTTTCTTAGTTAGGGTGCTGTTTTTTGGTTTGATCGTATCTGCATTCCCAAGATTCTTAGTGTTTATACTTCTGGAAAGGCTGCTCCTTCGGGGAAGCTTTTAATCTCACACGTTTATTCTTTCTTTGATGCTTTGCGTGTATGATGAGGAGTTCAGATTTTTGAGGGGAACACGCGACCCCCGCGGCTTGTACCTCCTCTATTACTGTATGACCCGCTTGTTGTAGCGCATCATGTATCGTGCCGACACTCCCCTTGGAGATTTAACCAATGCATTTGATAACGTGAAACACAAAGCAATTCTAGAATCACTTTCACCGTAAGCGAAAGAGCGTTTAGCTACATCAAGGAGATTCTCTTCGATAGAACGGCTTAAATTCAAATTGGCACAATCAAATCCGACACCTTCAGTTTAGTAGACAGAGGAACGCCGCAAGGATCGGTCCTCTGCCCCTTCTTAATCAATATAACCCTCATCAAAATGGCACACGAAGTCGCCAAAATCACAGACCTAGAAGGCTCTTTGTACGCGGATGATATCTCCCAGGGTCGCATTATGCGCCTTTCTTGTCCTTTCACCGCTCTTCAGCTCTTCATCGGTTTCGTAGCTTCAAGCGCGACTAATGTGTCCACTGTCCCAGGAGGCCAGTTATGCGCTTTTCCTTTGCTCTCGAAGCTGCCGCTCTTCATCGCGTTCGTAGCTTAAAGCGCGACTAAGGTGTCCACTGAGCCAGGGTGCCAGTTGTGCATCTTTCCTTTCCTTTGCTTTTTCTGAAGGTCAAATGAAGGTGAAATCTCCAGACACGGTGACTTTGGCTTTACCTAGCGTAGTGACGCTTTCGCTTCAAGAATCTATTTCCGAAGAACATGGCTGAGTATAAGGATCAATTGCCGGTAAAACGACATGGCTAGACGTAAATTTAGAAACAGAGGACAAATTCAGGCAAGAAAACGAGTATATAGGTGAATGTCTTATTGATGGTATGAAACAGTTTCAAGGCGGCGCCGATATTATTCTGTGAGTGACACGAATGGCCACATCGAGGACTGGATGGACACAAAGATTGTAAGGAGAACTTAATGCTAGACATTTGTGAGCGGTACAATCTAGTTATTCTAAAAAATTCAGGGGGCACTTTGACTGTCTAAAGTGGGTAGAGGCGGAAGCGTTTTTCCGCACCACCTTCGCTGTTTCTGTGGCACCGGTGGCGTCACATATAGTTGAGTACTAATTAGTAAGTGATGACAAATCACTAATTAATGGTTAATTACTGATTAATGCCTGAATACTAATTAACTGCTAATTAATTGCGCTTAAGCTTCGCCTTTAGGGGTGCAACGCGACAGCGCGTTGTAGCGCTGCCAGGGAGTCCACGGAACACCACCCGTTCAGCGCGATGCCTTGCCCTTTGAACGCAACGCTTTTTGAGGAAAGGAAATGGCGCAGTAATTCTCTGTCATCTCGGTGGACACCCGAACCGCACCGTAGAGGAAGGAAGGAAGTGGGAGTGAAAGAAGATAGATAAAGAGGAGCCGTAATGAAGAAAATGAAAATTGTATTTGAGGAAAGGAAATTACGCAGTAACTGTCTCACAAAATTCAGGGGGGCACTTATTTGACCTAAAGTGTGGTCACTGATACCCCTAACAGTGGAACGCGACAGCGTCTTGCAACGCTGCCAAGGAGTCCATAGAACGCCATCGCCCATTCGGTTCTACGCCTCGCTCGTCAGTAAATTGGTTTTTGAGGAAAGGAAATGTATCTGTCTCTCATTTGTCGGTGGACACCTAAACCTCGCGGGAAGGGAATGGAGGAGGATGAGAGTGACTGAAGACACTGTATTCACTAGACGCGCCTTTGTTCATTCCAAACCATCGAGCTAGCATGGCGGAGTGGATAGCATGCTCGTCTCTCACGCCGAAGACCGGGGTTCGATTCCTGAGCTCGACCAATTTCTTAATCCTTTTTATTTATTTATATGGTCTGACTAGTACAGCTAACTAGGCTAATTGGGTAATTAAGCAATTAACTAAGCTCTGTCCCACTTAATTGGAGCATCACTATACGATCCCTTCAATTGGTTGCATGGTTACTAGGCAAAGTACAATTGGCCCCGTTTAACTGTGACGTCACGACCGTTTCCACCAATTGAAGCGTGACATTTTCTGTCGACAACTGCTGCTTACAACGATGAGACATTAAAGGCTTCCGCCTTAATAGAGAAACTAAATGTGAGGAACAAATTACCGGGAAATTCCTTAACAACCAGACGATGATTGACTGCTGCCTAATGTGGCAGAATATTTATAACAAGCTCGAAAAAATAGAGATAGACGAAGAGGGGGGCACAGTCTGGGAAGAGATCATTAGCATATTATTACTCCGGAAGCGCTAATCCGATGGGTGTAAACCTTGCGAAAAATCGTTCGTTGTCTGTCCGCATAATGATGGTGAATTTTTACGGCGCAAGGACATCTGTGGCCAAAGAGCGCCATGGCACAAGGTATCTTCGTTTGCTCTAGGTGGGGTAAAATACCCATTTCCCAAGCATTTCACCCTAATTAAGCCGAGCACCAAGCCAGGGGAAAGCTTGTACCCATTGTATCAGCAGTGCGTAGACGGCACTGGGGATCAAACCCTGTACCTTCCGCATGCGATGGTTGTCTGTTCGCAGCTGGCCTGGTGTGACTGCTCCGTAAGCGGCACTGCCCGCTTACCATCCTCTTCTATGTGGCACTAATCCGACGGGTACCAACCCCGAGCGAAATCACTCGTTGCCTATTCGCAGTTGTTATTGTTGTCCTCAAGAAGATAATGGCGCAAACGCATGGTGGGGGATTCGCCAGGACATAGACAGCTTGCCCAGAGCGAGTACTCCACCCCGCGGCACTGACCGCTCGTCGTTATCTTCTACATGGGACTAATCCGTTGGTTCTGACCATAGCAACATTGTCTCTTGATTGCCAGCAGCTGATCTTATATGGGAAGATTAAAAATGGAGATTAAATAGGGAAATTAAAATTGGTGCCTAATACGAAGATATTGTAGCGTGCAACGCCAAAAAGAACACCCGCGCAGAGACGAAAAACCTGCGGCGGTCCCCTAGTGGTTCGAGCGCGCGCGAGAGAGCCAACCAACTTCTTCCTCTTCTAGCGCATGCGCTACTTCTGTCTCTTCTTCGAATGCATGTATCACTGCCCCCTCTTCTGCAGCATCGACACGATGCGCCTGGGAGTGAAAAGTCAGCGAAAGGGTAGAACACAGCTGCAGTGGACCGCAGTTCAGTCAGGTAGCCGGTCGTGGTAAGGCTTCATGCGAACAACGTGTACGACTTCAGTTCGGTGCGCCCGGCGCGATGAACAAGCTGTCGGGGCGGGAGCTACTGCATAAGTCACATCACTGATACGGCGCACTACTTCGTAAGGGCCGAAGTATCGGCGCAGCAGCTTTTCAGAGAGCCCGCGGCGACGAACAGGTATCCAAATCCACACAAGGTCGCCGGGAGCATAACTGACGAAACGGCGTCCACAGTTGTACTTAGTGGCGTCAGCCTCCTGTTGACGGTGGATGCGCAGGCTGGCCAGTTGACGCGCTTCCTCAGCACGCTGAACGAAGGTATCTACGTCGATGTCAGCGTCAGAGTCGCAGTAAGGGTCGACGGGCAACATAGCATCCAACGGAGTGGTCACCTGGCGACCGAAGACAAGCTGAAAGGGGGTCAGTCGGGTTGTTTCCTGCAGGGCGGTGTTGTACGCAAACGTTACGTACGGCAGAATGGCGTCCCAAGTTCGATGCTCGACGTCAACGTACATTGATAGCATGTCGGCTAGTGTGCTGTTGAGTCGCTCTACCAACCCGTTTGTCTGCGGGTGATACGCCGTAGCACGTCGGTGGCTCGTGTGCGTCAGAGTCATCACGGACTGGGTTAAGCGGGCCGTGAAAGCAGTTCCCCGGTCAGTAACAACAACGGCGGGTGCTCCATGACGCAAGACAATGTTGTGGACGAAGAACTGCGCCACTTCAGCAGCAGTGCCTTTGGCAAGAGACGTGGTCTCAGCGTACCGTGTGAGGTAGTCAGTCGCAACGACTATCCAACGCTTTCCAGACGAAGACTTCGGAAATGGGCCAAGGAGGTCCATGCCCACTTGATGGAAAGGGGTCTTCGGTGGATCGACGGGGTGAAGAAATCCGGCCGGTTTCAATGGAGGAGTCTTCCGACGATGGCATTCACGGCATGTTTTGACGTAGGCCCGCACCGATGGGAGTAACCTGGGCCAATAATACTTTTGTCTAATCCGCGCGAGTGTACGGCTGACTCCAAGGTGGCCGGCGGATGGTGCATCATGACAGGCACTCAAGATCTCAGACCGCAGCTGTGATGGTACGACAAGTAGGAACACTTCTTCGCTGTTGGCAAAGTTGCGCTTGTAGAGAACACCAGACCGTAAAGTGAAGGTGTGAAGCCCTCGAAGAAAACACGCGGAATGGGAGCTTCACTGCCTTCGAGGTAATCGATGAGCGGCGCCAACTCCGTGTCCGCGCTCTGAAGCTGCGCCATTTGGGTGGTACTAACAGAGCCCAGGAAAGGAAAATCATCGGTTTCTTCGGTATTGATTAGGATAGGCGCGCGCGACAGACAATCCGCATCCTGATGCTTGCGGCCAGACTTGTAAACTACTGTTAAGTCGTATTCTTGCAAGCGTAAGCTCCATCTAGCCAAGCGTCCCGAGGGGTCTTTGAGGCTCGCCAGCCAGCATAAGGAGTGGTGGTCGCTTACCACACGGAAGGGTCGTCCGTAGAGGTACGGTCGGAACTTGCAGATGGCCCATATCACTGCAAGACATTCTTTCTCCGTCGTAGAATAATTGGTCTCGGAGCGCGTAAGTGTCCGACTAGCATAACTGATGACCCGTTCTGCACCGTCTTGCCACTGGATCAGTACTGCACCAAGGCCAACATTGCTGGCGTCAGTGTGGATGTCCGTGGCAGCATGCTCGTCGAAATGGCCGAGTATCGGAGTGCTTTGCAGACGGCTGCGAAGCTCGACAAATGCAGCCTCTTCGTCGGTCCCCCAGAGGAAGGGCGTGTCGTCACGGGTCAGTGCGTTCAGCGGTTCCGCGGTTTTCGAGAAATCTTGAATAAAGCGCCTATAATAGGAGCACAGGCCTAAAAACCGGCGAACGGCCTTCTTGTCAGTTGGGCGTGGAAAACCTGAGACGGCAGCAGTCTTGTCAGGGTCCGGGCGAACACCTTGTGCGCTGACAACGTGACCAAGAAAGCGAAGTTCCTCAAAGCCAAAATGGCATTTCTCGGCTTTGATGGTGAGTTGCGCGGATTTGAGCGCTTGTAGCACAATGCGCAACCGCTCCAAGTGTTGGTCAAAGGTGGGCGAAAATATAACGACATCGTCCAGGTACACCAGGCAGGACTGCCATTTCAAGCCGGAGAGGACAGTGTCCATCATGCGTTGGAAAGTCGCCGGTGCTGAGCACAGACCAAATGGGAGCACTTTAAACTCATAGAGGCCGTCAGGCGTCACGAAAGCCGTCTTCTCCCGGTCTCTCTCGTCCACTTCGATTTGCCAGTACCCGCTTTTAAGATCCAATGACGAGAAGTATCTGGCGTTCCGCAATCGGTCGAGCGCGTCATCTATCCTGGGCAGCGGGTAAACGTCATTTTTGGTCACGCTGTTAAGTTTCCTGTAGTCCACGCAGAAACGTAGAGTATTGTCCTTCTTTTTGACAAGAACCACAGGCGATGCCCACGGACTAGTGGACGGCTGGATGACATCGTCTGCAAGCATCTCGGCAACCTGATTCTGAATGGCTTCCCTCTCCACCGGGGAAACACGATATGGGCGCTGGCAGACGGGTCGCGCAGTCTCGTCAGTGATGATACGATGCTTGGCGAGTGGAGTTCGGCCGACCTTCGAGTACGTAGCGAAACAGTCCGCAAATTCTGCCAAGAGGGCCGACAGAAGATCCCTCTGAACCGACGGCAAGGCCGGATTTATTCTGACTGACTGAAGAACGTGATGTGGGCCAGCATACTCCGGAGAGGGTCCTCCCACGGTGCACAAACCTGGAACCTCAGCAACGTCGTGGAGGAAGGCAATAGCCATGCCTTTGGCCAGGTGCTGATATTCGTTGGCAAAGTTAGTCAGGAGGACGTGGGTGCGGCCGTCACGTAGTTGGACGAGACCTCTTGCAACGGCAAGTCCCCGCTTAAGCAGCAGTGGACTATGGCTGTCCGCTAGGCCCTCGTAGTCATGAAAGAGGTCGTTCCGCACGAGCACCAGAACACTGCACCGCGGCGGCACCGTGACGTCGTTCTCGACAATGCGCAGAGCGTTGCTGCAGGGATCGCGGGAGTCAAAGCGCGCCACGGCCTGTTTGATCGAGAACGTGACACGTGCCTCCTGAAAGTCAATCACAGCGCCGTTCGACTGCAGGAAGTCGATCCCCAGAATCAAGTCTCTGGAACACTCGGGGAGTACGACAAATTCACCAACGTACGTAAAACCACTAATCCCAACTCTAGCCGTGCACTTGCCCACAGGGGAAATTAGGTGGCCACCAGCGGTGCGAATGGGGGTCCCCGTCCACGGTGTCAGAACCTTCTTAAGTTCTCCAGCGAAGGCACGGCTCATAACAGAGTAATCAGCACCGGTATCGAGCAGCGCGGTAATGTCAGTGCCATCAATTGTCACACGCAAATCGGATGCAGCGTATCTGATACTGTCGCTGCCTCTCTCTGTCCGGGTATCGTCGGCTCGAGGGTTCCGCGATGGAGGATCTTGACACGTCCCGACGTCAGCGGCCTTGCCTCCAGAGGTCGCTGGTGTTAGTTTTCCCGACGCGGACTCGGCGAGCGACGGCCAGCAGAGCTACTCTGGCGGCCAGGGCTGGAAGAGCGATAACGGAGAGGCGAAGGGGAACGGGACTCGCGCCTTCCAGAGTAGGCAGGGTTCTGGCGTGCCCAGAGATGCTGTGCAATCTCATGCGGTCGTTCGCCGTTCTGAGGGCAGGGTGCGTCGGGATGGAAACCGCGAAGGCCCACTTGGCGGTACGGACAGGCGCGGTAGAGGTGACCAGGCTCCCCACAGTGGTAGCAGAGAGGCCTGCGGTCCGGTGTACGCCACAAATCCGACTTGCGAGGGCGTGGCCCAGCTGTAGCAGATGCGGTTGCAGAATACGTGGCGATGTTACTCACGGAGGTCGACGGGGTCACACCGTAGCCAGGCACGCTTGCGTGACATGTGCCGATGTTGCTCACGCCAGGCGTTGGGGTAATGGGACCGTAGCCTGTCGTGCGACGTACAACAGATGCGTACGTGGGTCGGTCATCGAACCGGGATGGCGCTTCGGGGGCAGGAGGTGCCTGCGCAGCCTGTCGCACCTCGTCCCTGACAACTTCGGACAGCGCTGCCAGCGGCGCAGGTGCAACCTGAGGCAGATGGATCCGTTGCAGTTCCTCCCGGACAACGGAGCGAATTAGTTCACGCAAGGTGTCTGCACTGCCGCCGAGACACGACGAAAAGCCTTCGGGCACCATGTAGTTGATGTCCCGGTTGTACTGGCGGGCCCGTTGTTGCAGCGTCGTCTCCATCTTGGTCGCCTCGGTTAGAAATTCCGCCACCGTGCGGGGTGGGCTGCGCACGAGGCCCGCGAACAGCTCCTGCTTAACCTCACGCATGAGATGGCGCAGCTTCTTCTCCTCTGTCATGTTGGGGTCGGCGCGCTTGAAAAGACGGGTCATGACTTCGGTGTACATGCGCACGCTTTCGTTCGTGCACTGATTTCGGGAGTGCAGCGCAGCTTCGGCCTTCTCCCGGCGGTCAGCGTTGGGGAACGCAGCCAGGAGACTCCGGCAAAACGTCTCCCAGGTGGGAAGTGTAGCCTCGTGGTTTTCAAACCACGTCCGAGCAGACTCTTCCAGGGCAAAGTAGACGTTATTCAGCTTGCGCTCGTCGCACCAGCCGTTGTAGCGTGCGACCCGCTCGAACGTCTCCAGCCAGTTCTCAGCGTCTTCGAACACGTCACCGTGAAAAGATGGCGGTGTTCGCGGTGGGTGGCAAAGGATCGGCGCCAGGGGCCTGGTGTCAGCGGCCATGGCAGTTGGACTCGACGGTAGAGGCTGGATCGGCGGCTGGGTCCTGGTGTCAGTGGCCATGTCAGTTGGACTCGGCGGTCGAGGCTGCGTCGTCCTTGTTGGCGGGGGAAGGGGCCCAAATTCAGGCGACTCTCCGCGGAGACGGCGGCTGGGTCGCTGGTGAACCGGTGTGAGGTCCGTAGTGACGCTGTACGGAGTTTGCAGGTCGGGAAGCGTACCCAGCACTGCTCCACCAAACTGTAGCGTGCAACGCCAAAAAGAACACCCGCGCAGAGACGAAAAACCTGCGGCGGTCCCCTAGTGGTTCGAGCGCGCGCGAGAGAGCCAACCAACTTCTTCCTCTTCTAGCGCATGCGCTACTTCTGTCTCTTCTTCGAATGCATGTATCAATATTGAGAACGATAGGAGTTAATGACTCGTTGACAATTTTCTTCACCTGAAAAAAAGGGACGGTGATAATTATCTATGCATTTATGTAGAACCTGCACACAACTGAAGCGCCACTTTAGTTGGCGTATGTAGATATCCGGCTCTCTTTGCGGTTATTCAGACAACTAGCCAAATATTTCGGTGCATTTTTCTCAAACCCCAGATGCTGCCTTGTATGCTTTTAGAAATAATGAATTGTTACTTCTTCTTTTGCTTTTCAATCGCCCTCTACTTTCGCCCAAAATGCATCAAGGCTTATTGCTGAAAAATCGAAGCCCAGGAAAGAATCTTCATGATGTAAAAAATAGCGCACAGGGAACACAAGGGACGGAAAGTAAACGACGCTGACAAGCGCTAACTCGCAACTGAGGTTTATTGCTGACGCGCGCAATATAAGGTAGTCACTTTAAAAACATAAAACAAGAACAACCACAAACAGTCCCTCCTCGAAAGACCAAGTCAGAGGAAAAAATTGAAATTGAAGCATCAGGCGCCACTCATCGCTGTGGAAGATCAGTTAAAAAACCGTTATCAAAAAAGGAATTCAATGCAACGCTGAGGCTAAAAAATCGATTTCACAGTCTGCCAAGTTAACAGAGGGCTCACTGATACACGGATTCCGACATTTCCTAATATGGTATGCCTTCTATTGCGCGCATCAGCAATAAACCTCAGTTGCGAGTTAGCGCTTGTCTGCGTCGTTTACTTTCCGTCCCTTGTGTTCCCTGTGCGCTATTTTTTACATCATGAACGTTATCCAACTTGCCCAACTTTCCGCTTTGCCCAGGAAAGAAATCGACTGAAGACCGGCTCCGTAATTTGCGACGACTTTTGGTGTGCAAAGCTTTCGTTTTTAAATTCTCTTTAGCAGCACGACGCTACAATATGTTATAGACAGCGTATTCTCAAGCCTGCGGTGACAAGTCTCTCGCCCATTTAGAATACTTCCAGTTCTCCGCTTGGACCTTTCACGATCACCTAAAGTGGCTGAAAACAGCGCTCGAAGCAATCAAATCATGTGGTCTAACCTTGGAGGCAGAGAAGGGACGCGTGATCAGCTGCGAGACAAGGTGTTCCTATTTATATTCTTTATCATTAGGAACATCGGAGTACGCCAGGCTTGAACCTGACAGCTACTGTGGCGCAGTTTTTCAACTTGGTATCTGAAAGCGCATCGGCATGTATCAGCAGTTGTGTGCCTACTAGCGGCAATTTCTTGGAACATGGTTACTGATCTCTGAACCACTTCTCCCTTTAGCCTATTCTTTGTTTTCCGACCAGTTGAAAGCTGGCCAACAAACGCCTGCATTGATTTGTGAACTGTCAGTTCAATTTCGGCTGAGTTTGTCGCATTAAATCGCGGACACCTGCTGTCAGAGCAGAAATGCTCCCATAAGAGGCATGGATGTCTCGTTGTTCATTCTTTTCCGCATAAGTTACACATAATTAAAACGCTGTTCAAAATCGTTTAGGCAATTTTTTAAATAATGACCGTGCTTTCTTAGATAGGTGGGTTCGACTAAGGATGAGGGCTGGGTCCTGAAATAGACTTCCCTATTTCAAGCACCCAATTTTGGAAATTTCCGGAACTGTTCACTAAAACACTCATATATCTTAACCATTGCGAAAAATACAGTGCAACAGAGCGATTGATGGAGGCGAGTTTACCTTAGTATTAGTTGAATTGAAGAAAATAGCGCCAGAGCATGCAGACCACGAAAAGACAAGGACGAGACACAAAGCGCTAACTCACAACTAATTTTATTGAAACCAGGCAGCGCCTTTATATGGCGAAGTTTCACTGAAAAAGAGGGAGGTGGGCAGGAAAGGTAAAGATATCAAAGCGACCATCACAGCGAGCACACATGAGGAAGCGGTAACTAAAACAAAAACAAAAAAGTTAACAAAGATTATTTAAGGGCGGCATCTAAGAATTCGAACTCGGATGAAAAAAGTGAAACAGATGGGGTGCTGACACACCTATTGCCAAGTTTTCTTATGTGAAAAGCCTCCAGACATTCACGTGCCTTCTTATCTACGCTTTTGCCAAGAATCTTAGTCTGACTGAATCGTGCCTCGCATCCGTCGCAACCCAAAATATGCGCTACCAAATGTGCATATTTATCCTTTAAATCTGATAAATTTCGGGCATGTTCCCCCAAGCGCTCGTTGATGCAACGCCCAGTCTGGCCGACATAGGTCTTCCCACACGTTAAGGGGATAGCATAGACCACTCCTGCGGAACACATGATGAATGGAGAGGCGTGCCTTATCTGGCAACCCCGCTTTCTTGAGCTGCAAATACGGGGGCACAGCTTTTTCAGCTTGTTGGGGGCGGAAAAAACGACACTCACCCCATGCCTGTTGGCCACTTTCTTCAAGTTGTGAGCAGTTTTGTGCAAGTAAGGCACCACCAACGGCTTCTGTGACCTGCAACGATCCTCTCCGGAGTTTCTTCGTGTTCCTTGCTTAAGTTTCTTTAGAAGGGTCTCGCAGACAGCAGTCAACACTGAGCAGGGGAACCCAGCCGCTCTTGGCGGCAGTAAAGGAATGCATAGAAGCAAACGGTGACGTGTCTTTTCAAAATTCTTCAGGTTTGTCGGTTGACAACTTTATCGCATTTTTGCAGTTTTATCTTAGTTCTACTTTTATAAGTTTTGACAACCTGCCTTTTTTGCAGCGCAAGGGTGTGTGCATAGGTTCCTGTGTGGCCCCCATCCTTTGTGATATTTTCTTAGCGAAAGTTGACCAGTCTTTGGACATAGATTTTAATGGGGGGGGGTGGTTTTAAAGGTTTTTAGGTACGTGGACGATTTTTTAGTGCTTTTAAAAAAGCAGACTTCCTTCACCTACCCCTCTACAGTAGGTGAAGTTTTAAATGCTTTTAACAAACATGGACTTGGGCTCACGTTCACCCATGAACTCCCTGACACTAACGTCTTACAATTTTTAGATCTGAAACTAACCTTTCTTGAGAGACATGTTTGCTGGGGCTATTACCCGCGCGCGAAGAAAGATCTTTTGCCTTATGTTTCTATGCACTCAAAGACGGTGAAAAGAGCAATAGCGTCGAATTGCTTGGAGTCTTCTTTGAAAAAGTCGTGCCCGCATCGGTTGCAAGCTAGCTTCCACAATCAGGTGAGCCGGCTTTCGGCGGCTGGGTTCCCCTGCTCAGTGTTGACTGCTGTCTGCGAGACCCTTCTAAAGAAACTTAAGCAAGGAACACGAAGAAACTCCGGAGAGGATCGTTGCAGGTCACAGAAGCCGTTGGTGGTGCCTTACTTGCACAAAACTGCTCACAACTTGAAGAAAGTGGCCAACAGGCATGGGGTGAGTGTCGTTTTTTCCGCCCCCAACAAGCTGAAAAAGCTGTGCCCCCGTATTTGCAGCTCAAGAAAGCGGGGTTGCCAGATAAGGCACGCCTCTCCATTCATCATGTGTTCCGCAGGAGTGGTCTATGCTATCCCCTTAACGTGTGGGAAGACCTATGTCGGCCAGACTGGGCGTTGCATCAACGAGCGCTTGGGGGAACATGCCCGAAATTTATCAGATTTAAAGGATAAATATGCACATTTGGTAGCGCATATTTTGGGTTGCGACGGATGCGAGGCACGATTCAGTCAGACTAAGATTCTTGGCAAAAGCGCAGATAAGAAGGCACGTGAATGTCTGGAGGCTTTTCACATAAGAAAACTTGGCAATAGGTGTGTCAGCACCCCATCTGTTTCACTTTTTTCATCCGAGTTCGAATTCTTAGATGCCGCCCTTAAATAATCTTTGTTAACTTTTTTGTTTTTGTTTTAGTTACCGCTTCCTCATGTGTGCTCGCTGTGATGGTCGCTTTGATATCTTTACCTTTCCTGCCCTCCTCCCTCTTTTTCAGTGAAACTTCGCCATATAAAGGCGCTGCCTGGTTTCAATAAAATTAGTTGTGAGTTAGCGCTTTGTGTCTCGTCCTTGTCTTTTCGTGGTCTGCATGCTCTGGCGCTATTTTCTTCAATTCAAGTATGCACCAACTCGCCCAAGAAGAAGTGTTAATACTTAGTATTAGTGTTGCTAACGGATGGAGCTGCCAGTGACGGGTTGGCTCAGACTGCGCGAGCAAGTAACGTGGTCCACACTACAGTGACAGTAGAACAGTCCGAACCACGGCTCCATTTTCTAGATCCAAAATCGCAATCCCAATGTGAAGCCCTGTACGCCCCCCCCCCCCCCCCCCTCATCTCCCTCATTCTTAGACACCCGTCGTTTTCCACGCTCTCATCATCTTCCCTTCTCCCACTTTCCCTGTCCTCTGAAAGTGGAGATAGGGACTTCCTTCTTACACTTTGCCACGTGCCAACCGAAGCACGGAAGGATTTTGGCGTCATTTGGGACCTAATGCTAACGCATTAAAAAAATGCCGGATTTAGTCAGGAGCCACAAACCTCTCCGATAATTCCAGTCGTGGAGACAGGTTTGATGTCGAAGAAAACAACCAGGGATTTCTTTCCAGAGTCTTGAAGCTTCTGAGTGAGAGACCGCGGCACGATGAACTCCGCAGCCTGCGCCGTGTATGCTGGCTGCGGCACCAGCGATCCGCCCACCATGTCCGTTGCTGGGTTCACGATGTCGCAGCTGCTGAAGTCCCTCCGGAGCTTGTCTCTGTCCGTGGAATAACGGAGCTCTAACGACGCGGCTGCAGAAGCGAGACACGAGTCCATGCAGTTGTTTATCCAAGTGACGAACGGTATGTTACGTGACTCATACTTCGTTACGCACGAAATTGTGTTAGGCACAGAGCGACAAACTTTAGATTCCGACCGTTTGGATGCAAGATTAGGATTACAACGCAAGTCACACTGATGTTATCACGAAGGAATAAGTCATCAGCACATTCAACGAGCTTCCATGATTTACGAGTCCTGGGCCGCCTAGCTCTCACTCATGTCTGAAAGGAAGTCACTTTTTGGGCAATGGGCTGGCGGCCACTGGAACCAGCCTGCCGGGCTTCTTACGTGCGCAAAAAACGACGTGAAAATATGGAGGGCAGAGCCGATCTCATAACAGGCCTGACCGCTCACGTACAAACATATCGACGACGACGACGCTGTCCTGCGCTGTCGTGAAGTCATCACCATCATCATCATCAGCCTGACTACACCCACTGCAGGGCAAAGGCCTCTCCCATGTCGTGAAGTGCACACGCATATTTAAGCCGCTCTTAAAAACATGAGATCACAGCCGCATTGTAATACCTTTCATACGATGCCACGTCTGAGTGGAAAATGGTGCGCGGATTGATGATATAAAATGCTGCCGTGCTCTCCGGTTACGCTTTATGACAAACAACGCAGTCAGTATCATCGCAGACGTTCCACGTGACTGACTCTGGTGTGGTCGTTACTACTTCGGCACTTGTGAATTTCTCGTGTGGGTTGTGAGAGGAAATGCATTAGAAAACGTTACGGGCAACTGTATTCTGTCGCCTGCCGGTTATACGTTGCGGCAGAGTATTAACGGGAATTTCTGTGCACATACATCAGCTTATTGACCGTTTTTCTTGCGGAAGCGCGTGCACCGATAACACCAGTTTAGTTGCATATCGCATCTTCATGCGAGAGTTTCGGTGTCGAAAATGAGATTCTAGAAAAAGGCGCTAAAATATAGCCTTGAGTGCGGTCGCCTTACGTATTTCTGGCATGCATGACGATCCGCGTGCAACCCTTCCGTGTTTAATGAGGGAAATAAGTGATCACATTCCATGCATGCACTAAGAGAGAACGACGGCAGTGGCATTACCAACGTGGATAAGATGTTTAATGTAGCCGAGCAGCTCTACACAAATCTATGACATAGCCGAAAAAAATCAGGGCAATAATGACGAAGGCAGCGGAAAAGATAACTTGGACATCCCGCCGGGAACCAGAAAAAGTGAAGAAACCATTTGAAACAATGAAAAAAGGGAGAGCAATGGTCAGAATTAGGTACCTGCACGTCACTTCAAGGAAGCTAGGGATATTGTGCTAGAAAAACTGGCTAACTTGTGTACGCAATGAGTAAAGACTTCTAGCGTGTCGGAATCTTAGAACTATAATATGATCTTAATCAAAGAGAAAGGGAGTCAAGGAATTAAAAATCGACGGAGTGGTCAACTTACTGCCTTGTACCTTTAAAGTATTTGCTAAGGCTGGTTTTTGTAAAGGCTACATGTCAATCGATCGTATTTACAGTACAAATCAGGAAATAGAGAAATGCGGAGAATATCACCAACCCCATATATTGGCACAAAGCTTTTTAATAGTTGTTCATTCATTCCTCAAAGCTGCCTGCACGCGGCTTTATAGCTTCGTGTATGATTCAAGACGCTACCGTATTTATCTCGATTGATCGCACCCAGGCAGGACCGGTTCGACATAGTTCCACAGTAGTGCGGTCACTTCGCACGCCCTGCCTCGAGAGCTCGTTGCCAGCTTTAAAATGAGAACGGTCGAGAACGGCGGGCGTCCTGTTCGAGTTTTTATTGTGTCTGTGTCTCTCTTGTGTTTGTGCGTGTTTCGCGGATTTAACCAAAGGTGAACAATTAATAACAAGACTAACAAGACGCTCTTTATTCTTCACCAACGTAGAGTCACTCAGTTGATTTTGGACGCGAGTTAGCGCAAAAAAAGTTTCTCAGGAGCTCGCTGCGCGGTCTTGGTCGCTTTCGGACTGCCGTCACAATTACGTGGCATCTGGCGGAGGCGCAAGGAGGCAGTCCGTGTACCAGACACCCTCTGCAAGCCGCAGCGGCAGCCTTCTGCGTTTCTCACCGGAGGACCTGTCACCAGTTCATCGAGCCGGCCGACACATGCAACTGGAGCAGCCTCAGCTCAGGGCCCCGCAGGAGCGCAGCCGGCAGCTAAAAAGAAGCTGGAACGTCCGCCATGAGCTCACCACAGACGTCGACCTCGATCGTTTTACAGCAGGTGCGGGTGCCGCCAACTTTCAGTCGTTCCCCAGGTGAGACCCCGACGGATGTAAAGTCGTATTTCAGTGTGTGGCATCGTTCAAAAATTGGGATGATGCGACAAAAATTCGACACTTTTTCTCACTGGAGGCCTCAGCATATACATGGTATGATAACGAAGAGTATTCCATAAAGCCAATACCTCGGCAAAATCACGAGTGCTCACTGAGGCTCAATGACAAATGGTCAACCTACGGGCTCACTGAAACTCAGACACATAGAGTACCCAATTCACTCCAACTCATGAACTCAGACTTACCTAGGCTCACAGCTCATGTGGACTTACTGCAAATGTCGACTCATCCGGGGTCAGCAGCTTGGTATAATTCACTGCTCAAGTTTCACAACTAATCTGGCTTCACTCACTCATTTCGACTCACTATTTATCTGGACTCGCTCATTTAGACTCACGACACATCTGGATTCAGCCACTCATATTGGACCCAGAACTCATAATAGGCTCACTCACTCATCTCAACACACGGCTATTTTGGGCTCACTGACTCGTGTTGACACAAGAAACACATAGGCTCACGAAGTGCTCAAGTTGTATGCCCCGAGACGACCGACATCGAGAAAGGACTCCCCAGAAAGGACTCTCACAAAGCTTCCGACACGTCCCCACGCGGCTTATTACAGCACCCGCACCCGCTTAAACTAGCAATCGGAACCACACACCGTCTTCTTCGCTTCCGCGGAATAGACTTCGGTACCCCTCTGACATCGCCACGTTGCCTCGGCCTCAATAATTTCAAGTATAATTGTAGTGTCCATTCGTTAGCGCAAGCCCGCAGGAAAGGGGTGTTATCATTTGTGTTCGTGACGCGAGAAGCGACCGGACTAATCTCGATTGATCACAGCCGTGCCGAGCTGAATCTACATTTTTCCAGATTACTCTAGATGATCTCGAACTGTTATCTCGAAGTTTCCTTGCCGGCTTTAAATTGAACGATGCCGCGAGCAGCGGGCATTCGTAGTTCGACGACCGACAAGCACGTTTGTTTCTTACGCCGCTGCCGAGTGATTCAGTTCTTTTGCGGGCGCAAGTCAGCCCAAATAAAGAGCTTCGTTTCCAAGACTGGTTGGTGTCTTCCTTACCACTGGACTGCCGTCATTACAACGTGACAATATTGTTCCTCCCTTCCGCTGCCAGCCAACAAGTATAAAAGTGTAAGCACACAACATCGCCGGGAAAACGCAGGATAAGGTCTGAGCCTGCGCACGTACTCACTCACGATCGGGATTACGATCTTAGTGTTATTTTGGACTCGCTCACGACTAATATTATGAACTGTATGTGAGCCTGACCTCGCTCACTAGTCAGAACATGATCTTAATCTTAGTCACAACTGATTGCACAGATTGTGACCTCCATGTGAGCCTGAGTGAGCCCTAGAAAGTCGACCCATGAGTAATATCCCTGTCAAGCCCGCAAAATAAAGTGCACTTACGAAGAGTATCACTTGCTAAAAGTGCACTCCAGCACAGCTAAACGGCGTAACATAAGTGCACTCGCCAAAGTGCGCACTCATGTCGGAGTGCGTTCATAGCACGCACTTTGAGGGCTGAGTGCGTAGCCTCGCCAGCAGCGACTTCAAAGGCACAATATGTATACCGCATAAAAAGTACTTACAAGTTTATTTTACATTCTATAACATTGTATTCAGGAAAAATTCGTTCGTTGCAGCTACAAGCGAAGCAATAAAACAAAGGAACGAGACAGATACAGCATCGCTGCCCACCGCATTCTTGTTTGTTGCTACAATTATGGATCGTCTTGGCTGGTCTTGGCTTTTCTTCTGTTCTATTTTTTTTTCATCGTTAAAAACTGTTTAACCGAGTGTTATTTGCGCTATAACGTTAAGCAATCAATTATTATTAGTCTTTTTTTCTTTTCCATCGACGTCTCTTCAGAAACTCCGCTCATTTCGTGCCGCCATTTCTTTTCACTATGAGTGCACTTTGAACTTCACGTTTAGCATCGCGTAGCCCAAAGTGTCACTCGGGATGCCGAAGCGCACTCCCCGTAAGTGCACTTAACTTGTGCGCTTGACAGGGGTATAAGTTCACCGACCTAAGCTAACGACATGGGGACTGTTGAAGAAAGAACTAGCGACTGCATTCACCAACATTTTGGGGAAAGAAAGAGCCGAACTGTTCCTCGAGTAGAGGACGCAGGGTTATATGGAAGAAATTAAGCACTTCTTTCCTCATTCCAACCCAGAGATGACCGAGGAAAACAAACAACAATGTTTAATGCACTGCATACAGAAATATCTCAGTAGGGGCCTCATCCGCCAGCCTCCAAAACCGTCAAGGACATCAGAAGTAGCCCCCACGAATGATCAGACCGTCAGCGTCAGGAGTGCGATCCGTCCGGACACGATGATCCCCACAAGCCATAACTTGCGAGAAGTTATCTACGAATTCCGCGTGGAACTACGGCGGCTGCTGCCATCTTCCCAACAGCCTCAAGCAGTGACTCTCATGGGAGTGGCACGAGAAAAAATGCGACATGCAACTGGCATTCCTACTCCGATGGCCGCACAAACGCAGGCCATGACTCCCGCAGCCGTGCTGCGCAGCAAAAAGTGTCCGACCACTCTGCACCAGGAGCCCTCTGCACTACCTCAAAGACCCCAATCACCAAGCCGCCAAGCTACGCTGGAAGCCAAGGAAAGCGGACCTCTGGGGGACACCCTGATCAGTACCGGCCGACTTCCTTCCATCGCGCAACCACGCCCGCATTCTTCGGCACTACGCCTACCGAAGAATGGGCCTTATTGGCTTCTCAGCTGATGCCCCACGACCCATTTCAGCCAACGCCAACGGGAGATCGACGAGTCCCTGCACCGAGAGGAATACGTGTCATCAAGCCGTCTGTCCCGCTCACCATCAACGTCCACACCACGTTATGCGTCGCCAAGCCGCAGCTACGTAGCGGCTGATCCCAGAAGGTCCCCCCGCCCCTGCAGGAGAAACGAAAAAAAAATTTCTGGGGCTTAGCTTTGGTTAAGCCTAGGTAATTGCGAAAGCAATATCCCCTTGCGTACGCTATTTGTTTCGCTTATGGCTGGTGCACATTGCTAATGTCCGTGTGTACCCACGAAATGAAAGTCCATATTTAGACGTTTCCAAACTTTTATTAATTCTCAGATTCTTCTTTCTGTAGCCCATCATTCTCAGGAAGTCTAGCTGCGGCGCGCTGAAGAGCCGACTTGGTGCCCCATCCCTCGCTCTGGTACGACGTCAGTAGTCACATGACCGACCACCGACCGTGAAGGGTAGGCTGCGGTACGGCGAAGAGGCGACACCTGGCGTAGTATTGCTTTCGCAATAAAAATGCACTTTTAGAAGTCGCTCACCCACGAAACGGTGAAGGTGATCCTCTACGCCCATGCCGCATGAAGACGCCACATGCTCAACGCCGACGCCGCACACAAACTAGAGCTTGACCATTACGCTACCACACTTCCGAATGACGTCGCTTCCCCAAAAAAGGCCCGATGACACGCCCAATCACTGTTCCATATACACGAGGAAGCCATGATCCGATGCCGATGGCGTCGTGTAACGCAAGAGCCAGGACATCCGAACTGAAAATGCCAATCGACGGCCCTAAAGTTACCGCTGTACCGGACACTGTAGCCTATTATTCGGTGATGAATTTAACATTCGCCGCACAGCTGATGAAAGAAACGACCGCTTTCGACGGCTCACAAATCCGCACCGCAGGAGGCCACCTAAGTAGGACATCGGGATGATGCACTGCCCGATTCACCACCAGTAGACATACCTATTCTACGACTTTTGTTGCACTACGGCAATGCTGCCGCGACGTAGCCAGGGGCATGGATTTCTCTGAAGACCATCAGGTGATCATCCACCTGTGATCACAGACATCCCTACGATAGCAGTCCTGGAGCATCACGCTGGCCTGACTGTCCTGAATAAACAAGTGAGCATCCCCACGCAGTCAAGCCTCATGGTCACCGTAAGTGCCATAGAAGCTGCGAACATCGAAGCCATCATCGAGGAGAACATAGAGTTTACACGAGACCAAAGTCTAGACATCGCAAGAGGATCGTCCGTTCAGGCCGAAGCTCTCGCAAATTCAGCGAAGAATACCGACACCTGAAGAGAGGCACGACGATTGCTTTCGTAGACGAAGTATCCGACGTTTGCGACGCCTTAGCTCTCTCCCACTGATCGCCAGGAGATTCCCCTAACCAAGAGAACTCACGCACCTTCGATATCAACCCTGCTCTTGGTCTCTATTTGGTCTCTATTTCGCTGCAGCGACGTTTCAGCGACCAATGGATACGACGCTGGCAGTCCTCAAGTGGCAAATTTGTCTTGTATCTTTAGACGAAGTCTTATTGTGATGAACACCTAAACCTAAGAACCTAACCTATTCTAAACTTAAGAAGGTTTAGAATAGTGCTGGTGGCAATCCAGTCGTCTGGGCTAACCTTGAAAGCAGAGAAATTCCCCTTCGACTATAAGGAGCTGCTGTTTCGAGGCCATATCGTAAGCGAGAAGAGAGTCTGTCCAGGCCCGCCGAAAACAGTTACTATTGCAGTTTCCACCGCCGGCTGATAAGAAAGTAGTGCGTAGACTTATCCTGAAAAAAAAAAGCGCGAGCTTGGGCGAGGACTGAAGGAAGACCCACAGAGGGGCGCTGTCTTGCAGCTGATAATGTTCTGCAATTTTCAGTAGCGATACAGCGCCCGTCTATGCGTCTTTCTTCAGTCCTACTCAAGCAGCGTGTGTTAGGAGCCGTTCACGTCCAGAAGCAGCAAGGCCGCGAGACAATAGTAGCTTACGCCAGCCGCTCTTTGTCAAAGGCTGAAACCAACTACTCCACGACGGAGATGTGCCTTGCGATTGTGTGGGCCACGTCGGAATTCCGCCCGCACTTGTACGGCAAGCCTTTGAATGTTGTGACTGATCACGCGCTGTGCTGGCTCGCCAACTCGAAAAATCCATCTGCCTGCCTCGTTTTAGATGCTTGAGCCCCTGTAGATGCTTTAGATGCGCCACCGCAGGACGACGATGACGACATCTTTCTTGGGCCTATCAGCTCCAGCACTTTTGTGCAGCAGCCACGCTGGAACCCCATCGTCCAACGCTCATCGAGTACTTAAAAGGCAGGGCTTCTTCACCCTCAGCCACGTCCAAGCGAAGATTTTCCTCGTTCTGCGCATGGAATGATGTGCTCGTGAAGAGAAAATTCGCACGGAACAAAACCACGTACCTCCCTGTCATACCCGCACTCTTCCCAATGAAGTTCCAAAGACATTACGCGACGAGCAGACAGCTGGGAATTCACGTAGGGTTTTCTCGCAACTCCGCCGCATTCAAGACAAGTATTACAGGCCACGACTGTCCGCTGAAGTCGTGCATTATATGAAAACAAGCTGATACTGTCAGCGACCAGCAGGATTCCTGAACCCCATTCAAACCCTGTCGAGGCCCTTTCAGCGTATCGGCATGCACCTGCTTGGCCCTCTCACAAAGTCAACATCTGGAAACAAGTAGATCATCGTAGCCACCGACTAGCCTACCCGTTACGCAGGGCGGACGCCGGCAGAACGGTACAGCAGCAGAAGTCGTGATATTTTTCGTGGCATGCCCACTTCTGTGACCCAGCGCCCCCGAAGTGCTCATCATGGACAGAGGACAGCGTTCTCAGCGGAACTGATGCAAGCCATCCTGCGCTACAGGCAAACAAGCCACCTGAGCACGACTGCGTATAATGCGCGGACCAGTGGCCTCACAAAGCGCTTGAACAAGGCCATAGCAGATAAGACTGCCATGCATGTCGATGGTGAACAAAAAAAAAGACTAGGGATGTAATCCTGCCTTACGTCGTCTTCACATACAAGAGCGCAGTGCAAGAGAGCTCCCATTAGGCTGGTCCATGGTAGGGAGGCCACGATCACACTTGACGCCATGCCGCCCAGTGTCACCGAAGAAGATAACGTCGACGTTACCGCTTACCTACAGCGAGCGCAAGAAGCGTGATGCCTTGACTACCTGCGCATTAAAGACCAGCTGTGCACCGACGCGCGATGCTACAGTCTATCCCACCGCCATGCGGAATACAACCTAGGTGACCGTGTATGGGTGTACGCCCATTCGACGGCGCGGACTGAGTTAAAAGCTTTTTCTTCGCTACTTCGGCCCGTACAAGGTCCTTCGTCGGCTTGGAGAGATCGGCTACGAGATACGAGGCTACGTGTCAGCGATGCCATGCGTGTCAATAAGTTGTACATGCTGTGCGCCTGGACATTGTTTTGCACGCTAATGAACGCAGTGCTACAATTCGGGTTTTTGCACTGTTTTTTCCCCACATTTTCTTTTGTTCTAGAGCATCTGGTCGGCGCTTCTTTAAGGAGGGGGTAATGCCAAAAAACTTTTAATGTTTGTTTATTAATGCGAAACCATTTCTTGGCTATGTCGCCGGTTACGTGCCCGCAAAAATTGTCCACAGGCCTTACGTCGTTCGAGGAAGAGTTAGGAGCGAAATAATGATTCTATGCGATAGAGGATGATAGAATGTCGCTGCGCGTCAAATTTGGTGGATGTGAAGAAGAAGTTAATGGATTAAAGACAAAGAATTGTGGACGGTTACGTAACTGCCTAGAGCGAAATTTGAGCGCAGCTCATCAGCTGTTCCAGCTTTTCGATAGATTGAGGGGAAGAATTCGAGCAAGACATGTATATACAATTACAAACAACTTGCTACTTTTCACACATTCATTGTTCAAGAAACACTCCACTAACAGTTCTTGATTGTCATGAAGGAAGCTTTGCGGTCGGAGAAATAGAGGGATAAGCTCGACTTGCTGCACCAATGTGTGGTTTTCAAAGACGAGGTCATGCAAGTATTTCGCGAGGTTTTCACAGCCGTGGGAGGCGTTACGAGCTAGAGGAACGGGAAGTTCTCCCGCATAACTGGTAATAAATACCTGTTTATTTATTTATTTTATTTTATTTTTGGTCTTTATATTAATATTAAAGCCCCCACCCACCCTGCCTCCTGCCAGGGTGCATCCAGCATCTCTCTCTCTCTCTCATCGCACCATGTAGCCCCATCGGCCCTTTCTACATATCATCAAACCATCACATTGTACAAACTAAGCCGCACGACACTGCCACCGCCGCGATGGCTCAGGGGTTATGGCGCTCGGCTGGTGACCCGAAAGGCCAGGCCGCAGCGGTAGAATTTTATGGCGGCGAAATTCTAGACGCCATGTACTGTGCGATGTCAGTGCACGTTAAAGAACGTCAGGTGGTCGAAATTTCAGAAGCCCTGCACCACGGCGTCCCTCAGCCTTTGTCGCTTAGGGACGTTAAACCCCAATGAACGAAACTAAACCAAACCACCCCACAGTTCATTCTCGCCCTCATCCTGCGCCACATGGTGACGAATATAGACAGGCTGCTTTATTTCACCTATCGTTTCTCATGCTTTCACCCCACCTTTCCTCCTGATTGTAACACGTGTGGCGTGCCGAGATCCACTCTTTGCCACTACCTTTGGGAATGTTGTTCTCCACAGGCAGTACGCCTCCCCCCCACATCCCCAATTCCACTGATTCTTCCTGGGAGGCAGCTTTACGGATCGTTCAGCCCGCCGGCCAGAAATGGCTGGTGGATCGGGTCTTACGTGAAGCACA
Organism: Amblyomma mixtum; assembly: GCF_055824585.1. NCBI lineage: Eukaryota > Metazoa > Arthropoda > Arachnida > Ixodida > Ixodidae > Amblyomma > Amblyomma mixtum. The sequence goes on from NC_143021.1 coordinate 14,102,241, forward strand.
AGCGCATGGACTCCTGGTCCATTAGGGGACCACCCTGGACAATTTTTTTCTATCTAATACAAGTTCTGGCCATCCATCCATCCCGACGTACCTATAGACCAGATTTTTTTACCCTCGCACGTAGGCTGCGGGCGCGCTCCTACTCTCGACACCACTCGCCATCTGTCGGCGCGCGCGGCCCGAGGGACTGCGGGACGCGCCGGCGTCGCGCGTAGAACGCATGTTTACGTGTTCGCTTTGCCGCTGTTGTGCACTATCAGCTAACGTATGAGGGTGTGTGCTGTGCGTCACTACTCACATTTTCCCTCTTCCAGACAGTACTGCGGTTATCTTGCGCGCAGTTACTCGTTAACGTGACATCGAGGGTAGTCGACCAGGTAGTGTACGAACTGGAAACCGGCACTTTTAGGCAGATTTCTGCGCTGTCGTGTAGATTGTTGTCGCCTTTTACGTGCGCTATCATCTATGAAAATTTTATGCATCAGAATGAAGATCAATTGATTTGACTCAGTGGAGTAGTAACTGGGTAGGCGAGCTGCAGACTGAAGGTTGTCCCGACGGAGCGCGTGTTTTCGATCACCAGTACGTGTTCGGCATCTTTGCGCTGAGCTTGCTCTTGTTCCCATTAAACACATTTCATGCACAGGATTGTAAGCACGACCGCTACCAATTTCAGCTGTTTTTTCCGCACGCATATCAGAGGGATCTGGGGGGGGGGGGGGTAAATGTTTATCTATAGTATTTTTCTGTTGTTGGTATCGACCTTAGTTTTGTTTGGTTAATTAAGGTTTACGCCCCAAAGCGACTCAGGCTATGAGGGACGCCGTAGTGAAGAGCTCCGGAAATTTCGACCACCTGGGGTTCTTTAACGTGCACTGACATCGCACAGTACACGGGCCTCTAGAATTTTGCCTCCATCGAAATTCGGCCGCCACGGTCGGGATCGAATCCGCGCCTTTCGGGCCAGCAGCCGAGAGCCGTAACCACTGAGCCACCGCGGCGGGGCGGTATCTACCTTAATCATAGAAAAATATGCGCGATTTCATTACATTTTCCACACTTAGCCAAACGGCTACGCAACGCTTTCACACGCGGCGAGAGCTCCCAAATAAAATAACGCGACTTCGGACCTCAGAATTCGTGAAAGCTGGATTAGCTGCTCATATCTATTCAAGCTTTGATAAATTAAGCGGAAGTACGTTTTTATGCACCAGGTTGCATAAACCATGACAAAATTTGTTTTCTGTTGGCGCTGCGACTCAGTTGAGGTCACAGCGGTAATTTGTTGATAAACTGCCGCACCACGCACGCTACAAGAAAGCCCTGTTTGTCGAAGGGGTGGCTTTATGGCCGGCAGGAAGGAATAAGAGTGCATGGGAATTGGAAATGCATGCTAGCCGCACACCTAATGCTTGATATTGAACAAAAAGTTTCTTTGCGGCGGAGCACCAAGACGGAAGCGATATAAGCACGAGCGCGTTCGAAGCGCCGGCTCAATTGACCTGAATGTCAAAATAAATGTCATAAAAACGCGTCAATGTTATCGCTTTGATAACGTAAATACTTCTTGCAACACAGCCACGCTGCGGAAGTATGCTCGGCAATGTTTTTTTAGCGCCCGAAGCGCGGCTATATGCAGGCGCGGCCGCGGAGCTGCCGCAGCCCCACAGTCCCCAAAGAAACGCCCGCACCACGGCGCGCCAGTCGGCGCAAAATGGCCGCGCCCAGGAGCGGCTCAAAATTCTGGTCTATAAGCACGATAGAGGCGTCCAGTGACCAAGGGAGCCAGTTATGCGCACTTCCTTTACTTAAAATGACACAATGTTGTCAATGCCAACGCAAGCAGCGCACATCTGTAACCACCGCCACGCAGCTTAAAGCACGATTGAGGTGTCCACTGTTCCAAAAGGGCAGTTATGCGCCTTTCCCTTGCTTTCCGAGCTGCTGCTCCATTGGTTTCGCAGCTTAAAGCCGACTAAAATGTCAACTGCTGGTTACAACGGACAACGGCTACAGCGACAGCGCGAGATGGAGAAACGGGCGCCAAATAGCTGCGCTCTGAAAGTCCACTAGACATCGAAATTAACCCCCTGGTCAATATATTGGCTGGACGTCAAAACAGCCGTGGACTTTGAAATTGTGAGAAAATACGCAACTAAGCTGGATGAACGCTTGAAATATACTGCAAGGTGATTAATTAAAGTTATCGATTAACATAAAAATTAATTAGAAACCATGAATTAATTAAAGGTGCCGAAAGAAAAGTGATACAATGCCTGTACATGCGGTGGCAACGAACCAACGTGGTTGACATGGTAACAGGTGCCGTCATGTCGTGTATTTTAAATGAGGTGACCGTGACGTCAGAGGAGAGAGGGCGGCGCGATGGGATGAGTGGTGGCGCGACGGAAGAAACTTCTAGAAAATTCGTGCGCGTCGCCTCCGCTTTGGCGCGCCCGTATTGCTTCAGTCGCTACCTCGCCGCCGTCGAGTGCGCGCATTCTTTTACGGTATCTGTTTGTGTGATTGTAGATACAAGGAGTTACAAGTGAAGCAAACAACGGGAAAGAGTGCATAATGAACCAAATGAGGCACATAGTACTAAGTGAAGCGAAAAGAGGGGACGAGTGCGGAGGAGGCGTTACTGCTTTCTTCGCATTCTCTCAATGCGGGTCACCGCAGTGATGTCTAACTTTCCTTCAAAGCTGCCAGCTAGCGGCTTTATCGCTTTGTTTATGCTGCAAAACGGGACCAGATTTATCTCGATTGACTTATTCCAGGCAGAGCCAATTCTACGTTGTTCCAGGTTGTTGAGGTCACTTTGCACGCATTATCTCGACAGCTCGTTGTCAGCTTTAAACTGAGCACGGCTGAGAGCAGCGGGCATTTTTTTCGATGACCACCGAGCATGCTTGTTGCTTTAGCCGCCACCTATTCATTGAGTTTTTCGTGGGTGCGAATCAGCCCAATAAGGATTCCTTGCAGAAGCATTTTCGATATCTTTATTGCTGCCGGACTGCCCTGTCGCCCTCCACTAGGTGAGAATATAGCCTGCAAAGGTTTCAAGAAAGCATTCGCGTCAGTCGAAACCTTAGCAGTCATTCATGCATTACCGAGCCAGGGTGTCCATGAGACAATATACAAAAGTACGAAAAATATTTGTACCAGCTGCACAGCCGCCATAGTCCTCCATAAAGCAATAAAACCTCAACAATGAAGGCTACCAAGTAGGTGGGCAGGATCTCTCCATTTCTGGGTTGGGTAGAGTTAGGGAAGCATCTTAATGTATCATGGCTTAGTATGCTATGATGCGCAGGTTAAATTGTTTTCCTAACTAACTCAGGGGACAAATTCCATAGCTTTAAAAGTGACCTACGGAGACAAAGCAGAGCAGTGGATCTAAACTAATGAGCTGGAAAAAAATTGGACAGCATGGTTACCACTTTTTAACGGGAGTTTGAGCGGCATCTGTTAAGTCACTCATAGTTTGCGTAAGTTGAGGTCGAGAATATGAGAGCACCTTCATATCTGTGTAGTTAGAGACCATTTTTTTTTGTTTCGACACATACTGATCTTTCGACTATAGTAGGATGCAAGTCATGAAGGCAGCAGCGGCCAGCAAGCGAGTAGGTTGGTTAGCGTTGGCTGCTACGCATGAAACAGGGTGTAGCAACATTGCATCCTATTTCCAACTTCCCCGTTCAGCCCTCTGCACCCATAGCCCGACCAAAGAACAACCTGCTGCCCACAGTGCGAGGACAAAGGACCCTCTCCTTACCTTCAATGCTTCGCAAGGGCGACGTCGTGACAGCGTGTCGACACCATTAGCTGGAGAGGCCGTTTTGAGGGACAGTCGCCGCTGCCTTTTATTGCGAAAGCAATGCTACTCGCACTTTAAAGCCTTCGCGTGTCCCGGCCGCCGTTACGTTTGACCTTTATCGGAGTGAATATAGGTGATCAACTCGCTCCTTAAGATAGCCCGGCTGCAGTTACGCCGCGCCGCGCACCTGTGGCGCTACTGCCGCTGTGACGTCATACCAGCTGTAGATTATGGGCGACCAACTCGCTCCTTCAGAGAGCCCGGCTGCAGTTGCGGTGTGTGTTTGCCGCGCTGCGTACCTGTGGCGCTACTGCCGCTGTGACGTCATACCAGCTGTAGATTGTGTTCTTTCTCTCAGTCGAAACAGCATCAAAAACAAACTATAAAAAAAATACCGCAGACGCTTTGAGTCGTCGCGCAGCGGCGGCCAGTAGCCACGCGTGACCTGTAGACGCGGCGCTCTGCGTTAATTCCTACACATGGAGGCGCTGCGCTTTGGCTTTTGCAACTTACCAGGCTTAACCAAAGCTAAGCCCCCCCCCCCCCCCCCCAATTATTTTACTTGCACCCGGTATAGCTCTACTCTCCACTCCGCCGCCCAAGGCGCGCGGCGCCATGAATATTTACTTCCTCGGGCGCCTCGTTTGGTTTCGTTTGATTTTATTTATTTTCTTTCTGATACAGTAAGGGGAGCAGGAGCAGAACGCGAAACGCCTGACGATAGCTGTTGCCCCGCATATAGTTTGGCACAAACAGCAATTTAACATAGATTTAAGATATGATAATGTTGGGGGACAGCCTGAGATTACACCAGTAACAGTAGAGAGCTTTTTAGAATTATGGTTTATATGAGCGTCCCATTTAAGATGCGCTTTTCCCCCACGCTTTCGACCTACCTTCCGCTCTCCAAGGTAGCTACCCTCCGGATGGTTCCCGTGGACGCCACCTTCCGCTCTGGCCTTCCGCTCTCGCAACACCTTACACGGTAACCATACTCCGGTTGCGTCTTCCTAAGCTTTCACCATACCGTCCGGCTTCCTCGGTAATCCTCCTTCTCCTGAACTACTTCCGGGTTGTTCCCATGAAAACCATCCACCGGTAGCACCTTCTTACTCTCTCTCAACTCCTGCCTCCTTCCGCTTCGTGATGGTTCCGGCCGTAACCAGCCTCCATTTCCTTCCCCTGCCATGGTAACACCACTCCGAGTGTTTCCCATGGCAGCGCACCTACGGGTTATGTGGACGGTTAGGACAGGCTATTAGTGTTACTACGACGAAGCGGAATTCAGGAAGGGGCGCTTCACAGTTTTTTTCAGTGATAAACTAATCTTGAACTTTCTCGGAAAGAAGCGGCAGTTTACTATAGAAAGCGAAGCGTTTCTATTTTTAAGTGAATACATCCACTTCAGGCAAGTACTGGGCACACATGCGGATATCGATAATGAAATAACTAAAAGAAAAAGAGCGCAGTAGGGAACATTTGGCTGGCACTATCAGGGGATAAATGGCAGACTACCTGAATACCTTAAGAGAAAGTTATATCACCAAGCATACCTAATTAACCATTCAATACCGAGCAGCCCGTTTTACATCCTCAAATTACAATAGGCGCAACAGTATCACCAGGAATAAATCTCCACTTAACATTCAGCCACTAGAGCTCCGACAGAAAATCGCGCGACTTTGCCTCTTTCATAAATTATATTACAATTTTCCTGATCTTCGTGACACATTATTACTAGCTTCCATCAGAACATCGCGCCGCCAGTTTAACCTCATCAGCATTCAACGTATACATAGATCAATCTTAGCATTTAATAAATCTTTTAACTGCAATAGAAAACTGGAACCTGCTACCCGACTACATTGTTAACGAGCGCGACGCTACAAAATTTCGACAGGCATTAACTAATCACTGTACTGAGTAAACGATACTGCCCATTTGTCTCAAACTTGACCCAGTTACACTTATTCTTTTTCTTGTTGTTGTTGTTACCGCCTAATTCAGCTTTTCGCCATTCATTATGGACCGACGTTGTATTGTGATGTATCGTTTTTCATTTTATTGTATTGCATTATGTTTTGTTGTGTTAACTTGTTATTTCCCAGTTGCATTTGCTTTGTCCCCCCCCCCCCCTCATTTAATGCCTCAACAGAGGCCTTTAAGGTTAAAATAAATTATTATGATGATGATGATATCAGTGGTGTATCTTAGCGGTTTCACTTATTGGACAGAAACGTACAGGCTTACTAAAATGTACAGCTTGAGTTGAGGACAACGCGGCGAGAATTGAAAATAAAATGGCAGGTGCAAAATTAAGAGAGAGGAAGAGAGAAGAATGGGTGAAGGAACAAACGCGGGTAACTGACATCGCTGCTGAAATAAAGAAGAAGAATTGGGCATGGGCAGGGCAGGCAATGCGAGAGCAAGGTAACCACTGATCGTTCACGTTAACGAAATGTATTAAGGCGAAAGCCTTTAATGCCTCATCGCTGTCGACAGAAGGTTGTAAGCAGAGGTGTTACGCTTTTCTAGTCAGACCAGAGAAAAATCTTTGTGCACGGTGGGAATCGAACCACCATCCTTCCGTACCTCATCCGAGCGTGCTAATGGCTACGTGACTTCCTGCCAACGCTTATGTAGTTCTCCTTGTCTAGGACGCTGGAGAGTGTTTGCAGAAAGGCGTCGAATCAGACGGATGCCTCACAAACGCCCTCCAGCGTCTTCAGCATTTAAGATTCACAAACAATTGTGTACTTAATTAACATCTTAACCACACATGAGTGACGCAAGCAGCAACACCGCGCTGAAGTCTTTCGCCTCACCGCACTTTAGGTCAACAAAGAGTCCTCCTGAATTTTTCCTAGCTGAAGGCAAGTGTAGCAGAGGGCATAACAAAGTTAGGTGGAGTAAAACTCTAGTTTGGGCGAGTTGGTTCATGATGAAATAAAAACTGGTTATCTTTGTTGGTTATCTTTTTTCACGTGGTTTTACCTCATAGTCGTTCGATTTTTTGCTCTGTTTCGCCTTCATCACGCGTTTCATAATTCGTTAGTGTGGATTTGTCACCCCCCCAGTGCCTTGTTTCTTTTTTCTTCTTTTTTGCCTTGGTTGATGTGTTTCTGCTGGCCAGAAAGTAAGTTGGCCTCCCAAGCTCTGTTTAGATTAGATTGTTATGATCAGCGTTACTTTATTGCCAGTGGTCGCATGAATTGCCGTTTTATATGTACAACGTTTCCGCTTTCGTTGATATGGCTTGGTTGTGGTATAAAAGGCAGGCTTGGTGCAATAAACCCCAGTTGAAAGTTGGCGTCAGTCCTGTGTTTTGTGTGCCTTCTGTGTCCCCGTTTCTTGCGCCATACCAGTTTTTATTTCAAAGTTAGGTGGGCAGTTGATATTAAGAAAGTGGACGTGATAAACAAGATGTTTCCTTAACAAACACGAAAATATAGGACAAGAAGCACATGTGCACAGGCACAGGCGTCATATGGTTTTTCTGCGTGTGCCATTGCAGAGGCTTGTTTCACAAGCTGACATGCAGAACCAACTAGCCCGCTAAAATACCCTGATATTAAGAGGCTTGTGGCGATAAGGTGGCCGGGCTATCACAGCAGAGGGTTAATTGTAGATATGTGAGTAAGGTATTTGTCCTCCAGTGGGCCTTGTTGGGCTGATGATCATGATAATGATGAATTCATGCTTGTGCAAATATGTTTCAGCAATTTGAATATAATATCGGGCATTCCACTGCACAGAAAAAATGGGAGACCACGAGCCTGCATTGCATCGTGCGTTACACATTAGCGACGTGTATGCGTGCGCGTGTTTTTAGCGCATACCCGGGGCTGAAATCTGCATCCAACCCGAAGAAAGGCCCCGCGTTGTTTCTCGTGGGTGCACACACTTGACAGCCGAATTATATTGTCAATACTAACCAAGTGACGCAGTGTGATGCGAGCATTTGTGCTTGTGAATGGAGAGACTAGGTGTGATCGCACACACATGGCGGCTGCAATATAAATAGTGAAAAAGGGAAAGAGCTTTCGCAAAAGGCGCCACTGCAGGCGACACATACGATGTGAGCAGTGGATCAGCCGAAACGAGCACCGCTCTAGAGATCGAAGGAAACTTCGCATAAAACAGAGCAATCCTTGTGGTCCAAATAAACGGCCAAGGGTGCTCTCCACTTCCATCAAACCTGTTAACCCAGCGAGCACAAAACTGCCCTGGGGTGTCTAGCTACTGGCGGGTAGCCCCAGATCTCCTAGCCGAAGAAAAACGAAATCGTTATGGGCAGCTAACGGAAGCGGGCGGAGCAATTCGAGAGGAATTAATCGACGTCTGGTTCCATGTTCTGGCAGCTTGCGTCCATCCAGAGGTAAATAATTGAAGAGGGCCACCATGAACGCTTCTGCATATTTGTCCAACGCGTATTGCTGGAGTTGCGCCGCTTTGGCCGCTGTTTTACGACTGTGGTATCCAGAGGGGAGCACACTTAGAGAGCTAAGTGCTTAAAAATTGTGCGTCACATGCCTAAAATCTGTCAATTCTTTTGCCTCAAAATTTATGTGACTATGCTTCGAGTGGGTAGCATAATGAGGCAAATTTTGCGCCAGAAGACATTATCCAGTACAAAATAGACTGCACTTTGGATACATTGTATACAGGAAGGACTACCGAAGGCTTGTGTCGGTTTTAGTCGCGTGTTTGTCGCAAAAAGCGCCCCTCCTGGAAGGAACCTGAAGTCTAATAAACGAAAGTTTTAAAGTGTCAGTGGGGCAATCTTGGCGAAAAGGAAATTCCAGCAGGGTGTACTTTCGGCCTCTTCGGCTTTTTTCTATGGACTTCGCGGAGGGGTAGACCACCAGTACATGGACGACCCTACCTGTGCCGTCGTATGCATGGTCGCCGCCGTTGAACCACGTGAACGTCCAAATGCGGCGTCCGTCCGTGTGGACGCCGTCCGTATCGTTGACCTTGAAGAGGCTGACTGGTCCAGGAGGAACATCACGCTCGAAGAGGTCCGCTCTTACATTCATCGACCTATACTTCTCCGTCACACTGAACGGACCTGTCGGTGAGAACTGCGTTGATACCCTCGACATCCAGGGGCTGCTGGAATCTGGGGAAATTATAAATAATTCGTTCCAACGATCACTACGCCGATTCTTGCTGATAAAATAGCGCCATTATTAGCGCCTTGTGCTGAGCCCTACCGCCCTCTGAACAAATTCATAAGGCACTTCCCATTCAGCGGAACAATGAATACTCAAAACACTTCGCCGTCATAGATACAGCATACGTACGAGCATGACGCAACCAATCCTAGGCCTATGCACGTTTTCTGCAGGGGTTGCACTCATGGCGGAATGGAACGCGAACACCGCCAGTGAACAAAATAAAATATTTAACCTGTGTACTTTCAGCTGCAGTTACAATTACCTGATTCAAGTTTATTGTCAAAGGACCTACCGGAGACCACATTCACAAACCGACTGTAGAGGAATAACTCACTGCAAAGTGGCAACGTAAGGCACATGCAGGTCCGCTTTTTATTCTAGCCTCACTGTACGTAATGCGATATCGACTCTTTATGAATTTCGATTTTTTTATTTGCATCTTCTGTTTTGACTGCCGGTATTTCATGCGGTTTCCACGTAAGCGTTACGGAACAATGCGATTTTTTTTATGAAACATTTCCATAAGGATCGCAGTAAATGTTGAATTCATAGTATTTCAGCTATTACTTTTAAGTGCACGCTTTCATGCGTAGATAATTGAATAGATGCATAAACAAAAAGGTATAAACGGTGCTTCAAAACATAGTGTTCTGCTGTTGTCGCTGATAAAAACAAATAATTCACTCATGGTCTCCCATCGCTATGGCAGTCTAATCCTAATATGTTTTGGCAAGCTATAGCTCCCGAGAACCAACAAGACCTCATGCAACTACACAATAATAATGGCTTGCTGACACTGAATGTCCGAAAGCGTTTAACCGATTTTTTGCATCCGTATTTATTAAGGAAGACCATTCCACTGTGCCAGTTGTTCCCAGTATTCCAGTTGTTGCCGAGTCTGTGTACCCATTTATGAACCCATCATATTTAGTGCTAATGGCATTGCATCCCTAATTAAGAACCTAAAGTTATCCTCATCTGCCGCAGTGGACAACAGAAACTCGAAGATTCTTAAAAACAGCATTTTAATTTCTAGCCAGCTTTGGTGCCGTATATTTCATCAGTCACCATCTTCCCGAGAACTGCTTACTCACTGGGAAATAGCCTAGGCCATCCCTGTCTTCAAAACGGGCAACAGAAACTCTCCCGATGACTACTGGCCGATTTGGTTAACATACATATACTGTAAATTACTTGAAGATATTATCGCTTTCATGCTGACAACCATCTGGAACGAAATTACTTCTTTTCAAATCAGCATGGTTTAAGGAAAGCTTATTCGTGGTATACGCAGGCTTCGCTACTGACCTGCATTTCAACATGAGCGATATCCATTAAAGAGATTACATATTTTTTTGTTACATTTCTGAAAAACCATTTGACAGAGTTGCACACGGCCAGCTGTTAACTAAGTTACCTACCCTTTCTCTTGACCGGCTCACATTACCTTGGCATCTAAATTTTCTTACGTCAGCAATTCACAGTTGTGAACAGCTCTTCCTGACCACTATGTGACGTAACCTCAGGCGTACCACAAAGAAGCGTATTTGGTCCCTTACTTTTCTAATCTCCATTAAAGGTGCACTGAAGAGGAATCTGAACTCGTCTTTTTGCTTCGGGAACTCGATCTACACGTTCTGAGCATTCTTAGAAACTTCGATTTATTGCCCTGTGTGGCTGATTTTTCTAATAAAATCGAATTAACGTCCGACTGCCGCCTTTTTTCTTTAATTCTCCCCCGTACGGTGGGCGGAGTCGACCAACGCGTGGAGTGCCTTTCAGCCAGCTCCGTGGAGGCTTTGCTTTCGCTTTATTTTGTTTTTTACGTTTCCGTGAATAAATAGTTTCATTCGCAGATAATATAGGCGCAAAATAAGCCCGCAAAAACAAAAATACGCGCGGACTATATGCTTCTACGGACTACTACGTATTACTCCGCCGTTGGCAGAGCGGCAAGCCGCCGCGGGACTGGCTGAAAGGCACTCCGCGCGTTGGTCGACTCCGCCCACCGTACGAGGGAGAATTAAAAAAAAAAAAGGCGGGAGCCGGACGTTAATTCGATTTAATTAGGAAAATCAGCCACACAGGGCAATAAATCGAAGTTTCTAAGAATGCTCGGAACGTGCAGATTGAGTTCCTGCGGCAAAAAGACGAGTTCAGATTCCTCTTCAGTGCACCTTTAAAGACCTTGGAACCAACATTTCATCCCGTTTACGTCTTTTCGCACATGACTGTGTTGTTTACCGCCAGATCACTACTGAGACTGACCACCTGACCCTTCAAAATGATCTTGACACTATTGTTGATTGGTCACATGATCCTTAGCCCTCATAAATGTAAATCTATGACTTTCAGCCGCAAGCATGTTATTTGTTACTTCAAATACTTTATAATAACACCCTCCTATCAATTTTTATGTCGTACAAATACCTCGCAATTCAGTTCACACAAAATCTTCCATTGCCTTCTCACACTTCAACAGTCTGCAACAAGACATCGAGGGCGTTAGGTTTTCATACGCCGGAACCTTCGTAACTTCCCAAGCTGCGTTCGAAAACGCATATTTAACAATTGTTCGCCCACAGTTGGAATTCGTCTCATCTATAAGGTCTCCTCATCAAAAATATCTGATAGAAATGATCGAGCCCATTCAAAGCAGAGGTGCCCGCACATTGTCAGCAATCATAGCCCCCTCGCCAATGTGTCCCAGCTTAAAAACTTCAATGATATATCGGTGCTTGAAATTCGCCTCTACATTTCACTTCTTTGTTTACTCCTTAAATACATTTACGCCCGTCCATCGTTGTTGCCTCTAATCACCTTTCCGCTCTTCACAACGCTTACATAATCAACTCAGCTTCAAGCGGATAATGGCAAAACCGAGCCATTTAACTATTCTGCATTACATAGAGCAATTAAGCTTTGGAGCGATCTTCCTGACAACACAATCGCTCACACTAATCCTGGAGAGTTAAAAAAACATCTATGTATACGTTTATCACCCAAATATTGCTCGAAATATGCCCCAGATTGATTAGGCTCCTAAGATTGTTTTCTGATGTACCACTTCTTCTGGCGCCCCTCGCTAGCTCCTCTTAGCGTATTCGTGTCTCGCTCTTTTTTATTTTCTATCTTTACGCACAATGAATGGTATTTTAACTGCGGTTTGTATCAGCTTGGCATTGCTTTCGTGTATTTGCTTGTGCCATGTCCGTTGTACCGTTATTGTAGTTTATTTCTTCACACTGCTTTTTTGTTACGCCCCCTCACTTAGTGCTCTTCGGGGCCTGTGAGATACCAAGAAATAAATAAATACCAAAGGTGGTAACTGTAAATGGTCGCTTGACCGATAACAGCACAGCTCCGGTAACGTTTAACTCATACGGCATTTGGTGAATATTCATTCAGAGTCCGTCGAAAGAACGAACTTGTTAAGTGCAGCAGCTTTTCAATGAAGTGACTGGTCTTTCACAAGCTGCGCCTTGAAGTAATGATGTCCCATGCAAGGGCAGTGTGGGTGCGCCCCACGACAACAATGGGACGCATTCTGTAATTAAGAACTTGATGCTCGCTCACCCACTTGTGTAGTCTGTATCTTTTCTCGTAACAATCGAATTGCGAAAAACAAGGCGAAGCAAAAATCACGACAAAGGTGTTTCTTGCCTGGAATTCATTTTTGCGTTTTCTTTGTCATGATGGAGTTAAAACACATTGTTTCGCAAGGTCTCACCCGCTGACTCGAAGGAACAGACATCACAAAGCTAATGCGGTCCATCTCATTTGATGAGGGCGAGAGGCGGATTAAATACCAGGATGTTTCAGCGACCACTTTGAACAATTTTTGTAGATAGGCTTTTTGGAGTAAAATTATGGCTTTTGCGGCACAGTATTAGCAGTGTTGGCGGACGCCTGAAAACTGGTGAATCTCGTTAACCAGTTTTTAATAATTAACTTCTTAACTAGCCGAGTTAGGCGCGTAGTTGTCGTTAGAGATTTGTGGCCGGTCTTTAGTAGCAGGCATATCAGTTTCTAGAAATTAGAAAACGCGATTACTCTTGGCGCTGTGGCTCGACAAATTTCGCCTTGTTCGACTAGTTACGTGCACTGGAGGGGTTGCTTTGCCTGCATGCTTCCGAAATCCCATGTATTTTCGCACGATGTAGTCAGATTTTGTCGAGGCACAGCGGCGAGGGTAAGCGCGTTTTCGAAATTCTGAAAACTGATATGGCTATTAATAACGACCGGCTACAAATCTACTTGCAACTAAGTGCCTAACTCTACTAGGCCAAAAGTTAAATATTAAAATTAGTTCACCAGCTCACTACTCAAGACAATGCACTGCCTTTCTGGGGTCCGCAAACACTTGTGAAAATTTTGCCCCGAAAGGCCCATTGATAATTTATTTTTAAAGTGTTCGCTGAAAAACTCGGTATGTTGCAAGATCAAGGTCGCTATGGCTTTTAAAGGGCAACTCCATCGGATTATTGTTCTCAGTAAAAATTAAGTCTCTGGCTCTCTCTGCCATTGCTAGCGTTTGTCCCACAGCGAAAAGAAAAATTATGGAGGAGAAAACGGAATTTAAGTATTTTTCCGCCGCTTGAATCAAACTCCCGACGTCCACAGGGGTAGCGAAGTTCGTTGTCGACGCGCGCAGTTTACTTGAGAAATTGGCCGGTGATCGTGACATGTGAAGTTGCCTTTTCTTTGTAGCCTATGAAAGCTGTTCACTTTCGTTTAGAGCAGTATCGTTTTCGTTATAATACCGTTGTCTATCAACACAGGCCAACTTAAGTCTGGCCTCAGAGTATTTTCCGGTACACACTCGCCGCTTATTCGGCGGAGATTGCACTTTGTGGCGGCTTTGATATTTCACTTACAGGCAAGGAGCCTGGAAGCTGCAGCGCCTTCTCCTGTATATACACCAGTTGATTATACAGCAGTGTGTAAAGCTATTTCTGAAAACTCGAGGGAAAGTTCCGCTCACAGTTACTACATTTTCATTTTCATTAGCAGCATACATTGGCAGCATACTGGATATGACATAGTAACCAGAATAATCTCAATTTTTTTTACTCTACCGGTAATATGGATTCTACCAAATACCTCTTTTCGGCTGTGCTTGCAACTGTTCTTTCCGAAGTGCGAAGTAGTCGCGGAAAACGGAGTTGGGCGTGTCAGAAGCGTAAAAATGAACAGTATAGCGGCCTATTCCGACGAACTTGCTGAATATGCCACGGTATTCGCCGTCGTCCTTATTGACGTCCGCACCTGAAAAATTGAAAAGAACGAGGATAGACCTAAAAATCTAATGAGCTCAAAGAATACTACTAGGCTATTGTAAAATGTGAGAAGTTATATGAATATTGCTGCGCCAAGCTGCAGTCCGGCCCTGCATAAAAATCCAGGATTCTTGCACTTCGTTTCTAATTGTGAGGCAGTTGCGAAGTATTTTAAAACTCCGTCTTGGAAATATTGAAGCTTATGGTCCAAGCTTTCGATGCGTAGCAAAATCTTTCATCGCTTGCATCGAGTATTCAAGGATGGCATGAAAAACCAACGGGTAAAGTTTCTCACCATAGCAGAAACATCAACAAAGGCTACAACCCAGGCAGCACAAACCATCGGCCCGATATTCGGAGTGAATTGGCTAAGTCCGGCAATATACAGGACCAGTGGTGACTTGATTGCCGCATACTGGCATTGCCACTCTATGCCATATCCAACAATGGCCTTACAGGCCCGGTGTTCTCCCCATATTGGCAATGCCTCACAACAGAGTCTCCAACAATGGCCCTAAATGATCGCTGTTGCCCTATATTAGCAATTCCGGGCCATTACCCCTGCGACAATGGCCCTACTTGTGCTTTGTAGCCCCCATATCAGCAACGCGCACTCATTACAACTGCAGTGGTGGCCCTACTTGTCGGCTGTCGCCCCCATATTGGCACTACCGCTTCATTAGACCTGCAACAATGGTCCTATTTGTCTGCTGTTGCCTCCATATTGGCAATATCATTTATTTTCACCTGAAATGATGGCTTTACTTGTAAGCCTCGTCCCTCATATTGGCAATGCCATTTCATTACACCTCCACCGGTGGCTCTACTTCTCCACTGTCCTCCCCATATTCGACGGCCCTGCTTGTCCGCTGTTTTCCCTCCGTAGGCAGTGCCACTCCACGACACATCCATAGTTGCATTTTCTATTTTCACTGGCGATTTTTGTCAAACAATCTCATTTTTCATATATGAGCTTGTTGCGCTTTTTTTTAATTAGCTGCCTTTTTTCACGAACAACAGCAGCGTCAAAGACGTGAACTTGCTCAATACTGCGATGTAAAAGCGACCAGTGATCGAAATATGAGCAGTGGTCAGATTCATAACGCGAGGTAACAATTTTGAAAAGTGGCGTCTTTTGTCAGTATTTTTATTTATTTATTTGGAGATACTGTCAATCCTTTTAGGGATTTTTACAGGAGTGGCTTTAGGGCCCATATACATTTGCTCATACAGCCATACACACGTTTGTAAGCAAGAGTATGCGAAGACCACTACAACAAAAGAGGAAAGCACAAAAAAAATAAAACACTAAAGGTACCGTCATTCACGCACTGACATTATCGCTGGTTGGCAATTATACACAAAAAGCAAAAGAAAGGCACATTAGTGATGACATCACATCCTCGTTGTTGACAGTACAGAATTGCCACTAAGTTCAAGAAATTTGCAAATAGCAGTATGGTATGTTGTGTAGGAGGCAAGGAAACTTGTTTCTTTCTATCCTCATCCGACAGGTCTAAGGAAAAAAAAACAGAGAAACGATCTTTTTCTTGTGCCTGGAAGCTGCATCGCTCGTTCATTCTTTGTTCTTCTACATGCAGGCTGGGGGCTTGTACCATTTCTTCAGTTACTGATCTCGCATCACAACAAAGGGTCCCTGCAAAGGGTGTTGGAGGTTGGCTATAAAAAGCTTGCATTATGTAGGGGTACAGGCCACTGAGCTTTCACGCCCTGTACAAGACCTCAAAAGTGAGCCGATCATTTAGAATAGAATTTTAAGAACCCCCACTTCCGCGCCTCGCGGTGACCAGCAGTGCCGAGCTTTCGCCCGAATTCGCGCGCATAGCGTCATGTAGCGCTCTTTACGTCATCAGCGAAATGCCATCGTCGCGCCAGCGCCGTCCACGTTGTTGACAACAGCAGACGTGAACAACTTGCTGCAAATTTACTGCGTGAAGAGACAGGCGACCAGGAAGAAACTGGAGATATAGCTTAAATTAAAAAAAAAAACAAAAACGCCTCGAACGCCTAAAGAAACGAAGCTAATGAAGCTAGGTTTTTAATGTCATAAATTGTTTTCTTATTTTACTGTGCTTTTGGATAATCTCCTCCAAGCATTTTGGAATCCTTTCACTCGTTTCACCCTTCCCGCTTTCCTTCAAGTACCTCACACTCTCCTTTTGCACCGGCCGAGCCTCTTTCTTGGAACAGCACATGCACCCCCCCCCCCCCCCCCCCCTGTTAGGGTTTATTTATTCTTTGTGATTTTACATATACTGACCTCGTCTAACCCGTTTTCCGCTCGCGCCCAGCTGCGCGCAGCGCCGCTCGTCCACACTCCCGGGATTTCTTTATATCCCCTTTTCAGCTGCTCTTTCTCTTGGTACAAAAAATTCTCGGATAAATATAAAGAATTTGTCCTAAATCGCCTCCTGCTCTTCCCGATATTAGCCCAACGAGTATCCCCTGTAGCCAGCAAGGCGGCGAAAAGCCACGCAACCAGCGCGCCGAGGAAGCATGCGCGCTCAATCTGACGACTTTCGATGTATCCGCATTCGAAAATCCATATCTGGCTCGTTCTGACGACTATGATGTAATTCAGTAGCCTCGGCTGCAAGATTCTATTTGTCAGTACTACACTTCTTTTATGTTGAAATGTTTTCGGAAATTAATATGTTTCTTGGAGTAATGGCTGTTTGACTAACCGCCGACCATTTTTTTTTCTCCAGAAGGAAAGAAAGCGAGAAAGCACTACGACAACTTCTGTGCGCGAACTCTCACTGTGAAATCTCTGGAGGAAAGAAGTGTTGTCGTCTTTCTTGTGTTGTGTCGTTGCGCTAAAAATCCTATATTATGTCTGAAAACCAACTAGCTCAGCAGTTAACCCTCTTGGAGTGCACAGAATGGTTAGAATTTTATTTTTGTTTTTGGTAAAATGTATTCACCGAAAGATGACTACCTCTTCAATCGGCGAGGTGCAGAGTGCGTGGTCCGACTCATGTTAAGTTCATGACGTTAGTCGTCTATCGCTTGTGAAGGTGAGTATAAGAAGCACTTGTTCTTCCAGTGTGGCGGGCGTGTCAGGGTACGTGTAATATTTCCGTGCTTCTCTCTTTGCTCTTGCTTCTTGCAGGTGTACCAGAAAATGCGGAATTCCTGGTTCCAGCGAATTCGCCCCATACTGTCGCAGAATTAATCACCCATGGACTATCTGAAGAGTGCTTTGGTGTGGTTTTCAAGTAAGATTTCCCTCGACATGTTAGTGAATGCTAAGAGACATCGGTAAACTCCATTTAAAAAAAAAAGAGGTGCACTCAGTCTCCTGCGTTCAGATCATTCCGCAAACTGCGCAATATTTTATTTCGCACGGAAAACTTCGTTCAGAGTTGCCATCATCATCATCAGCCTGACTACGCCCACTGCAGGGCAAATGCCTCTCCCATGTCTCTCCAACTAACCCTGTCCTTCGCTATTTGCGGCCACCGTATTCCCGCAAATTTCTTAATGTCATCCGCCCACCTAACTTTCTGCCGCCCCCTGCTACGCTTGCCTTCTCTTGGTATCCACTCCGGTACTCTTAAGGACCAGCGGTTGTCTTGCCTTCGCATTACGTGCCCTGCCCAAGCCCACTTCCTCTTGATTTCAACTAACTAGGATATCATTAACTTGCGTTTGTTCTCTCACCCACTGCGCCCTCTTCCGATCTCTTAACGTTACACCTATCATATTTATTTCCATAGCTCGCTGCGTTGTCCTTAACTTAAGTTGAACCCTCTTTGTTAGCCTCCCCGTTTCTTCCCCATAAGTGAGTACCGGTAACATTCAGCTGTTGTATACTTTTCTCTTGAGGGATATTGGTAAACTGCCATTTATGATTTGAGAGAACCTGCCATATGCGCTTCACCCCATTCTTATTGTTCTAGTTATTTCGTTCTCATGATGCGGATCAGCTGTCACCACCTGCCATAAAAAGACATATTCCGTTGCCACTTCTAGCACCAAAGTTGTATTGTTGTCTATAGGGAGAAGATGCTACCGGCTTGCATCTACCAGCTCGCAATTTAGAGGCGTAATTTTTATAGTAAATCTAAAAATAGATTCATTCGTATTAAACACTATATTCATCACCTTTTGTGACTTCTAATATGTATTTCAGGGTGTGACACGGGGATATATGGTTAGAAATAAGCCATTCGGTGGAAGGCATTGGGTTAGAAAACATTTTATTTCGTCAAAAAGCGCCTGTTTATCGGAGGGCTGTGTTAGGCGGCCGCTAGTCCATGACTGTTGGCGACCTGGTTGGCCCACTCGACGGCCCGGACTTGCGTCTTCGGCTCTGAGCTGACCAGCAGAGCCTCTCACCGCTCGAGAGAAGGGATTCGTACTAGCTCCGCCGGAGGCGGCTCTTCCCTAGAGTCCCATAAGATGTGGTCTCAAGTGGCGCCTTCGCCACAGCGGAAACATTAGGTTTCGTATGGAGAGGGGTACATAAGTGACAGTTGCGCGGGGTTCGTTAGGGAGCGCATCTGAAACCGTCTCCACGCGGTTTCTTGTGCTTTGGACAGCGTTTCAGCCTGCGGGGGGGGGGGGGGGGGGGGGGGGCATGTCCTCTCTCGTGAACCCCGGACGAATAGGCGAGCTCCCTGCCCGGTTGACGAAACCTCGGGCTTTATTCTGAGCTGCCTCGTTCGTCGTATTGCCCGAGTGGGACGGCACCCAATTCAGTTCGACCTCTCTGGGTGGTTGGGTTGCTTTTTCAAGAATGCTAAGGGTGGTGGGTGCTATTCGGCCTATCGCAAAATTGCGATCGACAAATTTTCAGTTGCTGAAAATAATATAAGAACACGTAATCACCAACCTCCTTAAAGGGTTTACACAACACACCGACTTACTTCCCCCACCATGATTGGCTTCAGAGCGCATCTTTCTACACAGAATGTCATGCTTCACTTGAAGTCCGACATCATAGAACCCGTGCAAAGAACGGGCACGAAGGCAGTGCTCGGGGTAGACCTGAACAAGGCATTCGACAACGTCTCGCACGAGGCTATCCTCACTAACCTATCTGACATTAATCCCGGGGTGCGGTTATTCACATATATCCGCTCCTTCATATCAGAGAGGACTGCGGAGCTTGCAATGGTCGAGATCAAGTCTGACCCCACCCCACTCGAAGGCAGAGGAACACCTCAAGGTTCAGTCCTCTCGCCTTTTCTGTTCAATCTCTTCCTCATCAAACTTCCTTCAAAACTCGCCGCCATAACCGGGTTGGGTCGTACTTTCTACGCGGACGACATTACTCTGAGGGTAAAAACAGGGAGTGACGGCCAAGTGGAGAGTACTCTACAGCAAGCGGTAGACACTGTCGAAGCATACGGCCAAGCGGCGGGCCTCTCGTGCTCACAAAAAAGTGAACTCTTTGTACTGAGGAACACGCCCACAGGCTCACAAACTACGTTCCCTGGCCTCCCTTAAACGTATGCGTAAGAGGTTTGCCCGTGAAGGAGGCATCCACCATACGCATCCTAGGGCTATGCATGCAAAACAGTCGCAAAAACACTCAAACTATAGGCAAATTCAAATCTACCGTCAGTATAACGACGAGACTCATAAAACGAATAGCCAACCGCAGACGGGACGTCAAGGTAAAGGATCTTTGTCGTCTGGTTCAGGCCTTCGTTCTAAACAGAGTCGTATACTCAGTCCAGTACCTCCGCCTCTATGCAGCGGAGAAGCATAAAATCGATCGTATCATCAGACAGGCGTACAAGACCACCGTCGGACTACCGCGTTACACGTCAACGGAGAGGCTTTTATGGCTCGGCATACACAACACGCTAGATGAACTCTGCGAGGCACACTTCATGGCGCAAGCGGATAGCCTCACTTCACTCGTACTAGTGCGGGAAGCCGGGCAATTCTTTCCCGACTAGGAATGCGCAACGCACCTCCGAGATCGGACGCGGAAACTCAGCTAGCGAAACATAATAGGAAGAACCTGCTCATGAAACCACTCCCCAAGAACATGCATCCCCTGCACCAAGAGGGCCGTCGTCAGTCCAGAGAACGCGCTCCGCGTGAAAAGTACGGACAGCACTCGGCGGGGGTGTAAGTGGATGCACATCGGTCTTTGAGCTTACATGATATTGCCAATTCAGCAACATGCCATTTATGCCGAGATATCAGCCACATTTTGCTGAGTATTTTCGAAACAAAAGGGCCATCTAATGTTTACCTATCAGTCATCGAGTTCATACTCGTACTGGGAAAAAAGCGAGAGTGAGTCGTACGTAAGGCGCCCTGGGAGTAAAAACTATATTAGCCTAAATGAAAAGCAATTGGTGTTGCAAAAATATGCTCAGAATACAACTAATGGTCATAAAATTAAAACCGATTAAAGCCTAACTTGGCGGACTCAAAACCTCCCCGATTAGCTTCTCCTTTTCTTATTTCGCACTTAAGCATTTGTCATAACTCCACGTAGAAAACTGGCATAGCTCGCTCGTACTGCTCAACTACGTATGCTGTTGGTGACCCGCCGAGAACTTCGTGAAAACATTTTATCTGTTTACATTATTTCAAAAATCTCCCAGGCGGCCAGTTTTAAACCAGGACCATGTTGAAAAAATGGACAGCAACCGAAGTGTGACCTGGCTGTAGTGAATGCTTATGTAGGTAGAGAGAATAGTAAAGTGGCAAAGTGAGGATGCAAGAAATGGAAACACTCTCTGAAAATGTTAAAACGCATGCATCGCTGTGTGCAAAAATCTTCGGCTGCCAAAAACAACGAGAGTGCCGGTCAAGCGCGTTTTCATCGTCACCTGCTACTTAAAAACAAGGTTCGAGTAACAAGCGCAGCGTCACCGCCGTGGTCACTCCACTCCATGCAGCAACTGAACACCCTTTCAGAGCTGCGCGTGCTGCGATCAGCATGCATCTCTCGAAACTCCATAGTGGCGCCTATGTTTCCTTCAGCTCAACACATTCAATGAAAACGCGGAAAGCTACTGCGAACGGGTAAGTGGGCTGTCGTGCAGACGACGCCATGGACTACAACCAAGTTGGGGGATGGCCACTTCCGGTGAAGGCGCGCATGCGCAGTGGCCTTTGTAAAATCAGTCTATTGATAACCCACCTCTAAAAGATATTGGCAGTGCATTAGGGATGAATGTTGAACCAGGGAGGAAAAACTGGTACATGGGCCTAGTCCTGGCGCGAACACAGGGCTATTATTCACAGACTGGCTAAAGATGGGCGCACCCATGGCGCGAACGTCTGGCCAATACTTATAGACAGACTGAATATGGGCATAGTGCGATACGGATGTGGCCAGTAATTAGTAGACAGGCTGAATATGGGCATAGTCCTGGCGCGAATGGCAGGCCACTGTGCATAGATTGCCTGCACATGCGGATGTCTTGGTGCGACCGTCGGGCCACTGTCGACAGATAAGCCCTGTCATGGTCTGGATGAGGGGCCAATATTGGTAGCAGTAGTAGTAAAAACATTTATTGTTGCAAAAGGAACAGCTAGGCAGTAGGGGTAGGGGATAGATGGGGAGCATCAGTGGTCGGTCTTCCCTGTTCCAGGATCCCGTTGGCCTCCGCCGCTGCCTTGGCCCTCGTCACCAGCATAAGCTGTGTGCTCGGGTCGGAGTCCGTCAGGAGGGCCTCCCACTGCTCTAGACTAGGGCTATTTATCTTCGCTAATAAAGGGCTTTTTCAACAGCCCCAGGTGGCGTGGTACGTTGTGGCGTAGCCCCCACACCACACGCACTCTTTCGCGTATCTGTTCGGCCACTTTTTGTGATACATGGCTTTGCTTGGATATGTGTCTGTTTGTAGTCGTCTGCGCGTGGTGGCCTGCTCTCTGTTGAAGATATCCGCCGGAGCCGAGTACTTCTTGCGCGCTCCCAACAACGCCTTCATTGCCTCCCCGTAAGATTCTGGCGTGCTGAAGGGTTCGACCGGCAAACCCACCCTCCGGTTCATGAACCCTCGGGCAATGGTGTCTACCATGAGATTTCCCTCAACCCCAGTAAATGTTTCGGATTTCCGTCTGATGTTCATGCCAACAATTACCATTGTTCATGCCAACAATTACCACTATTCTGTCACTCTGGGGACATTCTTTTCGTGCTGCTTGGGTTTCACACCTTTGTTCTGAGTTTCGATTATGGCATCTGCACAGATACAAACCCCAAAAGAATACGTTATTTAGCAAAACGCATTTTGGACAGTAGTAGCTATGATTGTACATGCAGAAAGGATTAGAAATAAAAAAATTGGCGGGGGCTTAACCTTGGTTAAGCCTGGTAGGTTCCGAAAGCAGGTGTTTTATACTGCATATGCAGCGCCTCTAGTGGGAAGAGCGCCGAGCCGAGTTGGTAGCCCGTCTCTGGATGAATGGATGGAAAAAACTTTATTGTCAATAAATTGGTGTTCGTGGCCCTTACGCGTCACTGGGCGCCGTGGTCGATCCTTGGTCCAGGATGGCGCACTTGACTGCTGCCATCGTGGCTCGGCGCACAAGGAATCGTAGCGCTTCCTCGTCCTCGCTGGCCAGCAAGTGCTCCCACTGCATTACACTCGGGTTTATTCTTGGCTTTAAGTCTGCCTTAGGGCAGGTCCATGTGATATGTTCTAGTGTAGGTTTACCCTGACACCACGGACATTCGTCTGCCTATTGTGTAGGGAAAATCTTGTGTATTTTTAGAAGGTGTGGGTAGGTACCGGTTTGTAGTCTGCGCCAGTCTACCGCCTCCTCTTTGGTGAGCCTTTTGTGTGGGGCTGGGTAGTGTTTCCGCTGACCCCTGTAATGATCGAGTATATCTGAGTACGTGGGGGTAACTGGGTCAAAGGTGCCTGTGGTGCAAAGGGCTGAGTCTGCTCGGTTGACGTATCCTCGAGCTAACTCGTCTGCTGCCACGTTGCCCCTCATCCCCTCATGGCCCGGAACCCACACTATACTATGTTTAGTGTTTTTGTGTCTTCTCGTCGTGTGTAGAATATGATTGGCGATGCTGTCGATCCTGCCTCTTGTGTAGTTTCTACATGCTTGTTTGGAGTCCGGCACTATAGTGAGGTTGTGTCCTGTTGCGTTGCCGTGCGATATTGCCAGAGCAATGGCGGCTTCTTCAGCTGCTTCTATGTTTGGGTTGTTTATCGTTGCGCTGGTTATTTCTTGCCCTCCTTCGTCTGTTACAACGGCGATCGTTTTGCGTTGGTATCGGTACTTTGCTGCGTCCGTGTAGACTACGTTGGGATTGTCGCTGAGTTCCCTGGTGAGTGCTCGGACTCTGTCTTGTCGTCTTTCACGATGTAAATTCGGATCCATGTGTCGTGGTATTGGTCTTACCCGGATGTTGTTTCTGTCTTCATTATTAATCTGTTCCTTGTCTCTTTGTGTACCTAGAGGTAGCCGTAATTTCTCCAGTAGGGGTCTTCCCGTTCTGGTTTGAGTGAGTCTGTCTAATTGCGCACTACGTTGCGCTTCTCGTAGTTCGTCGAAGGTGTTTGATACTCCCAGGGCCATTAGTTTTTCGGTTGGTGTGGACATTGGAAGTTTAAGCGCCGTTTTGTACGCTTTGCGTAGTATGGTGTCGATTTGTAGTCTCTTGCTCGTCTCTCGCTCCTGGTATGACGTCACGCCATAACGACACTAGCGCCTCTAGCGGGGGGAGCGCGGCGCGCCGTGGCAAGCGGCCGCCGTTACCTGGCGAGCCGTAGCCCGTCTCTCGCTCCTGGTATCACGTCACGCTATAACGTCACCAGCGCCTGTACGTAATTTCCTTTCCTCTAATTCATGTTAAGGCGAAAGCCTTTAATGGCTCATGCTCGCGGTGTGCGTACTTGCGCTGGAATCGTGCCAACTGTGGCCTCTCCTCCGCGCAGCGGCGCAACCTCTTGCGTAATTTCCTTTCCTTTAATTAATTTTCTTCACCACGGGCTCTCTTTGTGTTCCTTGTTTCACTCCCACTTCCTCCCTTCCTCTGCAAACGGATGACGGGTGTCCACTGAGAGATGCGAGTCAGTTACTCCGTAATTTCCTTTCCTCAAATAGAATTTGCATTTTCTTCACTACCGCTCCTCTTCGTCTTTCTTCTTTCACTTCCACTGCCTCCCTTCTTGTACGGTGCGGTTCAAGTGTCCACCGCGACGGCTGCTACGTCAGAGGTCATTCTAAAGGTCAAACGTGGCTACCAGCCGCCGCTACGCGAAAGGCCGTTAGTGAGCGTAGTATTGCTTTCGCAATAAAATATCGCCTGTAGCCCCTATGCAGAGCCTTGTCAATACAAAGGCTTTCTTCTTGAACTTGAGCTTGACGGGAATGCCCATAGTAGCCTCCATAACAATGGCCGCAACCGCTGGCAGTATGCAGCCCCTAGCTGGGCAGGCTGCCTGCGCTCACAAAAGTTCTTAATCAAAGGCCCAGCATACGCATAACGCGACCGGCCCGAACACACCTGTCATACTGCTCGACCGCGCTCGGCGATGTTTACTTTCTGAGCTCGCACTGCGCATGGCTTTCCCGTCTATACAGAGAAAAGTCAGATGCATTTGCAGCTTTTTTTTTACGCACTGCGGCATAAGGAAAATCTAGTTTGAACGGTTTATGAGGTACAGTACTACAATAAGTGACTCGCGGAACATTGCGTTCACAGGCCAAGTAGTTCCATGTTAAATGTTGACGAGCCATCAAAATTGGTAGGATGATATTGGTAGTATGATATACCACTCTTGCTAGCCGTCGCAACCACCCAGAAATATTTGCCAGCCTAGTAGGCTAGATTGTATGTATCTTAATGGGCCATTGTTGTAGGCTGATCACCGTTTACCGTTGTTCGCCAGTGTATGCCAATGTTGGTGTATAAAGGGCCTGGCCAGGTCATTGGTGGATGGGTTCTCGAATGGCTTCGTCATTGCTCGTGACGCGATTGCAAGAACGGGGCACCATAGGACCAGAGATCGCCAACGCGTTTCCAGTATCAAGCCGCTTACATATGCTGCCTGAATATCGTAAACATAATATTCAGTTCAGGCGTCTTTCCCCATTCACTAATGCCTAGTAAAGAATTCGCGCCTTCAAAAAGGGTAATAAAACCTTGTTATCTAACTACAGACCCTATAGCTGTAATAATCTTTTTCTGGCAAAGTTGTCGAAAAGCTAATAGAAAAGCGCGTTTACATTTAGTCAAGTACCTTTTACTATCGCGGCCACCATTTGATTTCCGGCACGGCTATTCAACTAACCTTTCCCTCACTGCACTAACAAATAGAATACAGAATCATGTCTATAATGGAAAACTGGTGAGCTCGGTATGCACTGACTACACAAGGGAACTCGACTATTTATATAAGATATTCCTTTCAATAAACTGCTTTCTTATAGAATTAATAGGCAACTATTCCAGTTGTTTCATAGCCATTTACTAATTGCCAGTAAACAGTTTGGAAATCAGCCATATTTTCCGATACTCAAACAGTTAACAGCGTGGTCCCTCAGGGTTAAATTCTCGGGTCACTGCTATTTTTAATCTATATGATCTCCCTTTAATGATCTAATGATCTCCCTGAGCTAATGAGCTAATGATCTCCCTTTTTGTCTTCCGCAGTTTACAGAGTGTCTGACTTACGTTGACTACACAACAATATTCACGCCTCATGAACTAGGATGGAAATTAGTCGCACAACTGAACCACGATCTAGAAATAGTAAACGAGTTGTGTCGTGTTAACATATTGCTTTTATCGAACCAAAAATAATTTCATGATCATGAGTTCACTAACCAAACACCTGTTTTGCTCCTCTTTTAATGTAAAATTGCTTATATATAAATCTCTCTTTATGAGTCACCTTAATTACTGCTGTCTTGTCTGGGGTACCACGTCAGCCACAAATGTAGGTCGGTTACTTGTCCTTCACAAAAAAATTTCTGCGCGCGATATGCGATGTGAACTGTGATTTTCCAAGTGAACCTTTGTTCCAAGAGCTTAATATATTGAATGTGCATAATTTATACAACTACATGTTAGTACACGCATACTTTAAAGAATGCAAATCGAATAATTTTGCCATCCGTTCAACAGCCAATCTTAAACAAAATCTATTTCACTACCAAATGCGATGTCCGGAATACTGGTATGTAACACACACGCGAACTAATTACGGTAAGCAAATGATTGTTTACACCCTACCTGCCTTGCTCAATGCACTAATCTCAGGTTTTACATGTTTCATTGTCTACTCTACACAATTATTTTTGCCACTAATATTGAGCGTGCGTTTATCAACAATTGGGTTAGTCATCGCAAACCAGTACTATGTATGTTCCTTGCCTATTGTACTACTTTTGTGACTGAGTGAGTGATTATATTCATGCTGCTGTATTTTTAAATACTAACCTATATAGCTTTGCAGAATCACCTTTTTGGTTTGTTATTTTGTTTCTTTCTTTCTTTTTTCATGCTTTGTGCTTTATTGTTTTGAAAGCATTGCCACCCCGCACTGCTGATGCTGCCAACAAACGGGTTTTAGGACTTGTCAAGCTGCTTCCGCAGCTTTTTTCCTCGAACCTGTCCGTTCTCAAATGTATTTTTCAAACGGGAAAATAAAGCACTTACTTACTTACTTACTCACTTTTTATATCTCGATTCTCATCTCAGAATACTCACAGACCATTGCACCCCCCTTATGTAATGTCCCTAACGGGACCCTTAAGGGTTAATAAATGATGATGATTTTTGGGTATCGAACTAGACCCTTCTTTAAAATATATCTTCAATATGCAATTTCTCAAAAAGAAATCGGCTTCCCGCATGGCAGCCGTCTTGAAAACCCACCACTATTTTCATAAATCCGCACTTATCATGCTTTACTATTCTTTTATTCATACCGATAATAATTATTGCATTGCGACGTGGGCACTTGCATATCATTCCCACCTATCGCATATTCTGTACCTACAGAAATAAGCGATAAGCGATTAGAAACACAAAACATAGTGCACACAACGCTCACATGGCCCCACTCTTTCGCTCCCTACACATCATGCTGATAAATGAACTCCTAACATAGCATTGGCACAACATAGTACCGACTCCTAAATAACCCCACTCTTCGCTACATTATTTCAAGACACCATCTAAGCAACCCAAACGTCACTCGATTTTGCAGAGCAAATAACCTTGTACTTGCAAAAATTTGCAACAATTATGGCAAACTATCGGTTTCACCATGATTGAAATATGAAACGAACATCTCTTGTGTACTAAACTATAGCAGTATATTGGATTTCAGGAAATCCTTCAGGAAATACATTTTCAATCGTCCCATAGTGTTACAGTATTGTATAATGCGCATTGTTTGATGCACATTTTTGCGCATAGCCCTCATGTTAAAACTTCTCCCGTTCTTTCCTTTAATCATGTATTGTGTGTTTTAAACTTGTCTTCAGTACTTGCCTGCTTTAGCTTAACGAGCTTATTTATATGTTACGACACTTGTGCTCCTTCCTTTGACATGCGATTTTCCTTCTTTGCATTTTGAGACTTATCTATTTTGTATGCTTTGTCCTTGACAAATGATTTTGTTCTTTGTCCGTCTGCGTATATCCTACTTTTCCTGTCAATTCGCGATAAGAGGCCGCAATACAGACTTGACTTCGGGAACTGTTTCTGTATAATACTGCTTCATTCTTTGTACAACCATTCATGATAATTAACTTGAACTTGAAAAGCGTTTTTGAGCGGGAGTCTTTTTATGAACGCAATTTTTTATATAACGTAAGATTTCGCTATAACAATCAAACAATATACGCCCAGATCACCCACGGTAGTCTTGAATTTTTTTTCTATTAAGGCTCTAACTATGGTCTAAAGAGTTCGTCATTGGTCTTCTATAACGTCCTTATGTTCGATGCACATATGGAAACACATGAAAAGAAAGATTTCGCTACATATGAAAAGAATGGAACATTTCCTTCAATTTTACAATTTCAAAAATTTTTCGAAATAATTAGACAGTCAGCAACTTTTAAAGATATATCAGTAAAGTTCACAGGTTCTTTATCTTCCTTCCATGCATCAGAGGTGCCCCGTCAGAGACGGTTTGTTCACTTGAAAGACCGAAGCGTTCCTTCGCACCAGGGGTGCCCCGTCAGAGACGGTCTTGTGATCAGTTGAGATGCAGGGGTAAGGCGAATACTTGAAGTTTATGTACAGCTATTTACTTTACAATATTTACAGAATATACAAGTTAGATACAACGGCAAAAAGACAAACAACCAAAAGGCCGAACTGGCTAATACTAGGGGAGGCCCCTACTCGGCGTAGCCGAATATGCATAGCATCTCACCTTAGCGCAGAACCCCGCTTCCAGCTCCGGGGCCCGGTTTTAAAGCCCTAAAGGCCCCGCCCACATTTCATAGCTTCCAATCATGTTGTGCTCTTAGCCTGATTGGTTCTTCAAGGGCATGGCCAGCCCTCAGGCTTCTACAAGGTAGACCACCCTCTCTACCACCAAATAAAATAAAAACAAACACAAATATACATTCGTGCCAGCACGTCCGCGAATCGGTACCGCGGGGCGGGGGACACCCGTTCTTCCCAGCGCGTTCGCGAGCGGGCGCGTTCCAAGAAAGGACGCTTCGCTTTGAGCGCCCCCCAGCCGCGTACCGATGAACCCGCGTACACCACCGATCCATTACAATATCAATCTGCGGAACTTCCTGCAGTCATATTTCCTTTATTTGCTGAGTTGTGGCGTCCACATTGCGGCATATTAATTTAGAAAATGTGCTGTTATATCCACTTTGTGCTCAGAACAAGGAAATGTAATGCGATGCTTCTATGTCGTTTTGTAAATAGTGACGTTTTACGCATCAGGCTTTGGTACATAATTTTGAAAAATGCATCCTCTGGCGTGTCTACTCTCGGAAAGCATTTCGCACCCATAGTCGAACTGGAGAACAGGCCTGCCACTCACACAATGAGGGATTGATATTGTCATCGGCGGCATGGCATAGCGAAAATACTCTTTTATTGGACCGACCCCGCAGCAAACCAGGAGGCACGCAACTAGCAAAATTACCGAAGGCAATTAAAACTACCCACGTGCTTTAAAGGAAAAGCAATGGTATGCATTTCGATTTACTCACTCTTATTTGTTTTTATTATTGCCTTTTTTCTTCCTTTATAATGACACACCGACTCATTAACATACAGAAGTTAGCCAACGCAAACACTTAGGTAGAAGCCTAATAGCGATATCTAAAACTCCATGATAAGCAGTGAAAACCGCCCTTTTAAGGCGCAAGCCTTTAATGACTCTTCATTGTAAGCTGGAGTTGTGGACAGAAATGTCACGCTTTTCAATTGGTCGAAATGGTCGTGGCGTCACAGTCCACGAATTTCAAACGGGCCCAATTGTACTTTGGCGATGAGGAGGAAGAGGACGGAGCTGTGCTGACGTGTCTCGCATGGGCTCCCGCCTCGAAGCCACTTTTCGGCAGAAAGTGTCAGCCTTCGGGCTCGAATATTTTGGACGACATCCGGGCCATTGTCCAGTGCCTGCTGAAGCCGGATTTTGCCAATCTACGGACACCTAGGCATATTGCCGGCTGACTGCCGGCCTAGCCATCGAGCTCGACCTAGCTCGCCACCTCTCCGCCGGGAACTGAGCGCCCAGGGACCCGCACAGATGGAGTACGCCGTGGAAGGCGAGAAAATATCAGCGTCGGAGCTTGAGGACGGAAAATGGGAAACCATTCTTCGGTACCGCGACCGACAACGAGGCCTGAAGAATAAAGGGTCCGCATCAACCGACGACGAGCCTGCGCAGGGGCACGGCTAAGGCAAGTCTAATTCCAATTTTCCATCGCGAAAGAAGGGGAAAAAGCTACTTCCACTCAGCAAGAAAGCCTTTCTCCCGCGCTTACCGACCGATGACTACAAAATCGTCTGCCGACCACAAGGTTGGAATCTGAGGGACTTTGCGCCCGGACTACTACTCTTCTGCGCCTGCGAGGTGGCCAGGCTGCCGTATGATACGGTGAAGAATGAAGACATTATCAGAGTCAATACGGCCAACAACACCTTCACGCTATGCACGCCCGATCGTCAACGGGCGACTGCATACGCTAAGATTGAAAAACTGAACCTCCAAGGTCAAACCTACAACGTAACGTCGTACGTGGCGGCGCCCGAAGACTCGCTAAAAGGGGTCATTTACAACGCCTACGCGGGAGACTCGCCCGAAGCGGTTCGCCAAGGCTTCGGAAATAGAAACGAAGGAATAGAAGTTGTGGATGCCCGAAGGATCGGGCAA
Organism: Amblyomma mixtum; assembly: GCF_055824585.1. Taxonomy (NCBI): domain Eukaryota; kingdom Metazoa; phylum Arthropoda; class Arachnida; order Ixodida; family Ixodidae; genus Amblyomma; species Amblyomma mixtum. The sequence continues at coordinate 14,132,845 of NC_143021.1, forward strand.
TCCAGAACAATACAAATCACCTTTTTTTTGGAAAGAAGCTACCCAGCCAAGTAATCTATCAGTGCGGCGTCTTTCGGGTCCACCCCTTCAGGGAGCAACATGAAGTACGCTACAACTGCAGGAGGTTAGGACACCGGGCCGATGTCTGCTACAAACCTACAACGAACCTTTGCCGCCGCTGCGGAGAAAATCACTCGCCTCCACCTGAGGGAGAACAGCCAACCTGCCAACCCGTATGCATCGTCTGCAACGGGGGCCACAACACAGGCAGCCGGAACTGCAAATTCCGGCTGATCAACAAGAACAAACAAGGAACGCCCCATGGCAACCAGGCACCCAAGCAAGGGGACAACGACTCATCACTACACGGACACCAGTCTAGGCCCAGGAAGAAGGAACACGGTGCTACCGGAAAAGGAGGCAGCCACAGCCAGAACAACTCCAGCTCCTTCCCGCCCCTGGGGAACCCTGCAGGGAACGACAAGAGAAGCTCGAGCCGCGGACGCAGCGATAGTCGCTCCAATAAAAAGGTGAGCTGGCCAGCAGAGGCCTCCCAATCTATTGACGCTCTAGAGAAGGAGTTTCAGATCCAACTACAATCCCGAGACAGAGAAATTGCCAGCCTTAAAAAAGAGTTGGCTGACATTAAACGCCTGTTACAAGCGCATCAGGTACAGAATGCCACTGCGGCTAGAATGCCACCCACCGCGTCCCAGGCTTCGACCAATAATGCGATGGAAACAGACGCTATTTGCCACACTCCCTCCACCGCGTCCCAGTCTTCGGCCCATAACGCGACGAACCCAGACGCCAGAATAGCAACTAAAAGACCGCTTCCTACAAAAGGCGAGGAATCCAAAAGAAAGGCCGAGGCTTCGGAAGCCGGCACCCCGCAGCCGTCGAAAGCGCCTACCAAAATCAGGGCAGACATCAATACTCAGTCAGAGAGAACTAGCGCTATATCAACAGAACAAGCAACCTTCCAAGGCCTCGTTACTACCAAATTTACAGAGATAGATATTCGCTTTGCAACACTAGAGGGACAGGTATCCCAAATAGCCACCTGCATGCAGCAAATAATGGATAGGCTTACAACTATCGAGGCCCGCCTACCCCCCATCTTGGATCTGTCCACGACGCCACAACCATCTATAACCCAACATGGCACCACGCCAAAAATCTGAAATTTGGCAATGGAACTGCAGAGGCTTCCGCCGCAAGCGGGCCCACTTGCAGCTCCACATCCAACAAGCACCGTCTGTTCCAACCCCAGACGTGATTGCATTGCAAGAAGCTAGCGGCAGGGCTACACTGCCAGGCTATAAAGCATATCTGCCACCTCATTATGATACTAGTCGCTCAGCCGGCTCCTTCACAGCCACTCTGGTGCATAGAAATATCACCGCAATTCAACATTTTATAAATGATTCGGAAGAAGATTACACCCTACTTGAAATAGTACCAAGGCAAAAAGGAGACTCAAACCTCTTCATCCTTAATGTATACAACCCGCCCAGAAACAAAGGCAATGGACTCCCACACTTGTTGATAAACACAGTAAAGCTGGCTGCTAGGGCTCAACTAATAATTGTGGGAGACTTCAACGCTCAACACCCAGCATGGGGATATACCAAAGCAACTCCGAAAGGGAACCTGCTCTGGCAAATCATACAGTCACTAGGGCTCACAACGCTAAACAACCCGAGCGACCACACACGCATGGGTAACAGTGTATGTGTAGACACATCTCCAGACTTATCCCTCTCTAAAAACGTCAAGGACGCAAAGTGGGTCAACACCGGGCAAAACCTTGGTAGTGATCACTTCATCCTTAGCATCACCTTCCCCACGACAAAACTTAAAAACAAAGCAAAAGAAATACGAACCACGGATTGGGACAAGTTCAGGCAACTTCGCGACAAAACAGTTCCAAAGGAGATCTCTAACCTTAGCGACTGGGTTATCTCCCTGAATGAGGACGTCAGCTCCACTAGCGTTGTGGTGCCAGTTGAGAAGGAGGAGCAGATTGCAGACTCAAAGCTGTTATACCTGTGGCAGGCACAAAAAGGCCTCCAAAGACGCTGGAAGAAGCAAAAACACAACAAGCGGCTACGCAAAAAGATCGCTGAAATCGAGAGGCGAATCGAGGAACATACACTTACTCTCCAAAAACAACAATGGAACCAAATATGTGAAAGCGTCAATGGACAGCTCAGAAATAAGAAGACATGGCATCTTCTAAGACACCTGCTCGACCCAGAACACACGTCCCGTGCAACAAAGTCAACTGTACAGACACATACATAAATATGAGGGTACAACTGAAGACCTAATCAAAGAGCTAGCAGAACGTTATCTAAACACGGATGATGGTACCACACAACCAGACTACCGGGGGACTCCTAATCCAAATTTAGACGCAGACATCACAGACGCAGAGGTCTGGTACGGAATTGGAAAACTGCGGACAACATCTGCGGCAGGACCAGACAAAGTAACAAATAAGACTCTCAGGAACTTAGACGCAACGTCGATCGCGGCCGTTACAGACCTTATGAACAAATACTGGCATGCAGGCAACATACCACCAGAGTGGAAACACGCGAAAATCACTTTTATTCCTAAAGCGGGTAAGAAACTCAGCACTAGGAATCTACGCCCAATTTCATTAACATCATGCCTAGGCAAACTCATGGAGCATGTCATCCTCAATAGGCTCCAAAACTATGCGGAGGACATGAACCTCCTATCTGAAACAATGTTAGGATTCAGGGCCCAACTATCTACCCAGGACATACTCTTGCAGCTTAACAAGGAGCTTAACAAGGACAACAGGAACGAAAGCAATATTGGGTTTAGACCTTGTTAAAGCTTTCGACAACGTCACCCACAAAGCCATTTTGACAAACTTGTCAGAAATCAACCCCGGAGAAAGGACGTACAACTACATCCGATCCTTCCTCGCTAACAGAAGAGCAGTGATAACGGTCGGAACAATAGTGTCTGCCCCAATCACACTAGGAGGTAAAGGAACGCCACAGGGCTCCGTCCTGTCCCCTTTCCTTTTTAACCTCTCCCTCATCAAAATTCCCCCCTAACTGGAACAAATACCAGACCTACATCACACGTTCTATGCAGATGACATCAAAATTTGGGTAACCAAAGGATGCGAAGGCTACATAGAAGACACACTCCAAGCAGCAGTGGACATCATTGAGGCATGCGCATGGGAATCCGGCCTCACTTGTTCTGAGCAAAAATCTGAACTCTTCGTGATCCGTCGTAAACAAAGAGGTAGGCGTACCACGACATCCCCCCCCCCCCCCCCCCCCCGCAAATAAACGTCTATGTTAATGGACGATCTGTCAAAGAGGTACAGACCATGAGAATACTGGGGTTGTATTTACAAACAAATGGAAAGAATACTGACACACTCACTAAGCTAAAACGCACGGTAGGAGCGACGGCGCGATTAATCCGCCGCATAGCTAACCGCAGACAAGGGGTGAGGGAAAGAGATTTATGCCGCCTAGTGCAGGTCTTTGCGCTAAGCAGGATACTCTATGCCACCCCTTATCTCAAATTTTCGAAAGCAGAAAAGGACAAATTGGATAGCATGATACGGCAGGCCTATAAGGCTGCGTTAGGACTCACGCTAAATGCCTCAACCGAAAGGCTTATGAGGTTAGGAATACATAACACCTACAATGAACTGAAAGAAGCCCATTTAATGGCTCAAACAGCGCGATTAGCCAATTCCAGAACTGGCAGGAGTATTCTTACCAGGCTCGGAATTAACTTTCAACCTACGAATAACGATGCTAAAGTAGACTTACCCCGCGACTATAGGACGGCCCTACTAATCAAACCACTCCCCAAAAACATGCACCCCTTACACCATGAGGGCAGAAGACAAGCACGAGCCAAAGCCTTACATAAGAAATACAGACAGTGCGCTGCAACACTTTATGTAGATGCGGCAGAATACAAAAATACCAATGCCTTTGCAATTGTGGTTGTGAACGAGAATGGTGACCACATCGTCTCGGCGACAATCAAAACGAAATCCTCTGAAACGGCACAAGAGGCGGCTATAGCCCTCGCCCTAGCACATACCCAAGGGAGCATCATCCTCAGCGATTCCAAAATGGGTATCAATAATTTCGCTAAAGGGCGAATTACAAACACCTCCCTTTGAATCCTTAACGCAACCAAATTCTCACCAAATTATTCCGAATTGATATGGGTCCCAGCCCATTCGGGGAATCCGGGGAACGAGGCAGCCCACAATAAAGCCCGAGGTTTCGTCGACCGGGCAGTGGATGAGTCTGGCTCCCCGAATTTCACGAAGGACTCAATGATCACATATCATGATCTCACCAATCATTTTAAATTAGAGACGAGAATTTTCCCCCCTCCAGACAAAAGACTTACTAAAGAACCGGATGTTACGTGGCGTCGTCTACAGACGAGATCGATATGCACCCCATCACTCCTCGCGCACATTTATCCAGATCTTTACAACCCAAACTGCAAACACTGTGGCCAACGTGCTACCTTCGATCACATCCTGTGGGACTGCAAAATAGAGCCACCTCCGGGTGATCTAGTTACAGCTCCTTCTCTCGAGCGGTGGGAGACCGTGCTGGCTAGCTCTGACCCCAGAACGCAAGTTTTGGCAGTGGAGTGGGCTGACAAAGTCGTCGAGGGCTATGTACTCTCGACCACTTAACGCGACCTCTTGCCAAGCTCTTCCCGGCGAATAAAATGCTCTACAATCAAACTAGTAACCATGGAACCAATGAAAGGGATGGTGTACTGATGCTCCAAGTGGTACTGAGTTTAGGTAATTAGTTAATTAACCAATTAGCCAAATTTATAGTCAGACCAGATCAATAAATGAAACCGAGTAGGAAATTGGTCGAGTTGGGGAAACGAACCAGGGTCTCCGGAGTGCGAGACGAGCACGCAACCACTCCGCCATGCCAGCTCGATGGTTTCGAATGAACGAACGCGCGTCTAGTGAATACGGTGTCTTCGTTCACTCCCATCTTCCTCGCTTCGCTTACGGCGAGGTTTAGGTGTCCACCGAGATATGAGATACATATAGATTTCCTTTCCTCAAAAACCAATTTACCGACGAGCAAGGCGTAGAGCCGAACGGGCGATGGCGTTCTGTGGACTCCCTGGCAGCGTTGCAAGACGCTGCCGCGTTCCACTCTCAGAGGCGAAGCTTAAAGGGACCCTGAAAAGCTGTTTGCCAAGGTTAGCAAAAGCGCACGAGAGATCGGTATTTCATCACTTGTCACCGCACCGCAAAAAGTCTTAAGCGAACTTCATCAACACCGAAGATATCGCCGATTAGAAATGATGTTCCTCCTCTCGCCCACATCCTACCCTCAACTTGAAGACCGCTACTACATCACTGCGCTACTGAATCGCCGTTTCCCTGCACGTGTGCTGCCAGCTTGGTTGCTGACGTGGCCGCCGACTCGAACCGTCGCCTATTGAAAACTGGCCCAGCCTGCATCTGGTCTCATTTTGGCGGCGGCAGCGGCAACCGACACAACTGTGACGTTCTTCAATTTTAAACCCAGGTTGGTGGATACGCCCTTTGTTTTCACGCCAAGTTGTAGTCTGTTGCTGCTGCTACTGCCCAGTGTTTGTGTCCATTGCTGCAATGTCGCCGGACATCGCAAAAGCGCTAAAAGAGTTCAGGCAGGAAATGCGCGACATGAAAAGTACAATCGAGAAGGAACTAAGAAAGGAGTTCAAAGAACTGAAGTCGTCGATCTACTTTTTTAGTGAGCAATTTGATGCAATGGCCAAGCGCTGCACAAAGATTGAGAAAGAAAATGTGTCACTAAAAAAGGAAAATGCCGCTTTGTCTGAGGAGTGCAGTCAGCTTAGAAAAGTGGCTATGGACTCAGAGCAAAGGCTTACAAATCTAGAGCAGTACTCGAGGAGCCGTAACCTTGAGCTCAAAGGCATTCCGCTCGTGGAGGGCGAAAGTATCCCAGCTGTGCTAGAGAAGCTGGGGGACGTCATCCAGGAACCAATCAGTGAGGGTGACATAGACGTTTGCCATCGTGTGCCCAAGAAGGATGGCGGCTGTCCTAATGCCGTTGTGCAATTTCGCACACGTGGAAAGCGCAACGCTGTTCTTGAGAAAGCCCGGAAGAATCAGGTCATCCATTCAGACCTTGGGTTCACTGGAGTTTCTCTGATCTATGTCAATGAACACTTGTGTATGGCTCTGAAAGAACTGCTCAGCAGGACTGTCGCTCGAAAAAAGGACAAAGGTTGGAAATACGCGTGGCCAATGCCAAGCTGATCGTAAAGGCCCATTCACACTTGCGAGTCGCAGAGGTCGCGCGACCGTTTTGGTCGAAAAGCGACAGTCGCACACTGTCGCCCTGGTCGAAAAGCGACAGTCGCGGGCCAGTCGCTCGCTGCTCATTTTGCAGCCTCGCGACTGCGAGTCGCAAACCGCTGAACCAATCAGCGAGCGAGCCAAGCTTCCGGCAACGACACCGCTCGCGGGAGCGTCGGGCGACGACCTGCGCTGCTCCCAGCTGGCTGCCCTAGTAGTCGCTAAGCCTAGCCGGTTTCATATCGATGCCGCAGCTGAGGTTCGGATCCTGGCCAGCGCTAATGATTAAGATGCTGCTTTCGTCACCGCTTTATTGTGGACCTCGTGACATAATAATATCAAGACATGCTCGACTTCCGCAATGCCTTCAGCAGCGGGGCTAGCAGACAACAGTCGAGCTGCATGGAGCAGCAGCAGCAAAGCGGCTGTGGGGCTTGTGTCGCAGTTATCACCCCTACCAGCAACTCGGTACTGGCCAGCGATCTTCAAAAATGATTCATTTTTTACATTCCTGTACCCAAGGGCTTGGTATGAACGCGAACAAGCAATATTGGCGCATTTTCCTGACGCCGGCGGCCGGCATACTGCAGGCTGGTAGCCCAGCCCTGCAGAGAAGTGCGCCTCTGTCATCATGACGCTTGTATGACCGCAGTGTACATCAGAACCGTCACGACAACCTAATCATCGCTCGGGTCGTTGTGGAAAATTGGGAATAGCAGTTTAGACGATTGAGCGTGAATACAGGAGGCGCGGCCAAATCAGACGAAACTCTCGAAAGCGCGCGAACAACGTCATTCCCGAGAGTTTTCGCTTCAAACGAGAATGTAACGAGAAAGCGACCCGCTGGTCGCTCTTGCAAGTGTGAACAACGGTTTTGTCGAGCTGCTGCTTGGTCGCAAGCGACTGCTGGTCGCGTGTCCTTTGCGACTCGCAAGTGTGAATGGGCCTTAAAAGTGATGAATGCGATACTAGCAAATTTCATCCCATAGCCGTTTTGGTGCTCCTGCGGCGCTTCGTCTGCCGCCTGCTAGCTCCGTTGCTGAAGGCGTCGTGGAAATCGAACATATCTTCTATTATGGGACGAGTTCGTAGTAAAGCGATGTGAAGAGCAGGCCTTTTGCTATAGCGCAGACGACTTCCGAAGCGCCGTCAGCCGCGGCTTCGATGCCAAACCAGTTAGGCATAGCGACGACTAGGGCAGCCTGTGTCCAGCGCGCAGTTCGTCGCCCGGCGTTGCCGCAGTCGGTGTCGTTGCCGAAAGATCCACTTTTGAACAGACATGTTGTCGTTGCTCGAATCTAGGAAGCATCATCTCTGGTAGAATGGCTGTTTTGTATTTCCTTGTGTGAACGTCAAGTACGCAGCATGCCGGCCGGCCGACACGTCTGCCGGCGTCATAAAAAATGAGCTAAAGAGTGTTCTTGACGTAAATAATAAATCATGAGACAAGAAATGTGAAAAACGTGTCATACTTGATCGCTGGCCAATACTGAGCTGCTGGTAAAGGTAACAACTGTGATACGAGCAAATTTCTGGCCGCAACCGCCTTGCAGCTGCCGCTGACCAGAACGTTGGGGTCCGGCTCGCCTGGCGCTTGCTAGCTCCGCCGCTGAAAACGCTACGGAAATTGACCATACTATTATTTTATTGTGAAATTATGCTGCTGACAGTAACGCGATGTGTAGAGTAGGCCTTTTATTGTAGCGCAGGCGAATTCCGCAGCGCCGTCCGCTGCGCCTTCGATGCAAAACGAGCTATAGGCCTAGCGATGACCACGGCAGCCAGACAGCAGCAGAGCTCGTCGCTCGGAGAGCCCGCGAGCGGTGCCTTTGCCGAAAGCTCCCAACATAAGCAGGCATGCTTTGTCGCTGCTCGAGTATAGCTGGCAGTCTTTCTGATGACGATCGGTGCGGCGCGCCGGCCAAGTTTTCGCACATGTGTCTCCTGCTTGCTGCTCGAACGGCATGGATCCGGAGCTCGAAGCGCGGCTGCTTGGAGCCACCGCTGAGATGGGCTTCGAGCCTTTCAGTACACACCATACCAAGACCCACAGCATAGAGAAACATGTTTCTCTATGCCCACAGGGCGACGACAGCAGCGACTCGTCGGCGCGGCTAGGAAACTCGCAAAGGCGGGCGCAAAGATTTGACGAGAACACGCGCTTTTGTGAGCAGACGGAGATTCTTCTTCACCGGAAGTACTACATTAATTTCAAGAAAGGCGCTGGATTCTTACCTCTGTATACGTATGTTTTAAAACGTAATAAGGAATCAATAAAATACTATTTCAAGGAGCATCAGTGCTCAGTTTCAAATGAATTATTGCAAAAATTGCGAGTGACGTCATTGGGCAGAGCCAATGATCAGGGTCGCCCAGTCCATGGCCAAGGCTGCCCACTTTACGTCATGTGGTAGGGGCGGCTAAAAACGCGCAGTGAGGTGTCGCCCTAATCGGCTGTGAGCGGCAAGTTTGAAAAATTGTTTGCAAATTATTGGTTCCACACGCAGCTTTCTGAATCAGACTAGAATACTCGCAGAGACCACCACTACAGAGTTGTTGCAATAAAATATGATTGAAGAAACCATTTCATGGTCCCTTTAACATCTTAAATGACAAAAGCAGCAACACTGCGCTTATGGCTTCCACCTCATCACACTTCAGGTCAACAAAGTGCCTGCCTGATATTTTTAGAGCGGCAAAACAACGCCGGCGAGCAGCGGAGCGGATCGGATCCAGGGATCGCCGCCAGGGCTTTGGCGCTGTGGTCGTTTTAGGATGGGCGGGTCGTCTGCTGCACGCAGCTTGATGAGCGTCAGCAAACGGTGCCTAACGTGCGTATACAAACGTATTTAGGGGATAGAAACGTAGTTTTCACCTTGATGTATGTTTGGTTTATTGATCTATTGTGGTTAAACGTCGCAATCCGACTCAGGCTATGATGGACGTTGATCTGTTTGTATCGATGAAACAAAACAGTTCAGTAGCATTTATAACCATAACTTTAGCGGAGCACATTAAAGATGCCTTGGTAAGCCGTTGCTAGTCTCATTGTGACTTCTTAGCTCGGCAAACTTTCTGTGAACCGAAGTAGTGAGGGAATGCTGCGTTCCGTCATGGAAGCTTAAAAGCTAATTTTTTTCGTCTTCTTTAATCGTATCTGCATGCATGTTGTGACAAGTTATTTTCTTTAGCCTACTGGAAGCTGGTCTTGGCGGCTTCTAGTCGTCGTATCTGTGGCAGTATGATGTAAGACGCCTATATCACGCGCGTCGTACTGTCACGACTTGTTGAGTCGCGACAGCCTGTTCTGTGCTTCTATGTCGAATCGGAACATTACGACTTCCCGACGTCAAGTTGCCATTAAAGAGCGTTGCTGCATCGTAGCAGTTCGATGTTTGTTTTCATTTGCTTTGACGGGTTTGGTTTTTATGCTTGAAGTCGAAAGAAAATTGGTACTCTTTTCTTTGTTCCCGCGGCAGGCCTAATGTTTATAACGCATCACAATTAAAAAAAGTTGCAGCCAGATGTCACAAAATTCGGCGCATTTTTGAGATAATGAAACAAAATCAGCGCCGCGCAGACGCCTCTCGCCGGCGCGGACGTAAAACGGCGAAGAAGTAGACCCCTGGTGAGCGACTAGCCATGCGTGTGTGTGGCTGCCGCCTCCACCACCGCTCGCCGGAGGGAATGTGTCAGCCACGACGTCGATTTTTCCAGAATGTTGGGGTCGTTTCTCCTCGATGTTGACGGAGAGGGCGTAGCCTTGCGTGCGCTAAGACATGTCCCTGTCCTCCACACTCGCACGTCGGCAGCGGCGCCACGCCAGAAATTACGAGAAGCTCCTCGAGGCGACTCCCGGCTTTTGACCAATGAGGACACGCGATCGGCGCGAGAAGGAAAAGGAGACTACACGGCCGATATTGTGTGTATGTGCGCGCCTACTTTGGCGCGTTGAACAAACAGACGCGGATCAAGCCTATATAAGAAAGACGTTGACCGCTGTCAGTTTAGTCGGAGCCGCCGTTTAAGCTTCGTCGAAGCGCGCCAGCTCGACTCCCGGGAGAACACCACTCGCCCAGTCGTGGACCAACGAGACAGCATGCGCCAGTCTTCGAGGCGGCATCGTGGGGGACCTCTGGTCGTCGGACTGTCGCAGTGCCCGGTGAACAAATTGTGTTTTGTTTGCTTGGCCCTCGTGTTATTGAACTTTAGGTGCAATATCCGTTTTTTATTGTAGACTCTCTCGAGTTTATTTTTGCACGAGTGGCATTGTTTTGTTAATCACGTTGTATGTGTTTGTACTAGTGACTGTGAAATCCTCTGTATCGTCTCATTCCAGTATAAAGTGCGTTTTGTTTGTGAACCTTTTGCTCCGACCCATTCTCTAGCTTGTGACCGAAGAAAGCTGGCACCAAACCACCAAAAACCTCTTGTCACTTGGTAGCTGGTCTCCGCAGAGCTTGCCACGCTGAGTCGAGGGCATCTCCTTCGAGTCCGAGACCGCTACCCGCACAAGCTCTAAGGGTGTCTAGGAGCTCCACGTTAAAGTGCGTGAAGTTGGGTGACACCGGTTATCTTGCCTTCGCATAACATGCCCTGCCCTATCCGATTTCTTCCTCTTGATTTTCCGTAGGACGTCATTAACCCTCGTTCAATACCTGACACATTCTGCCCTCTTCCTGTATCTCAGGTTTACACCTGTCATTTTCGTTTGCATAGCTCGCTATGTGTCCTTATCTTGAATTCTTTCCGTTAGCCTCCATGCTTTTGCCGTATAGGTGAGTGTTGGTAAAATACAGCATTAGCAGCTGCCAACTCTAGCTCCTGTTCTGGCTAAGACGATGTCATTTGTCGCTGCGTTCATTTTTTTTTGGAACTGGAACCTAAACACTTATTGCTTAAAATCACCAATTGTCATACTGAGTGGGCAGTTGGTACTATCTGGACCAAATTTCGTCTGCAGAGAATAAGGATCAGGGTTACTCTCGAAACGAAAAATTGCGTAGGGTGCAAATAGTATCCGTGTATACAAAGGACGCAAACCACGTCACTTACCTAGGCCTGTGTCGACGAGAATAAGCGTTGAGATTGGCTTTCCGATAGCTTGAAACGTGAGAGTGACGTTGGCGTTCAGTATCAAGGCAGTTCCTTTTGTCACCGTGACAGTGAAAAGGGCATCTTCGAACTTCTTTACGACGGCTTTGTAATAAATTTTTATGGCGAACCTTCCAGCTGGATAGAAGGCTGCCAGCTGTGGAACTATTCTGGGCACAGAACTATTCCATGTAGCGTTGGCCACCTGCAAGCAATAATCAGTAATTTTTCACCAGAGCCTGCAGGCACACAACTGCAAGTACAGCTCAAACACGGCAGGGCGGCTGTTTACCAATTCACCTCAGGGTGGTATTCTGGGTCCCTTGCTCTTAAATATATATGCAAACCATATTCCTAACTTGAAATACAAAGCGACTTACATCATACAAGCGGACGACACAAGCCTTCTCCTTAGTCCAGATAATATCCAATCACTGACACTGCAAACCAAGCTATATCTGCCTTAGAAACATGGTTACTCAACAATGCTCTAAAAATAAATAAGAAAAAATGCTGCGCTACTTTTCGGCCCCAAGGGAAAGCACATGCTATGTCCGCCCCCGATTTATTTAGGTCATGGTACTATCAGATACGTAGATAGATTCAAATCGCTTGGCATTCTGTTTACATCGGCAATGACATGGGATGGCCATGTAGAAGCTATCTCTCTTACCCTTTCTCGATCTATTGGAATTGTCTATCGCCTTACCTTTGCAGGCCAGGGTGAATCTGTATTACGCGTTTTTTCATTCGTCCTCAAGTTACTGTTTTCTTGTGTAGGTTTGGCTTATTGGGGCTTAATGTCCCAAAGCGACTGAGGCTATAAGAGACGCCGTAGTGAAGGGCTCCGGAAATTTCGACCACCTGGGGTTCTTTAACGTGCACTGACATCGCACAGCACACGGGCCTCTAGAATGTCGCCTTCAAGAAATGCAGCCGCCGCGGCCGGGATCGAACCCGCGTCTTTCGGGTCAGCATTCGAGCGCCGTAACCACTGAGCCACCGCGGCGGGGCGTTTTCTTGTGTAGGGAAAATACGACTGTGACGAAACTTTCTATTCTCCAAAAAAGAATGCTGCGTGCTCTTGCCAATTTACCTTATGATTCACCGATCACGCAAATATTCCGCGAGAACAGGATTGTGTCTCTGAGACACTTCTTTTATTACAGGTTTGCTTCCTTTTATAAGCGAACAATATCCAAAGATGACACCTACTTTTCTGATCTTGGTACACTTACACCTCTCCAGTCTTCTTATGACATTGGAAAGGTAACAGTTTTGCACAAAGGCAGTGACAAAAACGAACTCACAAATTACAGGCCTATTTCAATTTTACCAGTTTTTTCGAAAGGTCTGGAAAAAATAATCCATTCCCGCGTAATGTCATTTGCAACAAAACATAAACTAATCACAGATGCGCAATTTGGGTTTATGAAAGGGCTGTCTACCGACACGGCACTTTTGACACAGAAGGAAATAATATTAGACGCTTTCGAGCGAGAAATGTGTGCATTAGGCATATTTATAGATTATTCTAAGGCCTTCGACACCATTAACCACGATACCCTGTTATTAAAGTTGCAACATTATGGCTTCCGTGGCGTTTTTCTTCAGTTGCTAAAATCCTATCTTCGATACCGCCGCCAGCAAGTTGTTATCAATAATCATTTGTCTGATGTACGAGCAGTTCACGCAGGAGTACCTCAGGGAAGTATTTTGGGGCCTCTGCTGTTTTCTTTTTACATCAATGATCTGGTAAACATTGACAACACAGCAAAATTCATCATATACGCTGATGATACCAGCATACTTTTAATAGGGTCTGATGCCGAGCTTCTTATCTCACGCGCAAATGTACTTCTAAATAAACTACATTCCTGGAGTACCGTTAATTCGCTTGCCATAAACAACAGTAAGACAAAAGCTGTTTTTTTCAGGCCGAAAAACCGAAACATAGACACGCAGGCCATACTCCATCTCGGCACTGCACATATTCAGATAGCGTCGCAAGTTAAATGTCTTGGTGTTCTGTTCGAAAAAAACATGTCCTGGAATGCTCACATAGATGCAGTTGCAACTAAAATTTGTCGCATTACAGGGTTCCTGTGCAAATTGCGATATTTTGCTCCTGTTTGCATTAAACGCCTTATTTTCAGTGCCCTTTTTACTTCACATATTAACTACTGTCACCTAGTGTGGGGTACAACTACTTTGTCAAACACTACTAAACTTCACCTCCTACAAAAAAAGGCAATTCGTATAGTTGCAAACGCTGCATACGATAGTCATACTGCACCTCTCTTCAGGGAACTAAACATTATCACACTTCCTGACATTTATGAAACAATGCTCCTTAAGCGTTATTCTAACGGAATTAAACAGAATAAAGACATTCTAGGCGGCATAGCAAACCTGACACCTAAACGAAAAACACGAAATACCCGCAGTACTGAACTGTGGGAAATACCTCGAGCACGCACTAACTATGGATACCAGATGCTACATAATATGCTCCCGTCGCTTCTAAACAAACGAGTTGTTTCATAGCCACAATACTGTTTTTTTTTGTAAATATATCATAGCCACAATAATTGCACTTTCTAACCTTTTTCTGTATTGCACCGTACATTGTATACTTCATTAAACGCTCTACTAATCTTGTAATTGTTTTGCTTATGTCTTGATTTTGTGCCACATCCTCCCATGTCTGATGCGTTGTGTTTTTATTCTAGTTTTGTTGCCAATGCCCTGATTTTTAGGGGCCGTGAACCCCGTCAAGCCCAGTTAGAGGCTTTTTGTTCACGGTCCTCAGCATCTGTAATGTTGATGTTGGAATAAAATGATGATGATGATGAAGCTGTGGCTCGTATGCAATTCCACAAATAAGAACCAACTATGGTTTCACGATGCTCGGGTCTATCTTACCTCGGTTTCTAGATACATCTTTGTCTAATGGACGTAGTACCAAGTCACTGTCTTCGATTTGCAACCTGTATATCTAACTGCACTGTGAACTAAAGCATTATTTTTGCTTGAAAGCCCTATGCTCGACATGCTGTTTTTTATTGTATAAGAATGTACTCTCTAATTTTTCGATTCCTACAGTAGCAACCGGTATTATCAATATATGACGCGGTCGTCTTTATGTTGCTGTCATGCCGAGCTGTACCGAGTGTTGATTCAATTTTCTTCTCCTGAATGCTCATACGTCCGTCAACGTCTGTGTATTTTTTCGTGCATCATGTGCTGCTGTCAACATTCAGGGGTGGCGAGGCTTGTCAAGTAGTGGTGCAACAGTGCTTTTTTTCTCGCCGTTCCCAGTTTTTTGTATTGCACAAAAAACTGAAATAAAGGAATGAAATAATAAAGTGAAGGACAAAGGTTCCTACTATGAATGAAAAAATTAAATAGACCTTTAATCTTGCCGCATATACGGAGGAAGGAAAGTGATGGCTACTTTAATCGCAACAGGTCTAACCCCTGCAAATGCAAGCAGCTGCTAACATGTCGCAGTATACATACAGAGGAAAACTAACAGGGCTATCACCACTGCGGAGCGCAATACTCAACGACAGCCGACAAGTCATTTTTGTTTAACGATGTAGGAGGTAGAGAACATGAGAGCAATTTGATATCTGTTTAGTTTTAGAGTGCTCTCTTAGGAGCTTTTTTACTGTGAACAGTCTGCGTCTGTGCGCGCTTCTATTGGCGCGAAGTGAAGAACACAAAGTTGTGCACACTATTCAGGCTGTTGAACTGTTTGACATTTAGAGATGTTTATTTTAAAAAATTCTAAGGCACACGTCCGTGCGGTCTGTTGAGCTGGGCTTACATCAAGGCGGACATTATGTAAAATATTAAGACCATTAATTAAATTAAAATTGACAAGGAACTTTAATTTTTGAACTTAGGGGGAAAAGTTACATCGCAATATTGACCGTCAACACTGAAGGCGAGCCCTGCTTCTGAATTTCCACAACTGATAATGTGCATCGAAATACTGAAAGTCAAATGTATACATTTGAGAACTTAGTTCGTTTTGGCGCATTACCTAATTAAGAAATTGCGTCGATGCCCCTGGTACCGTTGCTGAATTCAAGTGAACTTCTGCGCCATCGAATACACAGACTGCGCCTCTATCTCATGCATAAGAAATGGGAGAGGATGCCAACTTTCAAAGCGCGAAAGCACGGCCAGCGAGGTTTCAAACGTGAATTTGTTGCGTTCCATATTTAGAACTGCATTGTCGTTTTAATAAAATTATAAACAGGACCCACCTTCGATGCTGACGGCCGGCAATTGCGCAATATAGCCTCGCCCCTTAAAATGAAATGTATAGAATTTATGACGTAACTTAAATTCATTATTCGTGTAATTATTGATTCATATTACTATTGGAAACTGAACCTGACAACGTTTAACGCTAGAATGTTATCCAGTGAGGCTAGTACTGTTGGATGAACCGGTGGGAATTAAATGGGATGTCATAGGGCTTAGTTAGGTTAGGTGTACAGATGAAACATATGCAGTGTTAAAAGTGGGCAAGTACTATGATATCGTCGATTAGCGGACAGACGAGAACTAGCTGTGGGATTCTTCATCAGTAAGTGTATGACTGGCAACATAGAGGACTTCTGTAGAATCAACGAGAGGGTGGCAGCTATCGCAATTATGCTTAATAAGAGGTACAAACTCACCGCGTTACAGGCCTGCACGCCTACATACAGCTATCATGGCCAGATCATAGAAAGCTTATATAAGGGCGTGGAATCGGCAATGGGCAAAGTAAAAGCACAGTATACTGTTGTGATGAGCGACTTCAGTGTCGAGGTACAGAAGAACTAGGCTGGAGACCACGCAGTAAGGACTAAGACATAGGCTCAAGGAAAAGCAGGGGTGTAAGGCCGTAATAGCGAGCGCAAGGCGCTTGCAGCCCGTGCGCGTAAAAAAGACGAGACAAAGAAATTTCCTGAAAATTCTTGAAGGCGCGCGCGGCTGTAAGCACATCCGAGCGCAGGGGCAAGGACTTCCACACCTCTCCATGCACCCTGACCTATGAAGGACAACAAAATCCAAGGTTAGACGCCTCCATAACGGTATCTGAAGTTTATGCTGCAGCAAGAATAGCTCAGCGGAACACAGCAGCGGGCGGAGACAAGGTTACCAACGCTATAATTCGAAACCTCAGCAACGACCATCGGAAAGACCTAACAGAATACATTAATAAGGAATTATGGGAGAAAGGCCAGGTTCCAGCTGAGTGGCGCTATGCGGACATCATTATGGTTCCAAAAGCCAGGAAACCCCCGGCAGTAGAGTCCCTCCGCCCAATCTCCTTATCCTGCTGTCTGGGCAAACTGTATGAAAGAATCATACACACCAGACTCCAGAACTATATAGAAGATAACAACTTTTACCCCTACACTATGTTGGGATTCCGAAAAGGTCTCTGTACACAAGACGTCTTCCTAAGGATTATCGAAGAAGTGATTAATACAATACCCACCCACGGAGAAAACCTTCTTTTAGCCCTGGATTTAAAAGGAGCCTTTGACAACGTCTCCCATCAGGCTATCCTAGAGGAGCTGAGTGGTCTAAACTGTGGAGAGAGGATATTTAACTACATCAAGGCTTTCCTCTCCAACAGAACCGCCACCATAGGCATTGGTGAAGTACGTTCTCATCCCTTCCCCATGCCTAACAAGGGTACTCCTCAAGGGGCTATAATATCCCCCCTCCTCTTCAATATTGCCATGCTAAAGCTAGCAAGAAAGCTTCAAACGCAGCCCGACATAGGCTACATGGTCTATGCCGATGATATAACTCTATGGGCCACACACGGCTCCTTAGCCCAAAAAGAAGAAGCCCTACAAGAAGCCATACACAGGGTTGAAGAATTTGCTGCGGAAAGTGGTCTGGAGTGTGCCCCGGAGAAGTCTGAGGTCATTAGACTCCACAAACTCCCTTACACATCCCCAGGAGAAGTTGAGCTTTTCCTGGGTGGACGCAAGATTAATGAAGTGGACAAGATCCGGATACTGGGGCTCTGGCTTCAAAGTAACCTTAGATCCGACCATATGATGACAACCATCAAAACAACAGTTAATCAAATCTCAAGAATGATCCGCCGCATTACCTGGCACCGCAAGGGTATGAGAGAAGAGGACACCCTTAGACTCGTCCAGGCCCTAGTTCTGAGCAGGATAACATACGGCCTCCCTTACCAAAAACTGGGCACTGTGGAAACCAGAGCTATCGACACAATCATAAGAGGGGCTTACAAAACTGCCCTCAATCTTCCAATAGCCACTTCTATAGAACGACTCCTAGAGCTTGGTCTGCACACACTTTTACCGACCTCCAAGAAGCCCTCTTGGAAAGCCAAAAAGAACACCTTCTAAAAACCAATGCGGGAAAGACGATCCTGACTAAATTAGGGACATGGCCGGGGCTGGAGACAAGAGGCAGTAAAACCTCTCTTCCACTCCAAACCCGAGAAAAGATCACCGTTAGTCCAATCCCACGTCACATGCATCATGCTCGTCAGCAAGGCAGACGACAAGCGCGAGCAAAGGCACTTCAGAAACACCTAGAAAGCGACCGTAAAGCCGTTTACGTAGACATTGGGGCCTACCCCACGCCGGGAAAGTTCTCAGTCGCTGTGATTGACCACCAACTAAAACCGGCTCTCCAAGCTTCTATATATGCAGAAAACCCCACCTCTTATTTATTTATTTATTTATTTATACATACTGCAGCGCAATTTATATGCGCTATGGCAGGAGTGGGAAAAACAAAATGCAAGGAAACAAAATGCAGCAAATGTACAAAGTGAGAAATACAAAAAGTTAAAATCACAAATGAAATATCAAACAAGAAAGGAACTGTTAACAACAGGGTAAGAATACACAGCTATCATGCGTCTTCAATGGCAGTTACAAAGTTTCGAAATGAACGAGAACGAATGGACCCAGGTAAAGAATTCCAGGCTTCTATTGAACGGGGAAAAAAACTGAATTTGAAAAAATTAGCATGCGCAAAATACGGTATCAAATTAAGCTCGTGATGACTTCTTGTAGATGATAATGGTGCAAAGTTAATGTAGTGGTTAGCTGAGAGCCTTACTGAGGAATTGACAACACGATGTAAGAATTTTAATGGTTCAGTGTGGCGACGGGCAGACAGCGTGGTTAAATTCAATGAGAGAAGTGTAGAAGAGGGTGAGAAATCGCGATCATAACGATGACATATAAAACGCACAGCTTTCTTTTGGACTGCTTCTAAGATGTTAATTTCGAATTGCTTGTACGGGTTCCACACAACAGCTGCATAATCAAGAACAGGGCGGATTAGAGATTTATACAACAGTAGCTTTGTGTCTTTTGGTGAATTGGGTAGCGTGCGTCGTAGATAGCCTAGTTTTTTTAGTGCTTTATTACATACGTAATCAATGTGTTTAGACCAAGACATGTTATGCGTGAATATGACACCAAGATATTTGTACTGAGAGACCCTATCCACCACACGGCCATTGAAAGAGTAACTAAAATGGGAAACGGAAGATTTGTTACAAAAGGACATGAGGACGGTTTTGTCGAAATTAATTCTCATTTGCCAGGTACCACACCAACTACAAAACATAGCAAATGACTCTTGGAGGTGACGATGATCATTAGGGCCATTAATTACTTCGTATAAAACGCAGTCATCAGCGTAAAGACGAATGTTAGAAGAAATGTTATGTGGCAAGTCATTTATATATAATAAAAAGAGTAGTGGTCCAAGGACGGAGCCTTGAGGCACTCCTGACGTTACATCGATAACAGCAGAATGAGAAGAATTATAGGAAACGAACTGGGAACGAGATGAGAGAAAGCTAGAAATCCAATCAACCAAGTGAGGATTGTTTAGTATAGCATTTAGTTTAGCAAGAAGCTTGGAATGTAGAACAGTATCGAATGCTTTCGAGAAGTCTATAAAAATGGCATCAACTTGGTTACCGACATCGAGGTTATGTAATATATCATGAGCGAATTCTGTTAATTGTGTTACCGTACTAAATCCGCGCCTAAACCCATGCTGAAAGTTAGACAGCAAATTATTGGATTCAAGAAAAAGCATGATGTGTTTATGAATGACGTGTTCCAACATTTTGCATGACTGTGATGTCAATGAGATCGGTCTGTAGTTCGACAAGCACTGTCTATCACCAGATTTGAAAAGAGGGAGCACTTTGGCTAATTTCCAAGAAGAAGGAACGGTAGCAGATGCTAAGGACTTGTTGAATATGATGGTCAGATATTTTGAAGACCACATGGAGTAACGAACCAGGAACGCATTGTGTATTCCATCTGGGCCGGTACATTTCTTAACGTCGAGGTTTAATACAAGATTTAGGATGCCATCAGTGTTTACGAGAACATCACTGATTGCTGGAGAAGAAATTATATTAGTGAGTGGCGGAATGACGTTGTTATCCGGAACGAACACCGAGTTAAAATATTTGTTGAAAGCATCCGATATTACAGCCGGCGCACTGATGACGTCATTATCTAATCTGAACGAAGTGGATGCAGTATCACGAGGTAAGATGGACGACCAAAATTTTCGGGGGTTAGTTTTTAACAGATCGCGCAGGTGGACACGAAAAAAGAAGTCCTTGGCCATGCGCAACTTAAGATTAAGTTCTTTTTTTGCCTTGTGAAACCTGTCTAAGGTTATGGGATCGTTGCTTCTTCTAGATCGCCGTAGTCTACGAACGCGACGAGATAAATGCAAAATGTCTCGAGTCATCCAAGGAACATTAGTATTTTTTTTCTTAGTTTTAATAGGAACAAAGCGTTGGACACAATCCTTGACAAGACATTCAAAGTAATTAGTAAGAAAATTTACGTCGTGGCTTGCTGAGAAAGCAGAGAATGTATCGAAACGATCAGCTAAAACCTCAATAATGGAATTGTCGTCAGCACGAGTGAAGTCAGGAAAAGTAGTAAACAAATAGGGTGATTTGGAGACTGGACAAGAGAGTGAAACTAACACGCCTTTATGGTCTGAGAGCCCATCAATTACTTCACAAGAGAAGTCATTTTGGGCCAAAGTAGAGCTTAGAAAAACTAAGTCGAGGATGTAATTCAGCCTAGTAGCACTAGAAACAACCTGAGTTAGTCCAAACAATAAGGAAATGTTTATTAGTTCTTTACAAATTGTAATGTCACGACCAAATGCAGACAACGATGGCCAGTGAATGCCAGGAGTGTTGAAGTCTCCCAAACAGATAAATCTTGATGAAGTAATGTTGATCTTGGTCATGAAATTTGCGACAGCGTGAAGGACATCAACGGAAGAACCAGGTGGACGATAAATAACACTGATTAGAATACTATAATTGTTTAGATAAACTTTGCACCACAAGGATTCTGTATCAGGGGGAGAAGGCAAAACTGAGAATCGTAAATCCGATCTGATAAGCAATGCCACACCGCCACCAGTACTGCAACTTCTGTCTAAGCGCACGGTAACAAAACCTGGTGGAGTGAATTCGGAGTCGTAAATTCCACTATGCAGCCAAGTCTCCGTTATGCCAATAATATGGGGGGAGTGAACAGAAATAAGGGACAGTAAATCTGGGAATTTCTTAACAATGCTGCGAGCGTTAATATTTAGAACAACTAGCTTATCAGGACGGCCAGAGCTAAGTCAGGGAGTCGATGATGCGGCAGTCAAGGACACAGGCGCAGAACAAGCAGGAGCATTGTATGCTTTTACCAACGAGTTAGAACTTTCATCCCAATTGTAACGAACCTTGTCAATGAAGACATGATCGAAACTTAGCCTCACGACAGAACCGTTGTCACGAAAAGACACTGATGCGTCCCATATTTTTTTACGAATGGACCTAACCCTTGCAGAAAAATCTTCTGTAATGAAGAAGGCAGAGCCCTTGAGTTTAGAGACGTTTTTAAAAACCAGACTTCTGTCGTTGAAGCTAGAAAGATTTAGGATAACTGGACGAGTATAACCTCTGCGAGCTGCACCGAGCCTGTGGAAGCGCTCAATACTGGGACAGCTAATCTTCAATTTATCAGTAAATACAGATGAGATGCTAGCCAACAATGTGTCAGCGGTTTCGTTCGGGTCTTCTGAAACGCCGTGTATTATAATGTTATTTCTTCGAGAGCGGTTTTCAAGGTCATCATTCTTTTGCATCAGCTGTGTTACTCTGAAGAGTTAATGTCAGCGTGTAAATCAGAAATTAGATTGGAATTTTCGGGCGTGGGTAAAGACTCTAATGCAGCCACACGTGACTCCAAAGCATCAAAGCGGCAAGCAAAAGACTGCTTAATGTCCGCGATATCACGAGCCAACTGATTCTGCCCAGCTAGTATTCTAGAAAACATGTCAGACACCGAAGGATTCGAAGAGATTTCACTGTCAAGATTTACAGCGGAAGAACTCGCATCGTCAGCCTCCCCGAGAGTGAGACAGGAACCACTCACAGACCGGGTTAAAGGTCTGGTACCAGATGTACTGCTTTTACTGGAGTTCGCTGACTTTGATGGGGGGCCTGGATTGAGTTCCACGTAACCACTCAGGAGGAGATGACATGCGCAATAAAACGCGTGCACGCAGCAGGACACAAGAGTACGTGGGCAAGGGTACAGCAGCAAGAATCGATCATCAGACCGGACGCACTCAGCGTCAGAATAGTAACATGCCTGCATGAAGAGCAAGCAGGGATTTAACATGACGCCGGTGCCGCTGCAGCCTAGCCCACTGAAGAGCCGATCCGCGCACATGGCCTTTATATCCTTGGCAGATGACGTCATAGACCAGCAGTGCAGCGAGATTGGTTGACCAAACGAGAAGTTGGCGAGATGACTGGCTTGCAGATATTGGAAGAATGCGGGAAACCCGAAGCCATCACACAGGGTATCAGCTGGCAAGTCCAAGGGTAAGCACACGGTGGTATCCACGTGCCCATCCAGAAGCGAAGAAGCCAAGCCAGACGAGACGATTCCGCAAGGGCCGTGGTCAGCAAAATAAGCGATGAACTGCATGAAGAGCAAGCAGGGATTTAACATGACGCCGGTGCCGCTGCAGCCTAGCCCACTGAAGAGCCGATCCGCGCACATGGCCTTTATATCCTTGGCAGATGACGTCATAGACCAGCAGTGCAGCGAGATTGGTTGACCAAACGAGAAGTTGGCGAGATGACTGGCTTGCAGATATTGGAAGAATGCGGGAAACCCGAAGCCATCACACGGTATCAGCTGGCAAGTCCAAGGGTAAGCACACGGTGGTATCCACGTGCCCATCCAGAAGCGAAGAAGCCAAGCCAGACGAGACGATTCCGCAAGGGCCGTGGTCAGCAAAATAAGCGATGAACTGCATGAAGAGCAAGCAGGGATTTAACATGACGCCGGTGCCGCTGCAGCCTAGCCCACTACACAGCAGAGGCTCTGGCAATAGCTATCGCCATCAAACAAAGACCAAAGAGGAGAGTCTTCCCACGTTATAACAGACTCCCAACAAGCCTGCCGAGACTTTCTTAATGGCAGGCTTCCCTCAAGAGCAACACAACTACTTGGCAATCTCATCAAACACATAGACTAACATGGACACCTGGTCACGAAGGACTAGCTGGAAATGAGGTAGCCAACGATCTAGCCCGAGATTTAACCCATCGGGCGGATCCTCATCCCTACCCCACGCCCATGCCTAGCACCTATGGTGACAGGTTAGAACATATTCGGCTGGAGCGCAGAAAATACCCACCCCCTCACATAAAACTAGACTCCTCCGCAGCCATCTACTGGAGGAAAATTCAGACCAACACTTTCGCTAACTTGTTCATCCTACACAAGATTAGCCCCACTCAATATCAGAATACATGCCCTTGGTGTGGAGCTTGCCCTACGCTCTACCACATATCGTGGGAATGCACAACGAAATCAAAACACTTAACTGTATCCAACCCGACATATGAGCAGTGGGAGGTGGCCCTGACCAGCGAGATCCTGGATGAGCAACTTACGTTGGTTCAGCAAGTCCGTCAGTCAGCTAAAGCCAGTGGCGCCTTGGACAAGGGTGCCACCCAAGTTGCTTGAGCAACCTTTCTCATTTTAAATAAAAGTTTTTTCTCTCTCTCTCTCTCCCCGCGCGACCTTAGCAAAGCGGGAGGGAAATGTAGCTTAAAGTGTGCTCGGCGCCTCTTTTCTCTCTATTACCTTGACTGCTTCTGGAAATTTTGAACTAGGTTGGTTGGTTTATGGGGTTTAACGTCCCAAAGTGACTAAGGCTATGAGAGACGCCGTAGTTGAGGGCTCCGGAAATTTCGACCACCTGGGGTTCTTTAACATGCACTGACATCGCACAGTACACGGGCCTCTAGAATTTCTCCTCCAAAGAAATTCAACCGCCGCGGCCGGTATCGAACCCGCGTCTTTTGGGTCACCAGCCGAATTTTGAACTAGGTTAATAGCGTGTTGCACCTTGTCATATGGTTCTAGGTGAGGCTTCGCCCAGTGATGTAGACAGGCCTCGGCTTTCTCAAAGTAAGCGACGTGTGATGAAGGAAGAACCTCTCATCTTTAGTGGCGCCGTCACTACAGGATTTGGCGACCACCGGCACTGCGCAAGACCCAGCCCGTTACTCAAGCGACCGCAACATCTTCCTGGGCTCATCGGGACTCCCGGTCGTTGAAGCGGGAACGGAACTTTAGACGTTTACAAGGGACCCAGGAACCGTAAGTGGTGACGGCCCGAGGCACCAACTTCCTGTGGAGGCTCCGCAGTGAGGAACTACGCGGAGTGAAAGGAGCAACAGTTGCTAAGGTGAGCGAGATTTTTTGCGTTCATTGGCGTGCGTGGCTCGGCGATTAGGAGCGGGACGTGCATTGTTTAGACAAGAGCACGAGAGCAGCTATGGGTAGGAAGGAGACCAAGAGAGCTGATCAGACAAAGAGAATGTCACAGCTAGATTGCGAGCTGAAGCTTCGACGGACAGAAGCCGAAAAGGCAATAGCAATAGCAGAAGGAGACGCCCGAAAGGCAGAAGTAGAAGTCCGAAAGGCCGTAGGAGATGTAAAAGTCCGATAGGCAGTAAAGGAAACCTGGAGAATGCAGTCTCAGGCCGAGGAGCTTCATCGCCCTGCAAAGTTTCCAGTCGTCGTCAGCGAGTGGCAGGCAGACCACCGCAGGCTCAGCCTCCGATGGGCGCGTGCAATCACGCTTAGACTTCGTCGCGTTCTGCGCTGAGATCCCCGAGACACTAGCCGATGCGTACAGCGGGTCGGATTGCGAGTGCAATGCGGATGACCAGCCGGAATTATTATACGGCGAGCCCGACATCAGGACACCAATGTCATAAGCTACCGCGCACGCCGAAACTGAGGGGCCGCTCCTCGGCGCGTTTCGCGTGTTTATCCGATCGAATATCGCACGTGAGATGGCGACCTTGACAGAGTCAGTAGACAGCTTGCGGGGCGACGCAGCGGGTGTGGAGCCTGATGCTACCGTGTGCGAAAAGCCAGCTGAGACGTTCCCCGACGGGTCGAGTGGATCAGGTCGTGCGTGCGAAGCTATCCGGGTAGGGAGGGCAAACGACGCCGCGGATGCTGTAGTGGTAGAGACCTCGACGCCCAGTGATACACCTGAGCCACTGCACGATGCACCTTGCGGAGCGGGCAGAAAGCACGAAGCGGGTAAGCCTAGTTGAAGCCCTCAAATGTGCCGCGGAAGGCGAGGCAACGTAAATAGGTGTGTGCGATAAGATCACCTGATTCAGGGAAGCGAGTGAGTCACGCGAGAGAAGCACAAAGGCTCAAAAAGCGATCGACGGCATAAGAGCCCGGACAGACGAACCACTGACAACCGAATGCTATGGAGCACATGAGACGCATTGTGTCGCAACGAGAGCTCCATGCGAAAACGAGCGTACAGTAGCTGGCAAGCGGTCTAGGCGGCCCAGCTCCCTCGACGCGGCGCACCTGCCCGACATCCGCAACCAATTAGTCTGAAATTTTCCTGAGTCTGAGTAATGCTGCGCAGGCGGCGGGAACGTTCGCGCTGACCTGTGCTCGCCTCTGTGTGGGATCGAGTGCAACGACTGGACTGTGAGATGGTCCAGGGACACCGCTAAGTGAAGGACTGCACAAACCGTGACGCTTCAATGACTGCAAGAACTCGGACTTGCCGTGAATGGGGTCCATGCCGCGAAAGGAGAATGCACGTGAACTTTGTATACAAACTGTGTAGGCATAACCGTCAAAGTGTGAAGTAGGCGTGAAGTCGCGGCCTTTTGTGAGTGTCTAGATGGACTGGGCGAAAGAGCCTAGTAATCTTCCTATGGTGGGGCGTGTAAGGGCGATGTAGCTAGCGCTAGCCATTTCCATCGCACTCGCTGAAAAAAGAAGAGCAAAAGGTTATTCCCCGGACATTCCCTTGCGAATATGGAGAAGCGAGGCGCGCAGACAGATGTTCGAGACAGTTCAGCCTTCTCGTAAGAACAGGTGTAGGGAGATGTAGCTTAAAGAGTGGTGCGGCACCTCCTCTCTCTTTCAGCGCCCTCGCCTGCTTCTGGAAATTTAGAAATATGTTATTTAAGAGCGTGTTCCATGATGTTTCAGGCTTCGCACAGCAATATAGGCAGGCCCCGGCTTTCGGCAAGCCGTCAAGAGCGAGCCTGGAGTGCGAGTGTTAGTGTTGTGACAGCTTTGGGAACTGAGTGCGTTGCCCCCGTTACTTCTTTGTGTATTTGTTTCTATACAATTTTTTTAGGGTTTTAAAAGTCCAGCGCCTCTGTTCGTCCGTATGCCATCTTCCTTGCATTGTCTAGCTGTCTGCTACCAGTCCAACGCCAAGCAGACAAGCACCTCGAGGGAAGCGAGGTGTAATGAAGGAAGAACATCTGATCTTTACTAGGAGCGAGTTATTAATGCAGTTCGCAAAGAGAAATAATTTACTGATAAATAGTACCTTATTCTGCAAACGAGAAAACAGGAAATGGACGTGGAAGAGCCTCAGTAGTAAGAATAAATAAAGAAATTGACTCGATACTATGTGCTCATCCTGACATCGAACAGGCGGTAGAGGCCCTCGGAAAAGGGTGCTTTAGCGACGACAGGATGGTATGGTCTCGAATTAGCCTAGATTTGAAGAGGGAAAAGAAGAAACTATTGAAGCAGAAGCCCATCAACCAGTTAGTGGCTAGGGGGAAGAGGAATTCAGAATATCGTTGCAGAACAGATACGTGACTTTAAGTGAGGACGGCGGCCTTAATGCTCAAGCTATGAATAATACTGGCACAGGTATCTATACGAAATGCGCAGTAAAGTAGCCGATGGGTTTGTTCGACAGGATACCGGCAAGCTATCACAGGAGACGAAAGATCTGATTAGGAAACGAAAAACATGAGGGCATCAAACCCCATCGACCAAACAGAACTGGCAGAACTAAGTTACTCAATAAGCGCAAGGCAGTCGACGCAACGAAGTTATTCAGGGGATAATCGAGCATGCTCTAAAGAACGGAGGTTGGCTAAAAGCTGTGAAGAGAAAACTAGCGATAGTAAAAACCAGATGTAGGCGTTAAGAGACAAATAGGGCAATGTCATTACCAATATGGATAAGATACTTAAAGTTGCTTAAGTGTTATACACAAATCTATGCACGAGCCAATGTAACAAGTTGGTTATTCAGAGGGGCAGTAGTTGATACCATTGGGACATCCGCCAGTAACGAATCAAGTAAAGAAAGCTTAGGAGCAATGAAGAGGGGAAAAGCAGCTCGTGAGGCACAAGTAACAGCAGATGAGCTGAAGGATGGGGTGATATTGTGCTAGCAAAACTAGCCAACCAGTATACGCAATCCCTTATGACCTCGAAAGTACAGGAATCTTGGAAGATCGTTAACTTCATTTTAATTCATACGAAGGGAGATATCAAGGACTACGAAAATTACAGACCGATCTGCTTGGTGTGCGCTGCCTATAAGATATTTAGTACGTTAATCGCTAATAGAGCCAGCACAACCTTAGACTTCCATCAACCCATGTAGCACGTGATGTGGGGCCCCTGTGGGTCCCTCTTGGGGAAGCAGGATTGGGGCAACCACTCTTATACCTACGTCGGCTCCCGATGCGGAATAATTGGGCGAGGCCAAATGGGGCTGGCCCATGTTGATATTACATGGTTCCCACATGGGGGTTGCTAGGGCTAACTCATTCCAGCATACAGCCCTAACCGGTTCCTTCCTTGTTGGGAACGTGAGGGCAAATGCAGAATCAATGCTGCCTCTAAGTAGGAAAAACCTTCTCTAGCCTAAATAGTGCTACCCACACTAAACTGCTGGTGGTCCCGCACCGGTCGTGGCAGGGGTAGGAAGTAGCCGTGACCGCCTACTGACCACACGGGTTCCGTGTTCGGTTATTTGAAGGCAGGCGCAAAATAAATCCATCTGTCTCTGGGAAGAACCTCCTCAAGCGCAATAGAGGCTGCCCACACAAAACAGCTGCAGGTTCCATACGGGCCGGTGCGGGGCTGCAAAAGGCACGTGTACTATTGTGAGACATTCCACGGCTAAAAAGACAAGGACGAAGTTAGACAAGACAGGCCGAACGTCGGCTTCAACTGAGGTTTATTTCACAAACAGCTATAATATACAAAAGGGGGCGCAAAGAAAAGTAATCCGTGACAAGAAAAAGCCATAATCCAAAAACTACCGAAGGCGCCAGTGCCATGCCACTCATGTTTGCCACATCGGTGCACCTTCTATGTTTGCCACATCGGCGCACCTACCTGGCTGAATCAACCCGTTTGCCTTCAGGTAATCTATTTCTTTTTCGCGTAGTGCCACAGAAGGGCTGCTGACGCAGTTTTCTTTGTCATTGATAAAGCTGAACGCTTCAAAAATTTCTCGGCTCTTTTCAGCCTTAAACTTACGGATGACATTTGTTCATTCTAAAAACGCCTTGCACGCTGGTTTGTGTGATCAACGGCGAATGTGGTCAGCTAGGTGACCTCCGCCAGATAACGAGTGAGCTGTCCGGCGATGGTCTAGGAAGCGTTCGTTGAGGCAGCGTCCCGTCTGTCTGATGTACCATCTGCTACAGGCGAGGGGGATGCTGTATACCTCACGAACTTCACATTCAACAAGACGTTTGATGTGCTTAATTTTGCACATAGGCCTCTTTTTGGCATCATTTAACAGGCGGCACATGCGTCCCAGTTTTTCCGGGGCCGAAAAACAACACGCACGCCACACTTGTCGGCGACAAGTGTCGGCGACAAGTGTCGGCGACAAGTGTCGGCGACAAGTGTCGGCGACAAGTGTCGGCGACAAGCGTCGGCGACAAGCGTCGGCGACAAGCGTCGGCGACAAGCGTCGGCGACAAGCGTCGGCGACAAGCGCCGGCGACAAGTGTCGGCGACAAGTGTCGGCGACAAGTGTCGGCGACAAGTGTCGGCGACAAGTGTCAGCGACAAGTGTGGCGTGCGTATTGCTCGGATACCCTGCATGTTGCGTGTTGCTCGGATACACATTGCTCGGATACCCTAGTATTTTAAGGCGAAAGCTTTTAATGGCTCGTACTGTCGTCCGTTAACAAAGCGTGTCACACCCGTTTAACTCGGTAACTAAAAAGAGAAAACCAATGGTTGCTTCAGATAGAGGAGAAAACAATGAACATTGAAGCCAGGTTTGATGAAAGTAGATTAATTATTTAAATAATGATAGGCGACAATGTCAAAATTGCATCGAAATAGAGCGGACGTCAATATAACCATGCGAAAGGTATGATGTCATATCCACCGGAAGTCGTCACGGCATATTGAAAATTGTCACAGAGTGGTCGAAGAAACGTCGAATTTGTGGCAAATTAGATGGAAAAATGGGTAATTAAGCATAATTAATAGTTAAGATCCCCGCAAGATTTATAATTTGGGTATCGATATAGCCACGGGAACGGTGTGACATCACATCCAGCAGAAGTCGTCACTGCATATTGTCCTCGGCTTTCGCCTCTTAACACTTTAGTTGTCAAAGTGTTCTGGCTATTTTTCGTCTCCTTGGATAAAAAAATAAATTAATGTTATGTTCGGACCTGAGGGCCCGGTGGAACAAATGGGTCTGGGGCTGCCCCCAAACTACCCTCATTGTCACCCTGTGGGGGAAATGTGGGTAAGCTCAAATTTTGATTGCACCTACAGAATCGGCATTGGTCCAATTGCGGTATTGAAAGGGCTAACCAAATTTTAGTCCTCAGGGGCTGCACACACCTTTCAAAAGTGCGACAGGCGGGGGAGCTGGGTGGGCTCACCGCATTGCGCAAAGCTGGCTAAATGAGGTCAGCTCCAAATAGGTGTCACAAAATTCGGCGCACATTTAGAAGATCAGCGTGGCGGGGAAGCAATCTCGCCAGTGCGCTCTGTTAGAACGTTATAATAATCCAGATTTATTCATCGCAACGATGAAAAGGGCCGAGGAAAAAAGCCAGCAAGACTTGACGCGCCCTCGGCCCCTGGATACACAGAAGCCATCAAGGGAACAAATAATAAATATTACGCAATAATACCGCAATAGCAAAAATGTCACCAAAAACTTATGATGCACACATTCAATCAAATGGAAAATGAAGAGATTGTAGAACCAGAATATGTTTTGAAGCGCAGGAAATGCTTACAAAGATCATGGATCGGAGTAATAACTACAACTATATTAAGGCGAAAACCTTTAATGGCTCATGCGCGCGGTGTCCGACCGTGCGCTGGATTCGCGCCAACTGTTCCAACATAGGTGACAACATAGCGGCACCTGTGAGGGCACTATCGCCACATGTCATGGTTTCAATGGCGCCCTCCTTTCTCGAGGGCTTCAACAGCGAATTAAGTTTTTTCCACAGCAGGTCTGAATGATTACCACATCTTTCAAAATATTCAAAGGATTATGAATCTCTAGCAGGCCTAATATCTTTGTG
This sequence comes from Amblyomma mixtum, assembly GCF_055824585.1. NCBI lineage: Eukaryota > Metazoa > Arthropoda > Arachnida > Ixodida > Ixodidae > Amblyomma > Amblyomma mixtum. The sequence goes on from NC_143021.1 coordinate 14,163,284, forward strand.
TAGCTTGTTTCCAAATGCTTTCAATGTTGCAAACACTGCGGGATCCCTGCATTTGATACATTTATTGTATATTTTGTTTTTTTCCTTGATTCGCTTCAATAAATCACGTGCAATTCATGGTTTTCTTATATGTCTCGATTGCCTTCTGCCATTTGGCAGTGAAATAATTCTGCTAATTATTCCGAGTAATTCACTAAACTGGTGAATTGCTAGCAATTCCTCCAGAACTGAGCGAACAACAGAAGTTATATCATTATTCGATTAGTAATTAATAAAAGTATTTAATGAGTAATAACAATTAGCGACGAATAATAATAATTACTAATATTAATGGACAGAAAATTACCTAATTAGCTAATTCAGTAATTACCATAAATGACTCCTTACCTTCCTAAGTAGCAGAGGTGGCATTGGAACTCGAAACGCTTACGTATTTCCGCATATAAAGATACCTATTGCACCTGTAGTTGTTTTCGGTCGATCATGGAGGACGCATGGTCATGGACAAATGTTTTGCGGTATGCGGATTGGGGGAAAAATTTTTAGTCCCCGTCTGGCTAGAGCAGGTCAGTGCGCTGATGTACCGTGTGTTGGGGAGGGGAGGGGCACACACGCTTTCTGCTCTGGAAGAATACACTTTACTGACCCAACCAAAATATTTTTTTAAGATCCGTCCCACGATGCTTTATCTATGAGTGTATACTTTCCGCAAAATAAATTTTACCATCATGCTTTTGTGCACTGTATTCTTCACGCCCAGCCTCGTTTTCATATTTCTTTCATGGAGCCCGATTAGTCACAAACATTCAACGTCGGCGCTATTTACTGTTTCTCTGTGCCCGTATGAAAATTTTCTAATTAGTAAGCACCAACTAGCCCAACATTGTGCATTAAGCTTTAGATGTTTTAGAGGCTGAAATGAGAAATGGTTAGCTTAGTAACAAGATTGAACTACAAATATTCGTACAAGCTCTCAACATCTTCAGCCGCAATTTCCGCCTATATCTCCAATAGAAACACCCTACCACTGCAATGTTTCTCTCTACTAACCAAGCTTACATGTAGTTGCAAAAAAACGCAAACGGGTAGCAGATCTCCGGAAACAAGTTTTTCTTTGTGCTGCCTCGCTGGGCAATGCGACGGTACTGGTTAATGTTGGCGGAGCAAACATCACAAATCCAAACGGCTTAAATTCAAACACCCCTACATAGGCGCCAAGAACCGCAGTGCACTCTTCGAGATAGGGTACCAGCAAGGCCTTTCGATGGAGGAAACACGAACCATATTCCGCTCCTGTTTCCAGAGTCGCCTGACTCCTGCAAAGCGCACGCCCTCTGTAGGAGAGGTTATACACCCTTTATTGCGAAATTTGTGGGAAAAAAAGCTGCAGCCGAGATAGGAATCAAACCTATGAACTTTGCGTCGCGAGCCGGGCGCGCTAGCTCTCGACTAACACTGGACAGGGAGCCATGGCTTTTTAACACGGATGTATGCTTCACTTTGAGCACCGGAACGACTTCCTGCATCCACTTCGCGAGTTTGTGCTGTTGAGCTCCATTGACTAGCTGCCGCACTAGAGTGGGCAGAGCTCGCTACACGTTGTACACTATCCTAGCAACAGCTACGCAGCGCAGAAAATCATCGCCTGGATGCTCGGTACGTTGAAGACTCATTCTTCGTGGAGGAGATAACTGGCGTCCTGTTGCGGAATTATTTCCATTAAGAATGATGTGTAGCTTCACTTGCGCGCCCGTCAAGCATTCACACCGCAATAGCACTGCTATATGACGTCTAGAGGAGCGTCGCAAAGTCTTACGGGGATTTGAAGGAAGTGTTTTTCTTGAACCGAATCGTCTCTCGTTGCTGCCGCGTTTTTCTTGAAGAGCTCGCTGCTTATAAACAGATGCACGAAAATGTGAACTGCACCTACGGAGGCTGTAAAATATTTGCATTTAACGGTAGATCTCCAACTGTTTCGGGTAAATTGCGGCCGTTAGAAGACAGTCTCTTCTCATATACTACTGTACTTGAATGCATGTCATCGCTGAATCGTAGCTAATGATAACCTTTGATCAGGCGTATTGCTTCCTTCATCGCGCTCGAAAGGAGAGCCCTTTTTTTTTACTTTCGCCGAAATCATTGACGGACCTAGTTCGCGTGAGATGTGGGTCCCATTGACCATATAGCGGCGCTGCATAACAAAAACGACAAAATAAACACCCTACAGCTCCTTCTGGTCGTAGGGAGTGGGCACTTGCAGCTGTACTCCTTGCCGAAGGAGGCGTTTGATTTCTAAGGCAATTTGAGTGAAGAAAACTGCTGCTGGACCGAGTGCATTAGCCACTACACTTCATCTGATAGTGTAACAAATTTTAGAGTATTAAAGTCACCCAAATCGCCCTCACGTCTCTTTGCGTTTTATGATGCAGCTTTGCCAGCCTGAGAAGAAAATTTATTTTTAACCAAGCTGCATCCCGCATTCATTTGTCAATGACACGCAATATGCACTGTTATCTAAAAGATGACTGGTTTCAATTACTCGTAAATAGCCAGTTCTGACGTTACAACGTTACCAGTGGCTGTGACCGCGGCAGCAGCGCTTTACTAGAGTTTTAAAAATCGGCAAAACGTAACTAATTGGCCTAGAAATTAGTGGGAGAATGTCTTGCGAATAAGTCACTGCCATATGTTACCTGGATAGAGTCGACAATGGAGGAGTCGTATGTGACGTTGACATCAGTGGCCACGAGCAATCCCACTTTTCCGCCGTCTTGCTTGTCGACGGTTAGCGCGAGCGTCAAGTAAAAAAGTCCTGCAGCCATGAGTAGGTTGCGGGCCATGCTTATTATGACTACGCCCGAAAGCCGGGGCTCGTCGTTGAAGACAGGTCCAAGGGTGTGGTCGACAGCCCCGTCAGCAACTTAAGTCTTCAGGAGGTTTCCTTGCGTACTGAAAATGGAAGAATTACACGTACGCGCCACTTCACTCCGGACTTCTGTAGCGAGAGCTACACTACGCAAGCCATTTCGCGAAGTCAGCATGGCTGCGCGCTGAACCATGGCACCACGCTCCGCCAGCTGTCATCATCATCATCATTTATTAACCCTTAAAGGTCCCATTAGGGAGATTACATAAGGGAGGTAGATGTTACAGGTGTGCTCAGCAGTCATACATGAATATAAATATAGAAGGAATATAGTAGTAGAAATATTAAGTACAGCATAGAAAAAAAATGTAGAACAAGACGAAAAAAGACAAAAGTAACGAATTCAATGTGCGCATTTTTTATTTATTGATTTCAGGTACCTACAGCGCCCATGAGTCATTATTTTAGGGGGATATTACTACACACAATAACACACGCAAAGAATATCTTGGGAAACATGTCACCAAGGATAACACAACATACTAAAAGAAGAATAAATGAGTTCACAAGTAGTATGAATGTTAACACATCGGCACAGCGCTGGTAAACGCACGAGACCTGGAATAAATACATCAGATTATCATTTCCACAGCACTTTGGAAATCAGGTGCACGAACCACATTATTCGCAAGCTTATTCCAGTTCAGAATTGTGTTAGGGAAAAACGAATACTTGAATACATTAATACGGCATTGATAACTCTTTTTAGAGTTGTCTAGTCTCTCCGAAATGTAATATGGCTAATTTAGATAAGTGTTTTTATCAATACCGGTACAATCATTGCAAATGCTGTGCAAGAACTTCAGCCTGCAAATTTTCCTTCGGGCTGCCAAAATCTTCCATCTAATACGGTCGCGATGTTCTGAGCTCTTTATATGAAAATTATAATTCCCAGTCACAAACCTTGCACCGCGTGTCTGTGCCCTTTCTAACTTGTCAATCAGTGTACCCGTGAAAGAGCCCCATGCTACACATGCATAATCTAATGCTGGCCTGACATTTGTTAAATGTAATGTTTCTTTTAGTGCCTTGGAAGAGATTTTGAAAATCCGTTGGAAAAAATACAAAAGAAGAGCAGCTTTGGCAGTTATTATGTCAACGTGGGCTGTCCAGTCTAGAGATGTTGTGAGTATAACACCAAGATTTTTAACCTTATCAATAGTTTGGATAGTGTTATGGTTTAAGAGGTACGATCCAAGAATTTTTTTTTTGTAAATTCCACATGGAAACACTTCTATACATTCAATGCCATGCCCCACTGCAAGTACCACTCACCAACTCCGTCAAGGTCAGCCTGTAATACGCACAGATCGTCAAGGCACGTGACATGAAAATACAAAACGCATTCGTCAGCATATAGTCTGACAGTGGATCTGAGCCCGACAGGTATATCATTGATGAATATGAGGGACAGTAACTGTCCGAGCACGGAACCCTGTGGCACTCCAGGTAAAACATCCGCAGGTGAGGATGATGCACCATTGATTATCACCTGCTGCTGGCGTGCGCTTAAATAATATTTTAGCCAACCGAACAGGTAGTCAGGAAGACTAAGACATGATAATTTTTGCAGAAGAAGTTGGTGCGGCACAACATCAGGGGCCTTCTTAAAATCTAGAAAAACAGCGTCTATCTGAAAACAATTGTTTATCCCGGATGCAATGTTATCAATGAACTCCGTTAGCTGCGTTGCACATGACAGCCCTGATTGAAAGCCGTGCTGCGCTGATGTGAAAAAAAAACTGTTATCTTGAAGGTGTTTTACAAGTCCAGAATAGATTATGTGCTCCAGGGTTTTGCAGCAAACAGATGTCAAAGATATGGGGCGGTAATTGAAGACCTGGCTGCGATCACCTTTTTTGTGAACTTGTGTGACGTTTGGCTATTTTCCAATCTTTAGGTAGTTTTAGGCGCCGAGTGACGTCTGAGCACGCAGCTGGTGTGTGCGCCACGCGCCTCGCCGCGTTGATAGAGGTCATTTCCGAGGGTGGCATGTGTTCTCCCTCTACTACAATGTGTTCCATGCCGCCGTCGAGGCGCCGACGTGCAGATGGTCCGAGCGCGAAGCTGCGTCTCTAGCGGCGTTCATTATCGGTGGCTGCTGCGTCGCGAGGATTAGCCTCTTAGCGCAGCGCTGTGAGGAAAAGATATGGACTTGCCTCTTGATATAGTAGTCCAAACCGGGAAAGGTTGATATCCGCAGGTTCCTAACGAGAAGCGGAAGCTGATAATACTAGCTTCAGACGGCCGGGTTGAGGTAATCCGGTCGTGAAGGATAAAGTTTGCGGAGCGCATGTGAAGCGCGTCCGCTCCCACGGCCTCCGAACGTTGTATCGTGTCTCTTACTTTCAATCGAAACCTAAGCGTAGCCAGGGGTATGTTGCTCTCGCTATTCTACCAGGTTTAACGAGAGCTAAACCACAGCCAATTTTTCTAGAGACTGAATGGTTAAATTTGTGCCCAGGGCTGAAACATAAGGGTGGCAGAACTTACTTTTTTTCGAAGGCGTGCGCTCACTCTAGCTCGTAGCAATGTTTTGGGAAGACACCAGTATTCCAAACTAGCGAGACAGTGCAATGTCCTCTGCTTCGTCTTCAGCTAGTGCTTCGGTGGCATTCTTCTTCTTCTTCTTCACCTCTTTATAATGACACATACCCACGTGGGGGGATTGCAAGTACATTTTCGTTTTCTTCTCTCCTTGTTAGGCAAGGTCTCTACGATTTGGCTGCACCGGCTGCACTAGTTCAAGATGTGCAACACCGTCGTCCTCTCTTTTCCGGTGTCGCGCGCGCCCCCTGCACTTTTTTCCTCGTTTTGTGCAGGTGCAGGTCTACTTCGGCACTAGTTCTCGGTCACCGTGCACTCGCTGGAGAGGCGGTGTAGCAATGCAGTGCAGCAATGGTGTACGTGCCGCCCAACACCGAGCAGACGACACTACACATCGTGCTTCAAGGCGTTGAAAAATAGGTCCACCTCCTTCATAACCCGGATGATTTTCTAATGCAAGAAGCATTTGGTTGCTTATACGAGGCATTCATTAAGTGATGTTGCAAGCCGGTGATTAACACGTGGCTAGTAGTGAGGAGGGGTTTGTTTGCCCATGATTGACGAATCCGGCCTCGTCGCTTTGCTGAAGTCCCATGTGTTGGTTGTTTTTCTGAGGCATCGTGTTGGGCTGTGTAGACTTCTTAAATGTTGGTGTGGACTTTTGCAGACGGGCAGCGCGTGACGCTGGGGTTCGCGGCCCAAGAGGAGAATGCACACCCTCCGGCGCCACCGCCGACGCCGCCTTCCGTACGTTCCAGTGACTGCGACGATGAGACGCTAACACCGCTTTCTGCGGCGGCATTGGCGTCTCTTGACGACGAGCCAGAACTATGGAGCGCCCGCAAGACGAAGTTTTTCTGAGCAAGTGCAGGTAGATGAAGGACTTCGTTGGTAAAACCAGGGCACTTCGGTATGTTACCCTTTGTATCCAAAATTATTTGCAGCATACCGTAATGGCACTTGCTTTATGTAAACAACGACAATATGTGAAAAAGTGTACAGTGAAGGTGCCCATTTTTGCCGGGATTTCCCGTTCCAAATAAGCTAGTGTAGTGTTTTCAATTCCTCGCTGCATGATGCTCATATACAACTTTTAATTTTACAGTGAGTGCCTGAAATATGTGGCAGCTAAACGCACACATTCTGATAGAAGAACAGCTGGTAGCAGAACACTTCTAAGAAGGTTCTAAATGAAATAGTGTGCAGCCCTAGCATACAAGTAAGGTCAATAATAAATCAAGCGCTACAGCGAAAGAAAACTCAAATCACATGATATCGTTTGTTTTGCTCTCAACTGTGCTTTATTGTTGTATAGAAGAAAAAACTTTATCCGAAGCTCTGTGAGCTCATAAACAAGGAGTTTCAAGTCAGTATATCCGTGACTCAAGTCGAAAAGAAATGAAAATCCCTTGACTAGGCATAAATAACATCCAAAAGATAACAGTTCGTCTGGACACCACCGTGTCAGCTGCGAACACAAGGAGTAAGTTGAAATTACTTCTTCAGCTGTTCAGTGGCCTCATAGCAAGAGTCGCTTTGGGACTTTTAACCCCATAAACCTGTTCGATAGTATTCATCATTTGAACATCACACACAGAACTTGCCAATATAGTGGAGAAGGCGAATGTGGTGAAAACACGATTGCTTTTGGAACCTGGGAAAACAATTCTTCGAAGTTGAAGCCCAAGGTGAGTGAAAATTTCATGGTTTATGGGAAGCCCTGGAAGTGGTGCAGCACTTGTGCGTATACACTTTCAACAGCGCCAGCACTACATGAGGAGGACCTCCATAGGACCTACCCGTGCCATCTGAGAGTGGTACGGCACCAAAGTGGATATGGGGCAGCAGGTCTCAACTTGGTCCTCTTTTAGAGGAACTCCAAAGAATGGCGGACAAAACAGCAGAACAATAGGAAGCGGGAAACAAGGCGTTGGAAGCCAGAGAAAAGAGGCAAGATCAAAGAGGCATGATGATCGCATTAAGAGATTTGATCGCCTCTCAGACCTTATAGCCAAGCAGCAAGAGTAAAACAGACAATGAAGTTGTGATACCAGCACTGCAAGCTGAATTTATTGTATTTCATAAAAATGGTTTCACATATATATATATATATATATATATATATATATGAGAGAAGCCAAAAGCCACAGAAACCAAATGGCAAAGGGGATTTTTAATTTATTTAGTTATTTTGTGGTGTTGATCAATTTATATTACTGAATATGTTATCGCTTCATGCTAATTGATTTGAAAAGCTGAAGAAAAAACAACCACATGCCGCCGGTGGGATCCGAACCCACGACCTCCGAATTACGCGTCCGGTGCTCTACCGCTAAGCTACGGCGACGGCTGTCAAACCTTCTGCTTTCGGGGGTATTTATGTTTACAAATAACCTAACCATGGGAGTGTTCACCAGTGCCACCCACGTTCTTAAGCAGCGGACGTAGCACGTCCTGAGTTACCGCTGATGGCCCCGATAAGGTCACTACATCTGTGATTAAAATTTTGTTTAACGAATCTCCTGAAGACCTATTGGCTCTAGTTAACCATTCCCTTAAAGGTCCTTGAATTTCCCATGAGTTGCGTCTTGCGGAAATAGTTCCACTACTTAAAAAACAAAGGGAGGGTTTCACTTCAGACAGCGTACGCCCTATTTCATTAACATCGAATTTAGTGTTCTTCGAACGGGTCCTGCTTCGTCGTATCGTGTACTTCATTTCTGCAAATGATTTCTTGAATCTTTGTAAAATTGATTTCAGCCCGGGCTGTTCGATTTCGTGTGTTCATACTGGCTTTGAGAACCGTATTAAATTAGCTCGCAGCACAAAACAGTTTGCCGCGCTTGTCACTCTGGTTATCAGTAAAAAACACGACAACGCGAATACACGACGCTGTTACACAGATTACAGGATCTTAATTTCCCAAGCTATTACGTAGCCTGGACCTATGCTTTATTGGAAAACAGAGAACTTTATAGCTGCCGAAATGGTGTTTCTTCTAGCAAATTTCGACAGACAGGTGTACCGTAAGGCTCAGTTCTTTCCCCTCTTCTTTTTAGCATGTTTCTAAGCTGAATTTCATGCATCCATAATGTGAAAACTTGCGTGTACGCTTATGACATCCAATTTTTTGCTACTGCAAGTGATATTCACTCTCCTTATCAAACCTTGCAGAATTACCTCAATATTCTTGACAACCGGTTAGGAAGTATCCATCTGTCCCTCAATGTGAATAAATGCGCCTTGTTGGTCTTCCCGGTGTCTCATCCTGCACATATCTGCATTTCTTATAAAAATCATATGATTCCTCAAGTTCAAACAGAGAAGTATCTTGGAGTGATATACGACTCTACTCTTTCCTGGCGAGCAAGTTTCAGCAAAAGGAGTTCGGACCATTGGCATCCTGCGTAGGCTTTGCAGCGCTAGGTCAGGTATGAGAAGGCACACACTTGCTGATCTATAAAATGTATGTCCGCCCAATTTTGGAGTTCGGCTGTGTTTTATCCTCAGGAGGTCCTGCCTATAAACTTCGCCCTCTTGTGGTTATGCAGCGTGAAGCGTTGCGCCTCTGTTTGGGATTTCCAAAATATGTAGCTAATGTTGTCCTGCACCTTGAGGCGCGAATTCCATCTTTACTAGCCAGATTTCGCCTTTTAACAGTCCAAACCTTTTCAAATTTGTGCGACTCTCCTCTTCACCCCTCCAGTGTAATATTTCTTAGTCAACCTGCAGTCTTTTTAAATGCCATTGGTCTCGTTTGCATACTCCGCAGATATGTTTCGTGCAGTCTCTCCTTGATCCCTTAAGCATTCATTTCACAGATATCCATCCAATGTATAACATCTCTACTTCAGTCAAGATTGCATTACAAGAATGCAAAGCTGCAGCCGTTTCCTCTCCTTCACAGTTTGTTGCAGGACCACCTGAGGTCCTTTCCTTTTCATAATCTTATTGCTACCGATGCCTCGCAGGATCGTGAAAAGGCAGGTGTGGGCTATTTTTCCCCTATATTGGGATAGTTCTTTTCTCTCCGTCTTCCTGACTTCACTCCAATTTATGTGGCCGAATTATTAGCAGTAATTCTAGCCTTACTTAAATTAGATCCCACCGTTTCCCAAGTCAAGGTTATGACGGACTATCTATCTATTTGCTCTACATTATAATCACCCACTGAGTCTCGAGTATTACGCCTCTTTAAGCAGCTGACCACGCTGCATCCAAATTCGGTGCGGTTGCTTTGGGTACGGGGGCACATCGGCATTCAATTAAATTAAGTTGCCGATTCCTTAGCAAGGGCCGCTCGGCGGCCTAATAATTGCTGTCCTGCCAACCTGCGCATACAGAGCTGCGGTGAGGTTTCGCAGTTACACATTATTTCAGGAATTTTCAGCCTCGGCGCTTACTTAATCTCCCGAGTATCAGCATCTTCTGCATCCTTGAAGTAGCAAAGACTGGCGCTCGCGCAGGCTGGAGGTCTCTTTCACGTGTTTACGATGTCGAGTTCCCCTGCTAAATTTCTGCCTTCACAGATCTGGTTTGGCGGATTCTCCACTGTGCCAATTTTGTGCCGAGCCTGAGGTAGTGGATCACTACCTGCTGTTCTCGCGCCGCTTCTCTTCTAGGGGGCGCCTATTGGAAATTTCGTTTCACCAGCTGGGTCTGCCTGTGTCCACTGCGGTTGTTCTTTCCTGTGGCGCTTCTTCGCTTGGAAGAAGCAACAGGAGAGTGCGCTGTCCTGTTCAGAATTTTCTTCTGGACACACAGCGACTCCCATGCTAATTATAATTTTAATTTAGTTTATATTTTATATATGTATTTTTATTTTTCAGATTTCCAAACATTTATTTATTTTATTTTTTCTCTCTTTCAGTCAGTGCAAAATTGAACCATACTATGCGTTGCATTCGAATTTGCACATAAAGCCATCGCCCCGTCTTCGATCTCTCAGCTAACAGGACCCCTGTCGTTGCGTCGTCCAATCTGTCACCCTACACCCTATTACTACTCCTTTTCCTCTGAAAATGCCCCTCTTTCCAGCAGTTCACCGCCTGTTTCTTGTTCACTCCCCCGCAGTGGGTATGTGCCATTTTATTTCAGGCCAGCCAACCAACCCACCCTCCGGTCTCTGCAACGCGCCTACCACTTTTGAGCATATGATGGACAACATCTTCCGTGGGCTTAAATGGCAGACATGCTTCTGCTATTTGGACAATGTTTTCATCTTCTCCCAGAATTTTCCCTCTAATCTTCTCCGCCTCGAGAGTGTTCTTCACTGTCTCAGTGACGCTGGCCTGCAGCTGAACTTGAAAAAGTGTCGCTTTGGCTCTCGACAGCTGACTATCCTAGGCCACGTTGTGTCCAAGGATGGTGTACTACCGGACCCTGTCAAGCTCCGCGCAATTGCTGATTTCCCGAAGCCCACATTCTTCAAAGAACTCAGAAGCTTTCTTGGACTTTGCTCCTACTTTCGCCGGTTCTTCAAGAATTTTGCTGCCATTGTCGCCCCGCTAACACAACTTCTCTCTGGCAGCCACGATTTTTCGGCTTGGTCCCCTGCTTGCGACGAAGCTTTTGCAATGCTGCGCCACCTTCTCACCTCTCCTCCGATCTTGCGCCATTTCGACCCTTCCACGTCTACAGAACTACACACGGACGCCAGCGGCATCCGTCTCGGTGCCGTTCTTGCTCAGCGGAAACCTGGTTTGAATGAGAACGTCGCTGCTTACGCCAGCCGTGCACTCGCAAAAGCGGAGGTTAATTATTCAGCCACAGAAAAAGAACGTTTGGCGATTATTTGGGCGATCACAAAATTTCGTCCTTACTACTAATATGGGCGTCCGTTCGATGTCTTCACAGATCACCATGCCCTTTGCTGGCTGTCTTCACTCAAAGATCCGTCTGGCCGCCTCGCTCGTTGGCCTCTCCGTTTACAAGATTACGACATTCGGGTAATTTATCGTTCCAGTCGTAAACACTCCGATGCTGACGCCCTCTCGCGCTCCCCTGTGACCTCTAATCATGACCCACCATCTATTTCTGGCCTCACACCTTCTCTTGGCACCATTGATATGGCTCTGAGTAGCGCAAGGATCCTTGGATTACTTCTCGTCTTGATTTCTTAGCCAACCGCTCAGCGCGCCTCACATCTAGAGCGCTCCATTGCCAAGCTCATAACTGTCGTGCGTGACCAGCTGCTGTACCGTCGGAACTACCTCTCCGATGGTCGCAAATGGCTGCTCGTGATTCCAAGGCACCTCGGCACCGCCATTTATTCCAGTTATCACGACGACCCGCAAGGCGCTCATGCCGGTCTGCTGAAAACTTTTACCCGCCTGCGCCTGCGGTATTATTGGCGGGGCATGTACTCTTTTGTCTGCCAGTACATACGCTCTCGCCTGGAATGTCGACGTCGCAAGAACCCACCGCCGCACTCACCTGCACCTCTGCAACCTTTACCGTGTCCAGCCCGGCCATTCGACCATATTGCAATTGACCTTTATGGCGCTCTTCCCAGCAGTTCCGCATGTCACCGCAGGATCATCGTCGCCATTTATCACCTCACCCGCTATGCGGAAACTGCCCCGTTACCAGCTGCGAGGGCCCCTGACGTAGCCGGTTTCATACTACAGAATATCATTCTTCGTCACGGTGCGCCTCAGGAATTGCTCAGCGATCGGGATTGCGTCTTCTCGTCCGGCGTCGTGGAAGCCCTTCTTCGGGAGTGTCATATTGTTCACCGCACCACGTCTTCGTACCATCCGCAGACGAACGGCATGACCGAGCGCTTTAACTGGACCCTCGGCGACATGATGGCCAAGTATAGTTCTGCCGATCACTCAGACTGGGACCGCGTTCTACCTTTCGTTACATACGCCTACAACTCTGCAACGCAAGCCACTACTGGTTTTTCCCCGTATTTTCTTTTGTACGGACGCGAGCCTTCCTCCATCATGGACACCGTACTTCCTTACCGCCCCGATTCGTCCGAATATACAACCGCCTCTAGAGCCGCCGCGCATGCCGAAGAATACCGTCAACTCGCCCGTTCCTTTACTTCTCACGACCAGCACCATCAGAAAAGCGCCCGAGCCGGTTCTCCCGGCCTGCCGCCATCCTATCGTTCTGAATCCTTGGTTTGGCTTTGAATGGCCTCATCCAGCTCAGGACAGTCTACAAAACTGCTGAGCAAATACCAGGGACCCTATCACGTTGTTCAGCAAACATCCCCGTTTAATTATCTCGTACAGCCCAATACGCTTTCGCCTGATCATCGCGACCGCGGCTGTGAAATTGTGCACTTAGACTGCCTGAAGAACTACTACGACCCAGCTATAGTCTCGTGCCCTTAGGCTCCCAGGATGGCGCCTTTTCACCCGGGGGGTGTTGTGAGAAAGAGAGTTGGGGTTTGATGCCCCAGCAGCTAGCGCCGATGAAGGAGAGAAAGAAGAGAGACGAAGCTGACGAAGCTGACGCTGGTCTGTTTAGCCGCGCCGCTCGAACGAAGATTGTGGCCGTCCACATCAATTGGGCGAATCACCATATTACACTATATATATATATAGTGTAATACGGTGTATATAGTGTAGACTAAGGCTATGGGAGACGCCGTAGTGGAGGGCTCCGGAAATTTCGACGACCTGGGGTTCTTTAACGGGCACTGACATCGCACAGCACACGGGCATCTAGAATTTCTTCTCCAAAGAAATTCAACCGCCGCGGCCGGGATCGAACCCGCGTCTTTCAGGCCAGCAGCCGAGCGCCGTAACCACTGAGCCACCGCGACGGATATAAACTAAGCAAAAAATATCTCAGAAAGAACAGGGGCAACACAGGACCCGATGCAAATTCCTTTTCTCTATACATAAAACCCGCGCGCGACAGACAATCCGCATCGTGATGCTTACGGCCAGACTTGTAAACTACTGTTAAGTCGTATTCTTGCAAGCGTAAGCTCCATCTAGCCAAGCGTCCTGAGGGGTCTTTGAGGCTCGCCAGCCAGCATAAGGAGTGGTGGTCGCTTACCACAGGAAAGGGTCGTCCGTAGAAGTACGGTCGGAATTTGCAGATGGCCCATATCACTGCAAGACATTCTTTCTCCGTCGTAGAATAATTAGTCTCGGAGCGCGTAAGTGTCCGACTAGCATAACTGATGACCCGTTCTGCACCGTCTGGCCACTGGATCAGCACTGCACCAAGGCCAACATTGCTGGCGTCAGTGTGGATGTCCGTGGCAGCATGCTCGTCAAAATGGCCGAGTATCGGAGTGCTTTGCAGACGGCTGCGAAGCTCGATAAATGCAGCCTCTTCGTCGGTCCCCCACAGGAAGGGCGTGTCGTCACGGGTCAGTGCGTTCAGCGGTTCCGTGATTTTCGAGAAATCTTGGATAAAGCGCCTATAATAGGAGCACAGGCCCAAAAACCGGCGAATGGCCTTCTTGTCAGTTGGGCGTGGAAAACCTGAGACGGCAGCGGTCTTGTCAGGGTCCGGGCGAACACCTTGTGCGCTGACAACGTGACCAAGAAAGCGAAGTTCCTCAAAGCCAAAATGGCATTTCTCGGCTTTGATGGTGAGTTGCGCGGATTTGAGCGCTTGTAGCACAATGCGCAACCGCTCCAAGTGTCGGTCAAAGGTGGTCGAAAATATAACGTCATCGTCCAGGTACACCAAGCAGGACTGCCATTTCAAGCCGGAGAGAACAGTGTCCATCATGCGTTGGAACGTGGCCGGTGCTGCGCACAGACGAAATGGAAGCATTTTAAACTCGTAGAGGCCGTCAGGCGTCATGAAAGCCGTCTTCTCCCGGTCTCGCTCGTCCAATTCGATTTGCCAGTACCCGCTTTTAAGATCTAATGACGAGAAGTCTCGGGCATTCCGCAATCGGTCGAGCGCGTCATCTATCCTGGGCAGCGGGTAAACGTCCTTTTTGGGCACGTTGTTAAGTTTCCTGTAGTCCACGCAGAAACGCAGAGTATTGTCCTTCTTTTTGACAAGAACCACAGGCGATGCCCACGGACTGGTGGACAGCTGAATGACATCGTCTGCAAGCATCTCGGCAACCTGATTCTGAATGGCTTCTCTCTCCACCGCGGAAACACGATATGGGCGCTGGCAGACGGGTCGCGTAGTCTCGTCAGTGATGATACGATGCTTGGCGAGTGGAGTTCGGCCAACCTTCGAGCACGTAGCGAAACAGTCCGCAAAGTCTGCCAAGAGGGCCGACAGAAGATCCCTCTGAACCGACGGCAGGGCAGGATTTATTCTGACTGACTGAAGAACGTGATGTGGGCCAGCATGCTCCAGAGTGGGTCCTCCCGCGGTGCACAAACCTGGAACCTCAGCAACGTTGTGGTGCTGATATTCGTTGGCAAAGTTAGCCTGTTTGGTCGAGAACGTGACACGTGCCTCCTGAAAGTCAATCACAGCGCCGTTCGACTGCAGGAAGTCGATCCCCTGAATCAAGTCTCTGGAACACTCGGGGAGTACGACAAATTCACCAGCGTACGTGACACCACTAATCCCAACTCTAACCGTGCACTTGCCCACAGGGGAAATTAGGTGGCCACCAGCGGTGCGAATTGGGGTCCCCGTCCACGGTGTCAGAACTCTCTTAAGTTCTCCAGCAAAGACATGGCTCATAACAGAATCATCAGCACCGGTATCCAGAAGCGCGGTAATCTCAGTGCCATCAACTGTCACACGCAAATCGGATGCAGCGTATCTGATACTGTCGCTGCCTCTCTCTGTGTAGGTATCGTCGGCTCGAGGGTTTCGCGATGGAGGATCTTGACACGTCCCGACGTCAGCGGCCTTGCCTCCAGAGGTCGCTGGTGTTAGTTTTCCCGACGCGGACTCGGCGAGCGACGGCCAGCAGAGCTACTCTGGCGGCCAGGGCTGGAAGAGCGATAACGGAGAGGCGAAGGGGAACTGGACTCGCGCCTTCCAGAGTAGGCAGGGTTCTGGCGTGCCCATAGATGCTGCGCAATCTCATGCGGTCCTTCGCCGTTCTGAGGGCAGGTTGCGTCGGGATGGAAACCGCGAAGGCCCACTTGGCGGTACGGACATGCTCGGTATAGGTGACCGGGCTCCGCACAGTGGTAGCACAGAGGCCTGCGGTCCGGTGTACGCCATAAATCCGACTTGCGAGGGAGTGGCCCAGCTGTAGTAGATGCTGTTGCGGAATATGCGGCGATGTTACTCACGGGGGTCGTCGGGGCCATACTGTAGCCAGGCACGCTTGCGTGTCATGTGCCGATGTTGCTCACGCCAGGCGTTGAGGTAATAGGACCGTAGCCTGTCGTGCGACGTACAACGGATGCGTACGTGGGCCTGTCATCGAACCGGGACGGCGCTTCGGGGACAGGAGGTGCCTGCGCAGCCTGTCGCACCTCGTCCCTGACGACTTCAGTCAGTGCTGCCAGCGGCGCAGGTGCAACCTGGGGCATATGGATCCGTTGGAGTTCCTCCCGGACAACTGAGCGAATTAGTTCGCGCAAGGTGTCTGCACTGCCGCTGAGACACGACGAAAAACCTTCAGGCACCATGCAGTTGATGCCCCGGTTGTACTGGCGGGCCCGTTGTTGCAGCGTCGTCTCCATCGTGGTCGCCTCGGTTAGAAATTCCGCCACCGTGCGGGGTGGGCTGCGCACGAGGCCCGCGAACAGCTCCTGCTTAACCCCACACATAAGATGGCGTAACTTCCTCTCCTCTGTCATGTTGGGGTAGGCACGCTTGAAAAGACGGGCCATGTCTTCGGTGTATATGCGCACGCTTTCGTTCGTGCGCTGATTTCGGGAGTGCAGCGCAGCTTCAGCCTTCTCCCGGCGGTCAGCGTTCAGCGGTCAGCGGCGGTCAGCGGCAAAACGTCTCCCAGGTGGGTAGGGTAGCCTCGTGGCTTTCAAACCACGTCCGAGCAGACTCTTCCAGGGCAAAGTAGACGTTATTGAGCTTGCGCTCGTCGCACTAGCCGTTGTAGCGTGCGACCCGCTCGAAGGTCTCCAGCCAGTCCTCAGCGTCTTCGAACACGTCACCGTGAAAAGATGGCGGTGTTCGCGGTGAGTGGCAAAAGATCGGCGCCAGGGGCCTGGTGTCAGCGGCCATGGCCGGTGGACTCGACGGTAGAGGCTGGATCGGCGGCGGGGTCCTGGTGTCAGTGGCCATGTCAGTTGGACTCGGCGGTCGAGGCTGCATCGTCCTTGTTGGCGGGGGAAGGGGCCCAAATTCAGGCGACTCTCCGCGGAGACGGCGGCTGGGTCACTGGTGAACCGATATGAGGTCCGTAGTGACGCTTTACGGAGAAGGAGGAGGAGGAGGAGGAAAACTTTTATTTCTATTTACAGTGAGAGGTCGATGGGGCGAGCCGGAAGGGCCCGCCCCTTACAAACACTAGGAGAGATCCCTAGTCCGGGATCCCTGTAGCTTCTGCAGCGGCCCGGGCTCTAGCTACCAATGCCTGTTGGGCATGGAGTTCGGAGCAGCCGCGCAGGGCAGCTTCCCAGTCCTCTCGAGTGGGGTGGAGGTGGGGTGGGTAGGCTGGATTGGAAGGGCATGCCCACACCATGTGGTAGGTGTCCGAAAACTCCTCCTCACAGTGTGGGCACGTGCCCGAGAAGGAAGAATTGAAGTGCTTAAGCACTGCCGGGCACAGTACAGTATTGGTATAGAGGCGGAGAAGTCAGCGCTCCTCCACCCTGGTGAGGCCTTTACAGGGAGGGGGATAGAGACCATGAAAGTTTTGATATAGAGAGGTGATCTCTTTAAAGGTGATGACCGGATTGAAATTGAATTCCGGATCAGGCTGCGGATGAGGCGACGCCCGGTGAGTAAGCGCGCGGGCGGCAGCGTCGGCTGCCTCGTTCCCCTCAAGACCCGCATGAGCCGGAGCCCACACGATGGTACGATGGGTCGGAAACCCTGGGTATTCGCATGCGTGGAGAATTTTGAAAGCACGGTCTGAGTGTGCAGGTCGGGAAGCGTACCCAAAACCTCCACCAAACTGTAGCGTGCAACGCCAAAAAGAACACCAGCGCAGAGACGAAAAACCTGCGGCGGTCCCTCATTGGTTCGAGCACGCGCGCGAGAGCCAACTAACTTCTTCCTCTTCTAGTGCATGCACTACTTCTGTCTCTTCGAATGCATCTATCAATATGCTCTGCTCTCATTTGTGACGGAACAGCGCAACACACCGGGACAAGAGACAAGCGCTGACTTTTTTCAGGGCTTGTCTCTTGTCCCGGTGTTTTGCGCTGTTCCGTCACAAATGAATAACCAACATGCCCAAGCTAGTGTCCTGCCTGCTCTCATCAGCGGCAAAAAAGATCAAATACAGTGAGGAGAGCACCAGGTACAAAATGGTTTGGTTTGGTTTATGGGGTTTAACGTCCCAAAGCGACTAAGGCTATGAGAGACGCCGTAGTGGAGGGCTCCGGAAATTTCGACCACCTGGGGTTCTTTAACGTGCACTGACATCGCACAGTACACGGGCCTCGAATTTCTCCTCCAAAGAAATTCAGCCGCCGCGGCCGGGATCGAACCCGCATCTTTCGGGCCAGCAGCCGAGCACCATAGCCACTGAGCCACCGCGGCGGCGGTACAAAATGATTAGCAAAGATGGCACGTGTGACACAAGCGAACATCGTCTTAAACCAGATCTAGTAATCTTGATAGAAATACTAATTCTCTCGGCTGCTGACCCGAAAGACGCTGGTTCGATCCCAGCCGCGGCGGCTGAATTTCGATGGAGGCGATATTCTAGAGGCCCGTGTGCTGTGTGATGTCAGTGCTCGTTGAAGAACCCCAGGTGGTCGAAATTTCTGGAGCCCTTCACTACGGCGTCCCTCATAGCCTGAGTCGCTTTGGGACGTTAAAGCCCTAATAAATCAATAAACCAATAAGAAATTCTAATTCTTTCTTGAGCAGCGTTACAGTTAGATTGCTCACGCATGTGTTTGTTTCCGAACGAGGAATGACTGCTGCGTCAAAAATTTCTCTTTCAAGCTTGTCTTTTCTGCGGCCTAAAATAACTGCACCGCTGAGAAGCGGGAAACAGCCGCATATTTTGCAGTGTGCCGGCAGGTGCTCCCCAGTGCTGTTCTTGAGAGAGTTTGAGTGTTCTCTTAGTCTGTCATTTACGCACCTGCTGGTTTCTCCAACATAAAACTGACCACAGGTGAACTTGATTTTGTAGATCACACCTACTTCACATGGGATAAAAGGATTTTTGTGTTTTTTGCCGCTGACTATTCCTTCTGATTGCACCCTGCCAACCATCGGGCATAGTATTGACAGTTTACAAGGTGCCGTAAAAACAATGCTGACACCATCTTTCGTAGGCAGCTTTTTAAGCTTTTGTGAAACCTTGTGGATTTTTTCCAATTCAATGTATGGTACAACCTCAAATTTCTTTTCTCTTGAAGGTTCCTTTGATGTGGCCGCTCTTCCTGGGTGCTTCAACTTGTTGAATAATGATTCTGCGGCTCCCATTACCGGGAATGAAGGGATGACTTGTAGCCGGCGATGAGAAGACGCTGTGTTTGAGTTGTAAAACTGTCGTTAACCTTGTGTTCGCAAGACTTTAGAAGGGCGGACTTAAATGGAGAAACCACAAGGCCGCGTTTTAGAAGTTTTGAATGGCAGGAATTGAAGGGCAATGCCGCTTTCTTACAACCGCGGGACATACTGCCAACAAATCTGCTCTTTGTTATCAAAAGATAACCTTAAGTCTAAAAATTTCACTGCAAATATGGCAACTCAGAGGTGAAAAGGGGGGAATTAGACGCGCTAGAAAACATAGATAGAATTTCTCCGGCTATATTTTCAAGAACGTCTGCTTGGGCTACATTTAAAATAACCAAGAAATCACCTACATATCTCAGAACTCTTACGACGCAACCTTGTACCAAAATGAGCGGAAGCTAGCGGTCAAACTTAGCAAGGTTTGGTTTTGGTTTTATTGGGGTTTAACGTCCCAAATCGACTCAGGCTATGAGGGACGCCGTAGAGAATGGCTCCGGAAATTTCGACCACCTCACATGGGGTTCTTTAACGTGCACTGCCATTGCAGAGTACACGAGCCTCTGGGATTTCGCCTCCATCAAAATTCAGCCGCCTCGGCCGGGATCGAACCCGCGTCTTTCGGGTCAGCAGCCGAGCGCCGTAACCACTGAGCCACCGCGGCGGATATAAACTAAGCAAAGAATATCTCAGAAAGAACAGGGGCAACACAGGACCCGCTGCAAATTCCTTTTCTCTATACATAAAACCCGTCTTCAAATTTGACAATAGTTGTCTCAAGATAAAATTTAGCAACTCTAGAAAAAATACAATGGAGACTCCACAAGCGTTCTGAAAGGCAATAGCACCCGACTGTTCAATCAACTTCCTTACAGCAACAAAAAGATCATCGTGCGGAACTGAATAAAAAAGTTCCTCCACATCTACAGAAAAGGCAGAATTGGCCCCTGGAGCAGGTTGTTTGAAAATGTCAACCACACAGTCAGAGCTGGAAATTTTGAACGAATCTTCTGGTTAAAGTTGACTCAGATGGGAATGCAAAAATTTGCTGACGAGCAATAGCCAACTGTCCCGCTCCTTTACAATCGTTCTGATTGGACAAGAGTCTTTGTGGGTTTTGCAGTAAGACAGACGGTTAATGAGAATTCTTTTTTGCTCACACAAAGACGACACAATAAGACAAGGGAGACAGGACGGAGCGCAATCTTTCAACTGTTTTATTCCGGAGTGGTACACGACATTTCTACCAAAAAAAGTGGATAATCCTAGATGCTACGTGCAAACCAAATACCCGGGAAAATCACATAGGAAGGGCACAGGTGACTCACCTCTTATCTAGTTTATCTAAAAAGGTAAAATCTTTGTGATACATTGTCACAGATGGTGTACTAATATATGAACTACCGCTTTTCCTACGTTAAGAGACCGGAAACAGGCAGAGTGGGTGAGGGATCAAATGCGGGTTAACATCCTTATCGAAATAACGAGGAAGAAATGGGCTTTGGCAGGGCATGTAATGGAAAGGCAAGCAACCGCTCGTAATTAAGGGTAGCGGAGTCGATTCCAACAGAAGGTAAACGGAGCAGTGGGCGGCAGAAAGTTAGGTGAGCGGATGAGATTAATGCTGAATTCCAATGGCAGATCCAGACCGCTCCGTCGGATCGCGTACGGAGCGCGTCGGAGCGCGTAGCTTTGCCACCTCCCATTATGCGATTGGAATGCCAGTGCTCCTTTGGGAGCGCGACGCCAGCGCCGCAGCGGCGAGCCGCAGAAACTAGGCACGCCGCCGGAGCGGACGCCCAGCCAGCTTCGTGTTCGAGTGCGACAGGAGTTGCGCGAGGCGCGATCTCCGCGTTGACAGACGCCGTCTCGGCGAAACAAAAAGGAGGTAGTACGAAGGCCGTAATGTAAAACCAAAACCAAAGCGTATGTACGCGATGGTCCACTCTCCGTGAACACGCTAGTGTGCGGCCGCGGTCTTCGGAGAGCCGTGAGCCTGTCCCTACCGTTCACGAAAGAAGTGCCGGACGACGCGCAGGCAAGTTGCTCGCTGCTCGATTTTCCAGCCTTGCGACTGCGAGACGCAAGCCGCTGAACCAATCAGCGAGACAGTCGAGCTTTCGGCAACGACGCCGCCCGCGGACACGCCGAGCGACGAACTGCGCTGCCCCCCGGCCAACGTTTCTCCCTCGCGGCCGTAGTCGTCGCTAAGCCTAACTGTTTTTCATCGATGCTGCAGCTGAGGGCGCTTCGGAACTGGCCAGCGCTGTAGTAAAAGTGCTACTCGCGTCACCGTTTTACTGTGTTCCTCGTCTCATAATAAAATAAAGACATGATCGATTTCTGCGACGCCTCCAACAGCGGAGCTAGCAGACAGCAGGCCAGCCGCACTGGGCATCAGGAAGAAATTTGCTTGTATCGCAGCTATCACTTCTACCAGCAACTCGGTATTGGCCAACGATTCTCAAAAATGATTCATTTTTTACAGTCATCTACTCCAGGGCTTGTTATGAACGCGAACAAAGAATATTAGCGCATTTTTCCGACGCCGGCGGCAGGCACATACATGCCGGCAGCTTCACACTCGCTGTCCATATCAGACGAATCTTCACTGCTGGACTCTGAGCTTTCAGTGCCCGATGCGGAACTGTCACTTCCATGAAGCAAAATTAGTGCCGCACGGCTCGAAGCAAGATGCCGTCCACTGTTGACTGGAAAGTGCCCGGCTGTCCCCGCTCGCCCGGCTCACCACGTAGCGACGACAGGAACGAAGCGGCTGCTGCCGGTCGCAACAGGAAGCAGACGCGGCGGAAAAGAAAACTTCATGCGAGGTTCCGGTCAAATCCGCCGATTTCGGCGGATCAAGTATCGCTGCTCCACGGAGCGATCCGGGATTTACGCCTGATCCCGATCTGCCATTGGAACATACAACTCGCGCTCCCATTTTACTATTGGAATACGACTGATCCAAACCGAGCAGAAAAACTTGATCCCGATCGCGCCATTGGAATTCAACATAAGAAGTTTGCGGGGATGTGGTGGCCGCAGGTGACAAAAGACCGGGTTAAATGGAGAGACATGGGACAGGCCTTTAACCTGCAGTGGGCGTCGTCAGGCTGATGATGATGATGAAGAAGAGCCTTAGAGATTTTTTTCTAGACCATGCCCTCATCGATCCGTACGAGAAGCGCCAGGATAACGTCGATTCCATATTCGATTCAAGCTTTGCGCTGGCATTCTAGCAAACAAAGCCGCAAGGAGAGCTCAACGACATACTTCATCGAAACGCGCCTTCAAATTCAGGAATCCCCAGCCTAATACCTGGGCTAATTCCTTCTCGTGGAAAGGACTCGTCAGTGATGAGCACGCAGGCAACACTAAGACACCACGGTTCGTCTCACAACCAAGCACAAGCACCAGCACCAGAAAGCAGCCTCGCCTCCTTCTTCTTCTTCTCCTTCACCTCTTTATAATGGCTCATACCCACGTGAGGGAATTGGCCAAGGTGTAGTGGTATACATAAGAAATATTTCATAGGATTAAACGTGAATTTTGAAAAATGTATTCATGAAAAACGACAGAAGAATATTTGAAGTGAAATAACAAAGAACATTTTGGCGAGAATAATAATAATTAAAAAAAAACAAAAAAACTCCGAGACTTTTAAAGGAGTTAGCAAATCAACCTACCAGTTGCAATTATGTAATCATGTAGATTCCCACAAATTGAACTCAAAGCAAATCCTTTGGCGCTCGCTCCGAACGATAACAACACTGGCATAGATAACGGGAGCCCTAACCTGGAGAGAGGGACCTCCAGGTAAATCTTTCTCTGAAGTGCGAACTTTGGACAGTAGAGCAGGAAATGGTCCACAGATTCAACGACCCCGCATGAGTCACATAGGTTTGTCGGAGACCACCCACATCTGCATAGGTATAAATTTAAACTGGGAATCCTGCACCGCAGTCGCGTCATTGATACCTCACACTGCCTGGTTTTACACGAACGGACGTTCCATTTATACGCTAAGTGTTGATAATCAGCAGTATTTAGTAAGGGATCGCGTAACCTGGCTGATATGTGTTGGAACCGCTGAAACCTGGAGATCGCCAGCAGACTGAAATTCGGGACGGAATGCGTTACTGGCCCGTCAACAGCTGACCTTGCTAAATAATCAGCCACCTCGTTGGAATGAATGCCTGCATGACCAGGAACCCAGACAAAACGGACCTCCTTTAAAGTGGACGGGACAAAAAATCGCAGGAAGCGGCACAAAGAATCTTTTTGGGAAGTTTCAAGGGAGACTAAAACTGACAAACAATCAGCCAGGATGATAACGTGAGATACATGACACGAAATTTTGAGCAGGGCCATTCGAAGAGCCAAAAATTCTGCAAAGAATATGGGGATATAATCTGGGATGCGGACAGAATAGCTCCATGCCAAATCCTGCGAAAAGATGCCAACTGCAGCTTTTTGGCCGCTGACGGAGGCATCAGTAGAAAGCACCACATGATGGGGGAATTCCGCTATATGACCAGAAAGAATGCCGTTTAAATTGTTTGTGGGCATGTGTTTCGCGTGAGATGGGAAGACGTGGTCAAAATGGAATTCCACTGCTGCCGGCGTGTCGTCAACCCACTGCAAAGAACTGAGATCAACACCAATCGGGGTTAAAAGTTTCTGCGCTAAGGTAATTTGTGGCATTTTGTATCGTGGCCAATGATGGTTAAGAAATAAGGCCTGCTGAGACACAAAAATAGGAGTACTGACATTAGTCATCGGGTCCAACGACCTGAGGAAAGTTCGCACCGTGAGTATTTGAAAGCGGGAAATTAAATCGGGCATACTGGCTTCGAGATAAAGCAGGGCGTTTGAAACTGATTTTGGGAGACCAAGGCAGAGACGTAGAGCACGCCTTTCCAGTAAGATTAAGGGTTATACCTTGTAGTTTGCACTACCAGAGAACAAAACGCAACCAAATTCAAGTATAGGTCTTACATAAGCTTTGTAAAGTAACAATAATGTGTCGCGGCGCATCCCAAACCTTTTATTGGCGATTCGTGTCAGCCGGCCTAGAGCGCGTTCTCTTTTACGCACGTTGTTCTTGATATGAAGGCTCCAATCTAAGGTTGGATGGTAAGTAACACCTAGATATGTAACAGATTCCACTTGTGGAATCAGATTAGAGTGATGGGCTAATGAAATGTACAAAGGCGTGTCTGGAGGAAATACCAGTGTGCCACATTTGTTAACATTCAGGGACAAATTAATACGGTGCAACCAAACTCCAAGAGCATCCAAATATCCCTGCAGAATATGGTAAATCGAATGGATATCCGTGGCCGAGGCGAAAAAAGCTATGTCATCTGCATACACAAAAACTGTTATATCAGGACGGATGGGGATGTCACTGACCAAAATATTAAGAAGCAGCGGTGATAGTACCGAGCCTTGCGGCACTCCTCTTGATTGATGGTAAGTATTAGAACGTAGGGTACCCTCTGCGCAATAAAAGTATCTGTCCTTTAGAAATTCAGATATCCATGCATAAATGTAGGTTGGAGGCTGTAACTGCGCAAGTCTGTCAAGTAAAATAGTATGTTCTACACTATCATAGGCCTTTGCTACATCAAGAGTCACCAAAGCTGAAACTTCTCTTCTGCGTATCGAGAGCCGGATTCTACTCTCAAGATCCACATGCGCGGTCCATATAGAGCATCCGCGACGAAAGCCAATCTGTGCTGGGCTAAGGCCATTAACATCCTGAACATGTTTTGTGAGACGGCTGTGCACTACCCTTTCAATTAATTTGACTAAATTTGAAGTTAGTGCAATTGGCCGAATATTATCTAAAACGTACCCTTTACCAGCATCTTTCCTCAATAAAATAATTTTCGCTATCTTCCAAATGCTTGGAATTCATGCATTGTTCAATGAAGCATTGACAATATCTAAGAGGTTGCTTGTGAAATCCTGGGCTAAAATTTTAATCATACCAACAGTGACACCATCTTGCCCGGGAGCTGCAGGGTGCATCATTGCCAGGACTGAGAGGATCTCTGACGCATCAACCTCGGTATAATCTGAAGAAGGTGTGATTGCGCGCAGAGGGACATTTCTTTGAGTCTGGAAACGTACCGCTAGTCCCTGAGGAATACTATCCAGGGTTTCATGAGCCTGTTGGGGTGATAACACTGTTGAAGAAGTAAGGTGAGGGACTGGAGAACTTTTGTTACATTCCATAAATCTATACAGGGCCTTCCGATTACGAGGATTTGAAAGATAAGTGTTCAAATTTTGGTTATAGTCCTCCTTGGCTTTTACAATTGTTCTTTTGAAAAATGCAGAGAAAAATTTGTAATTTAACCAATTTGCTGGGCTCTGGTTGCAGGATAGCCTCTTCCAGGCCGCCTTTCTGCAACGATAGGCCTTCTCACATTCTTGTGTCCACCAGGGAGACGGCTGTTTATTAGAGACTGCTGCGGGCACAGTGAATATTGCATGGTCTACTGCACTTTGCCAAAATGAAACCGCCTGCTGAGCTCTGTCATCCCGGCTAGTACTGACTATAGAGGCAAGTGAGGCGGACATCAAACTTTTATAAATATTGTGGTTGACAAATTTATGGTTTACACAACTATTTTTGTGCGGAGATAACCGGATAGTGAAAGCTATAGGAAAGTGGTCACTAGAAGTACCCGAATCTTCTGTCAACCAGTCAGTCACCTCAAGCCTACCTGCTGATAAAGTTAAGTCAATGGCTGAGCGAGCACCACCTTGCATAAATGTTATATCTCTTGAATTACAGCAGCGTACAGCATTTGCAGACAGCCACGACCAGAGAAGCTGGCCGCAGGAATCAGTGCGACTTCCCCATTCACTGTGGTGGGAATTAAAATCTCCCGCAATAACTACACTACTTGCGCCAGCCACCAAGCTGTCTAAGCAGTCTGTCCTCTGTACACCTAAAGGAAAGTAGGTATTAGCAATTGTAATACCAGCACACTGCGGAAATGAAATTTTGAGCGCTAAAAGCTCACAGTCAGGGAGAAGAATTTTGTTAGAGATAGATGCCTGATGACATATGTGTTTAAAAGCATGATTACCAATCCGCCTCCCCTACCAGCATTTCGATCTAATCTGAAAACTCGAAAGTTTTCCATTGAAAATGATTTATAAGGTGATAACCACGTTTCTTGTAAAAGCACGATATCAGGGTTGTGTTTCCGAATAAGTAGTTCTAGATCTGGAAGAGAAGAGAATACGGAGCGGCAATTCCATTGTAACACTTTGATACCTAACATGATTACTGACCAATTGAAGAGGCAGACACCGCCTGTTTGAGGATATCAACATTGGGAAGAAGTTTTGGTGATCCTTTTCTAGCTTTCATCTGATGAGAACTAGATTTAGATGGAGACGAGGAAGCACGACGCTTCTGCGTAGAACACGACATTTCAACATCTGTTGTGCAGATATCGGTACAACATGCATTGCTAGGAAGAGAGATGTTAGGTGGGACCTGGGAAGCATCAGGAGGTGATGCTGAGCTGCTAGCAGTAGCGGCAGAAGCTGAAACAGACGCAGGCTTCGCTGCCAGAACGGATGGAGATGGTGACACAGATTGAACTGCAATAAACTGAGCCAACGCCTCAGAAAATGTGTTTAGCATACGCTCAACAACATTGTTAAGGGCTTTTTCTACAGTGGAGACAATGGAAGCAGTCAGGTTGGACTCAATATCCCCAAGAGAAGCGCGCACACGACTAGCGTATGAATCCTTCTTCCTGTTAAGAAGAGCGTAAGCATCGGCTCTTGAGCACCGCTTCTCTTTGATAATGTCTAACAAGCTGCGCTCCTCACTGCGTTTTGCGCAGTCGGCATCATCTGCTGGGTGGTTATTGCTGCAGAGGCAAAAATGAGGCTGTTCTGAGGTGCAGTTATCCGCAGCATGACCTTCGCCACACAAACGGCAGCGGGTCTCTGAGTTGCATTCTTTGCCGCTATGCCCGAACCGCCAACAGTTGGTGCATTGAAGTGGGCGCGGTTGCAGAGTGTCTACACGGTATACAATAGGCCAGATTTTTAGTTCAGTAGGGCAGGAAGAGCCAGCAAAAGTTGTTATTACCGATCCAGTAGCAACACGCGAGCCGTTTACTTCTCTATTGCACCGATATACCGAAAGGACTCCAACACCTGCATCCTGAAATTCTTCTAGAATTTCTTGCGGGGAAGATTCTGGGTCCACACCGCGTACAATGCCCTTGACGCATGAAAGTTCCTCTAGAATGAATGCTTTTACCGGTAGTGAACTGAAAATTTTTCACTGCAGCAAGTCAGCCACACAAGCGATATCGGACGATTTGCAGACAATGCCTCTACGGCCAAATGGGCGCACTTCAGAGATCTGAAGATAGTTGGCTGTCAATGATCGTAGTTCCTGTTGAATAACTTTGGGTGTTTTCATTTTGATCGCCCCCTCACCGATTGGGACGAGAGCCACAGGAATTGCCTCAATGCCATTTTTCTGGAAGCACTCAAGCGGCAGGCTTTGGGCTGGCAAGCTGGCAAACCAAGCTGCCGACCCTCCACTTGGGGAGGTCAAAGACATCTCACAGCGAAACGCCCCCTCAGGTTCACATTAACCTAACCTTAACCTAAGCCTTGGCCAAAAAACGCCCAACGCAGAACGGCCTCACCAGTGAAGAACAATCCGGAACCACCAGGAGAAGCAAACTTTCTCTCTCTCACTCAGCTTCTTCTTCCTCCTCCTGCACATACCCACATGGGGGAACTGGCAAGGTGTAGTGGTTTAAAAAAGGAAGTTTCCATAGGCGATTACGGCAAAATGTTAGGGGTAAGCGTGAATTTTAAAAATGGTGTCGATGAAAAACGACAGAAGTTTATTGAAAGTTAAATAACAAAGAACATTTGGGTGAAAAAAAAACCTCCAAGAATTTTAAAGGAGTTTGTAAATCGACCTACTAGTTGTAATTATGTAATCATGGAGAAACCCACAAATTGAACCCCATGCAAATCCTTTGGCGCTCGCATCGAACGATGATAACACTGGCAGAGTTATCGGGAGTCCTAACCTGGAGAGAGGGAACGTAGTCCAGAGTTCGACGAAAACTCGTCTGGCGGGGAGATGACATCATTTTTAAAAACCTAACACTCTAAAACAAGCTCAGACAGCAACTTGTGCGAATCAAAGACAAGTTAGAAAGCACTAGATACCCCGGGGTGGTATACAAGATTCCTTGCCAGGATTGCGACGCAGCCTACATCGGCGAAACTGGGGGAGGAGACGGCTCAAGGAGCATAAAAATGACGTTGCCAAGGTTCGCACTGAGGAAAATGCCTGGGCAGATCACCATGAAAGCACCGGCCACATTATCGCCTGGGACGCAGCCAGTATCATATCCACCGAGGAATCATTATTATCCCGCCTACTCCTAGAGTCATTCCATATCCGATTAACTCCGCACGCACTTAATCGGACACGTGGGCCCATACCTGCAGCTTACGCATGCTCATTACAGCGACCCTGACTCGTATAAACACGACCGATCCGTTTTTCGTTTCATATGTGAACAAGGGATCCGTACGGGTCCCGAAACGTCATTTGTTTTTTACCCTGTTGTTCTTCAATTTCTTGGCGAGTGTTAGGTTTTTCAAAATGCTGGAGAGAGGGACCTCCAGGTAAAGCTTTCTCTCAAGTGCGAACTTTGAACAGTAGAGGAGAAAATGGTCCACAGATTCAACGTCCCCATATGAGTCACGTAGGTTTCTCGGTGACCACCCGCATCTGTATGGATACAAATTTAAACTGGGAACCCGGCATCGCAGCGGCGCCATTGATGCCTCACACAGCCTGGTTTTGCACGAATGGACGTTCCAATTATATGCTAACTGCTGATAATCCGTGGTATTTAGTAAGGGATCGCGTAACCTGGCTGATATGTGTTGGAACTGCTGAAACCTGGAAATCGCCAGCAGACTGAAATCCGGGACGGAATATGTCACTGATACGTCAAGAGTTGGCCTTGCTAAGTGATCAGCCACCTCGTCTGAATGAATACCTGCATGGCAAGGAACACAGACAAAACGGACCTCCTTTAAAGTGAATGGGACAAAATCACAGGAAACGACTCAAGAAATCTTTTTGTGAAGATTCAAGGGAGGCAAAAACTGACAATCAGCGAGGATGATAATGTGTTATACATGACAGAATTTTGCGCTGGGCCATTGTAAGAGCATAAATTTCGCAAAGAATATAGGAATATAATCTGGGATGCGGACAGAATAGCTCCATGCCAAATCTTGCGAAAATATGCCAGCTGCAGCTTTTTTGCAGCTGACGGAGGCATCGGTAGAAAGCACCGTATGATGGGGGTATTCCGTTATGTGATCAGAAAGAAGACCGTTTAAATTGTTTGTGGGCATGTGTTTCGCGTGAGATGGGAAGATGTGGTCAAAATGGAATTCCACTGCTGCCGGCGTGTCGTCAACCCACTGCAAAAAACTGAGAGCAACACCAATTGGTGTTAAAAAGTTCTCCATGGGCTCGGTGGCCACGCTCCAGCGCAGTTCACTAACCCATTCACATTCATCATGCAGGTGTTCACGATCACTGCCAACGCGCTGTTCGCCGCACTGCTAGCCCTCTGTCCAGCTACTGTCCATCCTGTGGCCTTGTGCTACAGCGATTACACCGCCCTGTCCTCTTATCCACCCGAAACCGAATCTGCGTCATGTCCGACGGAGCCCGTGCCAGAATACCGCTTCCTGGATCACAACTAGAAAACCTCATCACCACCGACATCATCAGCCGATATAAAAACGGATCAACCTTCTGTGCTTCTCTGTGGGCTCGGTGGCTACGCTCCAGCGCAGTTCACTAACCCATTCGCATTCATCATGCAGGTTGGTGCCCAGTATTATTTGCTTACAAAACGATCTAGTAACTACTTCCTTATTCATCTGCCGAGCCCACAGTGTTGCGTTTCCATTGTTGTTGAGTGTAGTAATGTTGTGCGTGCCTTACTACTTTTAGCAGGCGACATTGAATCTAATCCAGGTTCTAACAACTCCGAAGCGGTGCTTGCCGAACTAACAAACCTATCCGCCGGTCAGACTAAGCTAACTTCCGAAGTACTGGACGTTAAGAACCAGATCATTTCAACCGACAATTCCATAGTTAGTCTGACTAAGCGCATAGCCGATCTGGAAGGCCATATACTAGCCTTTTCAACGTTGCAGACTGAATTGAAAATGATTAAAGCTGAAAATGCTGCAATGGCCTCCAAGATTGACCTCTTGGAGGCTCGGATCGATGACGCAGAAAATCGCTCACGTCGTAATAACCTCATATTTTATGGTATTCCCGATACTAACCAGTCCGAAAATTACGCAGACTCCGAATAAATAGTTATACAACATTGCCTGGGTAACATGAGCTTAACAATCAGTCCAGACAGCATCGAACGCGCTCATCTCCTTGGGCGTTACACACCTAAACGCACTCGTCCAGTCATTGTAAAGTTTAATTTACACAAAATTAAAAGCACTTTACTTTCGAATGGCCGTAAATTTAAAGACACCGATTTCAGCGTCGGTGAAGATTTTTCGAAGAAAGTCCAACACGTTCGAAAGCAGCTAATCGCGTTTGCTAAAGAAAAGTCCGCGAAATTTGCTTTAAATTACAAGACTTTGCGCATCGGTTCAAGATGCTACAGGTTTGATGAAAGCTCAGAAACAGTACAAGAAATAGCTGCCGCCCATTCTCAGTCAGTAGCTGCCAGCCAGACTCAGTCAGATTAGCAATCATCCCGCCATGCACCCTCGAACACCCGTTTTAATAATCGTCCCGTATCTACTATCTCGTTTTCCGTTATATACACTAACATTCGCAGTTTTGTTTCCAAGCGGGAGCCTTTGTGTAGTCTCGTTTCATCATCAGGAAGTAATGTACTGACACCAACTGAAACCTGGCTGAACGGTGACGTCTCAGATAGTGAAATACTACCTGACTTGCCAAATTTTCAGCTTTTTCGAAAAGACCGCAGCGATGGACGCGGAGGGAGCGTGCTTATAGCTATCAGCCAAGACCTTTCATGTTCACTAATAGATGATTCTTCTGATTTAGAAATGTTATGGCTACACTGCCACGCTGCACCTAACACAGTCCTACTCGGCGTCTGTTACAGGCCACCTCACAGCATCCCTGATTTTTCCCGCCAAATTAATAACACACTAAGTCGACTAATCACAAAGCACCCTAATTCGCACGTCTTCCCCTTTGGCGATTTTAATTTTCCGAATATTGATTGGGAAAACCATACCACACCCATAGCTAATAATAGCGCAGCAAGGGCATTCTTAGATTTCTGCAATAACATGAACCTCACTCAAGTTATACTAGAACCCACCCGCGTAACTGATTACTGCGCGAATATCTTAGACCTCTTATTGACAAATCACCCAGATAGTGTTCAGCTCATTACTTACCTGCCTGAAATCAGCAAACACAAAGTTATTCATGCTAACATTGTCCTCAAACTAACGCGCCGACGACAACTCAATAAAACGATTCGCCTTTATAACAAAGAAAATTATGACATGATTATTAATGAACTCAATGAGTTTTTTCCAGTTTTTGCTTCACGTTTTCATTCTCAGTCTATTCAAGAAAACTGGTCGTTATTCCAAAATAAACTAGAAATTCTAACCAATCAGTTCATTCCCCTTTTTAGTTTTCAGGAGAATTCCCATAAGCCGTGGTTTACTAAAACACTTAAGCGTTTAGAAAACAAGAAGAAGCGTCTTTACCGTTCAGCCAGGTTTCGCAGTACGAATTGCGCATGGACAAAATACCACGAGGCCGAAAAATCATATCTCTCCGCTATTCGTTACGCTAAATATACGTTTTCCCACTCAGACCTACCCAATCTGCTAAAAGTAACCCGAGAAAATTTTGGCCAATCATAAACCCACATCATGCAACAGAGATAACGCTCTCAAATGAGTCAGGTGCAGTCTTCACTGAAGCTCAGTGTGCCACCATCTTCAATGCTGCCTTCGCATCTGTATTTACTAATGAGACTGAAAGGCCTTTTTCGATACTACATTCCCAAATAGGTTGTGCTATGCCACCAGTCATTTTCTTGTCATCAGGTATTTCGTCCTTAATAGAAAATATGAAGCTTTCATCTTCATCCGGTATTGACAATATTAACGCCAAGCTCCTGAAGAATACCAGGGATATTTCTGCTGAATTTGTATGCTTATTTTTCTCACAGTCACTCTCATCAGGACGAATGCCAGAAGACTGGAAAAGTAGTAAGGTCGTTCCAGTCTTCAAATCAGGCAAGAAAGATTCACCTCTTAATTACCGACCCATTTCTCTTAAAAGCGTACCCTGCAAACTCATGGAACACGTCATTTACACAAACATCATGAGCTTCCTCGACAACTTTTTTCATCCGTCACAACACAGCTTTAGAAAAGGTCACTCATGTGAAACACAGCTCGCTATTTTTCTTCATGATTTGCATGCTAATCTTGACACTAACCTGCAGATCGATGCCATCTTCCTAGATTATGCAAAAGCGTTTGACAAGGTACCACACAAACTATTACAACTAAAACTGTCATACTTGAACTTGCCTACTGAGATTGTAAAATGGATAGAAGAATTCCTCGCTAATCGCACGCAGTTTGTCACTATTAACAATCACAATTCTAACTCCATTCCTGTAACATCTGGTGTCCCTCAAGGCTCTGTACCCAGCCCACTTCTGTTTTTAATTTATATTAATGACTTACCAGGCAACATCAATTCTAAAATTCGCATGTTCGCAGATGACTGCGTCATTTACCGCTCAGTTACTACCATTAATGACCAAAATTCTCTCCAGGAGGACCTTAACCGCATTCAGGAATGATGTGACGTTTGGTTAATGGAACTTAACCCACATAAGTGTAAACGCATGTCTTTTCACCGCCGCCATAATCCGCTTGATTTCCAATTCGTAATTAGTAACATCCCTGTACAGACTTGTCTATCATATAAGTATTTAGGTGTCACCTTCTGTAACGACTTGTCCTGGAGTGCACACAGCACTAATATTATCTCATCTGCTAATAGAACACTAAGTTTTTTATGACGTCATCTCCGCCGTGCCCCCGACAATGTAAAATTACTAGCATACAAAACACTTGTCAGATCAAAATTAGAATATGCCTCACCTATTTGGAGCCCGCATCATGCTTACCTTATCAACGCACTTGAAGCAGTACAAAACAGAGCAGCTAGATTCATTCATTCTTCATATTCCTACGACATCAGTGTGTCAGGGTTGAAAGATAGATCAGGGTTATAACTCCTCTCAGTACGTCGTCGCATCGCCAGCCTTTGCTTATTCTACAAATTTTACCACAGTTCACTCTCCTGCGCGCCCTACATCGTCCCGCCAACCCGCATATCTCATCGCACTTGTCATCCTTTCCAAGTTTCTCGACCACGTGCCCGCACGGTTACTTTTGCAGACTCATTTTTCCCCCGTACCATTGTGGACTGGAACGACCTTCCCAGCGACATTGCAGCCATCATGTGCTCCGCGACCTTCGCTGATAATCTTCATGCTCATCTGTCATCGTGTTAACACTTGCCGCCAACGAATATTGACCCGCCCCTTATGTAATGCCCCTCACAAGGCCTTTAAGGAAAATAAATGAAATGAAATAATTCGTGGCATTTGATACCGTGTCCAATGATGCGAAAAGAATAATGACGTAATAAGGGAGTAATTACTAATTGTCATCCACCCGAACGCAGCCATACGGCTACAAAGGAAAGCTATACAGCTTTCTCAGAAACAATCTACTCCACTTACTTATTACAAATCTACTCCACCTTGGG
This sequence comes from Amblyomma mixtum, assembly GCF_055824585.1. Taxonomy (NCBI): domain Eukaryota; kingdom Metazoa; phylum Arthropoda; class Arachnida; order Ixodida; family Ixodidae; genus Amblyomma; species Amblyomma mixtum. Next base: position 14,197,192 of record NC_143021.1, read on the forward strand.
GGATTCCCCTAAACATTTGACCAACACTGTTCCCACTTCGAGTTATTGATCAATTCGCTCTCGCCTTACCATAAGCTTGTCCTCCCGGTTAGCTCAATTGGTAGAGTGACTGCTCCGGTGAAGCGGTGGTCCCGGGTTCCAACCCCGGACCAGGATGAATTTTTCTTTAAGTACGAAGTTTCTGAGAAAGCTGTATAGCTTTCCTTTGTAGCCGTATGGCTGCGTTCGGGTGGATGACAATGAGTAATTACTCCCTTTTTGCAAATCTACTCCACCTTGGGGGATTCCCCTAAACATTTGACCAGAATAAGGCCGACTTAGACACAAAAATAGCAGTACTGATACCAGTTACTGGGTCCAACGACATGACGAAAGTTCGCACTGTGAGTATTTGGAAGCGGGAAATTAGATCAGTTATACGGACTTCCAGATAAAGCAGGCCGTTTGAAACTGATTTTGGGAGACCAAGGTAGAGACGTAGGGCGCGCCGTTCCAGTAAGATTAATTTTGAATGTTGTAGTTAGCGGTACTAGCAAACAGAATGCAACTAAATTCAAGTATAGGTCTTACATAGGCTTTCTATAGTAACAATAATGTTCGCGACGCCTCCCAAACTTTTTATTGGCGATTTGTGCCAGCCGCCTAGACCGCGTTCTCCTGCAAACACATTATTCTTTATATGAAGGCTCCAGTCTAATGATGAGTGATAAGTGACACCTAGATATTTAACTGATTCCACTTGTGGAATCTGGTTAGAGCGATGGACTAATGAAAAGTGTAAAGGCGTGTCTAGAAAAAATATCAGTACGCCGCATTTGTTAACATTCAGGGATAACTTAATACGCTGCAACCATACTCCAGAACATCCAAATATCCCTGCAGATTCTTGTGAAGGGAATGTTTATCTCCGGCAGAGCCAAAAAAAAAGCACCCATCTGCATACCCAAAAACTGTTTTATCGGGACGAATGGGGATGTGAATGACCGAAATATTGCTACGACGAAGTGGAAGTGCAAGACGAGGTGGCCTCCCGAGTGAAAGGGACGAACGAAGTAGAAGAGGTTGATGGGTCTCCCTGTTCGCGTTGCTGCTCCCTGCTGCTCCCTACTGCTGCGCAACTATTCAATTAGACCACTACTACTTGCACATAAATGTAAATGGTATTTCCCCGTAGAATATATAATTAAAAATCTGGAGTCTAAGAAATTTGTACTAAGCATATTCATTCATTTCACTAAAGCATTTGCCTACATGAATCGCAACCTTCTTACTGACAAATTACAATATTATGGTATACACGGCCCACCTTTAGACTTACTGAAGTCTTATTTGAGTAATCGCTCCCAGTACGTAAGCATAAACAATCACCCATCATGTCCGTTGCCAATTAACTCTGGTGTTCCTCAAGGCAGTATATTGGGTCCACTTTTATTTAACATATATCTTAATGACATTTCAACAATTGATGCACGAACAGAATTTGTAATATATGCAGACGACACCACCATATTACTCTCATCAGACACGTGCACAGAACTTCTTGATACCGGTAACTCAATTCTACATAAAGTTAGTAACTGGGCAAGGGCAAATGGTCTAGTAATTAATGAAACAAAAATTAAAGCCATCATTTATCGCGCAAAGTCTCGATCTGTTCCGCAAAACACAACACTTACCCTCAATAACTGCACAGTAGAGATAGTGCCTAGTTTTAAAATGCTAGGCGTATTATTTACAGAAACCTTGTCTTGGGACGCCCATGTGGACCATATAGCTTCCAAGTTAGGAAACATGGTAGGTATTTTTCATCACCATAGAGACTACCTTCCACAGAAAATAGCATTAATCCTATACAATTCTCTGCTCATGTCGCACATAAATTAGTGCATTCTTGTATGGGGTACTACCACACTAAGCAACAAGTTAAAACTGTCCCGGCTCCAAAATAAGGCAATCCGTGTTATAACCCGGTCTGCCTACGATCATCCGATTGCACCCTTGCTCCATAACCTGAATTTGCTAGCGTTAATGATATACATAGATGCCAGCTTTGTAAATATTTGATTCGTGGCAAACTACAGCACAATAATTATCTTATTAACCTTGGTGAGTTGGAAATCAAAGAGCCATCGGGTTATAATACGCGAAATCCCTTATACTGGAAAGTAGAGCTTATCGAACTAATTATGCAACACAATCTCTAAAATATCAGATACCAACTCTTTTCAACAATTTTCTTCAGGAAAATATAGACATTCTTAACATTCACCTCAAACATTTAAAACAACTTTTTTTTCCTTCATGATAATTCAGAACACTATTTTTGTAATGTCCTTATTATTTTTATATCTTAAGCAATGTGCAGCTGTAGCATAGTTTTGTGTCCTTATCGCTATTTTCAATGCTCAGCGAATAAGAACCTAACCGTTTTTTCCTTTGTTTTCCTATGTCAAATGATGTGCTAGACATTTTTATGTGCCTTCATTGCTTCACGTCATAATGTGCTGTGCTACTCATGCTCCTTCCGTACCCATAATTTCTTCATTGTGTACATTGTCGACTTGGCCTATCACTGCATTTTGTGTTTGCTCATAACCGAAATTTGTTTTTCTTTTGCGCAGATACTTGAATCTATTGTACATTTGTAACTATTGTCTTCATTATTCCTTGTTACTAGTTTCTGATCGGTGTTCGGTCTGTGTTCACTGCTGTTTTGCCTTTGAGGGGATAAGTGTTCGAGAGACGACTACAGCAGCTGCCTTGACTTGGCTATGGTTTCCCGATGCCTTATCAGCAACGCCCTGTAGTTTTCGGATATTGAAACCCGTGCAAGTGACCATATCCCTACATATCTGATCATTACTGGCCTTACCAAATGCACCTCTTCCACATGCATGCGGCGCATTGATGGGTCAGTGTTTCAAGCACTTATGGCAGATGCGTGCAGAGAAGGTTCATCCGCTAGTTTGGAAGGGAAAATTAAGGAGGCCATAGAAAACTCGATATGGTTATTCACCCCAATTACAAAATACATGGAATTAGATATGCAATTGCAGCGCCTGCGATCACTGCGACGGAGGGCAGAGCGTTGACACCGACGCACAAAGTCGAGGCTTGATCTCAGAGATGCGAGGCGCATGCAATAGAAAATTCAGCGCCAAATTCAAGTCCTCTAGGCAGAACGTTGGAGGTCATTCTGTGAAACGCTTGATCCACGGAAACCTTTTTAACGCATCTGGAATGACGTTCGTGGCCTTCGAACATCCCCTCACCACTTGCATCCTTTCAGGTCTCTTGCACTCTACAAACGACTGGGCGAGTTCGAGGTAGCTGAGGATTTATGCGCTAGGGTAGCAGGACCATCCACCCCATCTACAACGCTGCATAGCAGCGATGTTCCTGCTTCTCGGGATTCTGGGATGGTCCTTCCCTTCTCTGTGGAGGATCTTGACGCCGCACTGGCTTGTTGCAGATGCTCATTATCGTCGGTACCCGAGCGTGTGCAATACTTTGCACTTCCAAACCTTGGACAAGAAGCTAGGCGTGTTTGTGTTGGAGTATTACAACAAATCATGGAGTGAGGGCACAGCTCCAAACAGATGGAAGGCCAATCGTCTAATTCCGCTCCTGAAACCAGGCAAATTCCCTCTTGACCTGAGACCATACCATCCAATTACGCTGGCTAGCTGCGTTGGCAAAGTACCGCAAAATATGGTACTTACACGTATTGAGTGTTACCTGGAGCGCTACTGCACATATCCGGCTATAATGTTCGAGTTTCAGCGTGGACGCTCTTCAACTGACAAAGTAGTCGACCTGGAGTCATCCGTCCAACGCCAAAAACATTTGAAGCCCTTGACGGCGGCATTGTTCATGGATATAAAGGGCGCATACGGCAGTCTAAAACACCAGGCTGTTTTGGACTCTCTGGAAGCTGCCAAGCTTGGTGGTCGCGAATACTGCTGGATACGCAGTTATTTATGCAACAGATCTCTCTTTGTGCAGACTGAAGATGGCCCAACGTATCATTTCAATTCCCGTGTAACCCCGCAGGGTGGAGTGCTTAGCCCAACGCTGTCCAACCTTACACTTGTCGGGCTTCTCGATATGCTACCACAGTCGGTGCAACCCTCCATCTATAAGGACAAAATGTGTATCTGGGCAGCCAGAGTTACGCGCCCACAAGTTCGAGCGAGACTTCAAAAGGCGTGAAGTATTCGTGCTGCCTACCTCCACCTGCAAGGCCCGGCGCATCGTTTACGAACACTATACATATCCATCGCGCCATTCTGCCGTCCCAGTTTACACTCGCCTGTAGATCGTCCTCGCCACTTTGGAGCCTGCACAATCCCCGTGTGCTTCTTTCAATACCTGGCATGAGGAAGAAGACCGATTTATCGCCGATAGAACTAAAACAATCACTCTTGAATATTTCCATGAGCACCATGCAAACCGAATGCACGTCTACACCGAAGGCTCAGAGAACCCTATCAGTTCTTCAGGATCCGTGGTCATCTCCGCAAGGACTACAGAAATTAAAGTAAGGATAGCTCACCAGACTTCTTCGACGGGTGCAGAACTCGCCGCTCTTCGTGTCGCCATCGAACATATCAACCAGCAGAGCCCTCAGCAGGGGTCTATTTTCACCGACTCCAAAGCTGCCCTTCAAGGCTGACAAGCTGCTCTTCGCCGTGGAGCCCATGAACAACTGGTCGCGGAAATTCTACCACTACATCACTCTGCCATCAATAAAGGACATGACATTGTCTACCAATGGCTACCGGGGCACAGTGGCATAGCAGGCTATGATCGCGCAGATGAGGTGCGCGAACTGCTCACCACAACGGCGATTTTGTGTTGATTCCCGTTTCGAGATCAGACGCAGCGGGCAGGCTTCGCGAACTTGCGCGGGACATCACGCCTGCCGCGTCGAATTCAGGCCAATTTCACAATTCAAGTTTAAAATCATTGGACCCAGATTTGCAGCTCCGGCTTCCATCCGGCCTACTACGACGCCAAGAAACTTTGCTGTGTCGCCTCTGGCTTGGAGTAGCTTTCACCAACCATTACTCTTTCTTAATCGGTATGGCTGATAACCCTGCATGTGCCACCTGCGGGTACGGCGAGACTATATCCCACATTCTTTGTGACTGCCCTACCTACAGCACCGAAAGGCAGTCTCTCAGCGGTTCGTTAGACCGTCTAGATCCACGCCCACTGACGGAAAGGAAGATTCTCGGCCACTGGCCGCAGCGGTCATCGGCGGTGAAGGCCTCCAAGGCACTGCTCTGCTTCTTGTGAACTTCTAGCCTGCATGATAGCCTGTGACTTTAACGAACGCTGACTTTCCATCGTGACATCAATTTCATCCTACTCTCCTTTCTCTCATTCTTTTATCCCCTCACCCCTTTCACCCGTGTATGGTAGCAAACTGATTTTTATTCCGGTTAACCGTCCTGCCTTTCCTCTTCTTCTTCCTCCTCGATACCTCTTGTACATCCATAATGCTCTACACTTCAATATCGCGTCATCTCATCGTCCTTTCACCCTATTAGTCTTTTCGTGATTTGCCATTTATATCATTTCTTCGTTTTCAATGCCAGAAGGTACTTGTATTCTACCAGCCACATGGCCGCATGGGTATCTCATGGCCTTGTATTCTGAGCACCTGATTGGAGTAATCGTTGAATATCATTACGTCTCATATATGTGCGCTTAAAGTACATCTTACAGCGTTTCCTTCGACCCCACAATAATTAACCAGACATGGTTTTCGGGACGAAGAAAGAAGACACGCACACTGCACGTTAGCATTAGCATATACTAACCACGGCCGCCGCTGCTCTAGAACGATTCCGCCTATTTTGTACAAGAGACAAGAACCAAGATTTCTGCCTTGTAACATGTGTTCCATATTTATGATAGAAATAATGAACGACAGCGAGGATAAACGACAACCCTGCCTTAAATCTTTTTTACACGTCGACTGTTGCGCACTTACCCCTTTGAATGAAATTTTAGCTTTACTGTTTTGTATGTTTTCTTTATGAATTTTATTACATCATAACTTTTTTTTGTTTTTTTCTCTATGTTAGCATGAGTGTTTAGACAAGAAATGTATGCATATGGAGGTATTTCTCCACCTGCTGCCTGATCAGCCAACAAGCAAAATGTGCTTAGGCAGATCAGAATTTATGAATGTGTACGCATACAGACAAATAAAATTTTGATTTGATTTTGAAAAAAAAAACTGATGCCTTTAATTTGCGTATGCTCCGCAGGAGCTTCGGATTTATGTTGTCGTGCGCACCCCTTATGTCCAAGAAGGCTAAATACGGAGCTCTCTTTTCGTCCTAGCTACTTATGAATTCGGGAAGCACGAACAGGCCATTATCTAAACGTCTACCGCTTCTGAACCTGTTCTGAAGTCCTCCAAGTATCTTATTGCTCTTGCTCCACGTCGACATATTTATTTTCAGTGTTTGCGTTACGAGCAACCGAAGCTACTGTAATCGGCCTGGTGGCTATTTAGTCGCCCTTATTTCCTTTCTCTGCGCAGATAAAATTTTTCCTATTTAGTGGCCAGCTGTGCCGAATTTGCTTTTTTTACATGACTGCTTCTAGCGCTTTCTACAAAGTTTCCTTTTGGGCTAAGACCAAGTTTATCAGTTAGCTTTCTTGAAATGTTCATTCCCGCAGTTGTGCATTCAGGAATACTCGAGGGCAGACCCAATGCGGCCACGCCCCGGCACCTTGGGCAAGCTTTTTTTCTTTTTCTGCATTCAAACTCCATTTACTACTCTCCCGCACTAGTCTGCTATTCATAAAATAGCACTGCTCCCCGTTTCAAGAAAGTTTCTCGGCAGATATTCAAGAACGTGTTTAAGGGCGCGTCATGCCTTCATACAGTAGCTGTACACATGTGCAGCCACAGCAGGACACCGGAGTGCACACGCTAGCGTAAAAAAAGAAGCATAGCAACAAAAGAGCAAAGCCTTTGCGTGCAGCCCAACACACAGCAACGTAAACGTCGTTGAAAGTATGTGTTTTAACACAACTTAATATCTCACACGAAATTAGTTTAAAAGTCGCATAAATGAAGTAGACATGATCATGTGTATGTACTGCGCTCGGTTACCTGCTCACAAAAGAAGCAGCGGAAATAAGGCACCGGAAATAAAACAGGAATCGCATGCCACTCTCACAAATCACAACAAATTTACACAACTTCACAGAGAGAAAACATTCGCACAAGAGTTTTGGTAAACACAGTTCAGAGAATTCACCACAGAGGGATGCAGTTTGAGATGGGACAGAATACATGAGGACGGGGAATTCAGGTAGAAAGGCAGCACTTTTGCGTCACTGCGCAGTGTAAAAGAGAGCACATGTTAAGTATGTTTACGCAATCAAACGCCAAAGCAACGTCCGCCTACAAGTCACTTAACAGTGATTAATGTAAACTACTGAGGTGCTGACACTCTACCACTGGGTTCAGTTTATATCCATGCGGTCCTGCCTTTAGAGAGATGGGAATGCACCGTTCCTCATTCGTCTCACATGCCGGATTTTTCCTGCTCTAAGTATAATACCACTCTCTTGGAATACATATCAGACTCTTCCTGCCTGAATTGAAGCGAGGGCGCTTCCAAAGACGTAGTTTGCGCGATGTGCTTCGGCGCCCATTATCATTCTTTCCAACATGTGTCTCTACTGGTGGGGAAAAGCATTCAAAATAACTTCTCGTTCCATATTTATGTTAGAAATAATGAACTGCAGCGAGGATGAACAACAACCCTGCCTTAATTCTTTTTAGACATTGACTGTTGCGCACTATCAGTTCTCGGAAACCATGACATTCCTTTTACCCCCTCCACCCCCACCTTCTGGCTTTCTCTGAACTCGAGCCATTCCCCCCCCCCCTGCCTTGTCCTTCCTTGGAAATGCCCCCCCCCCCTTTCTTTCTCCTTCCAGTGCCAGCCTATTTTGTTTGCCTTGTTCTCATTTCTCTGTGCCAGGCTGACTAATCCTCTTATCTGAGTTTTACAGGTCCACCCAGCGCCTCCGCCCCGTCGCAGCCCCTTCAAAGCCTTTGTTCATACACACCCCCCGGATATAACCTCCCTCCCCTTCCTGACACGCATCCCCTCTCACACCACTTTCCTTCCCCACCCCCGGGGCCTTCCTCCTCGGAGCGAAGACCCTATTTAATCCCTGGCAATGATGAACGCTTTGCCCAGACGAAGACAAGTCCCCTTGTCGAAACGTTGGCTCAAGCAACCTGAGGTTTTCCCCTCCCTTGTTCATTTTGTGATCGCCAAGGACCATCTACCACACCCTCTCTTTACCATGGACTCTCTTTATAAAGGCGTTTGGGATTGTTTCAACAGTTTTTAATAATCGAAAAGCCACGGCCAGTCGTTGATCTCTTCCGGGTTTTTAATGGATGCGAATCTATTCATATCATCGCAGACGTCCAGCACGGCGTTCCGACGACGTACAACTTTGTTGTAATAGCCTTGACTAAATACATAAACCACGGACACCGCATCCGGCGTGTGACGGTCTGCTCTGGTTTCGGAAGAGTTTCTAGAAGTGAAGAATACTCCACTTCCGGTCTTCACAGGCCCATTAGCTTGGTGCTTCAGGAAGAAAGCCTCAGCCAGTAGCAGGAAAGCTCATGTTCTCCGTACTCACTATTGCGTCTTCACAGGTGTTGCGTTTCGTGCTCATTGCACTTTCTTGCACTCTTTCCAAATCAAGGGTACCCAAGCTCGCCGTGTAATACCTTAGCCATGTACTGGCATATCCACCTTCACTGCGACAGTTTGCACAGCTTCTTTTGCACTGACACAAGTGCACTGAGGTCACTGTCACACTCCGATATGGGGTGACTACGCGAGGACAGCACTCAGCACATGCCTTGTTTTCTTTGTGGCCTGCCTCTTGGAGCTCCGATTAGTGGTTTAGTGAAAGGAAAGTCCCATCATCAACACGGCTTGCTGGATCTCAAAACTTTCATGTCTATTACATTAGGCACCAGTGCTAGGCCGAGCGACGTTGTCAGCGGGTTCGGCCTTTCAGGCATATCAACACCAGTCACACAGCTGATTACAGCACCACTTAGTGGCACGTTTCTTTCTTGCGATATCAAACGCTTACGGAACTCCCAGGCACATAGCATGTCGGCCACAATAGCTGCTCTAGATATCGAATTTCTTACTCCAGATCCGACTCTCCAGAGCTTCTAGCTCATCCAGGTCTATGCACAGCTGACATTCTTATCAGTCTAGAAATTCCATTAGTGGCAAACCTGGCTGCTCGCTCAGACGCATAGCTTTTCCGCATATATCCGGATATAATGTCCTGGTTTCGACGTGGACACTCTTCAATTGACAACGTGGTCGCCCTAGTGTCATCCGTTCAGCGCCAAAAACATTTCAAGTTCTTGACCGCATCATTGGTCCTGGATATAAATGGCGCACACGACAATGTAACTCACCAGGCTATTTTGGACGCTCTGGAAGCTGCCGAGCTTGGTGGTCGCGTATTCAGCTGGATACACAGTTATTTATTCAACAGATCTCTCTTTGTGCCGACAAAGGAAGGCCCAACATCTCATTTCACTTCCCGTGTAGTACCGCACGGTGGAGGGCTCAGCCCAACGCTGTTCAACCTTGCACTGGTCGGACTTGTCGATATACTACCACAGTGAGCGCAACTCTCAAACTATGCGGATGACATCTGCATCTGGGCAGCCGGAGTTACGCGCCCACAAGTTCGAGCGAGACTTCAAAAGGCTTCAAGTATTCTTGCGTCCTACCTTCACCAGCAAGGCCTACAGATTTCAACCGAAAAGTGCTCGCTGGTTGCCTTTACACGAAAGAACATGGCTCCTTATACCGTATGCATAAACGGCACAGAAATAGTTCAGGAGAGCAAGCTGCCGGGCTAGTTGGTGAAGCATGTTAAATTGAATTCAGCGCAAAAAAACAGACAAGGGACAAAGAGAGACACACTGAGACAACACAGCGCTCGTGTTGTCTCAGTGTGTCTCTCTTTGTCCCTTGTCTGTTTTTTTGCGCTGAATTCAATTTAGCACAGAAATACCCTACGTAAAGAACCATCAAACGCTTACGGAACTCCCAGGCACATAGCATGTCGGCCACAATAGCTGCTCTAGATATCGAATTTCTTACTCCAGATCCGACTCTCCAGAGCTTCTAGCTCATCCAGGTCTATGCACAGCTGACATTCTTATCAGTCTAGAAATTCCATTAGCGGCAAACCTGGCTGCTCGCTCAGACGCATAGCTTTTCCGCATATATCCGGATATAATGTCCTGGTTTCGACGTGGACACTCTTCAATTGACAACGTGGTCGCCCTAGTGTCATCCGTTCAGCGCCAAAAACATTTCAAGTTCTTGACCGCATCATTGGTCCTGGATATAAATGGCGCACACGACAATGTAACTCACCAGGCTATTTTGGACGCTCTGGAAGCTGCCGAGCTTGGTGGTCGCGTATTCAGCTGGATACGCAGTTATTTATTCAACAGATCTCTCTTTGTGCCGACAAAGGAAGGCCCAACATCTCATTTCACTTCCCGTGTAGTACCGCACGGTGGAGGGCTCAGCCCAACGCTGTTCAACCTTGCACTGGTCGGACTTGTCGATATACTACCACAGTGAGCGCAACTCTCAAACTATGCGGATGACATCTGCATCTGGGCAGCCGGAGTTACGCGCCCACAAGTTCGAGCGAGACTTCAAAAGGCTTCAAGTATTCTTGCGTCCTACCTTCACCAGCAAGGCCTACAGATTTCAACCGAAAAGTGCTCGCTGGTTGCCTTTACACGAAAGAACATGGCTCCTTATACCGTATGCATAAACGGCACAGAAATAGTTCAGGAGAGCAAGCTGCCGGGCTAGTTGGTGAAGCATGTTAAATTGAATTCAGCGCAAAAAAACAGACAAGGGACAAAGAGAGACACACTGAGACAACACAGCGCTCGTGTTGTCTCAGTGTGTCTCTCTTTGTCCCTTGTCTGTTTTTTTGCGCTGAATTCAATTTAGCACAGAAATACCCTACGTAAAGAACCATCCGTTTCTAGGAGTAATCATCGACCGAAATCTGCGGGACATCACGCTTGCCGCGTGGAATTCCGGCCAATTTTGCAATTCACGTTTAAAATTCCTGGACCCAGATCTGAAGCTCCGGCTTTCATCACTCCTACCACGACGAGAAGAAACTTTGCTGTGTCGCCTCTGGCTTGGTGTAGCTTTCACCAACCATTACTCATTCTTAATCGGTATGGCTCATAGCCCTGCATGTGCCATCGCCGGGCATGATGAGACTATAGCCCACATTCTTTGTGACTGCCCTGCCTACAGCGCCGAAAGGCAGTCTCTCAGCCTTGCGCTGGAGCCCCTAGATCCACGCCCACTGACGGAAATGAAGATTCTCGGCCACTGGCCGCGGCGATCGTCGGCGATGAGGGCCTCCAAGGCACTGCTCCGCTTCTTGAGAACTTCTGGCCTGCATGATAGGCTGTAACTTCAACGAAGAGTGACTTTTTAGAGTGACTTAAATTTTCTGCTACTCTCCTTTCTTTTATCCCCTCACTCCTTTCCCCCCGTGTAGGGTAGCAAACCGATTATTCTTTCGGTTAACCTCCCTGCCTTTCCTCTTCTACCTCCTCCTCCTTCTCCGGCTTCATTACCGCGACTCTCGGACGGACACGAACCTATCCCGAAGAGAGGGAGGTATCCTGGCAGGCTCGCCAGATTGTGATGACGAGGCCTCGAGACACTCTTGTGGATGCGTGTCGCCAGAGTCGGTAAAGCTGCTCGGATGGAAGCTTCAGCGTGGCGGCAATGGGAAAGAAGATCTGCGCGGGTGCGAGCCCTGGCAGGTGGTCCTGGCATGCGCTTAAGTGCCGGCACCTCGGATACGCTTCCTTCTTTTTCTGCACTTCAACTGCTCCTTCCACTACTCTCCCGCATTAGTGCGATATCCGCAATATGACACTAGGTTTAGTAGTAGTAGTAGTAGTAGTGTCTTTTATTTGCATTTAATATGGAAGGTAAAAGAATTTTTGCTACCCCGGCATGTGCTATCGCGGCTGGAAATACGTGAGCTGGGGCAGCGGACATAAAGGATAGCAGGCAGTGTGTATAAGTGAAAAGAAAGAGGTGAGGGGATAGTAGAAAGGACAGGGGAGGGGTACACTGACAGTAAGTCTATTTACATATATACATGATTTAGAGGTTCTTAAATATTGACTGCCTATTGGAGGACGCTTAAGCTTAGTCTAAGAGTGGGACGCGACAGCTTGTTGCAGCGTTGCCAAGGCGTCCACGGAACGCCATCGCCCGTTCGGCGCTACGCCTTGCCCGAAGGAAAGGAAACGACGCCTGTCTCACATCTCGGTGGACACCCGAACCGCGCCATAAGGAAAAATTGGTCAATTGGGAAATTGGTTTCTGAGGAAAGGAAATGGAGCAGTATCTGTCTCACATATCTCGGCGTACACTTTAACCGCGCGCCGTAAGGGAAGGTAGGAAGATGGGAGTGAAACAAGAAACAGAAAGAGGTACCGTAGTGGAGGTCTCCGGAATAATTTCGACCACCTGGGGATCTTTAACGTGCACTGCTATCGCAGAGCACACGGGCGCCTCTTGCGTTTCGCCTCCTTCGAAACGCGGCCACCGTGGTCGGGTTCGAACCCGGGTACTGGTGTTGCTCCGGCTCGATAGACGGGCGCCTTACCACTGAGCCACCGCTGCGGGTATGCCATAAGGGAATGAAAATGAAATGAAAATTGGTTTTAAGGAAAGTAAATACTCCTGTCTCTCATATCGTGGTGTACACCCGAAACGAATGGACACCACAGCATATCTCTGAAGCACACTTCTAAGAAACACCCGTATTCAGTAGACGCGCCTTTGTTCACTCCAGTCCATCGATCTGTCGTGGTGGAGTGGTTAGTGTGCTCGCCTAGCACAATGGAGGCCCTGGTTAGATTCTCCTACTCGACCAATTTCCTACTCGGTTTTATTTATTAATTATTGCATCTCCGATTTTTCGCTCACGGCCAACGCCGCCTACGACGACAACGGCTTTTCTGCGACACAGGGCCCTTAACACACTCGCGTTAAAATATGGACCATCACGCATAACTTCGGAAAACAGCAATTCTACCAGCACATTTCCGCAACGAATGTCGGCCTTTATACAGCAATGAAAAAAAAAAACGGCTGAGGCTCAACTTGGTTAAGCCTTGAGAATGCGAAGCATCATCGTGTCGCGTAATTTGGAGGCGCACAACCACAGCGACGGCGCGCGGTGGGCTCCCGTTTCTCCACTGTCGTGACGTCATCGTGTCACGTGGTGTGACGTCACGTATCACGTGATTTGGAGGCGCATAACCACGGTGAAGGGCTGAAGTGGTACCTAAAGTAGTATGCTTCGCATAAAAATGGAGGACGCTTAAGCTTCGCCTTTAAGAGTGGAACGCGACAGCGTCTTGCAGCGCTGCCAGGGTGTCCACGGAACGGAACGCAATCACCCGTTCGGCGAGACGCGTTGTCTGTTGGACAAAAAGAAGATTGGTTTTTTGAAGAAAGGAAATGATGCAGCAACAGTCTCAGTTGTCTTGGTGGACTCCCGAACCGTGCATGATACAGTTCAATTGAGCTGAAACAGTGCTAGGGCAGCACATGACGGAAATTGTTTTAGCCAGCTTTAAATTAAATGGAGGAGTGCGGAGTAAGCAGCAGAAATGAAATTCGTAACTACAACCCAAACAAAGATTTTGATGCAACGTCAATTAAACTGCGCCGACAATTACACGGAATCGATGGGCTTTGACTGGACACGTAAAAGAAAAGAGAGGTATGCCATGTCCTGCTAGGGGAAAACAGTGGTTTGCAAAGAAGCGAAGACAGCCGATGGCGGCAAACTCCAGTAGAAATTTGAAACCGGGGATAGTGTCACAGTGTACAAAGAGGACATGGAGAGATTTATTTGGTGGCGCTTGGCTCCGCTAGTCCCTTGCAGTTTGGTTATTCGGCTGTCTGCTTCTGCGCTGATGGCAAAATATTAAACGCGAACAAGAAAGCTGAAATCACGCAAGTTATTAGCTCCTGGATGCAAAAATACAACCTTGGTGTTATTCTATAAGCTTTGCATTTTCCATTGTCCATTTCGCGTTCATTCGGTCCTTTCTCAGTGGTCACTCACATATACCACCGGCTTTCAAGTGTCTGTGGCAAGCGACTTTGCCATTAGGTGGTTTGCCACCTGCCGTGGAGATTGGCTCCATATCGGATCAAACAACAGCCAGCCAGTCGCCTGCTTCTGACAGAGCTCGGGGATGCACCCCACCAGTGGTGGCGTATTGCATGTAATTTCAGCCACTAATATGGTCCATTCGTCAACCACCAAATGGCCGGGTTGCATGCCACAGACGCCTGAAAGTAGAGGGCATACCTGAGTCACCACTGAAGCAGGAACGAATGGAAGCGAAATGGACAATGGAAAACTGACAGCTTATTGATTACAGCCATAAGTTTAATAACTCCTCTAAAGTAGACTCTTCGCGCCTTCAAAGTGAACTTTACCAGCGCTGGTACAGAGCTTCCCTTTGCTAAAATCTTATGATTATTATTGTTTCAGTTGTAATGCTCGCGTTTGATTACCTGCTGATATGCTTCTTATGTAAAGATAAATTTTCATTGATATATTGAGGTTGACTTTCATGCGGTTCTAAAAAATGAGATAATTTTGCTGCCGCGGAAGGGCTCTTTATGATGGTGATGACGGTGACCATTAGTGCTGTTTCTGCATTCCGCAAGGAGTGCCGGAGCGAGTTACCTCGCTAGCACTTGACCAAACTAGTGCCCAGTAGTAGTTTTCTGCAAATTAGACAAACACGGCTGGTCTGCTTCTCTCTTTTTTTGCAGGGAGCTTAGGCAGGGTGGATCTGAAAGCAACATCGTAGAGCCAAAACTCGAGCTGTCGGTGGCCAATGTGGCATCTGGGAGCGAAGACAGGAGGCACCACACCACTGAATTCTGCGTGACTAGATTCTGATCTCGAACACGCAACTCATTTCCCGCATTGCATCCGAAAACTTTTAGCGAACGTCGGAGGCTCTCCCCAATGGACGAGGATTCGCATTTCGCTGAACGCAAGAGCTTTGCACGAGAATTCAACAAGTGCCAACGCCAGACCTGTGATGCCGGCAACTAGTCGTTATTGGCATATAATCCCCGTTTGTTTCAGCGAGTAGCAATAAAATGGCGTGAAAAGTTGTCACCACTTTTTGTCGTCTGGCGCATCTCACGCGAGCACTTTAAAGTTACTGGTGTATTTTTGTGGGATGCGAAAACACCAGGAGAAATGTTTTGGGGGTAATCGAGCGCCAAAAGAAATTTTCACACGCAATTTGTCGAAACTGAACACACTGTTAAATAAGCCGGTGAAATCCGCTGATGTTCCACAAAATTCGCTGAAGTGTCAGTGAATTATTCCCAACTGCGGCCGCTATGAGCAATTTCATGTTTTTTGCTGACGGGTCTAACATAAAATTTAATAGAAAATAAACACCTACAATTTAATAATATGTAAACGAGGAGAGCAGGAAAAACTTCATCGAAGAAAAAGAAGATGCTTGGTAGGGTCTGGGTAGGGTCCTGTTTGATAAGGGCCTGTTTGTCCTACGGGTTATGGCTGGTCATACGCATCTCTTATCACTTAAAAGACTTGTTTTCCGTCTGTATATTGTTTGGTTTGGCGCCACATCACACGAAATGTGAAGAGTGGAGGGCAGGCCTGGCACCAAGGGCATTTGTCGGCGTATGATGTTGCGTGTATTTTATGTAGTCTCTCGAGATGCGGAGAGATGTTTGTTTTTATCTGGCGCCTGAAGAGGGCTTCTGGGGGATCTATTTCTTTACGAGGAGGAGGGAAGTGTCCGTGCTGAAGACGCTGAAACTCCAGACGTTCGTTGTGCTTGGAGGGCAAAGGGGGGAAAGTAGGTGTACCCGCTCGGCTGATGATGCCTGAAACGAAATTTTTAGTTAAACAAATTTACGTGAAATCCTCAGAACAAACCCCTATGTATACAGTGGAAATGTCTTTTAGTTGTACATATTTTAAGAGGTATCAGCTCTTAGTTCAGCGAAAATTTTGGTGCGCAATAATGTTTTTCTTCGAAGCAAGACACATTAATTGGAGAGACAAGAAGTATTGCTGACATACCAAACTGGGAGGCTCAGAGTTTTTGGCTTTCGTTTGCTAAGCCCAAGGACTTGTGATAGGATACTGGTCGTGGCGGCGGCATTCCGACTCACGTGAAACACACACCGCCGCGGTGGCTCAGTGGTTACGGCGCTCGGCTGCTGGCCCGAAAGACGCGGGTTCGATCCCGGCCGCGGCGGCCGAATTTCGATGGAGGCGAAATTCTAGAGGCCCGTGTACTGCTCGATGTCAGTGCACGTTGATGAACCCCAGGTGGTCGAAATTTCCGGAGCCCTTCACTACGGCGTCCCTCATAGCCTGAGTTGCTTCGAGATGTTGAACCCCAATAAACCAATAAACTAATCATGTGAAACACAAAGTCCCCTTTTTTCGTGCGATATCATTACTGGGTAACCAAAATCTTACAGCGTCCCTCATTGCACATGCAAAAATTTAGAAGATTGAACGTCGCAAGCCACACCAAATTCAGTGTGGATGGAACAGAGCGAAACTAGACGAGCGACAAAGAAGGCACACACAGAACAGTGCTTACTCGCCACAACTTTTTTATTGAGGAAAACAATATTTCTACATCAGTGTCGGGTGAGTCTACAGGGCCTACAACACATGCGAAAAGCACTTCCAAAGGGTCCCTCTAGATTTCATAAGCTACGCGGTGATCCTCAATCAAAAGTAGTACTATCCAACTTTCTTTTTTAATTTTTTTCTCCTACCCTTGTTAGAGTGATGAATTATCATGAAACAAAACATGTTTATCTACCAGCAGTAAAGAAGACTTTCTTACGTATTGCGTAGTTGTTTTCGGTACGGTTGTTTTCGGCAGTGTGGTGCAGATGCTGGGTCGATCACCACGGACCCCTCTCAAAAACGCTACAGCCGAAGAATCGCCGGATTGCCACCGTTGCCCGTGCAAATGCCCAAGGAAGAGAGAACCAAAATGCCATGAATACATCTCTGGATGGTCTTCTGGGTAGAGTTTCAGCTCTCGAAAATGATATGGAAGTCATAAAACGTAATGAGGCTGCTTGTGTATCTGCTCAACCACAAGCCGTTGATGATCTAGCGCGGAACTTGGCCGAGCTTAAGACATCGCTTGATGATGCGAACAACAGATCAAGAAGAAATAACCTGGTTCTTCTGGGTTTGGCTGACTCGGCTACAGAGGCATGGAGTGAATCTGAAGAGAAGGCTCGTGCCTTCTGTCTAAACCAGTTGGGTGAGCCCGTTCATTCAGAAAGTATTGAACGTGCACATCGTATTGGCCAGTTCCAAGACGATAAAAACCGCCCGATAGTCATTCGGTTCTGCAACTTTAAAGACAAGGAACGCATTTTGTCTTGCGGAAATAAATTGAAAGACACAGACTTCGCGATCCGCGAAGATTTCACCCGGGCGGTGCGGGTGGCTCGAGCTAAGCTTGTAAGCTATGCTCGTGCCAAGAAAGTTACTTTCAAACTTCGTTATGACAAAATGCTTATCAACAAAAAGTGGTTCGTTTATAACCCACTTCAAGACCAGGTTATAGAGCATAAACCTTAGCTAAAGGCCAGGCAGCTGCGCAATGGGTTTCAGCCGCTCATTCACTGCAGTCTTGCCGGGATTCAGTCCATATCTGATCTTACTATACTGGTGGTGAACTGCCGTAGCATAAAGAATAAAACTGATGATTTTGCCACGCTTATTTCCTCAGTCCAACCGCATGTAGTCATGGGTACTGAATCCTGGCTGGACGATTCGATTCACAGCTCCGAGGTCTTTCCAGCAGATTTTGAAGCTTACCGTTGCGATAGACACTCACGTGGAGGTGGCGTTTTCCTGCTCATTCACTCGACTCTTCGCTGTTCTGCTCTGCCGGAACTTAATGGCTGCGAAGAATCTGTTTGGCGGAATCTACATTTAGAGAACGGGCAGCTGCTTACGCTTGGCTGTTTCTATCGTTCTCCTATGCGGGCTAATCCAGATGTATTTGTATCCCTTTCTGAATTCATAAGTAAGATACACAACGATTACATCATTGGAGGTGATTTCAACATGCCTGAAGTTACATGGGTTGACAATAAACCAGCCCTTACCAACCTGTCAAAGCTGTACGTTGATTTCCGCGACCTCATTATTGCAAACGACCTGTATCAGTTTGTTAAGGAGCCAACCAGGTCATGCCATGGTTCCTCGTCTGTTCTAGATTTGCTTTTTTCTAACCGAGATTCACTTGTGCGCGATAGTTATATTATCCCAGGTATCAGTGACCACGACTGTGTCGTTGCACACGTGCCAATGACCCAGCCTTCAGTGCCACACAGGCACCCCAGGAAAATTTTCTTCTATGATAGAGGTGATTACTCATCACTATCTAGCGAGCTTGCCAACTATTTACAAGACTTCATATTCATGAGCCAGCGTTTCGATGCTACTGCGCTGTGGGACATGTTTAAGCAGAAGCTTGATGTGCTCATCGACAAATATGTTCCTTTCAAAAACATATCAGCTAAGCGGCGCAAGGACAAGCCGTGGGTAACTCGGGAAACTAAACTATTGATTAAGAAAAAGCGTCGTCTCCTAAACACGTACAAAAAATACCGGGACGCAAAAGTTCTTGAAAAGGTACGTGCTCTTGGAAGAGACATAAAAGTTGAAAATAAAGCTGCGAAAAAAAGATACATGAATGAGTTAGGTGCTAAAATTCAGAGTAATCCAAAAGAACTGTGGAAATTTCTTAAAGTTAATGGCCGTGAATCAGTTGGTATTCCAGCACTGAATAACGGCGCTGAACCTATAACTGATGATTTTGATAAGGCATGCTGTTTCAATGATTATTTTAAGTCTGTTTTCGCAGCAAACTCGCATCATGAAATGCCAGTCATGGATGCCCATGTGCAAGAGACAATGCCTGAGCTAACAGTTACATACAACGGTGTGTTAAACCTGCTGAATAACATAAAGGTGTCTTCGGCAAGCGGGCCCGAAGATGTTCCCGGTCATGTCTTGAAGGTCTGTGCTGAAAGCATTGCTCATTACTTAGTTATTCTATACTCGAAATCGTTAGATACAGGAATAATACCCCAGCAGTGGAAAAACGCTAACGTGGTGCCCATTCATAAGGGTGGTCCTAAAAACATAGTTGCTAACTACAGGCCGATTTCGCTTACAAGTATTAGTTGCAAAACGCTTGAACACATAATATATAGCGCATTGATGAAGCATTTGGAACAAAATGAATTTTTCACTCAAGCTCAGCATGGTTTCAGATCAGGTTACTCGTGTTCGACGCAGCTCTTAGAATTTAGCCATGATATTTTTTCATCATTTGACAAGGGTCTACAAACGGATTGCATTTTTTTAGATTTCAAGAAAGCGTTTGATTTGGTACCTCATGATTTACTACTGTATAAATTATCTTTGATCAAGATTCCAACTTCCCTTCTAAACTGGCTTCAATGTTACCTGCAGGGACGCAAACAACGTGTATTGATTAATGGGTCCCAGTCTGATTATGTTCCTGTATCTTCGGGGGTACCACAGGGGTCTGTTTTAGGACCTCTGCTGTTTCTAGTTTATATTAATGACATTTCTAAATATATGACCTGTAAAATACGTTTATATGCTGACGATTGTGTTGTCTACCATGTTATTAACAGTTCTTCAGATTCTTGTCATTTGCAGTGCAACTTGGACCGCATACAACAATGGTGTTTGAAGTGGCAGATGTTTCTGAACCCAATAAAATGTCAGTTCATTTCTTTCACGCGCAAGCATCACCCTTTCTTGGCTGAATACAAACTAGATTCTACCCGACTTTCCAGAGTTACTAACTATAAATACCTCGGCGTTTACTTTTCGTCTAATCTCACTTGGAATGAGCACGTCGAGCACGTTTCTGCTAAAGCTTATGGCATGCTAAATTTTCTAAGAAGAAATTTTAAAATGGCACCACTAAAAGTTAAAGAGCTTCTTTATTTTACCTATATTCGGCCAATATTGGAGTATGCTTGTGTTGTTTGGCACCCCCCTACTTTAAATTTAACAGACATGCTTGAGCGTGTTCAGAACTTTGCCGCTCGGTTTGTTTCAAGTAATTATGATTTTAACAGCAGTGTTACTAACATTAAACTAACGCTGGGATGGGAGCTGTTACGGAAACGCCGTACCAACTCCCGGTTAGAAATGCTGTATAAAATCTTTCACCGAAAAATAAAAATAGATAAAGAAAATTATTTACTTCCACCGCATTTCAGGTCAAACAGACTTGACCATGGATGGAAGATTAGAGAAATTAAATGCAAAACTAACACTTATCAAAACGCATTTTTCCCATCTACCATTCATGACTGGAATCGCCTGCCCCATGAAATTGTTGAGTGCCGTTCAGAGTCTATGTTCCGCGCGTTGCTGTCGGATGTATGAGTGCGCAGTTGGCTTTCTTTTTTCTTTTTTTTTTCGTCATGTCTTTTTGTTGTTTCATATTTCATTCATTTTGTACTTGCTGTGTCATGCCTTGTTGTATTGCTTTTTTTTTCCTCTTTTTTTTCCGGCCTAATCTCCTGTTATGTATCCTCATTCCCCCTGCAATAATGCCTTCGGGCGCTGCAGGTATTTCCAATAAATAAATAAATAAATAAATAAAGCACGTCCGACCGGCCCAGCAACGGCCGCTTGGCAGCACTACCGTGAGCCACGGACGTTTTCCGGGAAGGCTGGTGAAGACGTGGATGATTGGCTCACTAATTACAAGCGGGTGAGCAAATACAACGGCTGGGATGCCACTCTTTAGCTGGCCAATGCCGTTTTCTTTCTCGATGGCACCGCGCTAACTTGGTTCGAAAACCATGAGGCATCAATAACGAGTTGCGACCTATTCATGGAAGAGCTCCGCAGCTGCTTCGGGGACACCGTTGCCAAACGAAAATGCGCTGAGCAGTCTTTGCTTCAGAGAGCGCAAGTGCCTGGAGACACCTGCACGACTTACATAGAAGAGGTCTTGAAGCTGTGCAAAGTCGTTAATCCCAGTATGTCCGACGAAGATCGCGTTGGCCATCTCCTTAAGGGCATCGCAGAGGCAGTGGACGTCTACAGCTTTCTTATCAGTAAAAAAAATTTAGACTCGCCCACGGATATCATAAAGCACTGCCGCACCTTTGAAGTTCTAAAGCTGCATCGAATTACTCCCAAGTTCGGCCGCCTGCCTAACGTAACCACCGCCGCCAGCGTGGATTTCCACGAGCCTGTGAATGCTGCGACTCTCCCTGACGTCATTCGTCAAATCGTGCGTGACGAACTATCCCGGTATCAAGATCTTGGGCGCCGCAGTGAAGTCTCGTATGAGAGCTGCTCTCTGCAGGCGGCTCCCGCCTACCGCTCCTCCCCTTGGAGTTTGTCCAGTCAGGCCCCTACCAGTGCTACTCGAATTGATTACAGCGACGCTCCCCGGATCACCTGCCCCAGCCCCAGTGCGCCAGCTCATCCGCAACGCCACCTGCGGCAGCCGGACTACGATGGCTGCTTCGACACTGGCTACGAGGAGTGTTATCCCGAGTACCCCGCACCTCCACCACACTGTTACAGGTTCTATTTACAAATACTATTTACAAGGCAGGTCGAGAAGAGCCTGGTGCGCCGGCGGAAGGATACTGGACTTCCTCTTTTTCTTCCAGCCTGCGCACATCTTCTTTGTTCCTCAGGGCCCATGCGTAGCACGTGACAATATATTTCTATTGGCCTTGCTTTTTTTGCTCGGTGGCGAAACAAGATGCTTGCGAGTGTTACAAAGGGGCTTCATTTTTTACCTAGGTGGCCAACGACATCAGGAAGCGATTGAAGCTAGTGTAAGACGTGAGAAGAAACATCCAAATTACATGTTCGCCAGGCCACAGTGGCATAGGCAATGGAAACGCAACTGCGCAAGCAGGTGGCGTTCATCTAACGTACAACGCGTCACAGCTAAACTTTCTACCGAACTCGGTAGATGGAATTCTCTACCGCAAGCTGTTCAATGAAGGCTCCCCCGGCAGAGCAGTTACGCACTACGTTCGCATCAAAATAAAATCAGACAAGAGATGTCTGATGTTGAAAGGAACAGCAACGTCGGTGCGTGACGCAAGAATAGCTCACTCGGCCACAAGAGATCGTCTTAAGCAAAGTTATTGCAAACGCCGCGTACATCCCGAACATGCTTCACAAGTGGTCTCTTGAGAAACACGAAACACCTATGCACAACAGATGTACCTACTGCTGAAAACACCGTAGAGCAGATCTACACGATGATATTTAGACTTACCTCCCTTTCTCGCAATAGAGCCACAAAATTCAGCGCCTGCCACATGACGACATGGTCACTGTAGCAGGCCAGATGTAATCAAGCTAGTAGTGTAAGAGAGGTAGACTTACGGTGCACAGCTGTAAAGAGGAGTGAAAAGGAACGACTACAAGTTGCCTCTGCACCTACGCCTACAGCCCCATTCTTCGTAATTACACAGCAGCGGCCGAGGGCCATCCCTCTCTTGTAATAAAGGCTTTATTCATTCACCCACTGTAAAATATCTTGAAAAAGGAAGTTCAGGCTACTCCTTACCCATGCAAGTATATCGTTTCGCCACGGACATGAAGCAACAAGAGAACTAATAGAAAATTATTTCGTCCGAAGAAAATATCGCAGTGTGTAAGCCGACCTGTTTTCTTGATGTTGATAAAGACGTTGATAAAAGCCATTAAGTTATTATCAATGCTGCAAACTTTTATATGCCGCAGTTTTGTACATACTGCCACTCTTGGTTGTGGAGGTTTGTCTGTAAGCTGAGATAATGTTTTGTAGAAAGAATACACTGCCTATTTTGGCACCAGTAAAAAAGTTGGTTGCTGGGCATTATTTCGCCTTCAGACACCGTAATTCATGCTGGGTTATTCTGTGATGTACATCTCAGTAAGAATGCTGCAGGTATTTTATATAACTGGGAAGCATCCTGTTCCCAATGATCTCTCAGTGTTGATCCGAACCGAGAGCTTAGGGAAGGGCAGTCAACCGCTATTGTATCATTTTACCATGCAAACGTCCGTCTAACAGACCTTATAAAACATATTTCATAGCAAAATTTGGACAACTGCATTTGAACGTGAGGGTGAGCCGTTCGCGCAACGGAGCAACGGCATGCTTCCACGCGAGGCCAGCGTACGTGGTAGTCCGAGGCGCGGCCACAGTGCGGTGTAGATCTCGCCAAAAGTTCAAATAGTATGCTCCTGATTATATTTGCTAGCCCGCTGCTTATGACTGCAATCCCGCGGTCCTTTTCCAGCGCCAAAATACTTGGACCACAGTCATTTCGTCCGGGCCGTCTTAGCGTCAGGTGAAATTGCCTAACGAACGTCCTGTCGTATGGTGTTGGTCACTACTGAAATGGCACGCCCCTACTGCGGGAAGTTGGCCACGATATGTTGCATTCCTAGAGCAGATGCGAAATTGCTACTCTCAGTTGAGCCGAACGTGGGGATACCTCACCGGCTACAGGGGCAAGTTTACAATACAGTCGTGAAGCCGGGTGTATGATATATGCGAGAAAGCTGCTGAGAAGACCGCGATCAGATTACTTAAATCGATTTGTAAAGTAACCATGATGAATTGAGTTCCAAATACCACAAAACAGGCGCGGCAAAGGTGAAAAGCATACTACCAAAGCAGCCCCCTTGGTGAGTACCGCTAAGATAAAGCTGCTGTATACTTTTTTTTCTTGAGAGTCACTACCTGATCTAAGTAGATTTATCCCATACCACTTCCAGCACCTCGCGACCGATGGTGAACGGCTGTTTTCTTGCGAGACTGCTGATTAATACTTTGGTTTTCTGCACGTTAATTTTTAGACCCGTGTCTCTGCTATGCCTTTCTAGCTCATTGGTCATACATCGCAGTTCACCTCCTGAACGACTTAGCAAAAGCGTATCGCAGGTTAGTTACGTATTTTTCATTAGCTCTTATGCCTAAATGTTCCCAATCCAGGCAGCGGAGTGCCTCCTGTAAACAGGCGGTGAATGTCTGGGCGACATCGAGTCTCCCTTCCTGGCACCCTTGTTAGAATTTTATTGCTGACTTTGTGGAGGACTATGGTAGTCGCTGTTGACATCTTTCCGTATTTTCACATACGGCTCTTATACACCCTCATTTCGCAATGCCTGCCTGATTGCTGAGGTTTACTCTCAATCAAATGATTTTTCCCAACTTATGAAAGCTATATATCGGGGTTGGTTATATTGTGCATGTTTCCCTATCACCCCATTGATAGGTGGTAGAGAAATCAGGAATCAACTCTACTAAGATGTTGGCGCGTGATGACGAGGGACTAAAATGAGCCGTAGGAAGCGTTTTAGACAACAACATTGCTTCGTTTCGGCTTTCAACATTTTCTGCCGGGTCGCAGAGTGGGGCGCTTGATAAGGACGGCGCTAAATGACTGCCTAGAATTAGCTCCATCCGGCCCGTAGAAAGCTTTGTGAGCGGCGCTTCGGAATATGACTCAGTCGAGTTGGGTGGAAGAAAGCGGGCCGCCTCCGGACCTGCACTTCGGCTATGGGCGGCCTGTCGCCGGGCAGAACTGGCCGGCACCCGAGACTCATCGTCGCAGCGCCGAGACACATTACACCGGCTAACTACTGCGGCACGTCCGCAGCCTCTGCTACCGGTGCCCCCAAGTCTGAGCGCCTTGACAAGTCAGCGCACCTACAAGCAACGCGCACAGCTGCGCAGCGTTCGCGGCAGCAGCCGCCGCTTCCTGCTGCAGACTACAAGGTCGTGTTCAGATCACGAGGCGGGCTGCAGCTGGACCTGCTTCCACCTCACAACTACGGGAAGCCATCCTTCAAGCGGCGTCCCAGCTACACGAACCAACGCGTACCCAAATCAGGCTACACCCCGTAAACAATACGTGCACCGTAAGCACGCCCATAAAAGCTGACGCGCTTGCCCTGGTTAGCGTAACCAGCATTGGGCAGCAGCGGTAGCGGAAGCATGGTCCAACGTTCCTGTGCCTAAACGCACCCCGCAATTCATTGCAGATAGCGCCGCCGTGCAAGTATTCCGGACGAACAACGTTGTCCAACGTGATCACCGCTGTTGCCACCGCTACATCGAGGACCACGTGAACAAATCGTCATCCAGTCCCGTCTACAAAAGCAACGACCCGGATCCCGATATCTTCACTTCTTGGGCAGCAGCGGTAGCGGAAGCATGGTCCAACGTTCCTGTGCCTAAACGCATCCCGCAATTCATTGCAGATAGCGCCGCCGTGCAAGTATTCCGGACGAACAACGTTGTCCAACGTGATCACCGCTGTTGCCACCGCTACATCGAGGACCACGTGAACAAATCGTCATCTAGTCCCGTCTACAAAACAACGATCCGGATCCCGATGTCTTCACTTCTTGGGCAGCAGCGGTAGCGGAAGCATGGTCCAACGTTCCTGTGCCTAAACGCATCCCGCAATTCATTGCAGATAGCGCCGCCGTGCAAGTATTCCGGACGAACAACGTTGTCCAACGTGATCACCGCTGTTGCCACCGCTACATCGAGGACCACGTGAACAAATCGTCATCCAGTCCCGTCTACAAAAGCAACGACCCGGATCCCGATGTCTTCACTTCTTGGGCAGCAGCGGTAGCGGAAGCATGGTCCAACGTTCCTGTGCCTAAACGCATCCCGCAATTCATTGCAGGTTTGTGAAAAACTTCGCCTCATTTCATTTGCTATTGGTCCAAATAAGCTACTGCTGCTGCTGCTGCTGCCCTTGGCGTCTTTTCTTGTTCGGTTTTTGGGCCGTCACTTCCTAAAAGTGCGTTATGCCTGATAAGTGCTCGTCCTGCCATGAAGTCTTTGATAAAGACGACTTGATAATGATATGTTCTGAATGTGACTTGCAGTTCCATCTTGGAAAGTGCAGTGGCATATCAGAACGGTCCTTTCGGCAAATGAAAGAATGAACTAGAAAAAAACAAAAATGCTCATCTTGCAAGCCTTCTGGAAGCGAACATGAAACACAAAATCCGTCTGAAAATATACAGGCAGAGCTAGCAGAAATCAACAGAAAGCTGTCCCTAATTCCGGCACTCGAAGCTAAATTGGATAAACTGATGAACTTGCAGGAAACTGTTGCAAGTATCGAGAAATCGGTCCATCATTTGTCGGATACTTATGACGACATAAGAACCACACAAAACAGGCACGACCAGGAAATTAGCGACCTGCGTCGACAGGTAGAGGCTATGGAAAGTTCCCCAGAACTGGAAACTGTGCGCGGACTAAAACAACAAATAAACGATCTAGAGCAATACAGTCGAAGGCAAAACATCGAAATCCACGGTCTTAAGCCACAAGAAGATGAGGACCTCTTGGAAGAAGTAAATAAAATAGCTCAGCACCTTGAGATCGCTGAACTGTCTAAAGATGACATTGAAGGATTGCACAGACTGCCCTCTAAACCCGGCAGGCCAGATGTAGTAATTGTCAGATTTGTGTCGCGAGCTCTCAGATCAAAATGGTTTGAAAGAAGGAAGCAGTTGCAGACTAAGAAACCTGGAGTCATATTCTTTGACAACCTGACGGCAACCAACAAGCGTCTGCGCTGGCTCGCCAAACGTAAAGCGAAAGAAAATGGGTATCAGTACGTTTGGATTTCAGAAGGGCGAGTCTTCGTGCGCAAATGCCCTGGTGCAACTGCTGTCAGGATCTCAAACGAAGATGACCTCGAACAAATTGTCTAGCGTTCAGTTCATGCACAGTGCGGCATCCAAATCAAATCATGGCCACTTACACGACTGAATCCTTTAACAGACTGTATAACAGTGAAAACTGGTTGCGTAGGAAGCACGTTGCTGTCTTTCATATGAACGCGAGAAGCCTCCGGAACAAACATGTGGAAATCGAAACATATCTTTCACTTATTGCATGTGCTTTTGACTTCTTGGTTTTTACAGAAACTTGGTATTCTGATAGCTCAGAGGTACTCAGTTTTTGTGATTATAGACACGTTTCTGTTTATCGCTCGGAAAGACGCTGTGGGGGCGTTTCCATTTATGTTCGGCAGCATCATCTGTTTGAATGTTTGCAGGATTTCACATGCGTGAACAATGATTTTGAAACAGTCGCAATTGTGTCCCGTAATGTACTCGTTCTTGCAGTTTACCGCCCTCCTCATGGCATCCTTGATAAATTTCTTAGTTTTGTGGAAACACTGCTGGTTCTTGCAAATGCCAAAAAATGGCATGTAGTTGTTGTCGGCAATTTCAATGTTGACCTGTTTTCAGCTGAACAACCGAAATGTCAACTTCTCGAAGTTATGCTTGCAAATAATTGTGAAAACCTAATTACCGAGGCCACTAGAGTAACTGCACACTCAAACACGTTGATTGACCTGTGTTTTACAAACATTCCAAAGGATATAACTTTGTCCGGTGTCCTTTGTTCTGATAGTAGCGACCATCTATCTATATTTTCAGCCCTTCCAATAGATGAAAATTTTCAAAGTATAAAATACACTAGAAGACATATTAATCACTAGAGTGTCAGCTTTTTCACGTCTTTAGTTGCTAGCTCACAATGGGTAAATGTGTACTCTGAAATTGATCCCTCTCAGTCATACGATGCATTCATTTCCACACTACAACACTGCTATAATGCTGCCTTCCCTTTATCAACTGTGCTTCAGTACAAAAAAGCCCGGAAACCATGGATAACTAAGGATCTTTATAAGCGCATCAAGCAGAAGGAAAAGATGTTTAGTCTGTTTCTAAAAACACGCGACGTTGAAACACTGCATGAATTTAAACGCTTCAGGAACAGGTTAAATTCAGATTTAAAAAAAGCCAAATTCGCGTTTTTTCAACATAAACTTGAGAACTTAGCGCGAAATAGCAGCAGAGCGTGGAAAGTTTTTCGCGAGTTGACCAATGCTCCTACAGCAGACTTACCATCTGAATTACAAATAAATGGAAAAATATATTCTCGCGAATCGTTAGCCGGTCTGTTTAATAATTATTTCATAAATGTCGGAGCTCCAATGACCATTCCCGATAACCAACCAGAGTGCAGCCCTTTATATTATATTAACGATGTCATAAATGACAGTGTATTTCTTGCTCCTACTTCTGAAGATGAAGTTATTTCTCTGTTAAGTTCCCTTGACAACAAATCCGCAGCTGGCGAAGATGATATTAAAGCTCTACCGATTAAAGCAGTTGCTAGTGTTATCGCAAAGCCCCTAACCCATATTTACAATCAAATGTTATCCCTTGTTGTTTTTCCACAAAGATTAAAAATTGCTCGTGTTACTTTAATACACAAAGGTGGTAAGTACAATGAGTTAAACAATTACAGACCAATCTCAGTCTTATCACTGTTCTCCAAAGTTGCACAGCGTATCCTATATAAACGATTTAGTACATTTTTATTGTCAAAGAGAGTTGTCGAACAGCAGTATGGATTTCAAAAAGGAAAATCAACAGAAACTGCGCTGCTGCGCATTAAGGACAAAATCATTCGGAATATTGAAGCTAAGTTATTTACAGTTGGAATTTACTTAGATTTTCGGAAGGCATTCGATTCTATACAGCACCATATCTTGTTCAACAAGCTTGAAGCATATGGCTTTAGAGGCATCACACAAAGTCTTATACGCAGTTATCACATCCATACACGGCATTGCATCGGGGAAAGGTAACATTAAATACGGCGTTCCTCAGGGCTCTATACTCGGGCCGCTGTTATTCGTTCTGTACATCAATGACATCGTTAACATTTCGTCAGCGGGAGAAGTGTTGCTGTATGCTGACGACACAAGTGTATTTTTTTCCGGAGAGAGCCTTGAGGAACTTGAGGCGACGTCAAACGCATGGCTGCATGAGATTAGTTTATGGTATTAACAAACAAGCTTCAAATAAATACAAAGAAAACAAAATATATGATATTTTCTTCAAAAAATAAACCCAATGTCTTCAGCCTAAAGCTGAACTTTAAAGATGCATTGCTTGAGCGCGTAGATTGTCATTCCTTTCTAGGTGTTACTTTTCAGTCGAACTTGCCATGGTCCTATCATGTAGAAAATATAAGAATGAAAGTAGCCAGGTCTAATGGAATGTTATGCCGCCTTCGAAATCTCGTCCCTGCCAGGCTCAAAAAACAGCTTTATTTTTCACTTCTACACTCACACTTTAATTACTGTGCTTTAATATGGGGAACTGGAATTAACACCGATAATGATAGATTATCTGCACTGCAGCGAAGGGCGATTAGAACATTATATAAAGAAAATGTACACCCTGTAACCTTAATGAGAACACAAAATATCCGACATTTTCACGAAATATACACACAGAAATTATCTGCCTACATATTCTCAGAAGTATCAAGCAATTACAGTAGATTTGTTAGTCATTATCTAAATAGAGATACTGGCCACAATTTGCGTAGGACTTTCATTGTCATAGAAAAACCAAGGACAAATTATGCTAAACAGACAATTGATCATCAAATTATGAAACTATGTAATAATTAACCATACATTCTCGAGATCGCAAAATCATGTAGAAGTCTGAGAACTTTCAAGCGCAGAATACAACTTCTTTTCACTCCAAACAGCTTGCCAAACATGTACGAATAATGATTTCTAATTGCAAACTTATTGTGTTCTCGTTTCTATATTTTTGTACAAAGTGTTAACAATATGTGTTTTTTCTTTTTGAACTTGCTCCATGTGCATTTTTGTACGGTGATGACTGCTGTATCCAATTGTATGTGTACTGTCTCCATGTATTTTGTAACCGGAATTGTATTTTGTAACCGCTGCTGTTGTGCGCAGTGGGGCCAGGGCCTCGTCAGGAGACAATTAACTCCTTTTGTCCTGCCCCACGGGCAGTACCATGTATTGCCCATTCAATAAATAAATAAGAAAAATAAAAAAAAAACCAAGGCAATGACTTCGCCGTCGCAGCTTACATAGCCCCGCCGGATGGAGCGGTACGCGGAGTCATCTCCAATGCTTATAATGGAATGAGACCCCGACAGAGCTCCTGCAAGACCTGATCACCGGCAACCCAGACGCCCTCATCGTGGACGCCCGCCGAATGGGCTCCACGCGTTCCATCCTAATCACTTTCCGAGCTGGACCTGTCCCACGCGCCGTTCTTTATGGAGGAGCCCTCCACAGGTGCACACCCTATCGAGGGCATATAGACGCCTGCACTAACTGCCGCGTCCCTGGTCACCGGGCAGACGTGTGTGTCCACCCAAGATCCCATAAGTGCCCCCGCTGTGGGCAGTCCCACCCAAAGGAAGATGTGCCCTCATGCACCCCCAGCTGCATTCTCTGCGGAGGCCCTCATATGACCGGCACCGGTAACTGCAAGGGACGGGGCCGCAAACTAGCGTCCCCGAAGAACGCTCTCTCTCCTCCGGATACATCGCGGCTTTCCCGCTGCGATCAACCAGGCACAGCCAACAGACGCAGCTCGACGGCTTCCCGGTCGCCTTCTACAAGCCGGCAAAATGGCAGCAAGAACGCCACGCGTCTCACCTGGGCAGACCGCGTTTCCGGCAAAACCACCCGTCAACCCCCACCACCCCAGTCCTCCCAGGCAGACCCGAGAGACCAGGAACTCAAGGCCTTGCGTGACGAGGTAAGCCGCCTTTCCTCTCTCCTAAGCACCCCCGCCCCCTCCATGCCCCCTCAACCCGCATCCCCTGTCATTAATTCGAGCTCATCATCCACAGACACTTCGAGCACCCCTCCTGCAAAGAAACAGCGCACCACAGACGCCACACCCCCTCCCGTGCCCCCAGAAATAGACGCTAAATTAGCAGCACTCGAAGCAAAATTTGACCATAAATTAAAAGAGCTAGACGCCCGCCTCGAGGCCAGATTCAATCACCTTGCCGCCACCCTCACCGAAAAACTTGAGCAGCGCATGGACGCTATGCTTACCAAGATGATGGAGCTCTTGGAGCATAATCTTACCCATCGCTTCACCCAACTTCAAACCCCCTCCACTCACCCCATCCTACCTCCGCAAGCACAAAACACCTTTCCTGAGCCACACATACCAATTGACACCCGTCTTACTACCCTCCTCAGCCGCCGCGGTGGCTCAGTGGCTATGGTGCTCGGCTGCTGGCCCGAAAGACGCGGGTTCAATCCCGGCCGCGGCGGCTGAATTTCTTTGGAGGAGAAATTCGAGGCCCGTGTACTGTGCGATGTCAGTGCACGTTAAAGAACCCCAGGTGGTCGAAATTTCCGGAGCCCTCCACTACGGCGTCTCTCATAGCCTTAGTCGCTTTGGGACGTTAAACCCCATAAACCAAACCAAACCATACTACCCTCCTCAATCCCCCCACCATCCAATATGGCGGGGGGGAACACTAATTATCTCCCCATTATAACTTGGAACTGCCGCGGCTTCCGGGCAAAGCGCGCACCTCTGCAACTTCTCCTTCCCACCATCACACCCACGCCCCACATACTTCTTCTCCAGGAGACTGCACACCGAGCAACCCTCCCCAGCTACACATCTACACACTCGGATACCACTAACACACCCAGGGCGTCCACACTCATCCACCGCAGCCTCACCTACAAAACTCATCACGTTACGTCTGAGACGCCCTGCGTGATCACGGAAATTATACATCACAAACATTCACTTCCTTCTATATTTATAGCAAACATATACCACCCCCCGTCCCTGCCGATGGCCCCGCTAGAATCACTTCTGCGAAAGCTACACCATCTAGCAGGGAAACATCCCCTACTCATCGGTGGGGACTTCAACAGTCAGCATACTGACTGGGGATACACAACCACGACACATCGAGGTCGCAGGCTCTGGCTGCTCCTGCAGAACCTCCAACTCACTGTGCACAACACGTTTCAGACGCCTACGCGGATCGGCAACAGTGTCAGCATGGACAACAGTCCGGACCTGACGCTGAGCCGCTGTATCCGCGGCGTTACCTGGAACAGAACACAACATACACTGGGCAGTGATCATTACATTATACAAATCACTGTCCCATACAAACCACCCCGTCACGCAAATATGACACACGAACTCATTAAGTGGGATGCCTTTCGCGCTGCACGCACCGCCCTCCCAGACACTCCCATCGCAGACATCGATGCATGGGTGCAATCACTCAAGCATGACGTTCACCACAACACGCGACACATTGAAACTACAGCCGAAACACCGACCCTTGAAACACGCCTAGCCCACCTCTGGGAGGCTTATCACAGCATCCTGGAACGCTGGAAAGGCAACAAACAGAACAGAACGCTTAAAAAGCGGCTGGCCGCGCTGCAGACACAAATCCAACAGCACTCTGAGGGGCTCTGTCGATCCAACTGGGGACAGATATGTGACGGCATCGCCGTAAACCTGTCCAGCAAACGTGCATGGCAACTCCTCCGACACCTCATTGACCCCACACGCACCAAATCAGCAGCACAGCACCACGTGACACGCCTCACACATGAACACATTGACGATCCCGACACCCTTTTAGACACACTTCAAACCACGTACACATCTCCAGGCGGCCCCACACCTCTACCCCACTACACAGGACAACCAAATCCCACACTCGACACCGACATCACGGAGACGGAAGCCAGAGCGGTCCTCCTAATTCTCCGCGCCAACTCCGCACGTGGTGCAGACCAAATCACAAACTCCATGCTCCGTAATCTGGATGACCGATCGATCACCCACATTACGAAATACTTCAACCAGTGCTGGAGGGAGGGTAACCTCCCGCAGTCCTGGCGCCACGCGAAGGTAATATTTATACCAGAACCCAACAAACCACTCACCATTCAAAACCTTCGCCCGATTTCGCTAACCTCATGCATCGGGAAGCTCCTCGAGCATGTTGTGTTAGCGAGACTCACAAGTCACATGGCGGACAACAATCTCTACCCGCATAGCATGGTGGGATTCCGCCCTCATCTATCCGCACAGGATGCCATGCTGCAACTCACACACGGCCTTTTTGACCCGCTTCTTCCAGGTCACACCAAGGCAGTGTTAGCTTTGGATCTCTCCAAAGCTTTTGATCCCATTGAACATCAGGCGATCATGACTGCTCTATCCCCATTGAATGTGGGTGTGCGCACGTATGCCTACATTCAAGCATTCCTACTGACCGCACGGCTGAGATACACTTCGGCCCTCTGTCTTCCCCCTCCTACACATTTCAGAGTATCGGCACCCCTCAAGGGTCCGTCCTTTCCCCCTTTCTCTTTAACATAACCCTCATACCCCTCGCCCGGAAATTGGCAACTATTCCCCACCTCAAGCACACTCTTTATGCCGGCGATATCAACCTGTGGACCACCCACGGCAGTGACGGCGACATAGAGAACACCTTACAGGAAGCAGCCACCCTCACCCAAAATTACGCACGGACCATTGGACTGTCTTGCTCCCCAGAGAAGTCCGAACTGCTCCTCATCCGGCCTAAGAACCGCCGCTGTCCCCGCTCCCCCATTGCCATTGAATTGAATGGTTACCCGGTACCTGAGGTTGGCACCCTCCGTGTATTGGGCCTGCACATCCAGAACGATGGCAAAAACACCACTACCCTCAAGAAACTCAAGCAGGTTGCAGGTGCGATATCGCACCTCATCCGCAGGGTTTCGGGACATCATAGAGGCATGAAGGAGCGCGACCTATGTCGCCTCATTCATGCCTTTGTCCTCAGCCGTGTACTGTACACTACCCCATACTTACAACTATCCAAACATGACATAAACGCTTTGGATGCTTTGATTCGCAAGGCATTCAAGGTAGCACTTCATCTTCCCCTCAACACACCCACAGACAGATTACTAGGCTGGGCCTCCACAACACGATCGGGGAACTGGTGGAGGCCCACCGACAGGCCCAATACATCAGGCTCACAAAAACTTCCACAGGTCGGTATATCCTGGGCTCCCTGGGAATCAAAATACCGGCCAACGACCCAACCCTCCTCGCCATCCCACGATCCCTTCACCGAGAGCTTGTCATCAGGCCGCTCCCGAGGAATATGCACCCGTCCCACCATGAGCAGCGCCGCAGAGCCCGTGCGAAGGCACTCCATCGAGCGTACGGCCCCCAGCCGGACGCCGTATGGGCAGACGCTGCCTGCACGGGTGATGAAGCGACAGCAGCTGCGGTGGACTCCTCTCCATCCACCCTCCTCACACTTCCCCAGAGGCTGCACGTCCCCAGAGACACGTCCCCAGAGGCTGCAGAGGAAGCCGTCATTGCACTTGCTATAACCCGCACGGAAGCCCGGTATATTTTAACTGACTCTAAAACTGCGATTCTAAATTTTGCTCGAGGCCGAGTTCATGTCCCTGCTTTTGGCATACTGGACTCGCCCGATGCACCCCCGCCCGCCAAGTGGAGCTGATATGGGTGCCTGCGCACTCCGGGAATCCCGGAAACGAGGCCGCCAACCTTTTAGCCCGAGGTTCTTTAAACCGGGCTCAGGTGGCCTCGGATCGGGGATTCACGAAGGAGCGCATGCACTCATTCAGTGAGCTGACCCAGGCATACAGAGCCTCTCGCCAGCTCTACCCCCCGCCCCACCCCTCCCTAGATAACAGACACGCAACACTCTGGCGCAGATTACAAACACATACTCTCCCCTCGCCGCTTACCCTAACCCACTATCATCCCTCCTTCCCCACTCCTGCTTGCGCCCTATGCCCAGAACCCTTCGCTTCTTCCCTCCACATCCTTTCCCTCTGCCCGGCGGACCCTCCCCCGCGGGACCTAGAGAACCTCAAGACCTGGGAGGACTGGGAGACCCTGCTGCGCTCGGAGGACCCGGCCGTGCAGACCATCGCCACCGGCCGTGCTGCCAGTGTTATGGACCTCAGGAACATAAACACTTGAGTGCAGTGGGGTCGTGCGGGGACCCTGGGGCGTGCCCCTAATTCCTTTGTAAATAAAGTTTTTTCTCTCTCTCTCTACATAAGAAACGCCTGTCTCGTCACCGATGGCAGTACTAGGGTGCGTATCTTGGGTTATAGTATACGACTGCTTCGATCTGGCGCACTTTTTGTATCATCGAAATCGGAAAACGTTGACAAGACCCCGCAGGTTCAGCACGTCTTACTTAAGGGCAGATGCCAAGTTAGAGTCCTTCAAAGGGCCGTTATGAATTTAATTCAGGCTTGAGACCAGTCTCCTGCACAGTTCACTTACCCGAATAGTATACCTTCAGAAGCGGGCTCGCCTCCAGTCAAAGAGGACCTTAAGGGTATGCAGAAGGAGTTCATCATGGCTCAGTTTCTGGCAGCCGTAGAGCAAACGATTCGTCGAAAAGCTCTTCGGCCGGATGAAATTACATATCAGGCTTTCAAACATATCGAATGTCCGGCTTTAGAGAGGTTACTGGAGACCCTGAACACAAACATGGAAACATGTTGAGGTGGTGCCTATCCTTACGCATGGAATGCATCCCAGAAAGTAAGCAACCTTCTCATTATATCGCTTACGTCCACACTATGTAAGCTACAAGAACGAATGCTTGCTATACGGCTCTCATGGTGGGTGTAACTGCATAACTGCTCTGGGACGACTCAGATTCGCTTTTGCGCTCTTTTGGGCAATGATGATGGGTAGTATCACGTTTCTAGTGTGGGGCTAGTAGGAAACAGAACTCCCAGGCTCTGCACAAGGCCTAATACAACGTCAGTCACTCAGCGATCTTGGTCTTTCTACATTGGCTTCAACTTTCACCCCCAGTACGCAACTTTGACAGTTTCTTGTCGGAATATTGCTTCATCGCCATACGCTTCCATAAGGAACGTGTTGGCCACCTCACCGTAAAAAGGAGTGCACCTCAAGAATCTGCGATGGAACCAACATTGCTTAACACGACCCTTCTTCCTGTCGTATGGCAACTCCTTGTCATTCCGGATGTGTTTTAAAGCGAAAGCCTTTATTGCCTCTCCGTTGTCGACAGAAGGCTGTCAGTAGAAGCTTGTCAGCAGAGGTGTCACGCCCTGGACTAAGGGCAGCCGACCTTTGTACAAGCGGATCGACGAATTAATTAATTAATTAATTAATTAATGAAAAACTTTATTGTATTTATTGTATAAGGGTTCTTTCTCGCAGCGTAGGTGGAGCCCTCAGTCCAGGGCCCCAGCGGCCTTTGCAGTCTTGCGAGCCCTGTCGGTCAGCTTGAGCTGCTCTTCAGGCTTCGAGCTGGACAGCGCAGCCTCCCACTGCTCCGGGGTTGGTGTGTTGTTTATCGGTAAATTGGTAAATTGGTTTTTTGAGGAAAGGAAATGGCGCAGTAACTGTCTCACATATCTCGGCGGACACCTGAACCGCGCCGTAAGGGAAGGGAGGAAGGTGGGAGTGAAAGAAGAAAGAGAGAAAGAGGTGCCGTAGTGGAGGTCTCCGGAATAATTTCGACCACCTGGGGATCTTTAACGTGCACTGACATCGCACAGCACACGGGCGCCTCTTGCGTTTCGCCTCCATCGAAACGCGGCCGCCGCGGTCGGGTTCGAACCCGGGTACTCCGGCTCGGTAGACGAGCGCCTTACCACTGAGCCACCGCGGCGGGTCTGTTTATCGGCGCTGCCTGCATTTTCTGACAGGCCCATGTAACGTGGTAAAGCGTTGGGTGTTCACCGCATAGCGGGCATTTGTTGTCATATGTGGATAGACTTTGCTGAGGAAACTCATATTGGGGTATGTCATCTGACAGCCGCACAAGAAAAGTAAATCTAGAGCTTTAAAAAGGTTTCACTCACTCATTCACGCTTTTGACGGGTGTCCACCGAGATATGTGAGGCAGTTACTGTGTAATTTCCTTTTCTCAAATACAATTTTCATTTTCTTCATTACGGCCTCACTTTCTCTTTCTTCTTTCACTTTCACTTCCTCCCTTCCTGTACGGTGCGGTTCAGGTGTCCACCGAGATGACAGAGAATTACAGTGTCAATTGCTTTCCTCAAAAAGCGTCGCGTTGAGCAAGGCATCGCGTCGAACGGGTGGTGGTGTTCCGTGGGCTCCCTGGCAGCACTACAGTAGTAGTAGTAGTAGAAAACTTTTATTGAGATCTTTTAAGAGATTCGCGGATTCGAAGCCTCCGTCGTCTTTCGTGGCGCCGGCGACTTGAGGCTTCTCTTCAGCAAGGTTGGGCCCCTAGTCCAGGGCTCCATTGAGTCGCGCTGCATCAGTAGCGTGCCGCACTAAGGCCCTTTGGGCCGCGAGCTCGCTGCTGGTGAGCCGGCTCTCCCAATGCTCCGCACTCGGGAATTCGTGTTGGTGGAATGCTTTATTTCGTTCGCACTCCCATGTGATGTGGTGTAGTGTGGGTGTGTCGCCGCACCAGGGGCAGTTTGCTCTGTATTGTGTTGGTGACATCTTATTATAGATGTACAAGTTGGGGAAGGAGTTTGTAGCCTACGCCAGCCGACTGCTTCCTCCCTCGTGAGGGCTTTGTGTGGTGGTGGGTACTTGAATCTAGTCCCCCTGTATAGTTGTAATGTGTCTGTGTATCCCCCCTCGCATGCTAGTAGCTGAAGCCTCAGAACATCTGACATGCCTGCTCGGTATGTAAGCCCTCGAGCTAGGCTGTCTGCTCTTTCGTTCCCCGCTACGCCTGCGTGGCCTGGGACCCAGATTACACGCCGTCGCGTTCCACTCCTAAAGACGAAGCTTAAGCGTCATTAATTAGCAGTTAATTAGTATCTAGTCATTAATCAGTAAATTGCCAATAATTAGTCATTTGTCATTACTTAGTAATTAGTACTTACTTATGTGTGACGTCATTAAGTGGTGACGTCACTAGTGTCACAGAGGCAGCCGAAGTGGTGCGAGAAACGCTTCCGCCTCTACGCACTTCAGACAGTCGAAGTGCCAGCTGAATTTTTATTTGATGTATGCGGATGATGTAACGTTCTGCTCAGTGCGCACGAACCTTAGTTACTATGAAGTGGGCCTTCGGACCACTCTGGACAAGACCTCTCCGTGGTGTACAAAGATTGACCTTCCACTGTCGTTTAATAAGACACTTTATGTCTATCACATGCAAGCCGGCAGGCCACCCGTCCCACTTTGCTAACCGCTATAGAACTACAGCCTCGTCGATGCGGGTGCTAGGGGACGACACTGGCTCTGCAGTGCCATGGGTTCGGTTCGCATGACAGATGGCCCCTAGTGCGCAACACCTATCTGGCCGCATTGCCCAGAAAGCAACTTGCTGTAATGTGGCTTGCCCGTTTATCAAGCCGACCACTAGATACAAGAATGTCGACACAAAGATCCCCCCAACACAGGGCCTTGTTGGCATTTATAGCAGACACAGGCCTTCATAGTAGTAGTAGTAGTAGTAGTAGTAGTAGTAGTAGTAGTAGTAGTAGTAGTAGTAGTAGTAGTAGTAGTAGTAGTGGTGGTGGTGGTGGTGGTGGTGGTGGTGGTGGTGGTGGTGGTGGTGGTGGTGGTGGTGGTGGTGGTAGTAGTAGTAGTAGTAGTAGTAGTAGTAGTAGTAGTAGTAGTAGTAGTAGTAGTAGTAGTAGTAGTGGTGGGAATAGGTGGGGTGGGGTGGGAGCCGGGGTGGGAATAGGAGAGGTAAACTGGGCGATGGTAATGGGCGAGATACCTTCTTGAGTCAGTAACAACTGACCCTGACGGGTAAAGGAAAGCCGGGCAAGCTGCGAGTCATGATGGAGGGAGAGCAGAAAACGGAGAGGATGAAAGAGGCCTGTGGCAACTATCTTAGCGGTAGAGGTAGTGATAGGGAGGTTGAGAGCTGCCTTGTAGAAGCCCGCAAGGGCAGTCTCGAGAGCGTTGAGTCTGATTGAAAGCCTTCATATCTATACGCGTGTCCCTGCTAGCTTTAACCAGGGTTAACACATATGCCGCGGCACACCAAGATGGTTCGACCAAATTCATATTCCTAGCTATTGTACGGAGCAAGTCACACTATTTTTGTGTTGTGATTTTTGTAGAATGCTTTTAATTAAGCTCGCATCACTTCTAACCTCGAAAAACTGCGGAAAACGAGCACAGAACTCGTTCTCTTTGACGAGTGACCTGCAGTACACTACACGCAACATGTCAAGGGACGATTCCCAGCGGACAGGCGCAACTCAAATGCTGTCTACTCTCCTTACCTTCCAAGGCGAAGGGTGCGTTAGTTATGAACGGAAAAAACTGAGCCGATCGAAGGACACGGTGACGCCAACCGACAGGGCCCCGCTCAAATACCAACACACCACCATCCTTCGGCGAAGCAGCCCATGTCTCATCATGGATGAACACCTCCAACAGTTATACAGAGACATAATGTGCCATAGTTCGGCTCGTCTCCGCCTCTCTGTGCTCCTAGGGAGACGCAGTACTGGAGTTTTCAGTCCGCTACTTAAGCCAGAGCAACCATGCAGCTCGTTAGTGACGCGATGGAGCCTTAGGTGCGAAATGTACTTTGAGCGGTAGAGTCCCTGCCGATCAGTGTAAAGGACTTGCTATTTCAAGCATTCGAAACCGCTGGTCGTAATCAAATAAAAGGCGTAATCAGAAACGCTGGTGATATTACTTCTCAGGAACTAATGGAATACTTGCAATCACGCAAGTGCTGCTGATGATATGACTTCTTAGGAGGTAGGGAACTATTTGAAAGGACGCAAGTGCAAAACCCTGCGGGCGTGCCCACTTGGTGTTAGAGCCACGCCATGAACATGTTTGAGGACTTCAGCCTACCTTACAAAATCGGACAGCGCTCAATTATGATTCGTGTTTTTCCGTACCGTCCGCCAGTTGCGGTTTATGATTTATATTACAAGATTGAGCATCGTAAAGAGCAATGCTTCAACGTGGGGGCAGCAACGTGCTACACATCTCGTCTGCGGCAACATGAAGAGGGCATGTCAAGCCCGAACGCAGAGCCGATATGCCGGAATTGTGGTGGTTCTAACTAGGCCTTAGCCCAAAATTGTCGAAAATGGCGACAAGTCAACAAGGAAATTGCGCAAAAGCGTAAGCGGGCTACAAACCAGCAGCTCAAGAAACGTCAGGCACAAGGACGTCAGCACAGCCAACGCCAGAACGGAATGGAACAAAACTCCGTCCGGTAGCCAAGGCAACACGCCGCAGTTTCTACACCGGCCCACAGGGAACCCGTTCACAATTAGAAAGCAGAACTCGGTCATTTCTGAATTCTTTATCGGAGCCACCCCCAAAAGGAGTAGTTCCCATATTTCAGATTTTCGTCATCTCGTTGCTATGGTGACTATTCTGGCTTCCCTGTGCCGGGTCTTCTGTGTCGGGTAAACAGTTTGGCAGAACTCAGGGGGCGCAGTTCCGCCCAGTAAAGTCCATCCTCACACTTCTATGCGCAGGGTGTCAGCCGGCTGAGCCACCAGGGCGCGCCGCAGTTGGCCCTAGGTCGAGCCCATCCAGAGGGCAACCGCTTCGCCCGGGCCCGTCAGATGCGCCAAGATGCATGCGGGTACCATAGCCACCAGCCTCAGGGGCCCACTCTCGGTAACTCACTCGCTTGCAGCAAGGGGCCCTGCAGCCACACCCGCTCGCCCACCAGCAGGCCCACCGATGGATATTTGGTCACGGCTTGAGGCAGCAAGGCCTGCAGCCTCTCTCCTTGCCAGCCCCGTGCACGCGGAGCCGCAAGAGATCGCCTGCTTGCTCTGCAGACACCAGGTCACTCCATGAACATTGGAGCTGCGACCACCGAGCCTCACGGGCAGCAGAAGGTCCTCGCCAGCAGACATCTGCAATGGGGTGGCTTCCCCATCCCCACACTTCTTCGTTCTCCGCGTCCTCTCCTTTCGTCGCTTTCGGATACGCCTCACGCACCTTACGTGCTGGTCGACGTTACCCTGCTTGGCTGGCATGTGAGCTCCTTGGTAGACACTGGAGTGGTTGCCAACATGTTGGTCAAATCGCTGGTTGCCAGCGCGCCCCATCTCCATTTGCCTGACGCCAGAACCTGGCTCTTGGCGTTTAACGGCAACTCGATGGAGTATGTCGGCCTTCTCAACGCCGATGTGCAAGCACTCGTCAAGACCTACTCAATCGAGTCTGTTATGGCAGACAGCCCTATTTGGCCAGTGGTCCTCGGGTGCGGGTGGGGCCAGCAAGTGGGGGTCGTCCTCCGTTCTGCGACAGCTGAGCCATAAGCGAACCAAAATCTCTGCGCGCTGGGGCGGCTTCTGTGTTCCTAAGGTACTACGCGACGAAGTGTACACGTGGAGTCCAGCCGTGCGACGTGACCACCTTGACTGCAGCGTCCGCCGTGACTCTGCCACCGGTGGTGCTCCACTCCATCCCGCGAGAAGACCTCCCACCGTAACCTCGTGCCTGTGCTCAAAGGAGTAGTCCACGCACTTCTGCTCAACATCGGCAGCATACCTGCCCTGCTGACTCCCAGCACACAACTGGCCAACTGGGCACCGAGTCAGTTTTGAGCCCAGGATTCCCGGTTTCGTCTCTGCAGCCTGAGGTTCCACTTCACCACTCGGCGGCACCGGCGATTCTACCATGGGAAACGTTCAACTTTGACCCAACCTGACCTGCGCTGAGCTCGCCTCTTTGAAGGCCTTGCTGTCAGCATCGGTAACTCGGGTGTGCTACTTGGGTTCAGCTCCCGATATACACCGACAGCCGCAGTCCCATTTGCCAGCATCCTCGTCGTGTAGCGCCAGCCGAACGGCTGGCCATCCAGCAGCCCGCGCACGATATGATTGAGCAGGGCGTCAGTTGCCTGTCTTGTAGTCCTTGGTCCGACCCTATCGTCCTCGTACGCAAGAAGGATGGGACACTTCGCTTCAGCGTCTATTATCGCAAGCTAAATTCTGTTACCCACCTCGACATGTATCTGCTGCCCCGCCTCGACGATGCGCTAGACCGCCTGAAGGAGGCCCGCTCGATAGTTGAATAGAATTACCTCCGTCAGACTTTGTAATGCGTCGAATTTTATAGAGCTTGTTTTTTACCTTTGCTATATGAGCTCTCTTCGTTCGCAGTCAAAACCAATTCAATAGAATTGCCTCCGTAAGAGTTTATAATGAGCGGAAGTTTATAGAGCTTGTTTTCTGCTTTCGTTATATGAACTCGCTGCGTTCGCAGTCAAAACAAATTTATTACAGTCGCCTCCGTAGGACATCAGAATCAGTCGAATATTACCGAGCTTGTTTTGTGCCTTGGCCATATGAACTTGCTTTGTTGGCAGTCAAAACAAATTCTATATAATTGGCTCGGAAAGACTTCATAATGAGTCGAGTTTTACAGAGCTTGTTTTGTGCTTTAGCTATCTCCGTTCGCAGTCAAAACAAGTTCTATAGAATTGGCTCGGTAAGGCTCCATAATGATTGTTTTATAAAGCTTCTTGCATGCCTTCGCTAAATGAATTCGCTCTATTCGCAGTCAAAACAGAATCTATTAAATTCTCTCGG
Source organism: Amblyomma mixtum (assembly GCF_055824585.1). Taxonomy (NCBI): domain Eukaryota; kingdom Metazoa; phylum Arthropoda; class Arachnida; order Ixodida; family Ixodidae; genus Amblyomma; species Amblyomma mixtum. The sequence continues at coordinate 14,239,902 of NC_143021.1, forward strand.
AAAGTCTTCTGAACCAGCCAAATTTTACACTGTTTACTGTCCTCACTATATCAATTCGCTCTGTTCACTGTAAAAACGCGGTAAAATTTTAAATAAAACTGCATATCAGCAAGCTAGAAGTCATTCAACGGAAGATATAACATTACATTTTCGAAAGGCATCGCTGTATCAACGACTGATCTTGAGAAAAATTTGGCAGAAGTCAGCGGCGCATACGTGTTCGTTTCCTTTATTGAGTAAAAAACAACCTCAGTGCCGTTGCGATCGCTTTTAACCTAAGGAAACGGGACGACAAAGCATAGAAATATCTGTAAATGAATATTTTTTCCTTGTTGAACGACAAAATATGATCAGCTCTCACTACTGACTAATGAGCACGAATGGGAGTTTTGGGGTTTTAAAATCCGGGAGATAAATGCGTTCTTCCCGCTTAACCGCGGCTGACACAGTTCAAAGCCGCGCGGACCCCACCCCGTGATCGCGTACGCTACCGAGCGCTCGCCGACCACGGCGGGCCTTGCTCTGCGGGAACAACGGAACGACACACTGGCTGACACAAACAAGGCATTTATTGCTATAACAACAATAACGCCAGCTGGCAACAAAATACACTGAGGAATCGAGGATGTCCGACTCACCAGCACGGTTACGAGCGAACGTGCGCCCACGCTAGGGCAAAGGAAGACTCCGAGGCCGGACAGGACGCGCTGACGGGAACATGTTTCCACACGAGGTCGCCCGCCGGTGAAGAGCCGAGCCTTGCGCGTGAACGTCTACACGTTTTCCCGGTTGCGAGCAAAAGAGGACCGGCTCTCCAACCACGCGCGCGCAGCAAAACACCATCCGTGGCGCTGGTGTCGCTGCGACGCGAACTCCCTCCCCTGTTAGTTAAAGTAACACAACTGAGAAGAGTGCGTTGCGGGGGAGCTAACCGCAGTTGGAGTGCATTGTGGGAAAGGGAACCACACGGGACGAGTGCATCCCCACAGAGTAGCCTTGTTTATCGCCGCTGGTGTTAGTCGGCCAAACAGACAACGCACTGTGGGAAAGAATGTCGGAGATGAATACCGAGGTGAAACGATAGGGGCTTTGGAGTTAATCGAAATGTAATCAATAAATAACAAAGTTACAGAAAACGCCAGGAGTAAATAAATATAGATTAAGGTACATTCGAATGAATTAGGGTGAATTATTTATAAATTGAGTGTGATTATTATGGCTGTAATGTGACTTAATGATACATTGCAATGAATTAAAAGTTAGAGTAAATCAATAGTGAATTAAGTTTGAATTAAAATAATCAATTCCAATATAAATGAATAAATTTGTCTGTCGCCCAAGAACTTACACAGTCTGATTTCTATGAACACTTCAGAAAACAAAGGAAGTACAGGTACAGGCCTGTAGTGGTTTATATTGTGAAAAGGGCCACCTTTTGTTTAAAACAACTACTGTGCCAATTTTCATACCATCTGGAAAAACACCGTGAACTATCATGATTTCACATATATGCTGCAAGGGCAAGCTGATTAGGTCAGCAACAGCAATAATAGGCTCAACCCTGATTCCACCTGCGCATGCCGCATCGGATTTGTCTGTTTCTAAAGATTGTGAATACTTCAAGTTCACAGCAGGGTTTCAAGAATATCAACTTCCAATCGGAGAAGAAATATACTGACCGATTTCATGGTTTCTGTCCTGTTTCTGAGACGATTCACAGAGGATAGGAAATGCGCATTATACTTCTCTGTCAAAGTAGCGCCATTGTGTTGTAAGTGGCGCTCCAGGCAGTGTTTTTCGTCATCGATCTAAACCTACATAAATTTTCTTGACTGAAACTGCGATGTACTCTCTGGTGAGTTGGTACTTGTTTCCATTTCTTATCGTCTAAGGAAAAAAAAACAGAATATAGGCAGATCTTCGCTTAAATCAAATGTAGGCACACCCGATAGAACTCTTGGTAACTCATAATTTTATAGGCACAAATCATATAATTAGTCCCTCTCTAAAGCTATTTTTGTCGGGAGACTTATTATCACTAGTGCAGATAAATGCATCAATGGCTTCGTCACAAAGACGTCGTGGGGAGCTGTTTGTCAAAAGATCACTGCGGAAATCTTCAACTAAAACAACAGGAATATTTATTATACAAGCATATTCAAGAAGATCACGCACAAACAAAAAATTCGGCACTTTCACTAGATGGGGATCGATAAATGCAAGCGCCCACCTTTGCAGAACGTTTTATAGCAACCGATTCGCTGTGCGTACCGACAAGAGAAAAATATTATAAAACGTCATAGTCAAGGTTTCCTTTGACATATAATGCGACGCCACCTCGTCAATTGTCTTCTCTGGAGACGGTTTCAAATTTATGGCGAGGAAAAAACTTAACATCATTTTCACTTGTGCACCATGTTTTAGTGGACGCTAGTATATTAAATCTGTGGCTCAGGGAAACCAAAGCTGTTTGGATTTCAAATTGCTTATTTTTTAAGCTTCTACATTCACATGAAAGATTAACATCCTTTACTTATGTTGGTGAAACTCGCTAAATGACTCTTTCAGATAAAGAGGAGGCTGCATCCACAAAAGATTCGTTGAAGGGAGCCACCGCATACAACATGGGTGCCTCACTATGTGACCTTCTATCCTCCTGCGACTTTCAAAAAATGGCTGAATATAACGTGAAGAGGGCAGCAATTGAGGAGCATAGGTGAGTGTACACAACGAGCGCTGCTGTTTGTGTAGTTCATTCTGTATACTTTGCCTTTCCTCGGCCTTTTGTTATGATGTTCACCTCACAATGGAAGTGCACAAAGCGAAATGACCTGTTGGAGCGATGAGATTAGCCCGCGTAGCACCCTAGTGACGTCACTAAAAGGTAGCACCTCTATCCTGATACTCTGGCCTTTTTTTACTACAAGAAACGTTAACAAAAAAACTCCCAAGTCGCACTTGAGAACAAATTACGGTCCCCAAAGTCTATCTTGTAAAATCCTGGAGTTCTTAAACAAACATCCCTAAGTCCAACAACTACTGAAGGTTTAAAAGTGTACTGTGCGATGTCAGTGCACGTTAAAGAACCCCAGGTGGTCGAAATTTCCGGAGCCCTCCACTACGGCGTCTCTCATAGCCTTAGTCGCTTTGGGACGTTAAACCCCATAAACCAAACCAAACCATCTTCTTTTTTTTATTTCCTGCTGTTGCAAGTACAAAGATTGTAATAGTGTTATAGCAATGATTCGTTTCTATTTTGCATAACTGTTTGTCTTTCACTCAGAGTGTCTCTCTATGATCTCTTTGAACAGAAATGTTTAAGATGTTTGATTAACTGCACTTTGTGCGCTGTCTTGATGCTGCTTCTGCTCTGCCATCCATTCTGAGCAATTGTCGAATGTTGGGTGTGGGGAGGGGATTGCGCTTTGTCAGGTATTTCAGTGCGTTTCCGCCAGTCTTCCAAACAGTAGCACTTGTCATCATCAGCCTGACTACGCCCAGTTCAAGGAAAAGGGCTCTTCCATGTCTCTTCAATTAACACTATCCGTCGCCAGTTGCGGCCACCGCATTCCCGCAAATTTCTTAATCTAATCCACCAACCTAACCTTCTGCGGCCCCCTGCTACGCTTGCCTTCTCTTGGAATCCACTCCGTTACCCTTAAGGACCAGCGGTTATCCTGCCTTCGCATTACGTGCCCTGCCCAAGGCCACTTCTTCCTCTTTATTTCAACTACGATATCATTAATGCGCGTTTGTTCCCTCACCCACTCCGCCCGCTTCCGATCTCTTAACGTTACACCTATCATTTTTCTTTCCATAGCTCGCTGCGTTGTCCTCAACTTAAGCTGAACCCTCTTTGTTATCCTCCACGTTTCTGCCCATAGTTGAGCATCGGTAAGATACAAGCTGTTGTATACTTTTCTCCTGCAGGATAATGGCAAACTGCCATTTATGATCTGAGAGAGCCTGTCAAATTCTCAGAAGGAAACAGCAGTTTGCAGTTTATAGGTACTACATGAAAATAAGTTCATATAACAATCGCACAAAAGGGCTCTAAAAAAGCTCTGAATTATAACAGGCCAATTCCAATGTTTTCCTCCATCGCTTGCATCAGGGAGAAAATTTTACATGCTAGCATGAAATCCTTTTGCGATAAGTACGATCTGCTAAATGTCGCCCAGTATTGTTTCCTCGCAGGCAAAAGTATTATAAGTCTAATAGAAGATTTTCATGAATTAATTTGTGAAAAAATAGATAATTATAACAGTGTCCTAATATCTTTGTTGATTTGCAAAGAGCTTTTGATACTATTTATTTATTAGCAATTTTTTATTAGCCAAACTCGATCACTTAGGTATCAGAGGTCTCTACGTGTAGTTTTTTAAGCGCTATTTCACTGATCAGCAGAAATTGTTCTAATAGGCGGATGTTAAAGCACATTGTTAAAATTTCAACGGGTGTTCTTCAGGGTTCAGTTTCAGGACCCTTGTTATTTATAATTTACGTCAGACTGGCTTGTAATTCGTACTTGTAACCGATTACTTACTTTTTCAAATGGCAACGTAACATACAACAGCATTATTGTTTTTAGGCAATCGATTACCAGAAATCAACTACTTCTTTGCAAAAAAAGGCTACGGGGACGAAGTATTCATGCCAATGTGATTGCGCCAATTAGCCCACGGCGCACGGACGTGTTGCGCTTTCCGCGGCATTCGTTCCTGGTGTAGCTGGCGTCGTCTATGGATGCTTCTTGCAACAAGTCGTGCCAAGCTAATTCTTTGTAATTAAAAAAACTTTTTTTTCATAAACTTTTCGAAACAGCGCAAATATCTCGTGGACGATGAGAAAGAATAGCTACAACAAGGACGCTGGCTACCATATAAATTATTTGGCTTCAAAGGGGCATATTTGAAAGCTAAAATCATCGCCCAAAGGTACAACTATCGTCGATAAACGTGTATTTCTCCGTGGAGTCATTTCTAACAGCACACGCCACAGTTCTACACAGCAAAAAACAAGATAGTCTATGCAAAACTGGCTTATAACCTGGAATAAACCACAAAGACCTATGTTTACCAATGCAGAATCGTATATCTCTTAGCTGCGTCAAAAGAGAAAAAAGGGAAAAGATAAAACAAGGAACCAGCATAGACAGTTAAAGCCATTTGTAACAACGCAGTGTCAAAAATGAAAAAGCAATCCCAGTCAAAGGGTAATCAAGACATTAAAATCGCAGAAAAGACGGCAGGAATCACCTTCAATAAAAAGAAACAGCCTACACGTGTGCATCCAAAAAACGCAGCTATTTACCAAGGAGTGAAACTGAGGGTGTGCTGACGCATTTCTCCCCCGCTTGAGAAATAACAAACGCTTGGTTAATCTCCCGTTCCGTATGCAAGAAACTTGGTTTTGTTAAGAACTAAGAAACGGCCGGATTTATTTTTTACGTTCAACCTGTGTTCTTACGCCCTATCTTATAGAATCTTCCCATTGTCTATGGTAAACACTGTTTATGGTGATAGAGATCTTATAGATAAGTTTACTTCTGCACTTTGTGTACTTGGTGATGTGCTTGACACAGCATGATTCGCCCTTTCGATCACCAAGCCCTGCACCTACCTAGAGAAGCTTGTACAGGACAGAGTAAACTACGATGATGTGATATCTACTTGCTATCTTCTTAATAGTGTGCGACCGCTTTTTCAAACACACAATAACCTGACTTTTCACCTTGAGCTTCGCTTTTCTGTGTCTGTTGTTTAGTAGAGCAGGCTTTCACAAATGGTGGAAATAAATGCACTTGGATAACCAGCACTAAACAGGCGAGCAACTTATTCATGGAAGCTTTTACTCAAAAGGTGCGGCCAAGATTTATTGAGAGCTACCTAAAAATTAGTGCTAGCTACAGCCCGTTTTACCACATCAATGCTCTGGAATGATAGTGCACTTTTTTTGGACACGGGGTGGCACATCCAGCACACGTGTAACTAAGAGAAGTTAACAACATCTAAAACTGCATTGTGTGTCAACAGGAAGCACACAGGTGACCTTGAATCCATCTGGCTATGTGCTGTAGATGCGTACGATTTCATTAGTGATAGTCACCATGCTGTCAGGTTGGACCTCTTGTAACAATACAAGGCATGTAATCGTCTACGCAGCGGTACGCCTTTATCGCATGTAGGACAATAAGGTATATCTCACATGGCAGTGGAACAAATGAGGAACCTTTACATATTCCACCCCGTACGGAAATGTCATATCTGGTTTTATATGAAAAAATCCAGATATGAACAAATAGGGAATTGGGCATATAAGGTCTTATATGAATATACGAGCATATATAGCCTGATATGCCCAATTCCCTATATACCATTATCTGAATGGAACTCATATAAGGAAATATATGTATATATGGTCGTATATGTCCTGATATGCCCAATTCCCTATATATCCATATCATGACTGAACTCATATATGACAATATATGAATATATCTGGCATATATGGCCTGATATGCCCAATTCCCTATATATTCATATCATGATTGAACTCATATAAGGATATATCTTGCATATATGGCCTGATATGCCCAATTCCCTACATATCCATATCATGATTGAATTCATATATGGATATATCTTTCATATATGGCCTGATATGCCCCATTCCCTAAATATCCATATCATGATTGAACTCATATATGGATATATCTGGCATATATAGCCTGATATGCCCAATTCCCTATATATTCATATATGGATTGAACTTATATATGGAAATATATGTATATATGGTCCTTATATAGCCAGATATGTCCTATCTTTATATGACCATATCTGATGGAGCCCATATATGGGATTTCTATATATGGTCTTTATATACCCAGATACGGCCAAATCCGTATATAGCCATATCTGCGAACAGTCATATATGGATGAATATACTTATATGGGCCATATATGGCCAAATATAGATAAATCTGTATATGTCCATATTTGGTTGGAGCTTATATATGGAGCTGGTTCTATATACGAACATATACTGACAGATCTGCACATAACCTTATATACTTTTGGTTAAATGTTGAAGAGAAATTTCCCCTAAGGCGGAGCAGACTTCCATTAAGTTATTAATTACTTATTCGCATCCATCCAAGCACAGTCATACACCATGTCCCCAGACCAGGACGAATCTTTTTACGAAAGAGCAAAAGTTTCTGTGGAAGCTGTGTCGGGTCCCTTTGTAGCCGTGTGACTGCTTGACGGAAGGAAAATGAGTGATTACTCCCTTATTAAAACCTTATAAGCTTTCATATGGAAATATATAATAAATGGCAGCCTATGTATATGTGCCCTCATACGGCGAGATCTACCGAAGGAGACGGTACAAAAAACAAATTGAAGAAATCCAATGATTTGCGGCGCGCTTCATCTGCAATCTCTGCAAGCACCTAGGCTCCCCTTCTCCAATGTTGCAGGCTGCTACTTTAGAACAACACCAGCATCACAGCCAGTAAAACTATTCTCATTCGAGTTCTGTACTGCTCGCTCTCAGTGACTGCCTGCAACAGCGACGCGGCCTTCTATCACATTAGCCAATAAAGAGTGAGGCTGGGGCGTGGCGTCTCCAAACAGTGATGGAGGGCGGCCAAACAAAATATGTAATGAAATTAGCTACAATCATTGCAGAATGCTGTCATACATATGCCGTTATCGCCACATGCAGACGTAAGCGACTGTGCAGTACGTCCTTACCGCTACTACTTCATATATGTAATACAGCTTAAATTTTTGACGCAGATTTTTATTTTAAAACTTTGAGAGATACGTTGGTGCTGTGTAGGGGGGTTATACAGGATGGTTAACATTATGTAAGTGATAAACCTGATTTAATAGACGATTAATTAACTAACATTAACTAATGAACCTTTCATTTTGATTCTAAGGGGCAATATTATGTTGCCAAATTAAAGGCCGTCATCGTAAAAGGTGAGCCCAGTTTCTAACTTTTGTTTAATTGGTATAGGGGTTTGAAATATCGAGCGCCAGATTTTGCGCATTTCAAAGCTCGCTGAGTTGGTTTACCCGCATTGAAAATGCATAAAACTGTCGGTCACTTTTTTTATGCATCAAACACGGACACCGTTTGTGTATTTTGTGATGTAGAAAAAGTTTCTTTGAATACGGCGACGATACGACGCGCAGCGACGCGTTTATGAATATCCGAAGCGGACAAGGCAATTCATTGAGCTTGCAAGTGTGTATGTTCAGTATTTCGAACCACATTAACGATTACAAAAATTTAAAAGCTAAGGTTATCTTTTTTTACTGACGGCCTTCATTTTCGCGATACAGACTTACGCCCCAAAATCAAAATTATGAAAGCTGATTAGTTAAATATAATTAATCATTTTTCAGATTATTGAGCTCTATTACGTACATAATGCCCGTCTTGCTGTACGGTCCACCTTCACTGACCAAACCGACATCTCTCGCACTTTCTAAAATAAAAATCTGTAAACGTTAAAAAATGTCATCCAATACATATCTCGAAGTGCTGCTTTAAATTGAAAAACCACTCGGTTTTATAATAATAATAATAATAATAATAATGCTTTATTTCCACCAAATCAAATACAATTTGATGGAGGAGGGGAGAAAAAAAGCGGCTATCCGCTTGACGGAGTTCTCCTCTCCTGTTCAGACGGCAGTGACAGAAAACGAGGAACTAAATTGAACATCAAGTCATTAAGAACATAAAACGAAGAACTAAATTGAACAACAAGTCATAGATGAACAAAAACAGCAATATAAGCAATGTCTGTAAGCGAACAGAATACACAGAAATCAAAAGGGGGTATCAGCAACGAAAAAGGGGTATCAGCACAGTAGACGACCAGTCATCAAATAACAAAAAGGGTGGAGAGCAATTCATAAAACAGGAGTTGATGTATTAGCACTTAATCAAATGAACAATCATGCTACGCAGAGAGGAGATGGTGATTTCACGGAGGTTTACGCCTGTTTCAATTAACTGGTTTTATAAATACGGTAGTTGGTAATTAAGTCTTTGACGACCGTAGCTAGTTCTTGTGAATGGTAAAACCCATTGTGGTTTGTGGCGATGCGGATATGGTGAATCGGACTGATGCAAAGGAGCCATAGATGAAATGGTGTCAACATGGCGCTTTTGCTCAACTATATACACGCGCAGCAGTCTGTAAGCATAGAGGTTTAATATGGTGATAATATTGAGGTTAGTTACCAAATCCTGAGTTGTGTGTCTAACGGGCAAGTCATAAACTATACGAAGGACTTTTTTCTGAAGCACTAATATCTTGTGTAAGTTAGTATGTGTTGTTGTTGCCCACACTAATGTGCAGTAGTTTGGTGTGAACAGAACAGGGAATTATATAAGAGAAGTTTGACTGTCTGTGGTAAAATATGTCTGTGGCGTGATAGAAAACCTATAACCTTAGATGTCTTCAACATGACATGACTGACATGGTCATCCCACAGCATATTTTCGTGAAAATAAACACCAAGTGATTTGAATGATTTTACTATTTCAATTTCTTGTGATTTATAAGACAGAGCTAGTTCTGCACTACAAGTTTTATTCTTCGCTGCTCTAAAGCTCCTGATAATCATATAGCATAGTTAACACAAGTAACACAATTACCACATAGAAATTGCGCAGGAAATTTTATTGGGGTACATTTAATGCTCTTGTGGTTCTATAGTTCTGTATGCTTCTTATCGTCGATGCTTTTCTTTCTCGCTCCTTATTTCGCTGAGTTTAGTGCCCACGGCCAGCAACAGCAGCTTTCCGGAGAGCTTCCGCCCCTTCTTGGTCGGCAGGGCCGTTGTGTAGGCTGCGTGGGAGATAATTTAGAGCGATCATGATATAAATCTGCGCAGAACTTGTGCACATGGCCACAGTAGCATAAGTTGAAGAATTATGCACTGAATCCGAGACACCCTACCGTAAAATCCATTGTGGGATATTAAAGGTGCCCTGCGACGTACATAAAGCATGGGTTCTTTAACCTTTGTATGCAGAGTAAGGGACATTGTGAGTCCTGAACGTGCAATGAGATCACCGAAATCATAATATTTGATATTTTAATCTTCGCTAGAAATGCTTGTTTCGAGCCGATGGTGTCGCAACGCGGCGGCCATTTGCGGCAGCGGAAATGAGGTGGCATCTTGATAGAGCGCTGCCTTTCTCATTGATTGGGCGTCCAGTTTGCATATTGTTCCTTCATACTTGTGAAATGGATCCAAAATATTATGTCTCTGAGTACTGAAAGCTGTTTCGCATGCCACAAAAACTGGAAAGAAGCAGGGAAAGCGAACGAAAACTAACAAGAATACAGCTAGGGGCGACACTTTCCATTCCGCTTCAAACCTTCATGGCGGCCAGCGCTGTTCAAAAAACGTTGGCTCAGACCAGAAAGCGCGCGCATCGAGACCGGCCGTGACCATACCAAGACGGCAGCGAAAAAAAAGCCAGTCGATACACCTTGCCCAAAATGTGAAGAGAAAGGCCGGACAGGAGACGGGAGTCGAGTTTGGGGGGGAGGGGGGCTACCGCTCACAGCCTTAGAGTCCGACTAAAAAAGAAACTTCGGGAAGCTTCCTTTGTCGTTAGTCCCCCCTGCCCTTATTACGGTGTCGCGTACACAGGGGGAAGACGCCGTCAAAATGCGCGGCTGTCTACAGCCCCGACAAAGCAACAACTGCATGCACGCTTCCGCTGCGTGGGCGCTAGGCGCGGTTCTGATTTGTAGCGCCCAATCTCGGTACTGGGTGAGTGAAATGGGAGAGTGAAATGCGTTTTCGTCTGAGCTTTTCATTTCGAATTTTTAGAGTGGAATAACTTTCGCTTGCATGCTCCGATTTCAATAATTCTTCTTGCTCTGGTCTCTGGAACGCATGATGAATCTATTTAATAATATTAACTGGTACAGAGCAAATCATCGCGATGCCCCTTTAAAAGCTTAGCCTCATGCTTTTTTTGGGGGGCTTTACCATTAAAGTTTCCTGGCACAACCGCGAACGGAAACAGGTATACGCCAATTGTTTCTGAAACACGTTCGTTCGCACTAACCACCCGAAATAAAACGCGTACCAGCTCTTCATTCCACTGCTCCTGCTTAGCTGTAGAGCGCAAGCCTTGTGGCAAATGTAATGGGGCCATTGTAGCCTAATTGGATACGCAGAACGCAGCAATGCTGATCCCGTGTTAAAATAGAATTAACACTATTACTTACGACAATGAAAAGGGTTCAGTTCCTGATACGTGCATATGACAGAATCCATGACAGGTTGTTGTCTACGTCTCGTTACTTAGAAAATACATCCCTAACTAGCCCCGCAATGTGCTTAGCGAGGTTAGTCTATGTTTTTTGCGTTACACAATTCATATCATGCACTTGAACTACCGCTGGCAGGAACGCAACTCGGTGGCGGTAAAAATTTAGCTACTGAAAAATGAGAGATTACTCTCCGACTGCACATAGAAATAAATCATGCATTATGATACCATTTAGCTTAATTTATAGCCCTATCATCGAAAACTGCCGACAGCATTGACAAAGTGTTGTGTCCCCCCCTTATTGCTTTTGTGTGTGTGCGCCCCCTCCTAACGACCACTCGCATTCCCCTCCTAACGACAGTTCGCATCCTCCTCCTAACGACCACTCAATCCTCCTCCTAACGACCACTCAATCCTCCTCCTAACGACCGCTTGCCCCTCGTCGCACGCTGTCACCAGATGCCCCCCCACGGTGCGCCCCCGCACCCTCCTCCTGTTCTGGGAAGCCACTCCCTGCCGTGGACGCTTCTCCACTCCCTCCTTTCTTCGGGCGGCCAGTTCGGCTCCTGCCTCGGTCGACGCTGGTCGCACCCTCATCGGCTTTAAATAAACGAAGTCTAAAAGTACCGTGTGCGTCTTTCGCTGCATTCAACACAGCGACCGGACACGACAGTGGCGACGAGAAAGTGGATTCGACCCGCGCTACGCAACGCTATTGACAAGCCATGGCTACGCGAGGGTTTCCCAATCAGATCCCAGAATTCAACGGCTCATCGTGGTCATCGTGGGTTGGACGCCTTCAGTTCTACTTTGAAGCTAACAACATCACAGACCCAGCCTTGAAGAGGGCCAACCTGCTGACGCTGTGCGGGGAGCAGACCTACGATACTGTCTGCGCCCTTATTCAGCCAAGCACACCAGCGGCAGTGTCTTACGACGACATCGTAAAAGCGCTGCAAAAGCACTACGACCCAAGGCCATCCGAGGTCTACAGCCGGGCTCGCTTCCAACGACGAGATCAACTGGGAGGAGAAACTGTGAGCGCCTACGTAGCCGCGCTCAAGAAGCTCGCTGCCGACTGCAATTTTGGAACGCTGTCGACAACAGCTACCGGGCAGGAGGGAGACGCAGCTTCTTCTGCTAACACCACCATGCTTCCCTTGGACGTGATGTTACGCGACAGAATTGTGTGCGGACTGAGTGACGAGTCACTGCAGCAGCGCCTGTTCGCTGAGAAGGACCTCACATTCAGCAAAGCTTACGACATCGCCGTTCGAGCGGAGAGCGCCGGTCACCAGCAGAGAGGGATTCGCCGGAACACCGAGCCGGTACACCAGACAAGCAACCAGGTGCGCAAGCCTTCTGTTGTTGTAAAATCGGTCAAAAAGGCACAACGCTGCTGGCGGTGTGACGACCATCACAACCCCCAGGGATGTCGATTCCAGTCAGCCACGTGTAATTTTTGCCACAAGCGAGGGCATATCGAAAGAGCATGCATTACGAAACGGAGACTTGCCAAGATAAAGTCACCTTCCCAGCCTAATCACAGCGTCAACGCCTCAGAGAATACGCCGCTATCTGATCTCCATGGAACAACATCAGCAACACCATCTGTGTTGTACGACCTGAACACCATGAATCTCGGCACGCGACCGAAGATTTTTACAGAAGTAAGCGTACATCACCAGCTGATTAAGTTCGAGGTGGACTCCGGCGCAGCCTGTACTCTGATCAGTGAGGACACGTTCCGAACTTCATGGCCATCTGACGCACCCGCCCTGCAACAAGACGACACGCACCTGCGAACGTGGTCAGGACAGAATCTGCCACTATTGGGCTCTGCCAACGTGCAGGTTAACTACAACGGCCAGACCCATACGCTACCTCTGCTTGTTGTGAAGGGCACAGGATCAAGCCTTCTAGGGAGAAACTGGTTTTCTCCACTAGGCGTGATGATATGCGGCATACACCAGACGCCGAGCCAGAACATGGTTGAGCAACTACAAGAGAAATACGAAAGAGTATTCTCGGAAGAGATTCCAGGAAACGAAGGGCCCCCGGTCACACTGGAGTTGTTGGACAACGCGCAACCCAAATTTCTGAAGGCCAGGCCGGTGCCGTTTGCTCTCCGAGATTCAGTTGAAAAAGAGTTGGACAAACTGGAGCAGCAAGGTGTCATCGAGCCGACGCAGCATTCCATCAAACTCTCAGCGTACGACTACGCTCTGGTCTACCGCAATGGGAGTAAACATCAAAACGCCGATGCGCTAAGCCGTCTGCCACTAGACGCAACTGTTGACGAACCATTTCCACCAGGAGACGTTCTGATGTTCGAAGCACTGCCAGAACCTCCGCTTACAGCAGGCACAGTTGCAGCATCTACGCAGAAGTGCGCAGCTCTCCGGCTAGTTTACACAGCTGTTCAACAAGGCAACGTGCATAAACTCAAAGGGGACAACTTCGACGCTTACCGCAGGCGAGCTACAGAGTTGAGCACCCATCGCGGCTGCATCATATTTGGGTCCCGAGTTGTGATGCCGAGAGAACTACGCGCACAAGCTATGTCTCTCATCCACGCCGGACATCGGGGCATCGTTGCAATGAAAAAGTGTGCCAGAAGCTACATGTGGTGGCCTGGCATTGACAACGACATCGAAACAGTGGTGCGAGAATGCAAGCCTTGCCAGAGTAGCCGGAGCGCCCCGCCGAAAGCTCCTGTCCCAGAATGGGAAAAGCCAGACACACCATGGCACACACTGCACATTGATTTTGCAGGACCAATTGAGGGCTGCACTTTCCTTGTGGTCGTAGATGCCTACACAAAGTGGCTTGAGATAAGGCAAATGGGACAGACGACTTCGGCAGCAGTCATTGACAACCTCCGATCACTATTTGCAACGTTCGGCCTGCCGCGCAAGGTAGTGTCGGACAACGGAACACCGTTTGTGTCTGCGGAGATCCTCAAGTTTTATCGCGACAACGGGATCTCATCAGTTACATCGGCCCCCTACCACCCAGCGACAAACGGACAAGCCGAGCGCTACGTAGCCGAGCTAAAACGCGCCCTTGAAAGAGATCAGACAGGCTCGCTGCAGCGCCGCCTTGCGCGCTTTCTCTTCAAGCAGCACACGACGGTTCAGAGCACAACAGGCGAGACCCCCTCGAAAATGATGTTCGAGCGTGAAATGCGAACCCAGCTCACAGCCATCCTCCCCGAGCCAAAGGCAGAGACGTTCCGGGAAGAAAAAGCAATTCCGCGCTGCGGCACGCTTAATGAGGGGCAGCGCGTCCTCGCCCGACAGTTTCTGAAAAAGCCACGCTGGGAGGAAGCTACAATTGTCAGACGCATAGGCCTGCGCTCTTGGCTCGTCAACATACATGGCACAGTAGCACGCCGACATCTCAACCAGCTGCGTAGATTTACGACGCCGTCTGAGAGCTGTCCGCCAGCGGAGAGAACACGTGCACCATCTTCCCACATAGCCTGGCACCTCTTCTCGGAAGAAGAGACTTCGCCCAGGACAGACCTAGGAGACACAGCGAACAACAGCCAGCCTACAAGTGTTTCTCCCCCGAGCGCACAAAGCCAGCGCGCCTCCACGCATGAGCGCCGACCCCCTGCACGATACCAGGCAACTTTCTAAGGGGGAAGGAAGTGTTGTGTCCCCCCCTTATTGCTTTTGTGTGTGTGCGCCCCCTCCTAACGACCACTCGCATTCCCCTCCTAACGACAGTTCGCATCCTCCTCCTAACGACCACTCAATCCTCCTCCTAACGACCACTCAATCCTCCTCCTAACGACCGCTTGCCCCTCGTCGCACGCTGTCACCAGATGCCCCCCCACGGTGCGCCCCCGCACCCTCCTCCTGTTCTGGGAAGCCACTCCCTGCCGTGGACGCTTCTACACTCCCTCCTTTCTTCGGGCGGCCAGTTCGGCTCCTGCCTCGGTCGACGCTGGTCGCACCCTCATCGGCTTTAAATAAACGAAGTCTAAAAGTACCGTGTGCGTCTTTCGCTGCATTCAACACAGCGACCGGACACGACACAAAGGTAACCAACAAAGCAATACGGGAAAAACAGTAAATTGTTGTTCACGCTTACCTGAAATATTGATGATTGCAGGTTCACAGAAACCTTGGTATTTCCCGCTCACTTGCACCCTGGATCCTTCCGATGGCTCATCATCCCATGCATGCTTGGCGCAGGTCATTTTCACGACGTCAAAAGTGTCTTCTTCCTCAAAACGCACAAGTGTGGCGCTGTACCATGATTTCAAAAGAAAAACAAGTGGATGCAACAACGGGTATAACCGGAAATTGCTCGCCCGGCACGAAAGTGCGTAGCACACTGCAGAGTCCGGCTTCTAGCTCTATGCAACAGACGACAGTCACGGGTGGCGCCACCAATGCCTTCCTTAGCAGATATCTGTGCATATCTGTGCATGTCAGATATCGGCACCTGCGCACGGGCGCTCGCGCGCGCGTCAGAAGCGGGGTCCGGTTTACAACAATGGGAGGACCGCGGGGGCTGTCGGGGACTCTTTTTCTTCATGGCTTGAAGCTCTCCTCCCCTAAATTTTCTTGGAATCCTTGCAGATCCCCAACCATCTCTTGTTCACGGCTTGACATTTTTTTCAGTCGGCTCCCGAGGGGGAGCGAGCCAGCACCAGGAGCATGGAGGTTCATGCCACTTTTCGACGCCCGTCGCGGTGCGTGCTGGGCGCGCAGGCGCTTCGCGTGCATGCCTTGGAAGTGTCCATCGAGATGGGGCTTTATATCGCGTGTATCTTTATCAAAATAAATATAACTAACGATACCCCTGCTGCGTCGTGTTTTCGGATCACTCTGTATACGACGTATTATGTAAACTGAACCGAATAAATATTTCGTCCTATCTACATAAACCAAAGAGAGGCTTGATTGAAACCTGTTATATTCGAAGTGATTGTTAAAGCGAATTTCGAAAATCGCTAGCTCTCTGCTCCTTGTGCTGGACACTGCGCAATGAATTCGACCATACATCACGTCAGATACATCACAAAGGTCCCAATCGCCTTTCCTAGAGATTGATACGATGCGCAGCTTGACGTTTGCATTCGCTCGCAAATTTAGCATCTGCTTGTTCCGCAGATTCGGCACCCCATGCGTGAGCGGTCTTCTCTTCTTGAATGCCTATACTAGCTGCCCGTTGTGGCACATAATCACGTCATTTTACATGTTTGTTGCTTTAGGACAGGGTGGATTACGGGAAAGTTTCAGCTGGTTATCAAAGGTAACGGCGCGCCTTCTCTATCAAATATGTAGCTAGTCAAACGGCAATTTCCGTTTTGGACAAATAGGTTTCATGAGTTTTTTGCATACATAAATGATGTTGTGAAGGTGCGGTTTCACAATTTATATTAAGAAATGATTAGCGGTACACCACAGCGGTTTCTGTATGCAAGTTATTCGGCCAAGCGGCCGTATAGTGTGGTGGAATTATCACCGTTAATTTCCTAACAAACCTCTTAAAATTCTAATTACTTGTTGAGGCTTAAGTGCTTGTTTCTGTGAAAACACAGGCAGTCATTGTGTTAGTGCGCTATCTTTGCCTGAATTTTTCAAAAAACGACGGCGTTCTGAGGTATCTTCAATGTCCGGTTAAATCGACGTGATTACGACCTGACTAGAGTGACCAAGGGCGCCAAACTTTTCCCTGGTGTGATGACCAGGTGCATCTCGTGATGTTTCTTCGATTTCTCTTGCCTAGAATGAAACAAAACACTTTTCAGCTTCTTCTAGTGCTCGTCGTCATGAACACACAAAAATCAGCAACAAATGCCTTCTACCAGGGAACAGCAGTTAGCATACTTCATTGGAAAAATTAGATCACTGGTATATACTGTTTTGCATGCATAATTGCACGGATTGGGTCGGAATTTGTTTTTTTTTTAGGGGGGGGGGGGGGGGGATTTGTGTGCGCTGTACTCCATTGCAGCACACAACAACATGTTGTAGTTCTTTAAGGAGAAGCAGAAGGCTGCAACGGCTATAAGAACCGAATTTCCTGATCTGAGGGTCGCTTTTCACTCCAAAGTTGAGGACGGGGATCGCCATCATCGTCATCCGTGATCAATTTTACAAGACAAAGAACCCTCCCATCGACCACCGATTAGCTGCTGTTGAATTCAGTCGGGCAGGGTGAGGCTGCCCTTGTTTTTTGTCACATCTGCTCATCAGACATTCCATAAGCTTTGACTGTGACTCGCTGCCCTTGGAGTCCTCTCTGCAACTCTAAACGCCGACCTTTGTTCGGCTCGTTACTTGGCCACCCTAAGCTCATTTTTCCGCATTTTGTTAGTGCTAAGATATGGATGACACCAGTTTGTTCAGTAATACTCTAATCGCTCCCCTTGACGTTATCGCTAGTATTTTCCTTGCCATGCCCAATGCGTGCTACACGGCTGCTTGAAATCCCGTCGAACCGATCGCCACTCGAGTCGACAGAGCTTTGCGGAAAATGAGAAAAAGATATCTTAGCGGAAAGTTGAGCACTCAGAGGCTCTTCGGCGTCCGGCCGACATTCGAAGGTTTTAAATGCTTACGAAATGCGAACAGAGACCGCCCCTGTCATTGGCGGTGGCCGTTATCTTGCCTCAGAGCCGCGTCCCGCAACTGCTTCGGCCCTCTTGATTTCGACAACTGCTGCTGACTTGTTTCTTCTCCTCTTTGTTTAGCACACTGCTTGCGTTGTCGCTAATTTAGTGCTTCAAGTTAATGACTCGTCATTCAGCATTTACAGCGTGCGCGTGAAATTTCAGCGGGAATACACAAATGTCGACTGCACTGCAGTACCACCGTTGTCTGCATACCTGTTATCGTTTGTATATGGCATAAAACGCAAGCTATGTTGAATATTCTCTTTCTGATGCGCGGATTGTAACTATGCTTGTTTACACAGCATGATCACTGCAAGAAGACCGGATGATTGCGACGAAACACTTGATAGACGGAGAACTGGCGCTTCCCGGTCGTGGTAGATCCGCTTTCTTCCATACCACAAATACTCGGTGCTGAACTGCTTTATCCAGAAGCATGTTCGACGATTGATCGCATCAATGAAAATGATCTGATTTGTTATCCACGAGCGGCGCCAGTGGTCGACAGTTGACAGCTCCCTAAAGCAGTGCTCGGCATGCCGGGTGACACCGGCGCTTCCCGCTCGTTCTATTTGTCCTGCGATATCAGCAATCCTCCGCTAAGGGTTGCAGTTTCCAAAACTTCACTTATGACCATTTGCATTCGACAAAACTTGTGTATTCGCTCTCCACAAAAGCCGAGACCACATACGCGAACAATGCGGACTAGCGCTTATTCGTCGAAAGCAAGGGTCTCATCGAAGCAGCTCATGACGGCGCTGGAGAGCTCGGAAAGCGCCGTGATATGGTATGGTTGCGTGCACAATGGACTTCAGTTCAAGAGACAAAAGCTATCTTTCTATGATTTAGTATTTTTTTTTGCGGAAATATGGGGAGTCATCATACTAAGAAGCAAACAGAATGAGCGGGAGCGTCAGGTTCATTATAACTAGGATCGGCTATACAATCCAGCCGGAATGAAACGCGAACACGCATATCGCCTTCTTTTTCTACATTGCAGAGAAGTATTGACTTGGAGCCAGTTAAAAAATATGTACTTAGGTAGATCCTTCACCAAGACACAGGAATCAGCCTAGTTCTGCACAACAGCTGAAAGTGTACAGGCAAAATATTTTGTTTTGTTCACATGGGCTGTTCGCTTGCCTTGCTGTAGCCGGAAAAAAATGGGCTGTTAACATCTGACCAGTAAATAATTTACATAGCATTTTTTTTCTCACATGGTGTTTCGAATGGGGTTTTAATAGCCAAACGATGGCTGTGGTGTCCAAGTTAAGTATAGGCTCCATGCGCTGCAGTTTGGCGAGCACGAGTGACGTCATCTGGGTAACAGGGAAGGGGGACGGGGGGAAGATGGACGTCGCTCTCTCGCTCAGTTTGCAGTCAGCTAGGAGAGCTCCAAGATATTCCCTCCGAAAGCGAAAACAAACTTCGCTAATAATGGGTGGCTCGACCTACTGCTGTGTTTATATATCGAAGATAAAATTACATCTCTTTCCATGGAGATCATGCATGCTTGCGCATGCACATGAGGGTCCACTGGAACAGAGTGTATTTTGGAACTAAATTCATGAGTGCAAACTGGGAGCGGATTTACATAGTCTAGGGTGTTTTCAATGTGCCATCACTGGTAGGAGTCCTAGGAGTTGCTATGTTTCTTTGTGTAAAGAGAAGTAATGCGCTGAGTAATAGGCAGTGGTTTTGGGGGGCGTTCTTGGAGCGGGCATCTGTAGTTTCAGACTACGGTTTTTTATACATCTGTGTGGTTCATCGGGTTAGGGCGGTTTTTTTTACATGCATGCGTGCGCGTTGTGGGTACGATGTCGTTTTTCTGAGCGTGCTTTTGTAGTTTTTCACGATGTTTCGCTTACAAGTTTTTCTGTATGGATTTGTATCACGTTGCATAGAGCGGTTTAAAATTTTTATATTGATATTAGTGAATTACCGCCATCTAAAACCCTTTTCTTGATCAATAGAAAGAAAACTAGAAAGGGCATTACATTTTGTAAAGTAATTTATTGCATTTCACATCGCTAAACCCTTCCTGAAGTTTATCATCACAATGCGATACATCACGTCAAAATTCCTTTGCTGTCCCTGATTAAATGAATGCCCTGAGGAAATACCTAACACAAAAGTCCTGTAACATACTCAGCAAGAAATGCTTAGTCTTTTTGTTTACTTACACCTATGCTTCTCTGAGCGGAATACATGTACATAAAGCAAACCATTGTCTTTGTGTAGTAACGATGCGTTTTTCGCAATTCCAGCCGACCATGTTATGTATGCGGCTGATTTCATTATGTGAGTCAATTAGACACCTGTTCTTCAAACTGTAAGGGCTCTTAAAGGAGTATGGACACCTAACTTTTGGGTGTGTGTTTTCTTCTTTGTAATGATGCGTGAGGCATTAATATACATGGAGTACCACGTGGTGTTCCTAGAACTGCTAAATAATTTATTATCGATTTTTTGTCTTGCTGTTTAAACTTCAATAACTTCACTATGAGTGGGACGTCAATGAGTGAGGCATGAAAAACGGCGATATAATAGCTGCGTCCTCGTTTTAATTCACTACAATGCTGGAGCCAGTCAGCCAGCTTCACTATCCGGACTTATTGTAACGAATGTAAAACAGCGATTATATTGCACTTTTTTCATGCCTGGTGCTCATTTCCGAAATTCTGTGCGGGCACGTCGCCGGCGGAGCGCATGGAGTCAGCAACGCCTAGACTGGTACCCGTGCTGCTCGCGCTGTTGACACTCTTTCTTTCATTGTGAGCACGTGCCGTCCTGCTCGTGGGTGCACAAAAGAGGGGTTGCCGCTCGTTGTGAGTCATGACTGGAATGCCGCGACGTTGAGAGAGTGGAGAAACGTATTGTTGAGTCGTTTGCTGCCACAATAGTTCTCACAACATCAACGGCGAAGAGCAGCCAGTGTAACTCTATAGATTTCCTGGACATATGTCCCACATTCCTGGAAAAAAAAAATCAATATTCGAAATTTGCAATCTACTGCTGAGGAAATTTTGGAGGTTACGGGGAATCTTTTCGATGTGTAGCAAAATCTTGCAAAACTTTTCCATCGCTCGTATCGAGCGATAACAAAAACATTAATAGCAAGACAAAAAAAAAAACATGCAAGCATGTCGACGGGAGGTTGGTATAGTGAAATCTTCCAGTGTATAAAAAAAAATGCGTTCATACACTTTTTCCCATTAAAAAATGGTTTTCCAGGGAATTGTTGTCTGTGAAATGATTGAGAACGAGAGACGGCAAGCCTGGATAACTTCTGTGCGCAAGCTGAAGTAGGCGGTTTTCTCTTGCTAAATTGGTTTGGTATGTTGCGCGTGTGTATTATTTCTGACGAATTTTCATTGTAATTCACTAAGCATGCAGTGTTTAGTCGTAGAGCTCACGCTAACGAAACTATTTTTTTTTTCCTGTAAAGCCCTCCGCCGGTCAGGTAACGCAAACAAATATTTTGGAGGCTGACATCAACAGCTGCGTTAGGCAGACGCGTGTGAGGCAAGGTCAGTGATCGCCTCATTGTTCCTTTGTCTGACGCCCGGCTCAATTTCCAAGTTATTTTGCTAGATGTAAAAAATGTCTCAAAGGAAAAGTAGTAAAGATATTAGCTTGCACATGAGTGAGCATTTTAATATAAGCGATGGCTCTGCAAATAAATTGTTTTGGGAATGCACGTGCGCTGCAATCGGCATTAAATTAAATGTACCAACCACTGCGCAGTGACTGAACAAACTATAGCATTTTTTCTGTTAGCCGTAAGCGAGCAGCTGGTAAGCACATTTCGCGCGTATTTTCGTTTTTCTTTTCAGCCTCGCCTATCTTTATTTTACGTCCAAATAAACACATACTCGTTTTTATTCAGCGAAAAACGTAAAAAAATTGCAACTATTTGGCCAAAAAAGTTGCGTACATCGAACTGCTCAGCTACCCAACAAAATTAAGTATTTTGCGAAAATGTCCCTGCCATATAAAAAAAGGTATTAAGCTCGAATTCCACGTCTTAAATGAACTTGCCATTTACTTGCGACACACATTTCGGCGCAACGGTGACGGCGGTTTCGTCAACAATCTGCTCCACGAAGTGGACCTGATGCACTGTCAGTTCTCTTTTTTTTTTTTCAGGTTCGGCGCAGAAAAAAAAAAATCGCTGACCACTCTTTCTTGGAACCTGCACCTGAGAGGGTACTGTCGCGATAGAAAGAAATGCGAACAGCGCGGCGCCTAATTCGAACACAAGTACGCTACAGACATGAATTCCAATTTCGCAGTGCGTAGGCAACATGCTGTTCACATTATTTTCTATCGCCCTTGTACATTTTCCTAATCCTCTTAATCTCGTCAGCGTTCTAGCACGAAGGAAAAAGCAAGCGTCAGCGCAAACAGATTTCCAGGCAGTCCAACACGTGCAAAGCATGTGCGGAACTGGTTTTTTTTCAAGAGAGAGGGCGTTACGCGCAACTTCTCAATGGTATGGGTGACAGATCTGTCCGGTCAATTGTGGGGCGTCGCGGGAGACGGTGCTATGGTGCTTTTCACTCGCGCTTGCAACGCCCCTCTGCAAAGCTCTGGTTCCCTCGGTACCCTCGGCGTGCCTTTCGGAGCGAAAGAAAGGGGGACAGTGACATGGACCTGGACGAGGTAGACAGGACAAGCGCTTTCTGTCTACCTCGTTCCTTTGTGTCGTGTCTTTTGCGCAAAAAACCCACAATGCTTAGGCACCAACTAGCCTGCAAAAACATACTGGACTACCCACCCTCCAGGCTCCAGCTATCTGCTGAGCACCGCCGAAGGCGGCAATGTGTCGCTTTTCTGCTGTTCTGGGGGGGTCTCGAGGGTCCGCTTTTTCACCGCCTCAGCAACGCCATCTCTCGCTCAGTAGGGTAAGGAACTTTTTGCCG
Source organism: Amblyomma mixtum (assembly GCF_055824585.1). Classification (NCBI taxonomy): domain Eukaryota; kingdom Metazoa; phylum Arthropoda; class Arachnida; order Ixodida; family Ixodidae; genus Amblyomma; species Amblyomma mixtum. Next base: position 14,262,789 of record NC_143021.1, read on the forward strand.
TGAGTGGTGGCTGTATTCTAGGCACTATATGGTGGCTGACCGTGGACACAGCGGCGACTCATTTATTACGCAAATAAAGGATGTCTTGCTTCCCCGTGACGGCCTGTCTCAGAACTGGCATCTGAATATCGGCCGGCAGGGGAGGTTGGATTATGAAGGGAAGAAAAAATTAAGGAGAACAGAAACAGATCAACGCGCATAGTATCAAGAACTATTTTCAGAAGATTTTTTACAAACTTTTCAGCTTAGCACAACAGTTGGAGTAGAATGGCGAGCTTGGTCAGTACACCACGGAGACTCGGCGGCGCGGAAAAGGCGATGGGTAAAAGATTTGCTTGTAGCTGTGGAGTTTTTCTCGTCTGCATTGTAAACGTTTTGCTGGCAACTCTAGATAGATGAATTTCCAAATATTTTGTATTTTTTCTCTGACAATTATACTAGAGCGTTTTAATCTTCATCCCTGTGCCGCAAGGAGCGATGTGTTATTTACGCTCCTGGACAAGACATGGCCGTATGCTGCAGCGGTTTTGCAAACGTTTGTTGTCTGGCATTACCGCAAACAATGCAGGTTTCCCAGTCCTTCAGAACGACATAGTTTTGGGGAACAGCGCCCAAAGAAGGAACGTACACCGCACCACCGGCTTGATGGTTTGAGTATTCATCACGTTTGCGAAGGGGCTGAGTTCGATCCCCAAGCGCTTGTTGTACGTTCGGGACTCTATAATCTATCAATGTTCCTAAAAACTATGATTTCGATCGCAACCAACTCGCTGGACTTGTAATCCACTTATTTAGACCCAGTCAGGAAGGTTCAGTTCGCAAGGAAGGTTCGAAGTCCACCCAAGATAGAAAGCGCGTATATATATGTATTAGTACATTTAAATCATAGCAAAGTTGAAGGTAATTTATAGCACTGTACTTTAATTCACCTTAGTTAAACACCGCTATGTAATAGCAGTCTAACTTGATTGAAGCCTCAATCATACAAAGCTTAGTACCTTGTTGTGCGGTGTGTTTCACCATCTTAATAAACCAATAATATCATGTTTGACACAGAGTTAATTATTTAAGTTCGGAAATATATGGCACAAGCATCCCATATATCAGGTATATGTTCCATATCTGCGAGATTGTTTCCATATAAGGATTTGAAGGTCCCCATATAAAGAAAGAGCATCTATATAAGGACGCAAATACGACTATATATAGCAGTATATCGCACTATATAAGGTACCTTATGGCCGTATCTGCCCGTATTTGTGGTCTTATACGCCCATATATAGCAGTATATTTCGGCATATCAGGTTTCCCATGGTCATATCTGGCCGTATATACGACCATATGTGGACCTATTTAACTGTATATGATCCCATATATGAGTATATACAGCCATATATAAAATATATCTGGCCCATATCTGCTATTTTCGTAAGGGACACTTCTGTATATAAAATTGTTCACCTAAGTGGACCGCTGTGAACTGGAGATAGATTCAAACTATGCCCGCAAACTGACCAGAACAAAGCGCGGCGCTTCATAGAGGATGGATAAACTGACATCGAAACATTGCTCAACTATGAGGTGGTGCGCAAGGTGTTTATAAGGTACAGCACTGCCTTACGCTTCAGCGCTTACATTTAAACTGTTGAGTGTAGCAGCTGATGTCTTCACGAGGAAACGCTGCAAGTCAGCAACGACAATTCTTAAGACACCTTTTGAAATTTAACGATATATAAAAAATATCAAGCAACCTACACTAGTTTTTCGTAGTTTGAGTGAGTTCCTCTAAGGGCAATAAAATTCAAAGAAAAGTAACGCGATAGTAATGGATTACTGTTCTTCATTTATTCACTTACTCTCCTGTGGTAGTAACTGACCTCTGTAATCAGTTACATTTCAGATGCGGAAATTTTAATTGCAATCGTTTATTTATTTTCTGTAACGTGTACAAGTCTGATTCGCGTCTATTGTGTGGTGATCTTCCTCTAAGCTGGCATCTGTTTTTATATGCAGATAATACTCCTCTGGTGATACCAACTAAACCTTATGAAGAAGCATACGGCAGGATTCAACGGGATGCGCATTCTTTGATAGAATAGTTGAATGCTAATCAGACTTTTAATAATATTTCAAAAACTTGCCACTCATAGTCGGTACAAACTGTTTAAAACATGCTCCAATATATAGCTTTCTGACAAGAACTGTGCATGCTGTGCATGCCAGCGTTCTGAAATTCAATCGAGTTTTACTATCTTGGAATGACATTTGTCAAGACATTGGGAAGGAATTTCCATATTCAAGAGCTAGCCAAACGCTTGCGCATGGCGTGTGTTTATATGTATGCCCTAAAATCTATTTGTGATATGTCGGTTAGAAAAATCGTATAAGAGGGTTTAGAGAGCCCATATTGCGAAGAATAACAATTTACGGCACCGCATTTTTACATAAAGTGAACACACTAAGCCGCATACTGCACAGAATTGAATTTCTCCTGCGGAACAAACTATCACGATATAGCAGCAATAGCCAATATCGAAAAATTTGGCAGGCTACTTGCACACAAGCAATTCATCTGTGACATAGTACACACCGCAAAGTCTTCAAACGGGCTTTTGACTATCCCATCCCTTATAAAAATTTCTATAGAAAGTCCATAGACTGTCTATAGACTTTAGTCTATGAAGTCTATAGACTGTCTATAGACAAATCCTTTAGACTGGTCTATAGACAGTCTATAGATTTATGGGCATACACTTTTAGTAGACTTTTGTCTATAGACAGTCTATAGACAAATGTCTACTGAAAGTCTATAGGTCTGTAGGAAGTCTATAGACACATGTCTATAGACAGTCTATAGACGATCTATAGACTTATGGTCATACGTTTCCTGTAGAGTTGTCTTTAGACCGTCTATAGACACTTGTCTATAGACGGACTATAGACGACCTATAGACTTATGGCCATAGACTTCCTGTAGATTACTGTCTATAGACAGTCTACAGACAAGTCTACTGGTCCACTAGACATATGTCTATAGACAGTCTATAGACATTCCATAGGTGTGTGGCCTGGCAGTGCTATAGACCATTGTCTATAGACAGTCTATAGACCTCTGTCTACTAAACTATTAGTAGAGCATTATCTATAAACTGCCTATAGACAGTCTACAACCGTTGAAAAAAGTCACCAGACAGAGTTCACAAATGACACAATCAATATACTTACAAATTTAGTTTTATTTCCAAGCTATCCAGGCTGGGATTATGCAATACATCAACCATAAGAATGCACCACAATAACATACATGTTGAAAGTAACAGTCCGGCTAGTTTCCTCAGAAGCATTCTTGCGGCCTGTCGTCTGCAGTCAATCATCCGGGCATGTTCACCTGTACAGCACAAAGGAAAAAAATAACAGAGGAACTGAAAAAAAAATTCCCATTCCATCTCTTCACATGTGCTTTACAATGCAAGGCATATCCTGGCTATGCCATTCTAGAAAGGCAATCTTGATCTTTTGGTTTGGCTTTATGGGGTTCAAAGACCCAAGGCGACACAGCCTACAAGACGCTGAAGTGAAAGGCTGCGGAATAATTTCGGCCAACTGTGCAGAGTACACAGGCCTTTAGCATTTTGCCTCTATTAAAATGCGACCGCCTAGGCCGGAATCGAACCTGCATCTTTCAGGTCGCCAGACGAACATGATAGTCATTAAGCTATCACGCCGGCGCAATAATTTCAGTAAATACACGACAGATTATAAGTGTCTTCATAAAACATTGTAACAAAGACCCATAATCCCTGGAGCACTCTACTCTGAATCCAGTACTGATACTGATTTCTGTATGGCAATCCTTTTACATTATTTGTAACAGAAGACTTCGAACAATTGTGCAACATATCTGCATTGACTCGCAAGGAGCTGTTAAGAATGCCACCTCCATAAAATACAGATTCAGTGCACCTTACACAGGGATCCAAAAAGGAGAATATTGCAGCATTTATTCTTATAACCGCTATAAAAGAAGCGCTTCAAAATACCCTGCGTGAAGCCTGGTATACCCGGCCAAATTTTTAACTGGCTCTGGTGTTGCATCGCTAAATGCACCTTGTAAAAAAAGTGCCTTTTAGCTACACTGCTGGCATATTCATGCTGTAATTTGACGAGTGAAATGTCATTTCTTGGTTCCTTTTTGTTCATATAATGTTTGAGTGCAGTACTTGCGTGTGTAGATCAACGTTATCAGAAATATTCGTCTGCCACTACGAACAGCTGAAACAAGCGGCAGACGCAGCAATGAATCTGGTCTATATGGCCTCATCCTCTGGGTAAACTACCACTCCTTTCATGGCGGACAAGTCGTTTACCCAGAGTAAGTGCAAATGCGCCACCAGAACCATTGCTGCGTATTCCGCTTGTTTCGGCTGTTCGTAGCAGCAGACGATGAATATTTCTGATAACGTTGATCGAAATACGCAAGTACTCCACTCAAACGTTATATTAACAAAAAGAAACTATGAAATCCCATCTCACGTGTCAAATAACAACATGAATATGCCAGCAGTGAGCCAAAAGGCACCTTTTTTACAAGGTTCATTTATCGATGCAACACCAGAGCCAGTTAAAGATTTGGCCGGGTGTACGTAAGCCGATACTCAAACGGGCACAAGCTTTACAAAACCAGAAGGCAGAAGCAACCAGTTCACCACAGATTTGCGCCTATAACTTGAAGCACAAAGATGGAACAGCATACTCATACATCTGCGCGCGCTCTTAGAAAGAAGCGGGTTGCAGCGCTTCCATGCCGCGCTCATTATTCACAAAACTCATACAGCACACAGAGGCTGCAGCTGCGCCGTTTCAAAAGCAGTCGCGAGTTTGAGACAACAAATTACTGTCACGATAAAATACCGTCTGAAATTCACTTAGTTTTTTCTTCAAGTGCAGCCCCAACAGCGCAGTAAAGAGGAGTGTTTCTTGCATGGAAGTAGCCTAACCCAACGCTGCTAGAAAAATCAACGAAAGCATTGAACGCGCTCAAAGTAGGAAGTATTTAAATGAAACAATTACGCCTTCAACAGGCGCAGCTATAATAACACGGGAGCTTAATTTAATTTTAGGCGCAAATAAGCGGCGAATTACATCGGCGCTTTCGTAACTTAGCAGTCTGAAATCAGAAACACATACTTTGCCTCTCGCGGAAATGGTATTAGAGAAATCTGTGCACGCGTGAGCGGGATTCATGAACGAACCACTCGGAACGAAATGTAAGCCACCTCTTCTCGAGCCCACCTTTACCCAGCTTTCAAAATTAAGTGCCTGCAGGCCGGCGGGGGCGGCCAACGGCTCTGATGACAGACATGGAGGAATCCGTACGTGTGCAACGAAGGGGAGACGGGATGGAGCTCGTGGGTTCCTCGCGGTGTTTGAGCACGCCGGCCATTCGCGCCGGCAATGAATTTTATACCATCACACTATAAGCATTCCTCCAGCGCGGCTTGACTACAACTTTGACAAACGTCTCGCGCTCCAGTCTGTAGCGTTACAAGACACCTTTGCTGAAACGTCGGCGTCCACGACGCGCACCGAGCGAGCATCCATACGTAGCAAGGAAATGCACACCTCAAAAAGAACAGCACTCCAAGGTCCAGACAGGCGATAACACAAAGATGAGAAAATAAATATAATCCACCACAGAACGAGAGTGTATGTAAGTACGTTTTCGGAGGTGCAAAGTAAATTGAGCTCACACGGCGCTAACTAGCGCACAGTTCCATTTCGGCCGTCATTCACAGGCTAAACGACATTTCTGGCCGCGCATCTACCTTGAAACACGAAAACTCTAGTAGACAGCTCGCGTGGAGCGGCTTATCATCAAGGGCATCGCACAGACTGCCTTTCCGCGCGTTAGTAAAGACAGCGGCACAGAGATAAGCGGCATTAGTCGAGAACCCGATGGCTTCCGCCTTAGAGACGAAGATAGGACGTTTGTCACTGCGCACATAATCTGTTCTGCACACACAGCTCTGCTTAGAGTGGTTTAGGAGACCAAATGAATAAAATATAAACATATAGGCTTACCGTAAGCGGACGATGAAGCTGGATTTTGAAGAAAACGTAATCCGCGAAAAAAACGCCGACGCCACCGATGCAGCCACGCACAGGGTTGTTTGCAGCCCGAATGATTTTCCGCCGTCTCGCGGTAAAACGGTAAAACGTGAAACAGGAAACCATTTCACGGTCGTATCTTTATCGCTCGCACTCTTGCCGTGTGCAGCTTGATCAGATATCCAAGACCACAGAAGGCAACTGGTTTATAAGCGTAAATTCTTCGCATACCCTCTAAAAACCTTATTGTTTTCGTGAAAACAGAACCGAAATCTAACTGCTTGACCGTATACGCGCCGCATCTCCCACCGAATAGTATGTGGTACAATTCTCAAATAATAATTATAATGTTGCATAGCATAACGTCTTTCTTGCGTGTGTTCGAGTTTAGAAAACTGATATGCTCGACATCAGCGTGTCATCGGCTCCGAAGCAACAGGTGCAAGGGTAGGAACGAAAAAAATACTGGCTTTGTGATTGTTGTGTCGGTGCACTTATTCACGTGAATACAAACTGCAAAGGTATAAATGGGAGATGTTAATCGCACAGAGGACTATTCTGAGGTGTTTCTAAGGGATGGGCGCTTCCTTGAATTCTCACACCCATCTTTCCCTCTTTATTTTCAGGAAGTTTTAAAGAGAAATGTAGAAGCGTTGATGAAATGTTTGTGATTTCAGCGCGTTGGACAGTAACGGTCGAAAGATGGAATGGAATTGTGTCGAGCGATTACTTTAAGGGACAGCGTATTCATTCGATGTAGTACAGTTTGCGGCGCCCTTACTTCAAGAACGGCTGCCTTTCCGCGGCTTACTTGTTAGCATTAAATATTTAATTGTATTGACAATATACGTCACGATATAACGAAAAGGAGCTTGTCAAGGCTCCTGAAAATATACAGGAGGGTATTGTAATGTCCTCACGCAATACTTTTTTAATTTCCGTAATAGCGAAGGAGGTGGAGGACTCTCGACATAGTTGCGGTCACCAGATGCAGGTCCCCGCAGCATACAGTGCAAAAAAAATGACATTGTTCTATACATAGTCGAAAGTCAGTGTATCGAACATTGTTAGATAAAATTAGGATTGTTATAGACTGGTCTATAGACAGCAGACTATCTATAGTGTACAGTGCATAGACGAAAGGAAATTCAGGTAGTTGTAGACTGTAGTCTATAGAGAGTCTATAGACCGTCTATAGACGAAAGGTAATTGAAGCAGCTATAGACCGTAGTCTATAGGGAGTCTATAGACCGTCTACAGACGAAAGCAAATTGAGGCTATATACCTTAGTCAATAGACAGTCTATAGACTATCTATCGACGAAAGAAAATTGAGCCAGCTATAGACTTTAGTCTATAGACCGTCTATAGACGAAAGGAAATTGAGACAGCTATACACCTTAGTCTATAGATAGTCTATAGACCGTCTATAGACAAAAGTAAATTGAGCCAGCTATAGACCTTAGTCTATATCGAGTCTATAGACCGTCTATAGACGAAAGGAAATGGAAGCAATTATAGACTTTAGTCTATAGAGAGTCTATAGACAAAAGGAAATTGAGGCAGCTATAGACCTTAGGCTATAGCGAGTCTATAGACTGTCTATAGACAAAAGGAAATTGAGGTAGTTATAGACCTAAGTCTATAGGGAGTCTACAGACCATCTATAGACGAAAGGAAATTGAGACAGCTATAGACCTTAGTCTATAGATATTCTATAGACCGTCTATAGACAAAAGGAAATTGAGCCAGCTATAGACTTTAGTCTACAGAGTGTCTATAGACCGTCTATAGAAGAAAGGAAATTGAGATATTTATAGACTTAAGTCTATAGAGAATCTATAGACCGTGTATAGACTAAAAGAAATTGGGGCTGCTATAGACTTTAGTCTATAGAGAGTCTATAGACAGTCTATAGACAAAAGGAAATTGAGACAGCTATAGACTTTAGTCTATAGATTTTCTATAGACTGTCTATAGACAAAAGTAAAGGTCTATAGGATGTCTATAGAGTCTATAAAAAGTCTATAGAAAGTCTATAGACCATTTTTATAAGGGATTAATGCATCCAACCAGCGTTTGTTGAACCTCGGGGTAATGTTGACCTTCTATCGGGAACTCCGAAACGCCCATCTCCTCAACCAATACGCGCGCCTATCAGAAACGCTATCCGGTCGCCGCATTCATGACCGACTCCATGTCCAACACACCATCACCTATGAGGACTGGGTACGAGTGCCAGAACCCTGGAGACGCCCCCTCACGGTTCGACCTATTCTCCGCAACATGTCACACTCTGACCATAATGGCCGTCGCCAGGCGTGTGCGGAAGCACTGGAGTGACATTATGGTCGACAACAACACGTGCACTACGTGGCTATTGTCGGTCCCCACCGTGGGGGGTGGTTAACCGCGGTAGTGGTCCGCAACACCAACACACTGGCAGGACTCAAGTTTCGCGCCTACAGCACAACACAGGCGGAGGTAATCGCGATTGCGCTCGCCCTCCCATCAGTGAAACGCATCATTACCGACTCGAAGGGGGCCGGTCGGAATTATGAGCTGGTTTAGATACCTCCTCTTGCATGGCGTATCCTACAGAATTGCTATAGGTCCAACGGCCCTCTAAATTTGCAACCTCATCTGGGCTCCCGGCAACCAGAGACTCCAGGGCAATGAGTTATCCGATCAGGCGGCCGGCGCGCTCTCTCCACGGCCATTCACATTTGCTCTTAATTAAGCGTACTCCGAGACCACCCAATCTCTGCTTACATTCAAAGACATCGCTGCATATTATAAGTACAGTCATCGTCTCATTCCGGAAGCCTGTACGGGTCTCCGGAGAGCAGACGAACGGGTCTTTCTCAAAATTTTGGAGCTCTATTGGCGCCCGTTTCTGCGTTTCGCGGCGTCGCCGTCGCCTTTGTCCGTCGCCGTTGTCCGTTGTAACCAGCAGTGATGTCTTAGTCACGCTTTAAGCTGCGAAACCATTGGAGCGGGAGCTTGAAAGCAGAAGGCAAAATAGGTAAATTGTTTTTTGAGGAAAGGAAATGGATCACTATCTGTCTCACACGTCTCAGTGGGCACCTGAACCAGACGGAAGGCGTATAACTGCCCTCTTGGAACAGTGGGCTCCTCAATCGTTCTTTAAGCTACGTGCCGGTAGTAACAGATGTGCGATGCATGCATCGGCATTGACAACGTTGTGCCAGAAACGCGGCGTTGAAGCCATAGGCCTTCGGCGTTCGTTATGTTCATTGGCGTTGGCGTCGACAACGTTGTGCACTCCGATCATTTTAAGGAAAGGAAATGAGCATAACTGGCTCCCTGGGACAGTGTGCGCCTGAATCGCGCTTGTAGGTATGTGAGCTAATGAGAGAGAGAGAGATGTGGGCGGCAGGCATTGACAACGTTGTGCCGGAAACGAGGCGCTGAAGCCATAGGCCGTCGACGTTCGTTGTGTTTGGCGTTGGCGTCGAGGGCGTTTTACATTCCGATCATTTTAAGGAAAGGAAGTGCGCATAACTGGCTCCCTGTTTCAGTGGACGCTCGCATCGCGCTTATAGGTACGTGGGGTGATGAGAGAGAGGTGTGGGCTGCGTGCGTTAGTGCTGACAACGGTGAGGGAACTATCGCGATCAACCATTAACTGTCGCCTGCCAGGGTTGCAGGGTGGGTGGAGACTTTAATGTAGATATAAAGACAAAAAAAAGGAATTCCTTACCACTCATATGGGAGAACATTCCGTTCCTCTCGCTCGTAGCGCCGCCCACGGCTGTGACAACCTCGCAAAATACTTGCATAGACCTCTTCTTTGAGAATTAGGCATCGGCGCAGCAAGTCGAGCATATATTAAGCCGAAAGCCTTTGGCTCATACTCGCGGTGTCTGTCCATGCGCTGGAATCGTGCCAAATGTGGCCTCTCCTCCGCGCAGTGGCGCAACCTCCTCGCCTCCTTAGCAACCGGCGCGCCAGTGGGGTGCGCAGCTGTGCATAGCACCCGTGACGTCACAGTGTAGCGGTAGAACGAGCGCGCGCGTCGGCGGTGGCAGCCGCACCGCCGCTCCTTCGCCAGACGTCTCGTTGCAGTCGAGTGAGTGCGACGCAGTTCAGTGTTTCCGCGCCAAATGGTTCGGGGAAGCGGCAGTGGGTTGACCACAATGATTTCGCCAAGCACACTTTAGAATTTTCAAAGAGTCTTCGGTAATTCTTTTATCTATTTCTCCAACCAAAAAGCTTCCTTCATGACAATCAAGAACTGTTAGCGGAGTGTTTCTTGAGGGACTAATATGTGTGAAAAATAACACGTTGCCTGTAACTGTGCACACATGCCTTGCTCGAATTCTTTGCCTCAATCTATCGAAAAACTGTGTGTTTGTTGCCCTCAAATTTCTGACTAGGAAGTAACGCAATCGTCGGCAATTTTTTACAAATACAATGCTGTGCCGGGCAGTATTGAAACACTTCAACACAAAATTTGATGGCGGCTGCCGCCTGCGTGGAGCGACGTTCTCGGACGTTTTCCGCATGGTCTGGGTCTGCCCTTCCAATCCCTACCCTCATCAATCTTTCATCATCTCCCACCCTTCTGGGAGGCCTGGGTGGCGGCGCTGCTCAGCTGCCATGACCCGCAGTCCCACGGACCTTGGTCGCCAGGGCGCGAGCGGCGTCAGACCCGATTGTACATAGTCAATAAATGTTTACCACCACCACCTTAAAATCAATGACGTTAAAGTACGGCCTCTGCGTTAATCGAAAAAAATACATTATACCTCGCACCTTCGCCAATTATTGACAAAATAAAGCAGTTATTATATTTCTTATTACTTGAATTGAATACAAATCGTCCCCAGCATTGGCGGAATAAAACAGCATCGATCGTGGTTGAATGACAATATTGTCTGCCGAATTTTTTTTTTTAATGTTCTTGACGTTTTAGTTTCGTGTATGCAAGTGTAAATTATGAAAAACGTCCTTGTACTGCAAGCTTTTTATTTGTAGGCTTCTTCGTTTTAAATCGTGGAAGTAATTTATGAGTCTTTATCTTATTTGAGTTTTTTGTGTGTTTTATTCACTCCCTGGCTGCGCAGCTCCGCACTCATGCGATAAACTAAGCGTTCAGGAGCATGCATTATACGAATCAATTTGATTGAAAGATGTTATTATTTTTATTAATTGGTAGCGAGGTGCTGGCGGTGGCAAGAGAATACTTCTGATTACGGCAAGTAGTGACCGTAAATCTGAATCACGAGAGTGGTATCCCGAGAAGAAAAAAATGGCTGAGGCTTAGCTAAGGTTAAGCCTAGTCAGATGCGAAGCATATTGATGGCTAGGCTTGGTAATACATGGCTTTCCTTGGTTGACGTTCATCCCGCTGTTCATCGGTCTCTGTGGCACGCTGAAGCTTTCGCTTCTCGTTCAAATCAGCCCTGCTTCTAGGCGGCATCCCAACACCTGGCCGCCTCGTAAGTGCCCGGAGAGTTGTTGTTGTGACTGAGAGAAAGATGAAAAGGAAATTGCACGGGCCTGCTACTGGCTCCAGCCAAGCCACCACCGCTGCCACGTGCAGATAGAGGAGAGTTAAAAGATCAGAGGAAGGAGAGAGAGGAAAGGAAAGACGCGCGTCCCAGCAACAACTGCGTCCGCCGGAGCGGACGCTGCTCAAAAAACCGATAAGCACAGATAAGCGGCCGAAGCCGCGCTCGCCGAAGCGAGAACAGATACGCTCACATCGAGGCAAGCTCAGCTTTATACCGCTGCTGTAGCGTCACGTGGTCAGCTGCAGCGCCTCTGATGTGGAGCCTCCACCGCCGCGGCCGACCGCGCGAGCCGGCAGCCCATCTCTCCTCTGCTGTGACGTCATGTTGTCACGTGGTCAGCTGCCGCGCCTCTGCTATGGAGCCTCCACCGCCGCGGTCGGCCGGCAGCTCATCTCTGCTCTGCTGTGACGTCATGTTGTCACGTGGTGTCACGTGGTCACGCTAACGGTCAATGGTAGCTCCACCGCCGCGCTCGATGGCTGTAGTGTAGCTCTAGTAATATGCTTCGCATAAAATAATGGGGTCGTATTCTTGTAGTGAAAGGTATAGAACAGCTGTACCTTTTGGGTGTATCTGTTCTCGCTTCGGCGACCGCAGCTTCAGCCGCTTATCTGTTTTTTTGAGCAGCGTCCGCTCCGGCGGACGAAGTTGTTGCTGCGACGCGCGTCTTTCCTTTCCTTTTACTCCTTCCTCTGATCTTTTAACTCTCCTCTATCTGCACGTGGCAGCGGTCGTGGAGTGGCTCGAGCCAGTAGCAGGCCCGTGCAATTTCCTTTTCATCCTTCTCTCAGTCACAACACAACACTCACCTATGGGGCATAAACGTAGAGGTTAACGAAAATACAAGCAAATTTGCTTTCAATGGCTCGCTGCACTGTCTTCAACTGAAAATGAAAATTGGTTTATGATCAAAGGATATAACGCCGCAATTGTCTCACATATCGCTGGAAACCTGAACCACGCCGTAATGGAAGGGAGGATAGTTGGAGTGAAGGAAGATAGAAAAAGGTGCCTTAGTGCACAGCACAGGAATAATTTGGACCACGTGGGGATCTTTAATGTGCGCCGACATCGTTAAAGATCCCCAGGTGGCCGAAATTATTCTGGGCCCTCTACTGCAGTACCTCTTTCTTTTTTAACTCTCACCTTCCTCTCTTCACCTACGACGCGGTTCAGGGGTACACCTATACTCCGTTTCATACATGAGGTGCAACGCTATCAAAGCTAGCGCTCTTTTTTGCGCAGCCTGCATCCGTGTCAGAAAATAGTGCGTTGCTTGTGGTGAGCGAAAAATAACAAATGCTTTGCCGACAGGCTTCGTGGGTAATACATTTGTCATCAGCGTGACAAAAAACGATGTTATTGCGAGCAAATCGGTCGAGATCTGTGATTTTGTATTTTGCGTTTGTCGTCTTTTTCCATTTCACGTTTTCGCAGTCCCCGCTGGCCGCCGTGTTTACTCTTTCCGTCCGCCTCCCTTTTACTTTTGAGAAAATGGCGTCCAGCTCAGCGGCCGCGGCCAGCTCTCCTGTACGCATTTTCCCGAAGGTTCGTGCACGCCAAGCAAGTAATTGCGAATGTGTTCTGCCGCACTAGGATCCGTTTTCCGGAGAAGTCTGTTCGGGAAGTACTGAGTGCTATGAACGAGGACACCGGAGTATATCCCCGTACCGTTGCCAAAATCAAGGCCTGTGTTGGCCTCTGGCGTCTCCGAACAAAAGACTTCGCGACGTAAAGATTTCAAGCTCACGAATAGTCAAGAATGACAGCTTCACAGTCCATGCCATCCGTCTGAAAGTGCACAGTATGTACGCGAAGAGGGAAGTCCCAACACTGGACAGTGTGCTAAAGGCTGGCAATGAGGCGACGACCTGCCGAACCTCAAGAAAACCACATTGTGGAGGTTGATGAAATACATCGGATTCACATTTCATAAAAGAAAACGGAATCTTGCACTGATCGAGCAAAGTGACATCATTGCCTGCCGTCGCAGGTGCCTGCGGGCAATCAAGGAAATCCGAGGACAGTTTAGGTAGGGGTCGTTCCTTGCTTATTTTCTTACGCAGCACGTTTAGACTGGCTTCACATTGAGCTTTATGTTAGCTTTGCAACCTCGTAGTCTGAACAGTGAGCGTTGCTTCAGGATAACACATTTAGAAGATATCGTCTTAACCACGTTGCTGTTGCCGACTTTTTGCGTAGTGGTGATGTTTCACGACCAGTTTTGCGCTACGTTTCGGTGGGGCACGTGTCTTCGTGGGTCAGATTAAATCGCTAAATCCCAATTGGTGCAGCAAGCAAAAACAGCAAAACTGCCTAAAATGTAGCACTGCAATGGGTAGTGCCATCTCGTCGTCACCGTTAGGAACGAATGGACACCCACTGTACACTGCCCGTTGCTCCGGTGGTGCGAGTTACTGGCGCTACTGCTGCGAACGTTGGCAATTTTTGTTCGTAGTCGCCGCGAGTGAAGAGATTTCAAACGCTGCCGAATTAGTCAAGTACTCCATGCAAGCATACAGTGAATATAAACTGGTTACCAAATGCCGCCTGGGCGTGAAATATAAGCCCGAACGAGGGAGCAATTAAGCTGAGATAATTATTTTGCTCGAGTGTCTTTGAGCGGCTGTTTGTGAGACAGGGGTGAGCAGTGCTTTTGTTGCAGTGCATTGCCTACTTACATGCTCCAGCGTGTTTGTTTACTTACAAGCATTGACTCGTGTACTCGGTTGTTTTGCATTTACAGGTGCATCGTCTACCTAGATGAAACCTGGGTCAACGCAGGGCACACAAAAGAATACGTCTGGCAGGACAAGACTGTAAAGTAATCTCAGGAGGCTTTCTTGAAAGGTTTAACAACGGGAATGACTGCGCCTTCGGGCAAATGGGCCCGTTTGATCCTTGTGCATGGTGGGAGCAGTGCAACAGGATTCGTGGAAGACACTGCTGACTTCTTCAGAGCAAAAAAAGGGAAACCACGCTGTGTACCACTCTGAGATGGATGGCAACTACTTTGAGAAGTGCTTCACCGACAAGTTTTTCCCAAACATTCCGGCCAATAGCATTGTCGTCATGGACAATGCTCCATATCATAGTGTGTCTCTTGAAAAAGCACCACTGGCTGTTTCCAGAATAAACCATTTCTCACAAACACTGCGGGGTCAGCATTTTTTATTGTCCTGTCTCATTTATTGTTAGCTCTTTTGAAATATTTTTACCTACCGTTGTACAACTTTTTCTGCATTCTTACTTGACGCTCCGACAGCTCGGAACTCTTTTTACCTGGCTGCATGAAAATCCTGCCTGAGCAGTTTCTGCTCTTCTAGGAGAGCAGGGAAATCGAGATAAGCTGACTTGCCTCTGTATTGCCTTTATATACTTTCGTGCACGACAACAAATCTAACTCTTGAGGCAGTACTATTTTCTCTCGCTGTGTGAATCAACACTATGTTCTAAATTTAACACTTAACACGGGAACACAGGCCATATCGAGGTGGTGTGTGTAAAAATAATTTGACCCGAAAGTTACAGACGACCACTTGTTAATCAGGCCTCTGTGTTAATTAAACCCGACGAATGAACGTCATCTTTCGCACAAATCTCTCGCATGCATCAAAAAACTATAGTAACAATGCGCCGCCGCGGTGGCTCAGTGGCTATGGTGCTCGGCTGCTGTCCCGAAAGACGCGGGTTCGATCCCGGCCGCGGCGGTTGAATTTCTTTGGAGGAGAAATTCGAGGCCCGTGTACTGTGCGATGTCAGTGCACGTTAAAGAACCCCAGGTGGTCGAAATTTCCGGAGCCCTCCACTACGGCGTCTCTCATAGCCTTAGTCGCTTTGGGACGTTAAACCTCATAAACCAACCAACCATAGTCACAATGCTGCAGAATAGGGAAGAAAACCGCTACTGGTGACCAAAAGCCGGTGCGAGCTCATTGACAACGAATTTCGGAGAGCTCACCGCATCGAATGAACAGATGCATGCAGTTCTTTTCAGAACACGCCATAATATTCAAGCGATTCTGAACAAAAAGAGTTTTCTCATTCAAGTCAGGCGAAATTCAACTTGCGATGAAAGAAAAATGTGCGAAAAAAAAAGTTTCACAATCCGGGATTTGAACCTACGCACCCCCACTGCCTGTCGGCTGTCCGGTGCGACGCGTTAGACTGCACGGCCACAAAACAGCGCGGAGTGATACACCTCTCTTTATTTTTTTCTGCGGACTACTTCCGTAGCCTTCACAGCGTTGCACATGATGTATGAAACGGAGTATAGGTGCGAGACAATAACTGCGCCATTTCTTGTCCTCAAAAACCAAATTTCATTTTGAGTTGGTTACAAAGCAACCAGCTATTCAAAGGAAAATGACAGGTGCAACTTTCATTGATAGGAGAGAGCACAGCGGGTAAAGGAACATGCGAGGTCTAGTGAAATCTTAGTCTTAATCAAGAAAAAGGAAGTGGACATGGCAAACCATGTAGTGCGAATTCAAGATAACCGATGGTCGTTAGTGTAATGTGGCGGTTTGCAAGGAAAGGCGAGAGTCGAAGGGAGTGGCAGAAGGTTGCGGTGGTGAATGAGATCAGGAACTGTAGTAAAATGGCAGTTTGGGTGAGTTGGTTATGCATCGTATGTAATAAAACAGCACAAGGACACAGGACAAGAACGAAGAGAAGACACACAGGGCGCTGTACTTGCAACTGCGTTTATTGGAAAAAGCAAGGTGCTTTTTAAGGCTGGGCGTCAAGAAAGCGCGCGTATGCGCTTTGTCAAAAATACACTTGTCAGGTAATGATATCTCTCGTAATAGCAAGTGTGGTTATCGGTGCTGACCACTGTTTAGCAACTTCATTTCATTAGAGGGCAATGCTACTGAAGGCTGCCTTAAAAAGAAGCTTGTTTTTTCAATAAACGCAGTTGCAAGTTCAACGCCGTGTGTGTCTTCTCTCCGTTCTTGTCCTGTGCCCTTTCGCTGTTTTATTACATACGAGCTCAGGAAGTTTGCGGGAATACGGGGGCCGCAGCTTGCAAAGGACAGGGTGAATTGGAGAGACATGGGAGAGGCCTTTGTCCTGCAGTGGGTGTAGTCAGGCTGATGATGATGTTAATGATTAAACTAGGCTACGGCTCAATTCAAACATTCGATGACAGCCGACATTGATGGTAATTGACAATGTCAGCTAAACAGCTAAGACAAGTCAATTTTCCAACAAAAGACTCTTTCACATACTGTTGTGCTCTTCCTGCTTTGGGCCCAAAATTGTTTAGCTGGAGAAAAGATGGCGCAGTGGGCTCCGCAGTATTAATTTTCGAAAAGAAGAAGAGGGTAATACTCCGCATTCTCGGTAAACCGGAACCCCGGATGGTTACCACGTGCTTTCCCGATCGCGCGTAAAGGGCAGTTTGTCCGAAGGGTACAAAAGTGACTTCCCGTTCACAGTACCTGTCTCCAAGCTCATCACCCCAAAATAAGAAAATAAAGTAGAGGCCATTCTTGCTAAACGATTTTCAAAGAGGTCACCTCTGAAGGCGAATTCACACCTTCCCATTTTGTTGCAGAGCAGAGTGTTAAAACCCAGTTTCTCAACGAGATGTTTTTGATGAAAGAAGTCTGCCTGAAGGTTGAGTTGGAAAAAAGTTGCTTCTTTTCAATTGCGACACGGTAGCGGGTGCTTGCAAGGACGCTTTTTAGGTTCTTGCTGCCATGATGCTCTCCAAAAGAAGGACACAGCTGAACAAAGGTGCTGCGAATGCCTGTCAAAGGAAGCCCTCCAACGAATGACTTCAACCGGTTGTCTTGGTGTCGCAGCTGTTCCGCTTAAAAAAATAAATAGTCCTCATGCGCGTGCATGCCACCGCGTTTTCACGCTAGCAGGCGCAAGGGGATCAAACAAGACGTCATGACAATCGGTCAACGCCATTGGCTGAAAGACCTCAGCTCAGGGGCACCTACCGCTTCACTCTTGACTTGTATGCGACTAAAGCACTAATTTACTCTGAGACAGCAGCCTTCGTCGCTCGTCGTGCCTCAGTGGTGGTGGCGCAGCACACATCACGAGTGCGCGATCGCTTTACTTTCCAGTGTTGCGTGGCACATTTGCGCGTTGCAGATTGGTGGTGGGTGAAGCGCCTTTTGGTGCAACGGATTCGGCTGCAGTGACGGTTTATGGAGGCTCCCGGTAACGGCTTCTGTCGTAATAGAGAAAGAGGCAAGGCCGAGGAGAGTTCGGGCATGAGAAGAACCGCCTACATTTGTTTAACGTCTGTTGGAATTGCAACGTACGCGGGCGACTCTTCAATTTCTCCTCCATGGAAACACTGGTGCAATGGACCGGAACGGAAATTTGAAAATTAGAGTAAAAGAAAGGGTGCGGTAATTGCGTCCCTCTAGGTGAAAAATTGAAGAGGGCTCTAACAGAGGGAATGAAGCAAAAGTTGCAAGAAGGAAAAGAAGCCGATCCCTCTCTAAATTATTTTCCGCCACCAGTTGGCCTTTAAATTCGGCCGGTCGAAAATTACATTGACAAATTCGGCGACATTTCAGTATAAGTTACCGAGGAGGTGGCCTAGTAGTTTGACATTAAGCCTCGTATGGTTCGATCCCCAGTGCCTCCGGGTACCCAACGGGGGTTGGGCACATGTCTGGCCTGGTGGTGTCCTTTCGGTGGTAAAATACTTGGAAAATGGGTCCTACTTCACCTGGCGATACTAAAAATGAAAAACATTGTGTCATGGCACTCTTTGACGAAGCAGCCCATACATTATTCAAATCCATCCCCATTATCGGTAATGCAGTTGGAGAACAGATGGATGCTTTAAAAAGGGACGTCTATATTCTTCAGCACACTACCGAGCTTGACTACATTCGATACACCTACTTAGTATTCGAAGCTTACAGAACGATTCTGGCAGTTGTCGAAGAGTTTAATATAGCAGCAGCAGGCGGAGGTCATGTGATTAAGACGTGCATCATGCTCCTCGCAGGGTCTAAAGTTTATTTAGAACGCTACTTTGTTATTGCGGGTGGGCTCAAGGGGACTGGATATCGCCTCTGTTGCTGGCATGCAGAAAGATCTGTTATGGTTATGAAACAGCTAACCATTCAGGGTCCTACACGACTTGGTTCTTATGACGCTCTCTCCTACATACGATTTAAATATCATTAAACGCACGTACATGACACCAGCCTTCCATTAAAAAAAATAAGGCTCAAGACCTTTCGCTACGCCACGGAATAAAGTGTCGCCAGTGGCAGCTGCAAAAAAGGTCACCTTTCCGGCTGCTTTTGCGTCCAGCTGGCTGAGATATCCGCACGCGGGGAATTCTGTAGAGGTCGGAATGAACCAGGGAAATGTTAGGAGGCCGTCTAGACAGAATTTGCATTGGGAAGTGAGAGCGGAAAGTGAGCACGTTGCGACATTAGAAGGCGACGCCGTTGACCATTGACAAAGATCGGTGAAAGACGTCATCAGTAAGGAATCCGTAACCTGGAGCTCAGAATTATATAATTTTCTTTGAAAGCGCGAGCATTATTGTACAGTGCGTTCAAAGATGCGTGATTAAATTCAGTCTACGATGATGCTGACAGCTCGATAGAGTCCACGATACGTCAGGCTTATTTGTATCATATCTTCTGCAACATAATTCCATTCGATGCGGTTAAGCGGCACCAGCATTCTGCAGTAAAGCGCAGGAGACCACTGACGCTGAATTTAGAATAATAAAGATTTTTCACTTCATAGCTACAAATTAAGTGGTTGTTTGTGTCCTTCGCTCTGCAGTAAAGAGCTGTAGGCGCTGCCCTGATTAGGGCCTGCGAACACAAGGTGAAAGAAGGAACGCTACATCAAGGACGACCACTGCTGTAAAGGATAAAGGAAAAGAGAAATATTGTCCGATAGATTTATTCAACCACATAAATCTAGTTGCCCTCTCAAGAGAATTTTATTGGACTCCATGGGTACACGATGAGGGACCACAGTCCCTCAAAAAATACAAGAGTACAGTTCGCGACTAGTGTCGCTCGATTACGGAAAAGCGATCACTCAAGATACGACGGCGACTCCTGCCGCCCTGCAAACAAAAGTCATTCACTGCACGGAATAATGTCCACAGTGTCCATAATGTCCGGATGCCGCGGGGGAAGCACGCTCCCTAACTAAATAAGAAACGCGCAACAACACCGCGCACTGCACACACTCAATAAGGCAGGAGCCGTACGGTCACGCGGCCCCTGTCGACGGCGATGAAGCGAGTGCTCCAACGCCGAAGGAACTCTTCCTCGGGGAGCATCACTCGGTCCAGGCACGCCTGTTGGAAGAGGCGCGCCCGAACCCGCTGGAGCAGGGGGAACATGGCTCGCTGCGGTCGGCCCTGTAGAGACGCGACGCCACGCTGGCGCCACAACACAAAAGCGCCCACACAAAGGAGCAGGCGCACAAAAAAGTCGCGCGGCCTAGTGCGCGCGTCGAGAGTTACAAAAAACATGCGGGACAAAAGTCTCCAAAAAGTGCGCGCCACCACGCACTCGAACATGGCGTGCTCGAGGGTCTCGGCCGCACCGCACTGGGGACACCGCGAAGAAGGAGCGATACCCCACGCGGCGATGCGGACCCCCGTCGGAAGGACACTCCAGCCTCGCAGCCAGCCGAAGTCGCGGACGTCTGGTGGTAACGTGTGTGACGTCAAGTCCCGCCACCGTACCCGCCTACTCCGCTGTAGCTGGTCGGTTGTAGCCTCCTGAATTGCCAGGAGCTCGCAAACGCGGGAGGCCTGCGTCTCAGAGACGTCGACCTCGGGCAGGGTGGCGGTGAGGGACTCGGCCGTCCGGCAGACATACCGGAAGAACCCCGGCTGCTGTTCGGCTGAAGGACCTGTGCAATTACCAAAAAAGAGGCGCCGCGAAGTCCCGAGAAGGTAGGCGAGGAGCCCTCTCCACGGGTAGTCGGTGGCGTTGACTAGGTCGCGGACGCCTCGAACAGCAAGGACGCTGCACATAGTGCATCGGTATCCTTATGAAACAGAAGATGAAAGGCTAGAAGTTGCTGAAGGTGGTGACTGTGACTGCATGAGAGAAGGATGAAAAGGAAATTGCACGGGCCTGCTACTGGCTCTAGACAAGCCACCACCGCTGCCACGTGCAGACAGAGGAGAGGTAAGAGATCAGAGGAAAGAGAAAAAGGCAAGAAAAGACGCGCGTCGCAGCAACAACTGCGTCCGCCGGAGCGGACGCTGCTGAATAAATCAGATAAGCGGCCGAAGCCGCGCTCGCCGAAGCGAGGACGGATATGAAATCCCTGCGATGGCATCACATGCTGACCGCAATATGGTGGCAGCATTGCCGTCTATATTCGCACAAAAAGTTTGGCCAACCGTTCCTCGTACAAGGTTGCGGGTGGCGTCATAGCATTTCCTTTTTCATATAGCTTACTTGTCTTAGTCAACTTGCAGGCTAACTTGCGACATGAGTTTGGACCGAGGTCATATGCACCTTCAATTGCATGCTTTTTGAGACTTTACACTTTTCCTTAAGGCACGATTGAGGTGCTCACCGTGATTTCAAGATGCGAGAGCTACTGTGCCCTTCCCTCCCTCAAAAGCCAAAAGCCGATTTTCGTATTAAGATTGTGATGTAACAGGAAACAATGAAGTGGTGGAGTGTGTCCTAACTGGAATGCCGAAGTGGTATAGTATGTCGCCACCGGAAATGTTTACATGGTGTATGTCGTAACCGGAAATTATGATATACCACACTCTATGTTATGAGTCAGAAAAAGTAATCAAGATTAAAGACATGCTCCCATCCCTCTACGTAAGCAGACCTAAGTGCCGTCACAATTTTTTTCTTTGCCGATGTGTGATTCTGCGCGGCGAAGCGCGAATTACATTTCCTCAAAGTAGACGAGAACGGCCTAATGTGGAAGCTCAGTTAGGGAATGCAGGAGTACCTGAACTATATTATTGCGCTCAATGCTCGTGAAGGTAATCAGAAAGTCTATTTTGAATGTATCCCAGATTGTCAAGAGACAATTCCGATTGTCATGCCGCGTCTCGGCTGGTACCTGGAGGGAAAGTTCCCGTGCCCGATTTTCATTATAAGCCCCACGAATTGAGTGTTTCCGTGGGGTCTCACTAGTTAAACCGTTCTCTGTACCTTCCCTCTGCAGTCCTTGGAGGGAATACGGCTCGAGATGGTAGAGAACACCAAAGATGATAGTTGTGGAGTGCAGTCCATCTTCAGAGCCACTGCCGCACGGCTATCTGCCACTTCCATTACTGGTGCGCATATGATAACAGTCAGGGATAATGTCATCGGGAAAATTTGTTGGTACGCGAAAACTGTTTATTTGGCAAAGTCGTATTCACAAACAATTTAACATCTCGGAGGTGGAGATGACAGCAACTGGACTCAGCGCAGTCAGAGATTGGAACCACTGGCCCACACAGCCGTGCTAAATTTAAGAATGACTACGACCTTTCCAGACAAGGCGCAGAAGGCACGTACGACTATCTCAAACATAGCAGTGAAACACTTCCGCGTTGCCACCACTTTGTGAGAGAAATTCAGTCACCTCTGGTGTCAGAAAGTCTTCTAATCAGCCCGTGTGTGGGTGGCTTGGGAGATGAACAAACATTACAAGGCTCCACGGCAGTTCTAAAAGGTAAAGTGGCGATTCTATTGCGTACATTTCTCTACATTCGCCAAAAGCAGCCGCTGAGATGCTTTTTGTTGTTGACCCTCACCATGAAACCAGTACTAGCAGGACATTTACGGTCACTGTAAGTGCCTGAGACGTAGGCGTTAAACAAGTCGATGAAAATCGCTATTACCTATTAATGGTGCAAGAAGTGAACATATCGCTATTACCTATTAATGGTGCAAGAAGTGAACATATCTAGTTGCACTGTTTGAACCCTTCGTGGCAGAAGGAAATGCGAATCCATCAATCCGCACACCTTTGAGACGCCCTTGAAAAAAGACGAGGGTGGAAACAAGGGAACTATTTACATTTTACTCCAAGCCTATTTTTCGCCTCGTAGGGCTCACAGAGCTCCCTTCACAGAGCTCCTAAGCGCTCAGCTTCTTTAAACTATGGATATTCTCATTCCCACAGCTGCTTTGTGGCATCTCCGTGGCTGAAACGAAGCATTTACGCCTAAATATCGTTGGTTTACACTTATGATAATCGCACTGAAGGCAGAAGACGCTGAGAACTTTATCTCGAACCCGAATGTTTCGTTGTTTTAAAGTCACAATAATGACAGTGAATGGGTCTTCTGCGTGTCGCAGCCCGGGAAAGTCAAGCTCTGAAACCGAATAATATAACGGAGCTTTGTAGCGGCATTGACGTCAGAGGGATGTTTTTGATGGCGGATCCCTTCCTTTGCTTATGTGTCATTTTTTTTTTTGCTGCTTTCGCTTGTAAACGTGAGCGCTCGCAGGGAAACTTCAGTGACGTCGTACTTTGTGGTGAAAAAAAAAGAAAAGCTCTCTTGTGTACTTGCGGAAAAATATTCAATAAAAGGAATCCACACTCCCGGGGGCTTCTTCCCGCCAACAAGCGAGCATGCGCTTCTTGATTATGATTGTTCTTCTGTCCTGTTCTGCCGCTGCAGGTGCGTTGTGGAATGGCAAGGCTGCTTTTTTCGTATTCTGATACGTGGCAAGTTGTAATGATTTTGCGAATGATTGTAGTTCTATTCAGCAGCGATGAAGGATGAGCATTAACACACACAATGGAAACGTAGAATTGGGTCTCTGTAAATGTTTCATCGAAGGTCTAACGAGTTACAGATCTAGGAACTCAAGAAAATCTATTGAATAGAAGAAAAAACTTGCGCAGTGGGAAGAATTTGTAAGATCTTATTACTGGTGCCGAAATGAATGAGTAGGCGTACGAAAATAACGGCGTAACCATAGTTTTCAGTTCATGATGTAGCGATATTTCTAGCGACTGGAAACCTTTTATACATTCTGCTAGTTCACATATGCGACGATGAAGATCTTGCCTCAAACGTTTCTTATTTATAATCTGTTTCATTTCTTATTTATGCAAAACCTCATCATATTCCATGAAAAGAATGAGAGGAAGAACTCAACACCTTGGCTGTTGGCTGTTGGCTGTTGGAATAACTCATCAACCTGACTACGCCCACAGCAGAGTAAAGGCCTCTCTCATGTCTCTCCAATTAACCCTGTTCTGTGAAAGCTGCGGCCACCGTATTTCTGCAAATTTCTTAATCTCATCCGCCCACCTAACTTTCTGGCGTCCCCTGCTACACTTGCCTTTTCTTGGAATCCACTCCGTTACCCTTAAGGATCAGCGGTTATCCTGCCTGCGCATTACATGCCCGGCCCAAGCCCACTTCTTCCTCTTGATTTCAACTAGGATATCATTAACGAGCGTTTGTTCACTCACCCACTCCGCGCGCTTCCGGTCTCTTAACGTTACACCTATCATTTTTCTTACCATAGCTCGCTGCGTTGTCCTTAACTTAAGCTGAACCGTCTTTGTTAGCCTCCACGTTTCTGCCCATTAGGTGAGTACCGTTAAGATACAGCTGTTTTATACTTTTCCCTTGAGGGATATTGGTAAACTGCCATTTATGATCTGAGAGAACCTGCCATATGAGCTCCACCCCATTCTTATTCTTCTAGTTATTTCCCTCTCATGATCCGGATCAGCTGTCACTACCTGCCCTAAATAGACATATTCTCTTACTGCTTCCAGCACCGCGCCATCAATTGCGAACAGCTGTTCTCTTGTTAGAGTGTTGAATATTACTTTGGTTTTCTGCATGTTCTGCTCTGCCTGTCTAATTCATTGATCATGCTTTGCAGTTTATGTCCTGAGTTACATTGCAAGGCAATGTCATCAGCGAATCGCAGATTACTTAGGTATTCTTCATTAACTCTTATCCCCAACTGTTCCCATTTCAGGCCCCGGAATCCCTCCTGTAAGCAGGCAGTGAATAGCATAGGCGAGATCGTGTCTTCCTGCCAGACACATTTCCTTATTAGAATTTTATTGCCGGCTTTATGGGGAACTATGGTAGCTGTGCAATCGTTATAAATATCTTCCAATTATTTTCTATAGCTCTCTTCTACACCCTGATTCCGCAATACCTGCATCACTGCTGAGGTTTCTTCTGAGTCGAATGCTTTCTCGTAATCAATGAACGCTATATATAGGGGCTGGTTATATTCTGCGCATTTCTCTATCACCTGGTTGATAGCGTGAATGCGGTCTATTATAGAGTATCCTTTACGAAAGCCTGCCTGATCATTTGGCTGATTGAAGTCTAAGGTTGTCCTGACCCTATTAGCGATTACCTTAGTAAATACCTCTTAGGCAACAGACAATAAGCTGACTGGTCTGTAATTCATCAAGTCCTTGGCATCTCCTTTCTTATGAATTAAAATAATTTTAGCGTTTTTCCAAGCTCTAGTTACGCTCGAGGTCACAAGGCATTGCGTACACAGGGTGGCTAGATTTTCGAGCACAATCTCTCTTCCATCCTTCAGCAAATTTGCTGTTATCTGATCCTCACCAGCTGCTTTCCCCTTTTGCGTTGCTCCTAATGCTTTCTTTACTTCCTCCTCCGTTACTGGAAGGATGTCCGATTGCAGTGCTCTACTGGCTATCTCAGTAACATTCTCATTGCAGTCGCTACTTATAGATTTGCGTAAAACTCTTCGTCTACTTTAACTATGTTATCCATATTGCTAATGACATTTCCCTCCCTTATCGCATACATCTGGGTTTTACCTACGCGTAGTTTTCTCTTCACTGCTTTTAGGCTACCTCTGCTCTTTGGAGCATGCTCGATTTTCTCCATGTTAAACTTTCTGATGTCGGCTACGTTGAGCTTATTAACTTTGACAGCTCTAATAGTTGTATTCTGTCTATGGAGTTAGACGTCCTCATGCTTTGCTGTTTCTTAATCGGATCTTTAGTCTCCTGAGACAGCTTACCGGTATCGTGTCGAATCATCCTACCGCCTACCTATACGGCGCACTCCGTAATGATATCTGTGAGTCGATCGTTCATTCTTTGCACATTACGGTCGTCATCTTCAGTTAAAGCGGAAAATTTATTCTGCAGCAAAATCCTGAATTCCTCTACCTTCGCTCTTAATGCTAACTCGTTAATAGACTTCCGCTTCACCAGTTTCCTCCGTTTCCTCTTCAAATCTAAGCTAATACGAGACAGTACCATGCTGTGGTCGCTGCAACGCAGCTTTCCGAGGACCTCCACATCCTGCACGATGCCTCGGTGGGCACACAGTATTAAGTCATTTTTAGTCTCACCATTGGGGCTCTTCCATGTCCCTTTCCTGTTGGCTCGTTTGCGGAAGAAGGTATTCATGATCCGTAAATTATTTCTATCTGCGAACTCTACTAATAACTCTCCCCTGCTATTCCTAGAACCTATGCCATAGTTGCCTACCGCCTTGTCTCCAGCCTGCTTCTTGCCTACCTTTGCATTGAAGTCACCCACCAGTACAGTGTAATGTGATTTTACTTTGCTCATCGCCAATTCCACGTCTTCATAGAAGGTTTCAACAATCTGGTCATCATGGCTTGATGTAGGCGCGTAGGCCTGCACCATTTTCAGCCTATACCTCTTATTGAGCCTAATTATGATAGCTTCCACCCTCTCCTTAATACTATAAAACTCCTTTATGTTGCCGGCTATATTTTTATTTATGAGGAATCCCACGTCTAGTTCTCGTCTTTCTGCTATTCCACGATAGCACAGTACCTGTCCGCCCTTTAGTACTGTATACGCCTCACCTGTCCTCCTAACCTCACTAAGCTTTATGACATCCCAATTAATGCCCGCTAATTCGTTCAATAGCACTGCTAAACTAGCCTCAGTGGATACGGTTCTTGCGTTAAACGTTGCTGGGCTCAGTTTCCAATGGCGGCCTGTCCGGAGCCAACGATTCTTGGCACCCTCGGCTGAGTCATAGGTCTGACCGCCGCCCCGATCAGCTGCTCCGCAGCCACTGGGGACTGAGGGCCGAGGGTTAACTGGGTTGTTCATAGAAGGTTGCGGCCAAGTACTACACCAGGGTGGCCAAATGCTGCTCTGGTGAGGAAGTGCGTTGTCGGTTCTATTCACCAAGATCAGGCCGCACCCCAGGCCTATTCGTACAGTTCCATCGATACATGGAGTGTCCTCTTGCTAAAAAAAAAATCTGCCTCTGCCGTAACCGAGATAGAGTAAGCATGACATGTTTACGGGCATAACACATTTGTTGTAGATGGTACTAGTCAAAATCTTGAAATGGGTCTAGTGTTCAACACACCACACCACACCACATTCTTGTTGCGTCGAAGCGATCGCCTGCAATAGTGCGGTCTTAAGTAGGCAGCCGCGAACCGTGGCGGCCTTGTCGCTTTCGGGAGCGGCTGCATAATCATGGCGTTGTCGGCAGGGGCGAGCAGTCTTCTGCTGTGGCGTATCACTCGCAAAGCGATCGCTTTCCGCAAGATGCTTCCTACCTCTTCTTTCATCAGGCTCCATTGCTCGGCTTAAGAAGCTGTGACGGTAGCGGCATTGAAATGCAGGACGATGCAGAAGCGTACGCGGACCCGACGAGGCGCAGGCCTGACAATAATGTATACGCAGCGCGTTCCAATACTCCGCGAGCGTGTATACATCTGCCTGCCAAAGGGGGTAACGTCATGAGCTGAAGGCCCAGCGACCGGTCTTTTACATGCGTGAGCGTGGGACCGCGGCGCCATCCTTGGGGACGGCGCGGAAGCAGTTTTTCCGCTCAAAGCCCTTCTAGCCCTGGAGCTCCCCTCTTGCTCTAAGCGGCCCTCTTTCAAAGCCCCTAACAGATCACGTATGGGTCTCGTTAAATCTCGTACGGTGCCCGGATGTTGGCTCTCGGTCTTGGCGTGACGTCACCACACTGCGGACTACGGGAGCTAAAAGCATTTCATGCTCAAAAAACCCGGTGGAGAATTGCGTACACTGGAAACCCGGGGGGGGGGGGGGGGGTTAAGATTCAGCGCGAGCTAAGACTCAGCGCGAGGCCCAGAGACCGAGCGTCACGAAACACGCGTCCAAAAAAGGCCTGCGCACCAGAAAAGGGAGCCGGCGAGAACCGCGACCGTGCGCGGGAGGGCGATGAAACGGCCCACCTGAGTCTCCCAGCGCCGCAGACCGGACAAACCGAGTCAGGGCAGGCGCGCGGCCAACTGCAGCAGGGCAATGGGTGGGCAAAGCCAAGCAGGAGAAACGGCCGAGAAACCGCCGACCGGCCGCAGGAACCGGCAGCAGTGGTCGCAGGAACTGGCAGCGGCAGCTGAAGATAGACAAGACCTAGTCAAATTACAGCCCAATTACAGCCCAAAGAGCTGTATAGTGGTTGGAGGCACGAACTCACCCGCCGCATGTGGTTCTTCAGTAACGTAAAATAAAGAGCTTTTCACTGCCCATGGCGGTCTCTTTTTTCTCTCACGTGGTCTTCTGTTGGTGACCTTGCCATTTTCGCTACAGTTAACCGAAACTTCGCGTCGCCTGTCGCTATTCCTGAAGAAAAGCAGTTTTCGCATGAGCTGTAGTAGCAGCGGATACTGTCCTCGCTGAGGAGCCTCGGTTGCGAGCGTTCGCTCGCAGTGCTGTATATTCTTGCGATCGGACTCGCGTCGCTGACAATACAAAACTGTAACGCATGTCGGTCCCACTGCGCTTTCAACGCGCAGCAGCGAGCCGCCAAAATGCAAGAACTACAGCGCTCGAGTGGTTCGAGTGTGCCTGTTTTTACGTTATTTCCGGATCTGGGTAATGGCAACGCTTTGAACACAGATCTCCATGATTAAACACAAAACACTTGCAGAATGAGTTGGTGGAGTGCATTTCGTTGGTGCTTTCAGGTCTTGAAAAGCGGCTCACCAGTATTGTTTAAACTATAGCATGTATACAATATTTATACGTTGAGAGTACAGACCCGTGAGGCAGAGTATTCAGCCTAAGGAAAAAGGAGGAAATTGATTTCAGAGCCGTGCACCGCCATATCAGAAGAGAAGTGACGCGGGTGACGTTAAGACGCAGTGAGAGAGCCAAGTGCCTAAGGAAACAAGCAGGGATTATGATTTTCTAGATGAGATAATGAGCTTTGGCACGGCATGAGCTTTGGCACGGCGGGCCGACAATCGACAGTGGATGCCCAGTCAACTCCAAGGAAATGCGAACGTAGACAGGGGAGCCAGGTGCAGGTTAGCGGGTGAGTTTGAGAAGTTAAGCAGCCTGGGTTGGTCGTAGGTTAGGGAAGACAGGATGATATGGAGGTCAATAGGGTGGGTCTCTGACCCCTTGAAGCCGTGCTGCCACAAAGGAAAGGCAACTCAAATATATCCGGCTCCGCAAAGCTACAGCAAGCAAAAATACAAAGTTACTAGTCCGGATGCATATCATACGCAAATGCTGGAGCTATTCGCGATATTTCGCTCTGCGCCGGCTTGCAGCCCGAGCACCGAAGTGGAGCCCGAATAACAGCCCGTTTAACGTGTGTATGGGTGAGGACGCCATTTCGCCACTGAAGGCTAAGTGAGAAACTGTTGCCCCGTTATTTAGGACTGCATAGAAAACCGCTACGACCACATGAACTCATCTATGAAGATTTTCTGCACGTAGATACGCTTTCAGAGCGACAATGCGCGTGACCGTTACAGGTGTAACTACTTGCGATGAATAAATACACTGCAATCGATGTTTTCTCTAATATTCAGATGTTTGCGTCCCTTGACTGTTCAGTTTTGGTCGTCTAAGCTCATGGCCAATGTCACTCAGGAGGAGTGATAATACAAATTGTTAGCTGCTTAGATTTATATGCTTATTTCGGCCGTCTGGATGCGGCCTTAACTGTTCCTGTTTCTTTGTCGCGATGCAGAGAAGTCGCGTTGACACAATCAGAACAGCGCAGGGCAATTTATGCAATGTTTAAGATTTGTGTCGCACTTTTACGGGTGTTACTTATAATGTTGCTGCGACAGAGTGCAGTACGGTATTGTACGAGCGATTTAACCCTGTTTGCAAGTTGTACATGGGGTATGAGGGAGGCCGTAGTGGAAGGCTCCTGAATAATTGCCAGCTTCAACTTTGCCAGTAATGAATGTAGGGAGCGCTGTGCAGAGAGATTGGTTATTTGGCTGTCTGATTCGTGCGACCGATGCGGGCTTTTTCTACGACCACAGTTGCCTAGGTGTGTTTTGAATGTGGGCCCAAGTTCTCACAGTGATGATATTTTGCTTTGGCCAGACCTATTGTCCATCGTTGAAGCCTCCGTGTTTGCCCCTAGTGAAAACCTCATTATAAAATCTTGCAAATAATTGACTGGAAATTTTTGGAAAATATAATGTTCAAACGATTCGGTTCACGGTCCTGAATTATTATTATCAGCGTTCTTTAATGCATGTTGTTCAATGAAGGCCAAGACGCATGCCTTATTGTATAGTACTGTCAGTGTTCTGGTATGGTATAGTGTGTTCTATTTATCGTCCCATCCGTAGACATGGACTACGAGATATGGTAGCATTCTGGAATGATTGAGAACACCTGGGGATTTTTAACATTTTATACATCCTCCAGCGCCCAGGCATCTTTGCTTATCGCCTGCACCTAAGTGCTACCTTAGCCGCCAGGTTTCGATTCGTGACCGACTAAGCCATCTTGGTAGGTTGAACGTGTTTGCTGTGAAATCATACCAGAGCTGATATTAGAGATGAATAAAGTGTATAAATATGTTACTATGAAAGCATGTATTTTTTTTCCAGGTGTAAAAAATGTGAACAAGAATAAATCAGACCCCGATAAATGCAGCGTTCCATTAATGGAACACGAGCCGAATTGCAATGCAAAAGTACGAAGATATTTCTACAATGCAACGGCTCGAGCCTGTCAATATTTCATGTGGAACGGCTGCCTGACAACAGGTGTCCACGAGACGCGCTTCGACTGCGCCGTGAAATGCAACCCCAGTAAGTGCAATCAAGTTATCATAACGCTGTCGATAATCTTCTCTAAGTATGGAAATGAAAGGTCAGAAAATGCAAATTTAGAGGCAATATTTTTTAGAAAACGATGGCTTTTGATCGAAGAAAAGGAATCATGGAAGCAATCCACGATGTTTATGAATAAATAATTAAAACAAAACTGAAGACGCAAGATAAAAATACTAATACTAATTCTGATGGAAGAATGTAGTCGCGTATACTTGCGTCCGGATGCTATCAGGGTGAATATTTGAACCGGCTCCTATGCAAAGTTGCGTAGTAATTCCGTAACGCAGAAATCAGGCGAATTTCGTATGTAACAGTGGGAAGAAAGTCGTGTTATTTGAAACTGAAGAAACCAACCGGCATAGCTACAGCGGACTGATGGATGCATCAGTGTCCTTACGCCCAGCACCAGGAGAGAAGGCGTGGTATTTCTTGTTACCAATGATTTTAATTTGCTCTTGAACCTTGGTGTTAAAAAATCGCCAGGACCCGATAACATAACAAATGCCTTTTTGAAGCGCTTTGCAGAATGGTGTGCGAAGTATTTGTCGGCCGACATCGAACCTTTGCATAAAATCCGGAAAAAAGCATTCATTTAGATTTACAGACCTGTATCTCTGACATCGACATCATGCATAATTTACAGCACATCAGTCGTAAACAAAATTCAGGGGGCACTTTGACTGTCTAAAGTGCGTAGAGGCGGAAGCGTTTTCCGCACCACCTTCGCTGTTTCTGTGGCACTGGTGGCGTCACATATATTTGAGAACTAATTACTAAGTGATGGCAAATCACTAATTAATTGTTAAGTACCAATTAATGCCTGAATGCTAATTAATTGCTAATTAATGACGCTTAAGCTTCGCCTTTAGGAGCGGAACGCGACAGCGCCTTGCCCTTTGAACGCAACGCTTTTTGAGGAAAGGAAATGGCGCAGTAATTCTCTGTCATCTCGGTGGACTCCTGAACCGCACCGTAGAGGAAGGGAGGAAGTGGGAGTGAAAGAAGATAGATAAAGAGGAGCCGTAAGGAAGAAAATGAAAATTGTATTTGAGGAAAGGAAATTACGCAGTAACTGTCTCACATATCTCGGTGGACACCCGTCAAAATTCAGGGGGGCACTTTTTTGACCTAAAGTGTGGTCACTGATGTGTGGTTAAGATGTTAAGCTTCGCCCCTAAGAGTGGAACGCGACAGCGTCTTGCAACGCTGCCAAGGAGTCCATAGAACGCCATCGCCCATTCGGTTCTACGCCTCGCTCGTCGGTAAATTGGTTTTTGAGGAAAGGAAATGTATCTGTCTCTCATTTGTCGGTGGACACCTAAACCTCGTCGGAAGGGAATGGAGGAGGATGAGAGTGAGTGAAGACACCGTATTCACTAGACGCGCCTTTGTTCATTCCAAACCATCGAGCTGGCATGGCGGAGTAGATAGCGTGCTCGTCTCTCACGCCGAAGACCGGGGTTCGATTCCTGAGCTCGACCAATTTCTTAATCGCTTTTATTTATTTATATGGCCTGACTAGTAAAGTTAATTAGGCTAATTGGGTAATTAAGCAATTAACTAAGTTCAGTCCCACTTACTTGGAGCATCACTATACGATCCCTTCAATTCGTTGTATGGTTACTAGCCAAAGTGCAATTGGCCCCCTTTGAAATTCGCGCACTGTGACGTCACGACCGTTTCCACCAATTGAAAAGCGTGACATTTTCTGTCGACAATTGCTGCTTACAACAATGAGACATTAAAGGCTTCCGCCTTAATATATCAGGTTTTTAGAATAGCCCAATGTCCTTACAAATGTCCAACATGGTTTCAGGCGCGGATTTTCAACAAGCACCCAATTAGTTGAGACTGTGCACGACTTCGCAGAGTCGATTAATACAGGCAAGCAAGCAGACGCGATATTCACGAATTTTCAGAAAGCATTCGATGAGGTGTCACATGACAAATTAATACATAAATTAAGATATATAAAAAAGCGACCAGATACTTACATGGATAACGGCCTACCTTTCGAACACAAGTCAGTTCGTTACCTTAAATAATGCTTCTTCTTCACGTGCCCAGATTGAATCTGGCATCCTCCAGAGATCCGTTTTGGGACCACTTTTATTTTTATGTTTTATTAATGGAATTGTGGCCGCGCTTTCTGTACGCGTAAATCTGTATGCAGATGATGGTGTTTTGTACCGAGAAATCTCCTCATTTGACGATCAGGTACGGCTGAATAATGACCTCGTCAAGGTCACTACTTCGGGTGACCAATGGCAAATGTGCATTAATTTAGAGAGAACCGTTGCCATGAGAATTACAAGCGCACTAACAACATATCACTGTTAGAAGTAACAGAGTAGAGATATTTGGTCTTTCCGTAAGCTGTTTTTCTTGAAGCGCTCACTAAAATCTTCGACGCCTAGTGTTCGTCTTTTAGCGCACAATTCCCTTATCCGCCCGTTGTTCGAATATGCCATAATTATCTGAAGCCCTTTCTCCTTAACCAACATTAACAAACTGGAACGAATACAGCCCATAGGTAGCTAGGTTTCTTTACAATTCATAAGGCTGTACATCTGTCAGCCAGCTCCTGAAACAATGTGGATTACCGTCACTGACTGTGCGCAACCGTGTCTGCCAAATAAGGTTTCTTTTTCAGGTAGTGGATGGTCACTATAAAGTTAATACTTCATAATTTTTTCCTTACTCCTCAGGTTATCACACGAGACAAATGCACGTTTTCACAATAACCCCTTTGAACACGCGAAATAGCTATTACAAATATTCTTTTTTTTTTGTGAGGACAATTACCGACTGGAATAACCTAAATAACGAGACTGTCATCCAGAATTGCTTAGTAATGGTTAAAAAATGCCTGGAAATGATATGAACTCAGTGTTTCTATGCTTTTATTAATGATGTATACCCAACCAGCTATGGTCTTGTACTAGAACGCAATATCTACAAATAAGTAAAATAAAAAAATTCTTTGAATGCTTCAATAAAAACATTTAAAAAAATTAAGTGTAGGTAACGTCGCGCTTTCGAACAGCGCGTACGTAGTAGCTTTTGGACATTCACGTAAGACCGCGAGTTATTATGAATTATAAAATTCTGCAATGAAAAAAAATGCCGCTTATGGGTGTTCCTAGTTTTGTGGAGGGTGTTCTGATATCCTTTGGCTGCAAGATATTGTTCGTTTCCACTCGTGATGATGAAGACCAGACCTGCACAGTTTAATTTGAGTCAGACAAAATTTCTATTCACAGCAGTAACGCCCCTTATCGGTTTTGTGTTACGAGCAGGCGAGGATGCGGGAATTTGCTCAGGTGGGCCAGCAGTGCCTTGCAATACGTGGAGCAGTACAAGATACTTCTACCAGACTTCATCAGGCAGTTGTATTCGCTATCCTGCCTGCACGACACTAGGGCCAGAGATGACGGAGAACTCATTTGGGACAATGACACTTTGCAGAATGCATTGCAAGTGAGTAATATTTCATTCTTATACAGTAAATTATACCAATGGCTAATTTTTTCCGAATAACAAAATGTTTAACTGCTTCTTGCTGCATGCTTATTCATTAAAATTTTCGCAATAAGTTGGCATTGTGGTTCCTGATTGAAGGCTGGTGGATGATACAGGTATATTCCAAAAACCATAACTTTAAGGCTTTTAATGCGATTCTCACGAAGTCAATTTATAGGTAAATAGCTTTACTTTTAAAACTTAACAAAATAAATTTCAATTGAGCTGTGTCCTCTAAACTGCAAGCCCGAACGACTTTGTGAAGCTGCCGATGAGTTATAAGGTGCAGCAAGTAACTGCTGTAAGATCTGCACGCTACCGGCACGCGGGAGGTGGAAGCACGCTGATGCGCACAAATTTTTGTATCTCCCCCGTAGAGAGCTGAGTAGTTTCAGAAATAATGTTTTCGTTAGGATTTTTCTATGTCAAGCCGACCATTGATTGAGCTCGAGCCCCTTCGATTTCTTCAAAACATTTGTGGCTTTTTATTGAACCGACAAAAGCAATCTCCTTTAGTATCTATAGGGGAAAAAATGTTCCCGTCGTGCACACAGCACTTTGAATTTTCAAGACTTGAGTATTACTAGGTGTCCGTAAGAAATTTATGATAAAATGTTTATATCCTTTTTGCGATCCAAATTTTAGTGGACGACATGTATAAGGCCTATTTTTATCCTGCGTCAAGATATGCCTACACAAGGTTTCTGTTTTTTGTACGCTTTTTTAGCTCAAAACGCTCCCTTTTGGAACTCTTAAAAAGTGCAATCGGCCTTCGTAAACAACATAAAATTTTTGACTTTCTCTCCATGACATGTAGTACATAGAAAATATGTTACAACGAAAATTAAACTCAACGCTGTTCAGGAAAAAAAGTGCCAAAGTTGGAAAAAAAGTGCATTGTGCTGCGTATTCAGACAAGGTTATTTTAATCAGCTGCTCACTGGAACAATAGAAAATACTACTTCTATAATAGCTGGTTTTGTTGCGAAAGCAACACTGCGCCAGCCAGCTCGGCTCGTCGCGTGGTCGCACTTCAGCCGTATGGCGTGGCCCAAAAACGACCTTGAGCCGTCGTTGGCTAGGAACACCGCAGCCGCGCTTCAACAGATGACGCCGCCGTCGACGCTCGCTCCACCAGATGTGCTCCGCTGGGGTAGAGGGAGAGGAGGTGTCGCCTCGCGGGGGGACATATACATGCGCTTCGCCTGAGTGGATTCTAGTCGTTATGGAGAGTGCGAAAGACAGGCAACAACGAAAGAACGAAGCGAGGAAGAGGCAACGCACTCAGTTGCTTTCGCAATTCAACTAGGGTTAACGAGAGCTAAATCCCAGCCAATTTTTATTGAAATTAATTTTGTTCAGCAGTTTTTATCGACGTCTTTTTCTTGTAGTTTAGGAAAAAATTTTGAAGTTGAGCGCCGCACCACCGGTCATGGTTGCCCCGTACTGTCACTTCACTACAGAACACAACCACGGCGCTGTTCATACTGCGCTCTTTCCGTACGCTCACGTGCCCAGGTGTTGCACATCCGCTTTGAGTGAAGCTGGAATCATGATTCTTGCGTGCTTTGTTTCGAAAGCCGTGCTCTGCGAGGTGCGAAGGCGAAATCGCGTGACTGGAGGGGGCATCCACAAGCAATGACGCAGCAAAGCGCTCCGCTCCAGCGGGCCAGTTTTTTGGCGGGTAAATCATTTTTCTCAAGTAAACCTGCACTTTTGCTTACAAGAGGCTGCTAAAGCAGAGCGAAGCGTGAATTCTATCAGCTTTAGGTGTCTAAAAACGTTGTGAACACAACACATTTGAGATTAGGGGCTGAATAAATTAGTACAGTTCGATAGTTGACAGACAAATCAGCGCAGTGCCTATTTCAAGCGTACCATGGCTCCCGAGGTGCGTAAAAGTTACTGCGTTTTGATGCAGCATATGCGTTTACCGGGTGGTCAAATGTTTAGGGCAATCCCCCAAGCTGGAGTAGATTTGTAATAAAGGAGTAATTACTCATTGGCATCCACCCGAGCGCAGCCACACGGCTACAAAGGAAAGCTATACTGCTTCCTCTGAAACTTCGCAGTTAAAGAAATATTCGTCCCGGTCTGGGGTTCGAACCTTTACTACCGCTTCACCGGAGCAGTCGCTCTACTAATTGAGCTAACCGGGTCGGCAAGCTTATGGTAGGGTGAGAGCGAATTGATCAATAACTCGAAGTGGGAACAGTTGTGGTCAAATGTTTAGGGGAATCCCCCAAGGTGCAGTAGACCTGTAATAAGAGAGTAATTACTCATTGGCGTCCACCCGAGCGCAGCCATACGGCTACAAATGAAAACTGTACAGCTTTCTCAGAAACTTCGCAGTTAAAGACAAAATTTGTCATGTTCCGGGGTTCGAACCCGGGAACACCGCTTCACCGGAGCGGTGGTCCCGCTCCTTTGTAGCCGTATTTACCTTTGTAGCCGCATGGCGGCGCTTGGGTGGACATCAATAAGTAATTACTCCCTTATTGCGGTTACCGGGTATATTTTCCCCTTCTCTTGCCCGAATATTTCATCCCGTCTGTCCGTCTGGCAGCCCACACCACGAGAAAACTCGAGAAAATGAAATACACGTGGAAAGGCACAGACTTCATGTAAAGATTAAAAAAAAGATCTTCGGTAATGGTTAATGTCAGGAAAGCATAAAAAGTTTCAGCTTCCGTGGGGAAGCCTTGTTCACTGGCTCCGAGTGGAATTCTAGCCTACGACTCTCCGCCTCTCTGGCATGAACGTGACATGTTAACAGATGTTGCGGAAAAATCTGATTGCTTCAACGCGTATTCTGTTTTCACAGCTTGTCGTCGTGCACCGGTACCCGAATATAGCAAAACGTTACCTTAAATGCAGGATATTGTTTAAATTAGGCTGGAATAAGGACGCTCTTCTTGAGCCTAATGTTCATTTTTCTCAAGGTCCAGTTGGGGTAATGGCTCAAGTCCCGAAGGGCTATTCCCACGGCATTGCACCAACTTTGGATGAATTATTCACCAATTCATAAAATTATCACAAATTTACCTAGTGACTAGGAAGTGGGGGAATGTATTTCCTGTTTTTAAAAGTGGCAGTCATTGCCTGCTAAGCAAATGTAGACCGTTGTCTGTGACAACGGTTTATTGCGAAACACTGGAACGTGTAATTTATTCTGCACTTACTAAGGACTTTCATGACCATGATTTTTTGTTTACGACCCAGCATGGATTTTGTTTGGGTTATCGTGTACTACTCAAATAAAAGAATCCATTCAAGACGTTGTGCATTGCTTCAACAATAGTACGCAGAGAGCTTCTCAATCCATTGATTTCCAAAAGGGTTTTGATGTAGTCCCATTTGACATAATTTTACACAAACTACAACTTCTTGGTCTTCTCTATTTACTTTACTGTTGGCAAAGCGATTATTTGTAAGAACGGCAACAGAAGGTTGTTGTGAATCGTGTAACGTCACAAACGGTTCATGTTTTGTCAGGCGTGCCGCAAGGATTGGTCACTGGTACAGCTCCCCACTGATACCTGTGATTTAACTGAAGGCCTCGTTTCGACGGTTGTTGTACGGGGACGACTGCGTTGTTTGTCACTTCACCTTGAAAAATACTTTGCTGTTGGTGTGTCAAATGGAAGAAGGAAATTATCATCACGTGCAATTTGCGAACAAAAAGGAAATCGTCGCTCCTTCTTACTTCTTAACTGATTTTGTGGTGCAGTGTGTCGACGAGGACAAGTAATTGGGCGCTACGTTCGCAGTACCATTGAGCTGACAAGCGCACAAGCGCGTCACCGTTTACACCGTTTAGAGAGCAACTTCATTATCGCACCCAAAGCTTTGAACGAAACTTTGTACGTTATCAATCTTAAGCCGGTGTAAGAATACGCTGCGCAGCTTGGGACCCGCTCGCATGATCTTGAAGGTCTTCCGGAAAGGGCTCTAGATTCGTCACGAACATCTGTGACAACGGGCTTAGAGGTTGGCAAGCCAGATAAATTTTGCGCTGGAAGTTGCTGTGCGCTCGCAGAAATGTATTGTAAAAGTTTTTGAAGAATGCCAGCACCAGTAACGCCGTAATCGGAAGAAACATATTGAAAACCTCATTATCGATCCGTGAGACAAGGCAAGAAAACATCAGGCCACACCAAAGTAGCATAATTGTATTTAGGTTTTAATTTCATTGATGTTTTGAACAGAAGAATGAAATTTGCTCCAGGATGAGAGAGTGTCTGCAGTCACCTTTTCATCTGCCATGGAGAGGATTACATGAATCCGGTTTAGTTCCTACTTCCAGGGTTCTGCTTTTTGCATTGCGTAAGAGATTTTGTAATTGGATAATTTGCTTGCTGTTGAATGTACTGTCTTGCGAAGATTTTGCAATTGGATAATTTGCTTGCTGTTGAATGTACTGTCTTTCGCTTTCAGTTAAGATAATAGTTGTTTGTATTTTCGTATCATAACTGATTTGGTGCTTTTGAGCTTTGTTTCGCACGCTTCATTTTACCTTTCTGTTTGTAAATAATTCCCTGGAATAACGCCCAACGGCGCGTTAGCTTTCTGTAATAAAAACACGAATAAATAAAAAGGATGGTTGGTTGGTATGGGGTTTAACGTCCCAAAGCGACTAAGGCTATGAGAGACGCCGTAGTGGAGGGCTCCGGAAATTTCGACCACCTGGGGTTCATTAACGTGCACTGACATCGCACAGTACACGGGCCTCGAATTTCTCCTCCAAAGAAATTCAGCCGCCGCGACCGGGATCGAACCCGCGTCTTTCGGGCCAGCAGCCGAGCACCATAGCCATTGAGCCACCGCGGCGGCTGAATAAATAAAAAGACTCCACTTGCCGACTCTAAGCACTAACCTGTCACATCCAAGCTCATCGTGTGTAAACCGTGCTGTACTTAAACAAACAAGACACACTTTTAGGACGACAGACGAAGTGCTTCTGTCGTTCTAAAAGTGTCTTGTTTTCTAAGTACAGCGCGGTTTACACACGATGGACTACCAACTAGCCCCTGTAATTGCTCTCTTACCCCAAGGCTGCCTGCCATGTTTATATTTGCCAATTCTGGTAACCTCTGCAATTTGAAGACGAGCGGACACTCATCTAATTTTATTTCATTAAAAGTATTTAGTGTTGTTCATATTCCCCATTTACGCGTCCTACAATGCACCTTTTGGAGCATGAAAAGCCGTATGCATCGTCAAGCTGAAATATTTTCCTAATTTTTATTAGATGGCACCACAGCGTCGGTATTTTTCAGCACTAACGATCGTTTCAGTTAAGCAGTTGCGGTTAAAAGCATGTCCTGAATTTCCTTCAAAACCGTTCGCCACACTGCAATGTGTCTTGCCCCCTCTACAATCAGTCTTCGCTTATATAAAACAAAAAAGCGCGACTAAGATCTCCACTGCTGGTTACAACGGACAACGGCGACGCCGCGAAACGCAGAAACGGGCGCCAAAGATCTGCGCTCTAAAGACTACGCATAATTGACTACGAGCGCTTTCCGCCTTTGCTATTAGGTGGCACCACAGTAAGCACGGCTTAAAAACAGCCAAAAAACACCGAAGATAATGCCGGCAAACACCTACTCTGTCTTAGTATTGAGGTGTTGTTAGCTTTTGTGCTTCTTGTTCTCCTTCTACGTGTGCCTACGTTGTTCTCCCTTTTCTTTCATGGCAGGGAGAAACATGCAAAAGGAAAAATGGAACATGCCGAACACAAATCTAGCTTGTAGCAGCTAGTAGCACGGAGAAGATAGAGGAAAGTTTTTGAGTTGTCCGTTGGCACTAAATACTCAGAAACCACGGCTACGTGCACTTATGTTTAAAAAAAAAAGGTGGCAGACGCGCGCCGCGCTCCAGAAAGGAGGGAACTTAAGAAGGACAGGAAGGCCCGCACGCATGGCGAAATTATGAAGGTTGCTTCGAAGGTGAGTCGACAGCAAGGGTGCCATGAACTCCTGGATTATACAGTGCACTCATGATAGAAAAGTAGCGGTCAGAAACACGGAATTAAGCCAGGCTACAAACGCTGCTAAGAAGTTTGCTGGGATACGGTGGCCGCAACTGGCGAAGGACAGGGTTAGTTGGAGAGACACGGGAGAGGCCTTTGCCCTGCAGTGGCCGTAGTCAGGCTGATTATGATGATGATTTTGACAAACGCTGCAAAGCGACAGCAGGGTGGTCTTCGCAAGAATGAAAAAGAAAGAAGGAGAGAGACGCATCTTACAGAGCAACATATCATATTGAGCGAGTTGATATTGCTTCTTGAAAGAACGAAACAGCCCAACTAAAACTAAAGACCAGGGAAAGGAAAGAGACATACAAGCCATGAACTGTGTAATCAAAAATAAACACAGCTAAATATCTAATCGCCGGGGGACAAGCTTATGTCATCTTCAAAATTAAAAAAAAAATAAAGTAAATATTCTTTGAAGATCACAAGATTGTCCCGCGTAAATGCGATCCTTAACTGTGCTTTTTATTAAACTGCCAGCTATGTCACAGCTTGTGCGTATCTTTCATTTCCCTGGTCCTTCGTTTTAGTTGCGCTGTCTCATTCTTTCAATATCTTACACAGCGTCGTCTACAACATGAAATTCAGCCAGACATTTCACGGCGGCATTCGAAATTCGGCAGAGGAGGAAGCGTTGCTGATAGACAAGGTTCGGCTTTAAGCTGACGGGGATCAATTCGCCTCCGTCATGGCCAACGGCACGAAAAGCAAGCGCAACGAAACGTGCTTGTACGCTTGCATTCCTCCCATGGGCTAGTTTATGTGTAGCACTGTTTAAAGCGCAACTTTTTTTCTGATGCCACTGGCCACTGAGGTATAAATCAACTTCAAGGTCAACTTTCTATTACCATGCATTTGTATAGGATTGGCCCTTTGGTACTATGCAAAAACAAATAAATAACAAGCATTATCTCATGGGTTTCTAAAGTTTTCTTCTGTTTTTAATCAGAATTACTTATTTCGGATAACTTGTTCTGTGGACATACTTCACAAAAAACTAAAGTGTCCATGTTCGCGAGCAGACGAGTTAAGGTGAGCAATTACGGTACACTGGAGCACTAAAAGAATGTTTGGTTCCCGAACAAACACCCCTTTCTATGGGTTTAATTTTGACGGTACCAATCACGTATTTCATTTTCAATATTTCTCTGCAGGGGCTTTCCAATAAACGACGCCAGGAATGTACAATCTGGTAATTATCCTTGTGCATGCTGGTCATTATTTGAGTCGGTGCATGCTATCAGTTCGCAACCGCACAGTTCGAGGGGAAAAAGTGATGTTGCAGGCTATGAAAAGTACATCAATCGGCGATGAGCTTATTCCCTTGTGCATAACAAGTTCTACAAGCATTTAATCGAAGGAATTACAAGTATTTTCTTTCTTACAGGAGTTGACAGAAAAACCAGAAAAGGAGAGACTGAAAGTTAGGCAACAAAAAATTGTTCAAGCTGCTCCTTCTCAAAATATATATTTTTGTTCTCTATTCGACAAAAAATAAACAAGAATGATGTTATGCTCTTTGTTAACAATGCTGCTTGTTCACTGAACCAATTGCAAGGCATTGGCTTTTTTATGGTTTGTGTGTGTTTCTGGCCATATACGCACAACTTCGCGAGGGTGTTTTCACCTTCGGCCCCACCCCTAACGTCGTGGAATATATGTGACAGGAGATAGGCGCAAAAATAATTAAGGCGTCTACATCACAAAGCACCGGAAACACAGAAGATATAAAACGTGGTTTTATAATCAAGTAATGGCTGTTATGAACAAAAACTCCTCTGGGGTGGGGTGGGGGTGGGGTGGTAAAGCAGGATTGGCAGGGCATGCCCACACCATGTGATACGTGTCCGCAAACACTTCCCTACAACATATTATCAAAATTGTCATCGCCTTTACCCTAGCCCATGTAAAAGCCTGAAGAAGGCGGATGAGCGGCTCCTTCTCCGCCTTCTCACCAATACATTGCTGTGCCCGGCAGCGCTAAAACATTTTGACCCCTCCTTTAGCGGCAGCTGCCCCCACTGTAGTGCAGTGTCTTCTGACACTTATCACATGGTGTGGGCCTGCCCCTCCAACCCCGCTATTCCCCCCATCCCCAACCCAACCTGGGAGGACTGGGAGGCGACCCTGCTCGGCTGCCACGACTTACAGGCCCAACAAGCCTTAGTCGGGCGTGCCCGGGCGGCGGCAACCGCCACTGGGGTCCCATACTAGGGACCTCCACCTAGTGTTTGTAAGGATCGGTCCCTTACGGGCTGATCCAAACATACCTCTCATTCGTAATAAATGTTTTCACCACCACCACCCCCACAGTGTGGACACTCGCCCGAAAAGGCCGAATTGAAATGTTTGAGCACTGCCGGGCACAGTACCGTGTTGGTGCAGAGGCGAAGAAGCCAACACTCCTCTGCCTTCTTGAGGCTTTTACAGGGGAGTGGGTATCGGCTGTGAGTGTTTTAATACAGGAGAGAGATCTCCCGAAAAGTAATAGCCGGATTAAAATCAGTAGCCGGATCAGGCGGTGAGAGAGGCGATGCCCGGTGGTTAAGCGCGCGGGTGGTAGCGTCCGTTACCTTATTTCCCTCTATCCCCGCATGTGCTGGGGCCCAGATGATGGTGCGCCGGGTTGGGAAATCCCGGTACTCATATCTGTGTAAAATTTGGAAGGCACGGTTGGAATTCGGCCCTGTTCAAAATTGCGGCAAGCTCCCCTTGAGTCGGTGATAATGACTCGGGACGCTGGATACGCAGCTGCAAGTGCGATAGCAACTTCCTCCGCGAATGTAATGTTGGGGCCACGGAAGATGACGCCCTGAACTGGGTTGTTTTGGTGGACAACGGCAGCCGTGTACCAACCCCCATGGTGTGGACAGGCCGCGTCCCTGTAAAATACCCCTTGTTGAGCACCATACTGCTCGGAAATGGCCTCCGCTCGCGCGAGGCGGCGGCCATCATGGGTATCCTTTGTCACGTTATTGGGGAGGGGGCGAGCCTGTAGTGCGAAGTGCCAGGCCTCGGGCATAGATACCCGCTTCTCCTTTTGGGTTGTGTAATCGATGTGGAGGAGGGTCAGTAGGCGGCTACCCGCACGTGTTTAGCTTAACCGTAAGTATTGATTGCTGAGATGAGCCTCGCGCAGCTCCCCAAAGGTGTTAGTCATCCCCAGGCCGAAGAGACATTGGCTGGATGTTGCGATTGGGAGGTCGAGAGCTCTCTTATAGATTTTGCGGAGAATCACTTCGAGAGCGTTCTCATTGCATTTGTGCACTGGGAGGTACGGTGCCGAATACAGGATTCGACTGGTTACGAATGCATTGGCCAGCCGCAGGGCGTCTTTGCATCGCAACCCCCCTCGTTTGTTTGATACCCGGCGGACCATACGGCCGACTTGATCCCCCACCTTGCGGAGCTTCTTCGGCGTGGTGTCAATCTTGCGGTTCCTTTTTATGTAGAGTCTCAATACTCTGATTTAATCGTGTTCAGGTATCGGGCCACTAAGCAGGGAGAGGGCAATTTTGGTTGTGCACCTTGGATTCGGACGTACGTGCACGAATTGCGATTTGCTCGGGGAGCACTTAAGGCCGCAGCGGTGTGCATAATCGTCCACAATAGCCGCCGCTTGCTGCAGGTTGGCCTCGATTTCGCCAACCGAACCGTGTGTTGCCCAGAGGGTCATGTCGTCCGTGTACAGGGCATGCTGCACACCCGGGACCTCACCAAGCAGGGTAGGGAGCTTAATCATGGCCAGATTGAAGAAAGAGGCGAGAGGACTGCTCCCTGTGGAGTCACTCGCGTACCATGTTGGTATGGACCATGTTCACTGTCTTCAAGTCGGATATGTGATTGCCGATCTGGGAGGAATTGATTAATGTATTGGAATGTGTTGTACCCACAGTTCACTTAGGACAGGTGGGAGAGGATGATATCATGCGTCACATTGTCCAAAGCACCCCGCAAGTCCAATGCGAGGACACCTTGTCGTCGCTAGGGTGTTCGACAGGATCAAGAATCTCTCTATGAAGTTTGTGGGTTTCTACGTGGACACAGGCCACCACCCACCGCGGGTTCGAGCTTCGCGCGAGCCAAGGGCCCCGATCAGCCGTCACCACACACACACTGGGACACCGCGGCGGCGCACTCAACCTCCGCTGGGAGGAGAGCGATTCGCCGCAAAGAAGTAGGCCTCCAAGTTCACAAAGGAGACGTTTATTCACGTCGTCCTCCAGCTGATACACACACTCAATAGTCACCCCG
This sequence comes from Amblyomma mixtum, assembly GCF_055824585.1. Taxonomy (NCBI): domain Eukaryota; kingdom Metazoa; phylum Arthropoda; class Arachnida; order Ixodida; family Ixodidae; genus Amblyomma; species Amblyomma mixtum. The sequence goes on from NC_143021.1 coordinate 14,307,271, forward strand.
TCCCGGGGGCGCGCGAGGAGCAAGGCTCCGCTGCGCGCACGAGGCGACTCGAGCAATGCGCGCCGCTAGCACGCCGCTGCAGGAGAATGTCCCCGCGGCAGTGCTGTGATCCCTCTCTCGTGTCGACCGTTGGGCCGGTTGCGAGAGAGAGTGGGCAAACAACGCAATGTACGCCTGTCGGAGGTCGCTGGACCCCGCTGGACAGGCTCGAGCCGCTGCAGGTCAGAGGACACGTGCGGGCGAGCTCGAGTATCCACTGGTCCGAACGGCAAAGGCCGGCACGGACAAAACAGTTGCGTACGCACCTTACGCTGTCTCGGAGGGATCTCTCTCTCTGGGCCCCGCTCGGACGGTCACGCGGGGCGCGGCCGCCCAAAGCGGGTCCCGAATTCCCGCCAAAAGGCGCCAATGGCAAAGGCCCTTGGGGAGCCGGAGGGAGCTGTGGCTAAATGACAGTGATTAGTCACCCAGCCGCCTCTCCACCGCCTGAGGCGGGAGCAAAGGATAGAGGAGAAACAACGCGGGAGGCCGGCAGCGCCGCGCAAAGGCGACGGCGGAAAGCCAGGATCCCCACAAGTTGCAGCAGCACATTTTGTGCGGACCGGTGTGGGCGGAACCCGTACATTGTGTCTGCAAAGACGGTGTGCGTTTTAGGTAGGTGGCCAGTCTGTCACGGGCCATAGTCTCCATCAACTTCCTCACACAAGAAGTGAGAGATATGGGCTGGAGGTTGTCGGTGTTGAGTTGTTTGCCTGGCTTGGGTATGAGTGTGCCTAGGGCCGTCTTCCAATCTACTGGGAGAGGCGTACTTCCCGTCCAGATAGATTTGAAGTATTCGAGCAGCCGCTCGTAGGCCGTTTCGGGTAGGTTAGCGAGAAGTTTCACTGTTACCTTATCCCTTCCCGGGGCTGTCCCTCGTTTCATTTCGGCCAGGGCCGCTTTGAGGTCGTGCAGTGGAACGTTCGATCCAGCTGTGCGTTCTCAGAACCTGCATACGAGTACGCCGGACCACGCGAATCCTGGTCTGTGTACAGATATCTGTCCCGGAGCGCGTCAGCCAGTTTGGCTGTGTCTCCGTAGAAGGTGTGAATTGCTCGATGAAGATGTTTTTGTGTTTCGGTGCTGGTCTGGGTCGGATCAATGAGGGCGCGGAAAAGGTGCCACGTGCTCTGGTTCGACATTTGTCGAGCAGCGGTGTTGCATCGGTCTGCCCAGTTCGAGTCTGCGAGTTGGGCCGCATATTCTGTCGCACGTTGGGTGAGTTCCGCGATGCGGATTTTTAGTAGCCGATTATGCTTCTGCCGGCGCCATCGGCGGACGAGTCTGTGCCGGGCCTCCCAGAGGTGAAGGAGGTGGTTGTCCACCGCCGGGTTCGCCTTGGCAGATGAGGTACTGTGACCAGGTAGTGTAACCTTGATCCGCTATAGGGGTAGCGTTAGTGTAGTTGGATCTGAATTTGGTCCAGTCTGGAAGGTTTGCTTTAGTGTGAGGTCTTGTAAGGTGTTTGGTGCGGATTGTGGTTGCAAGAATCGAGTGGTCGCTACCCAGGGTTTCCTCGCTGTTGTGCCACTCTGCATATCTAATATTTTTGGCAAAGGTGAGATCTGGGCACGTGTCGCGTGCCACGGAGTTCCCAATGCGAGTGGGTTGTGCAGGGTCTGTGTGAAAAGTAAGGCCCAACGTTGACGCAAGTTCCGCCAGCTTGCGTCCTCGTTTTATTGCGAAGCAGTACTACTTTGGCTACCACCTCAGCCCGTTCCAGCGCGAGGTGGTGGTAAGCACCACTTGACCTTTGGCATGATGTCATACCATCTTTGTAAAAACGGGGCCCCATCTCGCGCCGTCGCAGCGCGAGGCTGGAAGGCTCCAACGGCGGCCTAACTCCCGCTCCTCTCAACAGGGGCGCCGCGCGCGGAGGGACGTCATACCATCTGTGTAAAAAAAAATTGGCGGGGGCTTAGCTTTGGTTAAGCCTGGTAGGTTGCGAAAGCGCGCAGCGCCTCCATTTAAAGGAACGCAGTGCGCCGCGTCTACAGGTCACGCGTGGCTACCGGTCACCGCTGCGCGACTACTGAAAGCATCTTAGAACGCAGTGCGCCGCGTCTACGGGTCACGCGTGGCTACCGGCTTTTTGAGGAAAGGAAATGGCGCAGTCATTCTCTGTCATCTCGGTGGACACCCTAACCGCACCGTAAAGGAAGGGAGGAACGCCACCGCCCGTTCGGAGCGATGCCTTGTTGTTGCGACTGAAAGAAAGAGAACTTGTAGAACGCCGCCGGGCTCGCCATTCTGCGGCATAGGCGCGTTGCTTAGCCAACCGCTCTTGCCTTTCTTCATCTGTCTCCTCGGCACGGCGCCGGCGTTTGGGCGCAGCACGTCGCTCCAGCGACGCCTTATACAACTCCTCAGACATGACTAAGCGGATCGCGCCTGCGGCGCCCCCTGTGTCCTCTCCTAGCGAGCGCCCTCACGCGGCGGGCCGAGGAGGCCGTCACGTGGTAGCCGCCGCGCTGAGCGAAGGAACGACTACGGCCGAACAGATGACTTGGGGCCCCTGCTAGAGTACTAGAATAGGTTCTAGTACACTCTACCCCTGCTCTCCTCTGATCGTGACGTCACGCTGCCACGTAGTCGTGCCACGTGACAGCGAAGGAACGACCTCCACCGACGGCCGAAAAGTGCTTGCAATATTGCTTTCGCAATAAAAACGGGGCCCCATCTCGCGCCGTCGCAGCGCGAGGCTGGTAGGCACCAACGCCGGTTCGCTCCTCTCGTCAAGCCTGTCAGATGCCGCCTCAAGCAAGCAAGACACTTCGGCAGAATGCAAAGAGGAAGCATCAGCGAGCTACGGAGACGGCAGAAGAACGAGAAGAACGACTTTCCAAGCGGCGTGCTCAATATGCAGCCCGACGAAAACGGTCAGCGTCTTCGGTAGAAACAACGTCAGAAGCAAGAGAAGAAGTTACGAGTTTGGCCGACAGTGAGGAATGTGCATCTGTTTCCAGTACTACTAGTTCAGAACGCTGGGACGCAACCAAACGGCAGCGACGTGCCCAGGAAACCCCGGAACAGCGACAGCAGCGGCTCGAGAAGGAACGTGCGTTTCGAGAAAGAGAGAAGGAAAAGCGAAGAAAACGGCATGCAGAAGAAACACCCCAGCAGAGACAGGACCTATCGTATTGCTTCGCAATTACCAGGCTTAACCAAGCTAAGCCACAGCCAGTTTTTCTTCAAGTATGTATCCCCATAAGGGGCTGGGGGCATTAAAGTCCCCAATGATTATGAGGGGGTCCCTGTTCGCCACGTTTAACGCCCGACTGCCCGCGCTTTAGTGAACTACGGAACAACGTAATCCTCTGCAGTGCCATTTGCTATCTCTGGTTCGGGCGTTTCGTGCCGAGTGCGTGCAGCGACGAGTCGTTCCCAAAGGATAGGAAACTTAGAAGGGTTGTTTTGTAAGCCAGTTGGTGATCCATACTTCGAGAAATGCTTCTTCGCGGCAGACAAGGACAAGACGTAGAAAGCGCACCACAGGGCGCCAACTAACAACTAATTTTATTGAAACGAATATATGCTCTGCTCTCATCAACGACAAAAAAAAGATAAAATACAGTGAAGAGAGCACTAGGTACAAAATGATTAGGAAATACGGCACGTGTCACACAAGCGAACATCGTCTTAAACCAGATCTAGTCATTTTGATAGGAATTCTAATTATCTCGGGTGCTGACCCGAAAGACGATGGTTAGATCCCGGCCGCGTCGGCTGAATTTCGATGGAGGCGAAATTCTAGAGGCCGGTGTGCTGTGCGATGTCAGTGAGCGTTAAAGAACCCCAGGTGGTCGAAATTACCGGAGCCCTTCACTACGGCGCCTCTCATAGCCTGAGTCGCTTTGGGACGTTAAAACCCTAATAAAGCAGTAAGAAATTCTAATTCTTGCTTGAGCAGCGTTACAGATGGATTGCTCACGCATGTGTTTGTCTCCGAACGAAGAATGACTGGTGCGTAAAAAATTTCTCTTTCAAGCTGATCTTTTCTGCGGCCGAAAATAACTGCACCGCTGAAAAGCGGGAAACAGCCGCATTCTTTGCAGTGCGCCGACAGGTGCTCCCCAGTGCTGTTCTTCGGAGAGTTTGAGTGTTCTCTTAGTCTGTCATTTACGCACCTGCCGGTTTGTTCAACATAAAACTGACCACAGGTGAACTTGATTTTGTAGATCACGCCTACTGCACATGGAATGAAAGGATTTTTGGGTTTTTTACCGTCGACTATTATTTCTGATTGCACCCTGCCAACCATCGGGCATAGTGTGGACAGTTTACAAGGTGCCGTAAAAACCATGCCGACACCATCTTTCGTAGACACCTTTTTAAGGTTTTGGGAAGCCTTGTGGATGTATGGTACAACCTCAAATTTCTTTTCTCTTGAAGGCTTCTGTGATGTATCCGCTCTTTTTGGGGGCTTCAACTTGTTGAATAATGATTCCGCGTCTCCTATCATCACGATTTACTTGTAGCCGGCCATGCGAAGACGCTTTGTTTGAGTTGTAAAACTTTCATTAACCTTGTGTTCGCTAGACTTTAGAAGGACCTAGTTAAATAGGGAAACCACAAGGCCGCGTTTTAGAATTTTTGAATGGCAGGAATTGAAGGGCAATGCAGCCTTCTTATACCGCGGGAGATACTGCCAACAAATGTGCTCTTTGTTATCAAAAGATAACCTTAAATCCAAAAATTGAATGCAGTGCAAAGATGGCAACTCAGAGGTGAAAAGGAGGGAATTAGACACGCTCGAAAAAATAGAAAGAATTTCTCCGGCTATTTTTTCAAGAACGTCTGCTTGGGCTACTTTTAAAATAACCAAAAAATCATCTACATATCGCAGAACCCTCGCGACGCAATCTTGTGTCAAAATGGGCGGAAGTTGGCGGTCAAGCTTTGCAAGGTTTGGTTTTATTGGGGTTTAACGTCCCAAAGCGACTCAGGCTATGAGAGACGCCATAGTGAAGGGCTCCAGAAATTTCGACCACCACAACTGGGCTTCTTTAACGTGCACTGCCATCGCACAGTACACGGGCCTCTAGGGTTTTGCCTCCATCGAAATTCAGCCGCCGCGGCCGGGATCGAACCCGCGTCTTTCGGGTCAGCAGCCGAGCGCCGTAACCACTGAGCCACCGCGGCGGATATAAACTTAGCAAAGAATATCTCAGAAAGAACAGGGGCAACATAGGACCCGATGCAAATTCCTCTTCTCTGTACATAAAACGCGTCTTCAAATATGACAATAGTCGACTCAAGATAAAATTTAGCTACTCTAGAAAAGATTCAGTGGAGACCCCACAAGCCTTCTTAAAGGCAACAGCACCCAACTGTTCAATCAACTCCATTACAGCAACGAAAAGATCATCGTGCGGAACTGAATAAAAAGTTCCTCGACATCTACCGTGAAGGCAGAATTGGCCCCTGGAGCACGTTGTTTGAAAATGTCAACCACACAATCAGAGCTGGAAACTTTGAACGGATCTTTTGGTTAAAGTTGACTCAGATGGGACTGCAAAAACTTGCTGACGAGCAACAGCCAACTGTCACGCTACGTTACAATCGTCCTGAACGGACAAAAGTCTTTGTGGGTTTTGGCGGTAAAAAAGATGGTTAATCAGAATTCTTTTTTGCGCACACATAGACGACACAATAAGACAAGGGAGACAGGACGGAGTGCGAACTTTCACCTGTTTTATTCTGGAAAAGTACACGACATTTATACCACAAAATGAGGATAATCATCGATGCCACGTGCAAACCAAATACCCTCGAAAAGCACGAAGGAAGGGCACAGGCTACTCACATCTCATCTAATTTATCTAAAAAGGTAAAATCTTTATCACGCATTGTCACAGATGGTGTACTAATACATGAACTACCGCTTTTCCTACGTTAAGAGACCGGAAACGGGCAGAGTGGGTGAGGGAACAAACACGGGTTAATGACATCCTTGTTGAAATCACGAGAAAGAAATGGGCTTGGGCAGGGCATGTAATGCGAAGGCAAGCGAAGGCAAGAAGGCAAGACGCTGGTCGATAAGGGTAACGGAGTCGATTCCAACAGAAGGTAAACGGAGCAGGGGCGGTTGTTAGGTGGTCTGATGAGACTAAGAAGTTTGCGGGGATATGGTGGCCGCAGTTGACAAAAGACCCGGTTAAATAGAGAGATATGTAAGAGGCCTTTTCCCTGCAGTGGGCGTCGTCAGGCTGATGATGGTGATGAAGAGCCTTAGAGATTTTCGTCTAGACCATGCCCTCATCGATCCGTACGAGAAGCACGAGGATAACGTCGAATCCATTCTCAATTCAAGCTTTGCGCTGGCAATCTGGCAAACAAAGCCGCCAGGAGAGCTCAAAGACATACCTCATCGAAACGCGCCTTCAAATTCAGGAATCCGCAGCCAAATACCTGAGCTAATTCCTTCTCGTGGAAAGGACTCGTCAGTGATGAGCACGCAGGCAACACTAAGACACCACGGTTCGTCTCACAAGTAAGCACAAGCACCAGCACCAGAAAGCAGCCTCGCCTCCTATTCTCAAACTTTGGTTGGTTGGCCTCAAGTAGAATGGCACATACCCACTACGGGGGAGTGGACAAGACACAGGCGGTGAACTGTTGGAATGATTAGGAGTTTTAGAGGAAAAGGAGTCTCTCTCTCGCTCAGCTTCTTCTTCCTCCTCCAAAAACATGGCACATACCCAAAGGGGGGGACTGGCAAGGTGTCGTGGTTTAAAAAAGGAAGTTCCCATAGGCGATTGAGGCAAAATATTAAGGGTAAGCATGAATTTTAAAAATGTGTCGATGAAAAACGACAGAGGTTTATTTAAAGTTAAATAACAAAGAACATTTTGGTAAAAAAAAAACCTCCAAGAATTTTAAAGGAGTTTTTAAATTGACCTCCTAGTTGCAATTATGTAATCATGGAGAAACCCACAAATTGAACCCCATGCAAATCCTTTGGCGCTCGCATCGAATGATGACAACACTGGCAGAGTTATCGGGAGTCCTAACCTGGAGAGAGGGAACGTAGTCCAGAGTTCGACGAAAACACGTCTGGCGATGAAATGACATCATTTTGAAAAACCTAACACTGTAAAACAATCTCAGACAGCAACTTGTGCGAATCAAAGACAAGTTAGAAAGCACTATACACCCCAGGGTGGTATACAAGATTCCTTGCCAGGATTGCGACGCAGCCTACATCGGCGAAACTGGGGGAGGAGACGGCTCAAGGAGCATAAAAATGACGTTGCCAAGGGACGCACTGAGGAAAATGCCTTGGCAGATCACCATGAGAGCACCGGTCACATGATCGCCTGGGACGCAGCCAGTATCATATCCACCGAGGAATCATTATTATCCCGCCTACTCCTAGAGTCATTCCATATCCGATCAACTCCGCACACGCTCAATAGGGCACGTGGGCCCATGCCTGCAGCATACGCATGCTCATTACCGCGACCTTCACTCGTATAAGCACGGCAGATCCGTTTTTCGCTTCATATGTGAACAAGAGATCCGTACGGGTCCCTAAGCGTCATTTGTTTTTTACCCTGTTGTTCTTCAATTTCTTGCCGAGTGTTAGGTTTTTCAAAATGCTGGAGAGAGGGACCTCCAGGTAAACCTTTCTCTCAAGTGCGAACTTTGAACAGTAAAGGAGAAAATGTTCCACAGATTCAACGTCCCCACATGAGTCACATAGGTTTCTCGATGACCACCCACATCTGTATGGATACAAATTTAAACTGGGAACCCTGCATCGCAGCCGCGTCATTGATGCCTCACACAGCCTGGTTTTGCACGAATGGACGTTCCAATTATATGCTAAGGGCTTATAATCCGTGGTATTTAGTAAGGGATCGCGTAACCTGGCTGATATGTGTTCGAACTGCTGAAACCTAGAAATCACCAGCAGTCTGAAATTCGGGACGGAATATGGCACTGATACGTCAAGAGTTGGCCTTGCTAAGTAATCAGCCACCTCGTCTGAATGAATACCTGCATGACCAGGAACACAGACAAAACGCACCTCCTTTAAAGTGGATGGGACAAAATCACAGGAAACGACCCAAAATATCCTTTTGTGAAGATTCAAGGGAGACAAAAATTGACAATCAGCGAGGATGATAATGTGTGATACATGACATGGAATTTTGCGCAGGGCCATTCTAAGAGCCAAAAATTTCGCAAATAATATAGGAATATAATCTAGGATGCGGACAGAATAGCTCCATGCCAAATCTTGCGAAAAGATGCCAACTGCAGCTTTTTGCAGCTGACGGAGGCATCGGTGGAAAGCAGCGTATGATGGGGGTATTCCGTTATGCGATCAGAAAGAAGACCGTTTAAAATGGTTGCGGGCACGTGTTTCGCATGAGATGCGAATTTGTGGTCAAAACGATATTGCACTGCTGCCGGCGTGTCATCAACCCACTGCAAAAAACTGAGAGCCACAGCAGTTGGTGTTAAAAAGTTCTCCGTGAACCTAATTCGTGGCATTTGATACCGTGTCCAATGATGCGAAAAGAATAAGGCCGACTTAGACACAAAAATAGCAGTACTGATACCAGTTACTGGGTCCAACGACATGACGAAAGGTCGCACTGTGAGTATTTGGAAGCGGGAAATTAGATCAGGTATACGGACTTCCAGATAAAGCTGGGCGTTTGAAACTGAGTTTGGGAGACCAAGGTAGAGACGTAGGGCGCGCCTTTCCAGTAAAGTTAATTTTGAATGTTGTAGTTTGCGCTACTAGCACACAGAATGCAACCAAATTCAAGTATAGGTCTTACATAGGCTTTCTATAGTAACATTAATGTTCGCGACGCCTCCCAAATTTTTTATTGGCGGTTTGTGCCAGCCGCCTAGAGCGCGTTCTCCTGTAAACACATTATTCTTTATATGAAGGCTCCGATCTAATGATGAGTGATAAGTAACACCTAGATATTTAACTGATTCCACTTGTGGAATCTGGTTAGAGCGGACTAATGAAAAGCGCAAAGGCGTGTCTGGAAGAAATATCAGTACGCGGCATTTGTTAACATTCAGGGATAAATTAATACGATGCAACCATACTCCAGAACATCCAAATATCCCTGCAGATTCTTGTGAAGGGAATGTTTATCTCTGGCAGAGCCAAAAAAAAAAAAAGCTGCCATCTGCATACACAAAAACTGTTTTATCAGGACGAATGGGGATGTGAATGACCGAAATATTGCTACGACGAAGTGGAAGTGCAAGACGAGGTGGCCTCCCGAGTGAAAGGGACGAACGAAGTAGAAGAGGTTGATGGGTCTCCCTGTTCGCGTTGGTGCTCCCTGCTGCTCCCTACTGCTGCGCAACTATTCAATCTCGACCACTACTACTTGCAAATAAATGTAAATGGTATTTCCCCGTACCATCCTTGATGGAGGTGCGGGGTATATTGGAGGGACTTCGGGTACTTGGGAGGGATGAATAGCGGCGACAGAGTTGAAACCCAAGTTAGCAATTTGCTGTCGCACGACGGCTTGAATAAGTGGAAGGGGCAGGGGCGGGTTGGTCACTGGTGTTGATAAGGGAGCCGGACCAATTGCTTCAAGCTTACGGCGTAAAATACGGGTCCGTTTTCAGGTGAGGTCTGCTGGTTTCGAGAACAAATACCTTGGCAGGAGGAAGACGGAGCCGTGTTTGGCAGGCGTGCGATATGCTGAGTGATCCGTCGGCTTTTGGCGTCCTCGAAGCTGCGGCATTCTTTTATGATGTGTGCAATCTTGTCACAGTTTTTGTAAACGAGCAGATTGAAGGCGTCGTCTGCAGTGCCCTTAAGCACATGTCTGACTTTGTCCGCCTCGCTCATCTCTGAGTCCACCGTGTAGCACAGAGCCAACTCATCCTGTAAAGAGGAGACGTAGGACTCTGTGGATGACTGGGCGCGACTAGCGAGATCTCTTTTAGCGGCAAGCTGCCGGCCGAGTGGTTTGCCGAAAAGGTCAACAAGTTTCAGCTTACAGTCATCCCAACTGGTCAATGTCTCTTCGTTGGTACCGTACCACTTGAGTGCTGTGCCCATAATGTAAAAACGACGTTCACAAGCATGAAAGTTTGGTCCCGCCGGTTGTTAGCGCTGCACCGTTCATACTTGCGAAGCCGAGTCTCGACGTCAGCGTCGTCGTCCCCAGAGAAGGGTCCAGGATGACGAGCGTGAGTGAGGACGACGAAGGACACCGATGCTGCCGAATCTGGGGGAGATGCTTCCGTCAATGTCGTTCGTGGAAGGTAGCGTCGGCGTGAAAGGTAGGTCGGGGGTGGAAGGCAGCGTCCGCTGCGTAGTTCCGTCTTGTCGCTCCTCCACCAAGGATGTGGCATTTCTGATCTACACAACATCGCCGAGGAGCAGCGCAGAGACCCATATTTGCAAACCATCATCTAGGGCCTCAGCTCTGGAAGCTCTAAACGCTCCCTGCTGCTCTTCGTTACCAAAAATGGCATCCTCTATCGCCGCAACTTTCGTCCTGACGGGGTCTCCCTCCTCCTAGTCATTCCGCAGCAGCTGCGGTCTTCTATGACTGCAGAACTCCATGACCTGCCTGCAGCTGGCCACCTTATTGTGGCATGAACTTACGACCGGATACGGCGCCGTTTCTTTTGGCCTGGATTATACCGTAGTCCTGCATTACGACTCCACTTGCGACCTCTGTCAGCGCAGGAACAAGCCTTCGGCACCACCTCCTGGTCTTCTGCATCCTATAGACGTGCCTGTGAAGCCGTTCCACCGTGTAGGGCTCGACCTCCTTAGACCATTCCCGACCTCGGAATTTGGAAATAGGCGGGTCGCAGTAGCCACCGACTATGCAACTCGGTATGCGATCACCCGTGCATTGCCTACGAGCTGCGCGACCCATGTAGCTGACTTTCATTTTCACAATCTTATTCTATGTAGTGTAGGACGTCTTCGAAGGCGGTGCGTCGCGAACGACTAGCGGTACGTCTCGGTTCAGCCCGGAGGCAGCGATCAGTCCCAGCGGCAGCGATCAGCGCACACGCACTAGCATCGGCGCCGCTGTCTTCGTCCTCTTCTTCCTTACGCCAGCCGCCCAAGGTTCGGGAGCCGAAGGCCTGTCTTACAACTGCCCCCGGGCGAAAACGCATCATCCTGGCAGCCTGGGGAGATGTGACGACGGCGGGGTCGTAGTATGGTTTGAGGCGGTCGGTGTGGACAATTTCACGGCCTCGGCGACGATCATCAGTAGACGGTATAAGCGGTTCGATGAGGTAATTGACGGGGGATGTCTGCTTAACAATGCGGTAGGGGCCCAGGTACTTGCTGAGAAGTTTGGAGGAAAGGCCGGGACTTGAGGAAGGAACTCAGAGCCAGACCAAATAGTCAGGAAGATAAGTGGGAAGTAGTGCAGAGGGATCACGGGCGCTTTCCTGCTGCTGCTGGGAGTGTGAAGTGAAAGACCGGGCAAGCTGGCGCCATTCTTCGGCATAAGTGGCGGCTTGAGATAGAGTCGTAAATTCAGAAGCATCAGGGCGGTAAGGGAGAATGGTGTACATTGTGCAAGAAGGTTCTCGGCCGTAGAGGAGAAAGTATGCAGAGAATCCGGTGGTGGCTTGAATAGCGAAGTTATAAGCATAGCTGACGAAAGGTAGAACGCGGTCCCAGTTGCAGTGATCGGAGGCCACATAATTGGCCAGCATGTCGCCAAGAGTGCGGTTAAAACGCTCAACCAGGCCATTTGTCTGCGGATGGTAGGCAGAGGTGGTGCGGTAAACGATGTTGCATTCCCGAAGGAGAACTTCGACAACTTCAGACAGAAAGGCCGGACCTCTATCACTCAGCAACTCTTTGGGAGCACCATGGCGATGAACGATGCGATGGAGGATGAAGGATGCAATGTCGTGGGCTGTACCAGATGGCAAAGGCGACGTTTCGGCGTACCGGGTAAGATGATCGATGGCGACGATGATCCAGCGGTTGCCGGCTGATGTGCTGGGAGGAGGGCCGTAGAGGTCGATGCCAACCCGCTCGAAGGGCTGCGCTGGGCAAGGCAGCGGTTGCAAAGGAGCGGCGGGTTGGCGAGGTGGGTTTTTTCGGCGCTGGCATGCGGGGCACGACTGAACGAACTTGCGCACGTAACGGTACATCCCACGCCAGTAGTACCGATGTCGTAGGCGGGTGAAGGTTTTCAAGAAGCCGGCATGAGCGCACTGGGGATCATCGTGATAGGAAGAGCAAATGAAGGAGCGCCGATGGGTCGGAACGACAAGCAGCCACTTGCGACCATCCGGAAGGTAGTTCCGACGGTAAAGAAGCTCGTCTCTGATGGCGAAATGGTGGGACTGACGACGCAGAGCACGGGAAGGAGGTCTAGGCGAATGGCCAGATAAGAAATAAGATAAGAGTGTCACAGAAGTGGCGGCAGCCTGTAAATTACTTTTTTGTGTATAAAACTAATGCGTCCGCGTTTCTTTGTATGTGTCTCGGAAATAGCAAGAATGCATGCACGCTTTTTTTCAGTTATGTAGACAACCCCTCGCATTGCGAAAGCGGAGGCGGCTCAAAGTCCTCCCTGATACTGCCGAAGTCTGGAGCTAACCATTAGCAGGAAAGAAAGAAGTTGCGGCCTACGTGACTGGCTTTTTGGTTGTGTTTTACTTTTTTGCGTTTCCAAGGTCACCGAATCGAGAGTCGAAGCCTGGGGCTTCTTTTTAGTTGTGCGTTAATTTTTTCCTCCTCCAAGATGGCGGCCATGCAGAGTCAAAGCGTAGGTGCCTACGTGCTCTCGTCGCGCTTTTTGGTGTTTTGTTTTTTTGTACGCCGACGCTGTGGCGCCGCGAGTGCTCGCTCGCTAGCGTCCGAGGGCTTTAAAAGGGGGCCGTATGGAAACGAACTTCAGTCCGCTCGTCAGTGGAAACGCTGCCGCCACGAACTCCCGGGTCTGCGAGCCGCCGCACCGCATCCTCGAAACCGCAAGCTGCCCTGGACGGACGTCGCCTTCGGGGGCCGCACTGACTGCGTTTTTGTGGATGGACTGCAGCCGCGCTTCCCGGTTGACTGTATGTTTGTTCACCTTGCGACTTTTGATCGAATGTATCTAATTAGCCTCTCACTTGTTTTCTGACCTGTGTAGAAATATTCAATGTATAACTTAATTCGGTGTGTTTACTGCTATGTGCTTTCCGCAATTGTTTTGTAGAATGTGAATTATGTGTCTGTAAAGGCTGCCGCATTGTTCAATCGAAACTATAAACGTTGTTTTGTTGTTGTTACCTCTTAAACACGCCTCGGTCTCAGTCACTGCGTTTGCTTACCGGCTACGCCGGGCATCAATCGGCCACCCCCTCATTGTCCGGACTCGGTGATGATGTCGACTAGTCGCCGAACCCGTGACAATTAACTGGCGTCCGCGACAGGACGTTTGATTCGAAGAGAACGTGGTGAACTGAGAGAGAGCCTTGTTGAGGTGTTGAGCTGTGCCGACTTAAGAGAAGTGTCGTGTATGAACAGGATTTGCTTTGTGCTGAGCTTGTAGCTGTGTATTGAAAGCGTGCTTGGAGATAGAAGCATGGATTTGGAAAGGCTGATAGCTATGGGTAGCCAGTTGGGGCTGACAAGCACTGAGCTCAGAGAATGGGTTGAAGATAAGCTGCGCGAAGAGCGAAAATGGGTCGAAGATAAGCAGCGCGAAGAGCGGGCGTTTGCCCGAGAGAGAGCGGAGCAGGAGCGCGCAGCCGCGGAGCAAAAGCGCGCGGCCGCGAAGGCAGCTGACGAACGTGAGATAGAGATTATGCGTTTGAAAATAGAGCATCTGCGACTAAAGAAAGAGGCTAGAGAGAAAGAGCGGGAAAGCCAGCCAACAGAACGTGTGTGCGACGCGATCTGCCGCGTCACCGAATCGGACAGCGAGGGAGCCATTCCTGTTCCGACGCTTGAACAGTCAGAAGCCGAGCGAGATGTGAAGCTTTCTGATGATTTGACGGCGGATCCACGGAGACAGCTCCGAGAAGTGATTTCAGAACACTCTCGCATCTTCTCCGACGTCCCGGGCAAGACGGACTGGGCCGAGTGCCGGTTAGACCTCACTACCCGCACTCCGGTCCAGGTAAGACAATACCCACTTCCGTTTTCGACGAGAGAAGCCGTAGAAAGAGAGATGCAGCATATGGAGCGACTGGGAACAATCGAGAAGACCCAGACACCCTACAATTCACCGGTCCTCTTGGTGAAGAAACCTGAAGGCACGAACCGGCGTTGCATTGATTTCCGACGCCTGAACGACGTCCTGGTTGCCGATTCGGAGCCAATGCCCACATCGGACGCGGTCTTCGCTGCAGCCGGAGAGAAGAAATGCTTCTCAAAGGTAGACTTTGCCAAAGGATATTTGCAAATCCCTTTGACTGAGGAGTCCAAGCCCAAAAAGGCGTTTTCAACGACATCGGGTCTCTTTCAATTCCGTTTTATGCCGTTCGGCATAAAAACTGCCCCGGCAGTATTTTCCAGATTGATGCAACGAGTGGTGGAGGGAATTCCCGGAGTGCAGCACTATTATGATGATGTCCTCGTTGTCAGTGCTACGTGGAAGGAACAAATTTCTTGGCTGAGGCAGCTGTTTGCGAGAATCGTGATGGCCGGCCTGACAGTACGACCAAGCAAATGCGAATTCGGGATGGAAAGCATCGAGTTCCTCGGGCATCGAATTGGCCGAGGTGAGCTGGCGCCACTCGGGAAAACGCTCGACAAGATACAGGCAGCGCCAACTCCTCGAACAAAGCGTCAGGTACGCGCTTTCCTTGGCTTGTCGGGGTATAACCGCGACTTCATACCCGACTACTCAAGAATAAGCGAGCCCCTCACCCAGCTGACGAGAAAGGGAGAGAGGAACGTCGTTGAGTGGACGAAGACCCATCGGAAGCCTTCGAAGAGCTCAAGTGTCGGGTCTCAAGCCCTCCGATACTGCGGCTGCCAGACTTCCCCAAACAGTTTGTGCTGCGCACGGACGCCTCTGATACCAGCCTTGGCGCGGTACTAATGCAGCGGCATGACGGAACGCTTCACCCGGTGGCATACGCGAGCAGAAAATTGCTCCCCAGGGACGCAGCTTACAGCACTATCGAGAGGGAGTGCTTAGCGTTAGTTTGGAGAATACAGAAGTTTTCCACCTACCTGTATGGGGTACCGTTTTTAGTTCAGACAGACCACCAACCACTGAGCTACATCCAGAGAGCCAAACAGCTAAACAGCAGAGTCCTGCGCTGGAGCTTGCTGCTCCAAGAATATCAGTTTACCGTCGAGCATATAAAGGGCAAGGACAATGTCGGTGCTGATTTTCTTAGCAGGCTGTAGATTTGTCGCGCGCTGTTAATTTTCGCTATTAATTTATTCAAGTATTATGGTGCATGTGTACACGCTGACTTGTATTGTGTGCTAGTTTTATATAAGTGGTTCTGTTACGCGCTGTATATCTGTGCACAGGCCTGCTCGCCGACTTCTGTGGGTCTAGAATATTATCGGATAATATTCCGAAAGTGGGGGGCCGTGTCACAGAAGTGGCGGCAGCCTGTAAATTACTTTTGTGTGTATAAAACTAATGCGTCCGCGTTTCTTTGTATGTGTCTCGGGAATAGCAAGAATGCATGCACGCTTTTTTCAGTTATGTAGACAACCCCTCGCATTGCGAAAGCGGAGGCCAGGGTTGCCAGGTTTCGCTACTTTGCGCCAAATTGGCTACTTTTGAGAGCTCTTGGCGACAAAAATTTGAGCTTGGCTACTTGGCTATTTTTTGGCTACTTTTGAAGTGCTAGTTATGAACGCCGTTATCCTGTTGTACCTGCCTTGTCAATAAATGGGGAACAATTTAGCGGGGTTAGGCTAAATGCGAATTATTTGAGCAGGCACTTCAATTTTCACTTCGGTTTCGGTTCAAGGCTCGGCTTTAGACGTCAAGCAGGCTTCAGACAAAGATCGGCGACTTAATCAGACTTGAGCTCCGTCTTAAGGGCATGACGAGATAGCATTAATGGGTTAATGTCCAGATATGCGGAATTGGTCATTCTCTACATTTAGTGATCGCTGAGAGTCCTACCACTCCTGGCGCCGTGGTCAATACGCTACTGCCGTGCGATGGCAGGTGCTGCCGTTGGTGGGGCTTGCGCCCAGGTTGCTCTTCCCAAGCAATCAGTCTCAACCAACCAGTAATTTAACTTCCACAAGCCACGGTGGAGAGAGTACTCATAATCCGGTAGGCAGGGCTTTACTCCTAGAGTTCCACATACGCCTTCACGTAGGACTCACAAGGTCTTCACGTAGGGCTTCACTTTGTTTACCCATCACAAAATCGCGACATGTACCCTCTAATGCTCACGCATTAATAACTATGACTGCGTCAAAAGAACACAAAGTATTTGCTCTGCCGAAGAGAAAATGATTTGTTCTGGTCACTTTTCAAGTAATGTCCTAAATACCTCTTATGCTTCCAAGTTTTTTACAAGCACTGTTGCCCCATAGGTTGCCCTCTGTCTTCAAACTGTAAATTTCCTGCCTCTGGTGACGGTTTTGTGGTGTCTTGGCGCCAATTCTGGCTACTTTTGAGACCGTGGCCGTAGATTGGCTACTTTTTGGCTACTTTTATCATTTTCGTGGCGATTTTTTGAGATTAGGACCTGGCAACCGTGGCGAAGGCGGCTCAAAGTCGTCCCCGATACTGCCGAAGTCTGGAGCTAACCATTAGCAGGAAAGAAGTTGCGGCCTACGTGACTGGCTTTTTGGTTGTGTTTTACTTTTTTGCGTTTCCAAGGTCACCGAATCGAGAGTCGAAGCCTGGGGCTTCTTTTTAGTTGTGCGTTAATTTTTTCCTCCTCCAAGATGGCGGCCATGCAGAGTCAAAGCGTAGGTGCCTACGTGCTCTCGTCGCGCTTTTTGGTGTTTTGTTTTTTTGTACGCCGACGCTGTGACGCCGCGAGTGCTCGCTCGCTAGCGTCCGAGGGCTTTAAAAGGGGGCCGTATGGAAACGAACTTCAGTCCGCTCGGCGGTGGAAACGCTGCCGCCACGAACTCCTGGGTCTGCGAGCCGCCGCACCGCATCCTCGAAACCGCAAGCTGCCCTGGACGGACGTCGCCTTCGGGGGCCGCACTGACTGCGTTTTTGTGGATGGACTGCAGCCGCGCTTCCCAGTTGACTGTATGTTTGTTCACCTTGCGACTATTGATCGAATGTATCTAATTAGCCTCTCACTTGTTTTCTGACCTGTGTAGAAATATTCAATGTATAACTTAATTCGGTGTGTTTACTCTATGTGCTTTCCGCAATTGTTTTGTAGAATGTGAATTATGTGTCTGTAAAAGCTGCCGCATTGTTCAATCGAAACTATAAACGTTGTTTTGTTGTTGTTACCTCTTAAACACGCCTCGGTCTCAGTCACTGCGTTTGCTTACCGGCTACGCCGGGCATCAAACGGCCACCCCCTCATTGCCCGGACTCGGTGATGATGTCGACTAGTCGCCGAACCCGTGACAAAGAGGCAAGCGATCTATGGGTCTTTGCGTTGCTCGGAAGCCATATCAGCGGGCTCAAACGTCAATGAATACAGGGCGCAGATAGAAGACGCTGCCTCAGACGGCAGAGGGGAACGTGAGAGGGCATCAGCATCCGCATGTTTACGGCCGGAACGGTAGACCACGCGGATGTCGTACTCTTGAAGCCGCAGAGCCCAGCGCGCCAGTCGACCAGAGGGATCTTTCAAAGACGACAACCAGCAGAGGGCGTGGTGATCGGTGACAACGTCAAAAGGGCGCCCGTACAAGTAAGGGCGGAATTTCACTATCGCCTACAGGATGGCTAAACACTCCTTCTCAGTGACAGAATAGTTCGCTTCAGCTTTTGTGAGTGTCCGGCTGGCGTAAGCCACAACATATTCGCCAAAGCCAGGCTTGCGCTGCGCGAGGACTGCACCGAGGCCGACGCCGCTGGCATCGGTGTGGAGTTCCGTCGGAGAACGAGGGTCGAAATGGCGCAGAATTGGCGGAGTGGTCAAGAGGCGACGGAGTGTCGTAAAGGCTTCATCACAGGCTGGCGACCAGGCCGAAAGGTCGTGGCCGGAAAGGAGCTTGGTCAGAGGGTGGATGATAGGGGGGATGTTGCGGACAAAGCGGCGGAAATAGGAGCAGAGGCCCACGAATCTGCGGACTTCTTTTACAGAAGTCGGTTTCGGAAATTCTGCTACAGCTCGCAACTTTGCCGGGTCCGGGAGAACGCCATCCTTGGACACGAGATGTCCGAGAATGGTGAGCTCCCGAGCTCCAAAGCGGCACTTTTTTAAATTGAGTTGGAGGCCAGCGTCGGCCAGGCAGCGAAGAACAGTCTCAAGGCGCTGGAGGTGAGACGAAAAATCCGGCGAAAATATCACAACGTCATCTAAGTAGCAAAGGCATTTGTGCCACTTAAGCCCGCGGAGTAGGTTGTCCAGCATACGCTCGAATGTGGCGGGGGCATTGCAGAGGCCGAAGGGCATGACATTAAATTCATATAGCCCGTCGGATGTGAAGTTTTTTGGCGATCGGCCTCTGTCATCGGCATCTGCGAGTAACCAGAGCGCAAGTCCAATGAAGTGAAGAACTCAGTGCCCTGCAGGCAGTCGAGGGCGTCGTTGATACGAGGGAGAGGGTAAACGCCCTTGCGTGTAATCTTGTTCAGACGACGGTAGTCAACGCAGAACCGGATGGAACCGTGTTTTTTCTTGACAAGGACCACCGGCGATGCCCATGGGCTTTGCGACGGCTGTATCACGTGGCGCTGGAGCATGTCGGTAACCTGTTCGTCAATGATGCAGCGCTCAGCGGCTGACACGCGGTACGGACGTTGGCGCAAAGGGGCATGTGTGCCAGTGTCAATACAGTGGGTAACGGTGGCTGCGCGGCCCAATGATGTTTGCTGGTAGTCAAACGAAGCTGCAAAACGGTGCAGGACGGCGACAAGTTGGGCCCTTTGGGTAGGCGTCAGGGCGGCGTCGACGGAGCGGTGAAAAACATCGAGAGGAGACGGATTGGCGATGGAAACAGGCGTAATGGCGCTGACGTGAAGGTCGGCCGAGCTATCGACGAGGGGGTATGCTGAGAAGGGATCTACCACGGCAACACTACCAAGCGATTGGCCACGGAGCAAAGTGGTAGGGCAGGAGAACGGGTTAGACACATAAATAGCGCTGGAGCCACGAATAATTGTCAACACGGCATGAGGCAGCAAAACAGATTTCTGGTCAGCGCATCGTAAAGAGGGCGTATATGCGACAGTTGCGTCGGAGAGAGCAGCACAAGAAAGAGGCACGAGCACTGAAGAAAAGGGTGGAACGTCAGTATCCTGTGAGGCGATCACAGTAGCGGCAGCAGCGTCGGGCACGTCCAAAGGAGTGTCACTGAAAGGCGATAACTCAAGCTGAGCACGGATACAGGGCTTGAGTGAGCCGCTGGCGGCGCAGTTCTTGCCTCCGGAACTGCGGCCGTTAGTTTTCCGCTTGCGGAGCGGGTGGGCGGCGGAGCATCGGAGAGCGGGAGCGTCGGCCAGGGGACGGCGAGCGGTGAGAGCGGAAACGGTAGCTAGACGAAGACGGATCGGGAGGCGGATCATGTGACACAGGCGAGGAGGTCGGGGATAGATAGTAAGTCGGCTCACGCCTATAAATATACGGACGATAGTCTGCTCTCACCATCGAGAGACGCCACCATGCCCAGGCTTCCAGGCTCTACCACAGTGCCCGACCCCCCGGGCCAACCTACCCAGCACCTCCGCCAAGTGTAGTGTAGGACGTCTTCGAAGGCGGTGCGTCCGAACGACTAGCGGTACGTCTCGGTTCAGTCCGGAGGCAGCGATCAGTCCGAGCGGCAGCAATCAGCGCACACGCACGAGCATCGGCGCCGCCGTCTTCGTCCTCTTCTTCCTTATGCCAGCCGCCCAAGGTTCGGGAGCCGAAGGCCTGTCTTACAACTACAACATGGTACTCCTCACTCCTCAGGTACTTCTCAGGTGAATCGTTCTTTCCTTTTTCAATTGAAGTTGCTGACCTTTTTTTATTCCATACCACAAGACAAACTGTTTTGTGCTCTTAAGGATACCATACATGACTACGGCTCAGTGGCCTTTCAGAACGCATGTGGCCTGAGTGTGGATGACTTCGTAGAAATGCTCCGTTTTTATCTTCCTGCGACTATAGTTGATTTTGAGGGGAAGAATTTAATTCAGAAGCATGGTGTGTGCATCAGTTCATGTATTGCCCCATTGTTAAGTGACATCTTTTTATCATATTGTGACAAGCGAATCGCTGCAAGCCTCGACACAGCCCACTCGGCTAAGATTTTTAGATATGTTGAAGATTATGCCATTTTTTAAAAGGGGTATCTCCAGAAGGGGCCATTACAGTAGTGAACGGAATCCTTAAGAATCTTTCGTGAGTGCACATGTGCCTTTGGGTTGAAATTCACCTATGAGTTGCCATCGCAGCGATGCTTGCAGTTTTTGGACATATGTATAGTCACGAGTGCTAGTGGAACCCAGGTGTGTTGGAGGTACCAGCCTCGCTCAAAAAAAGGTATTTTAAACCACCAGTCAGCTCATTCAAAGCTTATTAAAAGTCGAATAGCAAAAAACTGCCTGCGCGCTGCTCTTGATAAGTCTTGCCCACATGAAATGCAGGATAGCGTGCGATTTTAGTTACAAAGTCTGAGTAGTGCTGGTTTTCCTCGAGAGATGGTCACCTCGGTGATAGAAGCCCTTGCCAAGGAAGCTTGTTGCCCACCGCAGCACAGCCCAAGTGAAGAACCGCAACGCCGGAGACCCGTGGCAATGCCATACTTCCACCAGACCTCCCATCGCCTCAAAAAAGTATCCATGAAATGAGATGTCCCGGTGGTCTTCAGGGCGCCCAAAAGCTTTCGGGCATGTGAAATATGGTGCAAGGAAAGGGAAAAAAGAACTAGTGCCGTACTAAGCACGTACAGAGGTTCGTTCCCTGCAAAACGAGGGTGGTGTACAAAATACCCCTCACATGTGGGAATCGCTACATAGGGCAAACTGGACGTTGCCTGAATGTCAGACTTCAGGAGCATCGCGCCGCTGTTGAATCATTGGTGGGGGCCGGGGAACTGGCAAAACATTGTCGCCATTGTAGTAATTGCACGCCCAGGTTCCGCGACACAATTGTCTTAAAAAACTGACGACCCAGCTTAGCAGGGAAATCTTCGAAGCCTACTGCATAAAAAAAGAAAATGACCGTTGCATCAGCTCCACTTCAGTATCTTTATCTAAGAAAGGGTTAAACTATCTAGATGCTAACTTGTGCCACGCGCGCCCACGTGCCTGTGTTATTTGAAGGTTTCGGCTATTTATCAGGTATGATTACTGTTCCTGTATAAATGTGGTTTTCCTGTAGTAAACCTTAGTTGAAGCTCCGCGTCTTGTCCTGTGCTTTCCTTTCTTCGTCCTGCGTCGTTTTGCGCGGTTGCAACATGCACTCCATTGTAAACCACCAACTAGCCCGCCTTCACTTCTTACATGTGGTACTCCTCGTCAATTACTCACAGACTAGGGACGCGATTTCTTGTCAAGAGTTGTTGACGACATCCTTAGCTTGACGACTTGACGACATCCTGTCCCGACTTGCATTGCAAAGTGTTAAGGCGCGTGCAGAGCCTTTGAAGGATGAACGAACAGCACAAATATTCGCGGCGTTACTTCCCGCCCAAAGAAGCATCGACTCGATGTTTCAAAACGAATAAGGTGACTAAAGACAAATAAAACAGACTGTGCTCAATGAACACCGCGAGTGTAAACACAGCGTCATTCAGCGCCCATAATAGTGCTTTAAACGGGCAACATGGACAACTTCAGGTCGTACCGGGCGTCGCTGGGGTGCCGTAATTTCCCCGGGGACAGCTTCATAGCCCAGTCCACCTAGGCGACGAAGAACGTTGTTCGGGCCGACATAAAGGGGCAAAAGGTTTCCATTCAGTCCGCGGCGACGAATGCGCGTTCAAAGCTAGACGTCGGTCTACTGCTGGTATTTGATCCATAAACGGGCAGTCCTTAGGGCTGCTTTTGCGCGCTTAAAGTAGGTGGCTGCGTCGACGGTATGTTTTTCGGTAACGTTGGACAGCATGGCGTATAGCCCGGTCACGGCCTCCCTGCCATGGACGAAAGCGGAAGCGGGGTAGAGCGAGGCACGGGCAGAGTTGAAAGCGAAACTACTCCACGCTGCCTGTGACTAACCAAGCTTGACAATGTCAGAAATTTTAGTACCGATCATGAGGTAACTCTGCTGGCCAATCCGATGACAGAACGCGTGTCGCCTAATTCTAAGGAAAGAAAGTGCGAATAACTAGCTCTGGGTGAGTGGACGCCTGAATCGCGCGTATAGGTAAGTCTTTGTCAAAAGTAACCAGGCTGCATGGTTTTATTTATTTTATTTATTTCATAAATACTGCCGACTGCCCTTTGGCGGTCAAGGCAGGAGTGCACAAAGAAAAAAAAAGAAAAAATTACAAAGTAGTAACAACCAAATAACAGCAACAAAGGGCGATTACAGTACGAGAACAAAATTCAATAAGACCAATGGGAAGCAAAAAAGTACAGGCAAATCATCCGACGTCAGACAGACTAAGTGAACAGAATAAAAACAAGGAAATCGAAATACACTGTGTACTAGACGCGCTACTGCGATACATGAGCCGAAACAGCAGACAAAAAAGATTCTGAAGATACCAGGTTGGTGATATCGCTTGGCAGTCGGTTCCATTCGGAAATGGTGCGTGGAAAGAAGGAACAAGAATATGCTTTTGTTCGGCATCGTGGCATCAAGATAGTCCGTTCGTGTTTGTTACGGGTGGGGCGTGTTGTGTTGTAATGCATGTAACTCTGAAAATTCAGTTTTGTTTTATTATGTATGATATTGAACAACATTTTTAGTCGGTGCTGCTTTCGACGGGATTCAAGCGTGGGAAGCCCAGATCTGTTGAGCAAATCAGATACCGAGACCTGCCGACCATAAGCGTGGTAAATAAACCGGAGTGCTTTCCTCTGGACGCCTTCAAGAATTTTTATATCCGTTTTTGTGTGCGGATCCCATACAGCGTCGGCGTATTCGAGCACTGGACGCACAAGTGATGTGTATGCTGTCAGTTTAGTTTTGCTCGTGCAATGCTTTAGGCGGTGCTTTAAAAACCGAAGTTTTTTGGACGCTGCTGAGACAATGGACTGGATGTGTACGCTCCAGTTCAGGTTGGATGTCATGGTTACCCCAAGATATTTCACCTGAGTCACTGAGTTGATCGGAAGGCCATTGATTTTGTATGTGCATTGGAGCGGTTGCTTCTTTCGTGTTACTGTCATTTTTCCACATTTTGAACTGTTTATACCCATTTGCCAAGTACAACACCAGCTGGAAACTGCTGTTAAGTAGTCGGTTAGGAGTGTCTGGTCTTCGACTGATGTGATACTATGGTATATAACACAGTCGTCGGCGAAGAACCGACAGCGTATGCGTGAGTTGAAGGACAGGTCGTTCAAATAAATAAGGAAGAGAAGCGGCCCAAGGACTGAGCCCTGGGGAACTCCTGAAAGTACTGGCGCTTTTGTGGAATTAGATTCAGATATCTGAACAAACTGATGCCGCTGTGTAAGGTAGGAATCTAACCATTGGACTACTTGCCGATTATTTAACCACCACCTTATTTTTAACAAAAGATTGCCATGCGATACCCGGTCAAACGCTTTTTCGAAGTCAATGAAAATTAAATCTACCTGTCCATTATTGTCTAGCGACATCATAATTTCATTGGTAATATGAATAAGCTGCGTCACTGTCGACAAGCCTTGCCGAAACCCATGCTGGCTTTCAATAAAAAAACCGCTTCCCTCTAGGAATGAACTTATGTGCTTGAAAATAAAATGTTCTAATACCTTACTGGACGTACATAACAAAGAAATTGGCCTGTAATTCTTCACGCAAAGCTTGTCTCCTGATTTGTGAATGGGTACCACCTTTGCTGTTTTCCAGTCGTTTGGAATTTCTCCTGTCCTGAGACTTTCAGTAAAAATAATGAAAAGGTATTTAGCGCACCACTCAGCATATCTGTACAGAAAAGCGTTAGGGATATCGTCTGGTCCAGAGGATTTTTTTGTGTTCAACTCCAATAGAGCCGAATCAATACCCTCCTCGTTAATAATTAGGTCTGGCAGATTGAAATGGCTAGTTCGAGATTCGGAGACTGAGTTGCTGTTACTCAGGAATACAGAAGAAAAGTGCTCATTGAAGGCAGTCGCTAAACGGAGGGAGTCGGTAACAACTGTGTTGTTAAGGAGAAGTTTGTTAACCGGGTCTTTTTTCTGTGACAGATGCCTCCAGAACTTTTGGGGGTCAGTTTTTAGAAAATTGTGCATCTTGACATTAAAAAAGTGGTACCGTGAAGATTTTATTTTTGAACGCAGTTCAGCCCGAAGAGCCGGCAAAGCACCACCAACTTTATTGCTTGACCTTCTAGCTTCTAGCTTGTACTTCTAGCTTCTTCTAGCTTGTAAACAAATGGGCAAAACTTTGATAAACATAAGCTTTACTAAGAGCACTACCAAGACACACCACCAGCCAAACCAGGCGCAGCCAGGGCTATTGCTTTCGCAACTTGCCGGGCTTAACCAAGCTAAGCCTCTGCCAATTTTATTTATGAATGACGTTCGCTCTGGAATGAAGAAGATGATCCAGCACCGCCACCAACGACGACGAAGCGCTAGCGCCGCCCGTAGCAGGCTCGTGCTGGAGAACTGCCGCTTGTGTGCCGGTCCCTCGCCTCGCTGGTTCCTAGACTTCTTGCGCCAGGGTCTTCGTCGCCGGCGCTTGAAGGTGCCAATAAACCACTCTACATTTGGTGGAGGTTGCTGCGGTCACCTTTCCCCATCACCGTGGACCTTCGCCGTCGCACCATCCCGGTGTCCAAGGCTCTAATATCGCTTCTAATATTCGTCTGTTTGCAGAGGATTGTGTATTGTATAGAGTCATTGACAGTCTCAATTACTGTGTGGTGTTACAGAATTATTTGAATATGGTGTCTGAATGGTGTAAGAAATGGGAGATGTTCAGTAACTTGCAAAAATCTGTATACGTGCGAGTCACAAAAAAGAAAAAAACAGCATGAATTCTCTGATACAATTAATGGGGTACAACTTTCTTCAGTATTAGAGTAAAAATACCACGGCGCATACATAATCTCTAAGTTGAGGACGACATGTGGACTGTGTAACAAAAAAGGCGTGTCGCGTTCTTGGTTTTTCAGGCGTAACACCAAACATTTCCCTTTAGAAGCACAGGAGTTCTTTTCAAGACTAACGTTCTCTCGGTTCTCGAATATGCTTGCGCAGTATGAGATTCTTGGCATAAAATAGATATCATTTAACGAAAAAGAGCTCTAATATTCGGTATTCGATATGTGTTTAATAATTGTACCAGGAACTTTAGCGTTTCACGCTCAAAAAAACTCGCTTGGATGGCAGACGCTAGAAAAACGCAGATATTGTTTGAGGTTAGCCCTTATAAAAATGGTCTATAGACTTTCTATAGACTTTTTATATTCTCTATAGCCATCCTATAAACTTTTCCTTTTGTCTATAGAGGGTCTATAGACTTTCTATAGACTAAGGTCTATAGCTGCTTCATTTTCCTTTTGTCTATAGACGGTCTATAGACTGAAGTCTATAACTATCCCCATTTCCTTTCGTCTATAGACTGTCTATAGACACTTTATAGACTAAAGTCTATAGCTGGCTCAATTTCGTTTTGTCTATAGATGGTGTATAGACCCTCTATAGGCTAAGGTCTATAGCTTTCTCAATTTCCTTTTGTCTATAGGCGGTCTATAGACTCTCTAGAGACTGAAGTCTATAACTACCTCTATTTCCTTTCGTCTATAGACGGTCTATAGACTGGCTACAGCCTAAGGTCTATAGCTGCCCCAATTTCCTTTTGTCTATAGACTCTCTATAAACTAAAGTCTATAACTGCTTCGATTTCCTTTCGTCTATAGACGGTCTATAGACTCGCTATAGACTAAGGTCTATAACTGCCTCAATTTCCTTTTGTCTATAGACTGTCTATAGACTAAGGTCTATAACTGCTTCCATTTCCTTTCGTCTATAGACGGTCTATAGACTCTCTATAGACCAAGGTCGATAGCTGCCTGAATTTCTTTTCGTCTATAGACTATCTATTGACCAAGGTCTACAGATGCCTCAATTTGCTTTCATCTATAGACGGTCTTATAGACTCTCTATAGACTACGGTCTATAGCTGCTTCTATTTCCTTTCGTCTATAGACGGTCTATAGACTCTATAGACTACAGTCTACAAATGCCTTAATTTCCTTTCGTCTATAGACTGTGCACTATAGATAGTCTACTGTCTATAGACCAATCTAACAATGTTCGATACACTGACTTTCGACTAAGTCCAGAACAATGTCAATTTCTTTTTGCACTGCATGCTGAGGAGACCTGCATCTGGTGACCGCAACTATGTCGGGAGTCCTCCACCTCCTTCGCTATTACGGAAATTAAAAAGTATTGCGCGAGGACATTATAACACCCCCTGTATATTGTTTTAAGGAGCCTTGACAAGCTCCTTTTCATTATACCGTGACGTATATTGTCAATACATTCAAATATTTAATGCTAACAAGTAAGCCGAGGAAAGGCAGCCGTTCTTGAAGTAAGGGCGCCCGCAAACTTTACCACATCGAACGAATACGCTGTCCCTTAAAGGAATCGCTCGACACAATTACATTCTATTTTTCGATCGTTACGGTCCAACGCGCTGAAATCAGAAACATTTCATCAACGGTTCAACATTTTTCTTTAAAACGTCTTGAAAATAAAGGGGGAAAGACGGGTGTGAGAATTCAAGTAAGCGCCCATCTCTTACAAACACCTTAGAATAGTCTCAAAGAGCCTGGTCTTCTGTGCGATTAACATCTGCCATTTATACCTTTGCGGTTGGTATTCACATGAATAAGTGCAGTGGCGCAACAATCACAAAGACAGTATTTTTTCGTTCGTACCCTTGCACCTGTTGCTTCGGTGCCGATGACACGCTGATGCTGCGCATATCAGTTTTCTAAACACGAACACATGAAAAAAAGACGTTATGCTATGCAACATTATAATTATTATTTGAGAATTGCTCGGCATACTGTTCGGTGGGAGATGCGGCGCGTATACGGACAAGAAGTTAGATTTCGGTTCTATTTTCACGAAAACAATTATATTTTTAGAGGGTAAGCGAAGAATTTAAGGTTATAAACCAATTGCCTTCTGTGGTCTTGAATATCAGATCAAGCTGCACACGGCAAGAGTGCGAGCGATAAAGACACAACCGTGAAATGGGTTTCTGTTTCACATTTTACCCATTTTACCGCGAGACGGCGGAAAATCATTCGGGCTGCAAACGACCCTGTGCGTGGCTGCATCAATGGCGTTAGCGTCTTTCTCGCGGATTACATTTTCTTAAAACTCCAGCTTCATCGTCCGCTTACGGTAAGTCTGCACGTTTATATTTTATTCATTTGGTCTCCTAAACCACTCTAAGCAGAGATGTGTGTGCAGAACAGATTATGTGCGCAGTGACAAACGTCCTATCTTCGTTTCTAAGGCGGAAGCCATCGGGTTCTCGACTAATGCCGCTTATCTCTGTGCCGCTGTCTTTACTAACGCGCGGAAAGGCAGTCTGTGCGATGCCCTTGATGATAAGCCGCTCCTCGCGAGCTGTTTAGTAGATTTTTCGTGTTTCAAGTTTGATGCGCGGCCAGAATTGTCGTTTAGCCTGTGAATGGCGGCCGAAATGGAACTGTGCGTTAGTTAGCGCCGTGTGAGCTCAATTTACTTG
Organism: Amblyomma mixtum; assembly: GCF_055824585.1. Lineage (NCBI taxonomy): Eukaryota > Metazoa > Arthropoda > Arachnida > Ixodida > Ixodidae > Amblyomma > Amblyomma mixtum. The sequence continues at coordinate 14,335,207 of NC_143021.1, forward strand.
GCACCTCCGAAAACGTACTTACGTACACTCCCGTTCTGTGGTGGATTACATTTATTTTCTAATCTTTGTGTTATCGCCTGTCTGGACCATGGAGTGCTGTTCTTTTTGAGGTGTGCATTGCTTGCTACGTATGGACGCTCGCTCGGTGCGCGTCGTGGACGCCGACGTTTCAGCAAAGATGTCTTGTAGCGCTATAGACTGGAGCGCGAGACGTTTGTCAAAGTTGTAGTCAAGCGGCGCTGGAGGAATGCTTATAGTGTGATGGGTAAATAAAATTCGTTGCCGGCGCAAAAGGCCGGCGCGCTCAAACACCGCGAAGAACCCACGAGCTCCATCCCATCTCCCCTTCGTTGCACACGTATGGATTCGTCCGTGTCCGTCATCAGAGCCGTTGGCCGCCGCCGCTGGCTTGCGGGCACTTCATTTTGAAAGCTGGGTAAAGGTCGGCTCGACAAGAGGTGGCTTACATTTCGTTCCGAGTGGTTCGTTCATGAATCCCGCTCACGCGTGCACAGATTTCTCGAATACCATTGGCGCGAGAGGCAAAGTATGTGTTTCTGATTTCACACTGCTACGTTACGAAAGCGCCGATGTAACTCGCCGCTTATTTGCGCCCAAAATTAAATTAAGCTCTCGTGTTATTATAGCTGCGCCTGTTGAAGGCGTTAATTGTTTCATTGCAATATTTCCTACTTTGAGCACGTTCAATGCTTTCGCTGATTTTTCTAGCAGCGTTGGGTTAGGCTACCTCCGTGCAAGAAACACACCTCTTTATTGCGCTGTTGGGGCTGCACTTGAAGGAAAAACTAAATTTCAGCCGGTATTTTATCGTGACAATAATTTGTTGTCTCAACCTCGCGACTACTTTCGAAACGGCGCAGCTGCAGCCTCTGTGGGCTGTATGAGTTTTCTGAATAATGAGCGCGGCATAGTAGCGCTGCAACCCGCTTCTTTCTAGGAGCGCGCGCAGATGTATGAGTATGCTGTTTCGTCTTTGTGCTTCAAGTTATAGGCGCAAGCCTGTGGTGAACTGATTCTGCCTGCTCGTTTTGTATAGCTTGTGCCCGTTTTAGTATCGGCTTACGTACACCCGGCGAAATCTTTAACTGGCTCTGGTGTTGCATCGCTAAATTCACCTTGTAAAAAGGTGCCTTTTGGCTACACTGCTGGCATATTCATAATGTAATTTGACGCGTGGGATGGCATTTCATAGTTTATTTTTGTTAATATAATGTTTGAGTGGAGTACTTGCGTGTTTAGATCATAGTTATCAGAAATATTCATCGTCTGCCACTACAAAGAGCAGGAACAAGCGGAATACGCAGCAGTGATTCTGGTGGTGCATTTGCACTTAATCTTTGTAAACGACTAGCCCGCCATGAAAGGAGTGGTACTTTACCCAGAGGATGAAGCCATGTGGAACAGATCCATTGTTGCGTAGGCCGCTTGTTTCAGCTGTTCGTAGTCCCAGAGGAATGTTTCTGATAATGTTGATCTAAACACGCAAGTGCTGCACTCAAACATTATATGAACAAAAAGGAACCATGAAATGACATTTCACTCGTCAAATTACAGCATGAATATGCCAGCAGTGTAGCCGAAAGGCACCTTTTTTTACAAGGTGCATTTAGCGATGGAAAACCCGAGCCAGTTAAAAATTTGATCGGGTGTACCAGGCTACACGCAGGGTATTTTGAAGCGCTTCTTCTATAGCGGTTATGAGAATAAATGCTACAATATTCTCCTTTTTGGATCCCTGTGTAAGGTGCACTGAATCTGTATTTTATGGCGGTGGCATTCTTAACTGCTACTTGCGAGTCAATGCAGATATGTGGCACAATTGTTCGAAGTCTTCTGTTACAAATAATGTAAAAGGATTGCCATACAGAGATCAGTATTGGCTGTTACAGTATTGCCATACAGAAATCAGTATCAGTACTGGATTCAGAGTAGAGTGCTCCAAGGATTATGGGTCTTTGTTACAATGTTTTATGAAGACACTTATAATCTCGTGTATTTACTGAAATGATTGAACCGGCGTGATAGCTCAGTGGCTATCATGTTCGCCTGGCGACCTGAAAGATGCAGGTTCGATTCCGGCCTAGGCGCTCGCATTGTAATAGAGGCAAAATGCTAAAGGCCTGTGTACTCTGCACAGGTGGCCGAAATTATTCCCGCAGCCTTTCATTTCAGTGTCTCGTAGCCTGTGTCGCCTTGGGTCTTTGAACCCATAAAACCAAACCAAAATATGAAGATTGCCTTTCTAGAATGGCATAGCCAGGATATGCCTTGCATTGTAAAGCACATGTGTAGAGATGGAATGGGAATTTTTTTTTTCAGTTCCTCTTATATTATTTTTTTCCTTTGTGCTGTACAGGTGAACATGTCCAGATGATTGACTGCAGACAACAGCCCGCAAGAATGCTTCTGAGGAAACTAGCCGGACTGTTACTTTCAACATTTATGTTACTGTGGTGCATTGTTATGGTGCATGTATTGCATATTCCCAGCCTGGATAGCTTGGAAATAAACTAAATTTGTAAGTATATTGGTTGTGTCATGTGTGAACTCTGTCTGGTGACCTTTTTCAACGGTTGTAGACTGTCTGTCTATGGGCAGTCTATAGATAATGGTCTACTAATAGTTTAGTAGACAGAGGTCTATAGACTGTCTATAGACAAAGGTCTATAGCACTGCCAGGCCACACACCTATGGAATGTCTACAGACAGTCTATAGACATATGTCTACTGGACCTGTATACTTTTATCTGTAGACTGTCTATAGACAGTAATCTACAGAAAGTCTATGGCCGTAAGTCTATAGCTCGTCTATAGTCCGTCTATAGACAAGTGTCTATAGTTTGTCTATAGACAACTCTATAGGAAATGTATGACCATAAGTCTATAGATCGTCTATAGACTGTCTATAGACCTGTGTCTATAGACTTTCTATAGACCTATAGATTGTAGTAGACATTTGTCTATAGACTGTCTATAGACATAAGTCTACTAAAAGTGCATGGCCATAAGTCTATAGACTGTCTATAGACCATTCTAAAGGATTTGTCTATAGACAGTCTATAGACTTCATAGACTAAAGTCTATAGACAGTCTATGGACTGTCTATAGAAATTTTTATAAGGGAGAATTTTTTAATAGTATTTACTATTGTAAAACTGGCTTAAACCATGATCTGTGTATCCATGCACCAAACTATGTTTCCCTACAGCGTGACCATCTATTACAAGTGAGAGAAATTAACTGTAAATCAGAAATGTGCAAGTGTGCTTTTCTCCCAAGGTATATAAGAGATTGGAATAGGCTCTCTGAAGAGGTAGTGCTAATTACGTCGTGTGATTTATTCTCTTCACCTGTGTGAATTCTGTTCTTGGGCTGTAATGATGCTTCCTTCGTGGTTGCATTTTATGTGTAGCAGTTACCTCTTTCGTTTGCATTATGTGTTATTCCTCCCACTGTAATGCCGCTTGTGGCGCTGTGGGTAATACGATAACTAAATAAATAAATAAATAAATAACTGACTCACTGACTCTGACTCTAAATAAATAAATAAATAAATAAATCGGCTTCAGTGTCGACTAGAACAGTGACTTTCCGGCTGCCTACCGCCTCATCTAAGTCGGATGTTCTGGATGTTCTGTTGCCCTCGGCGTCGGATCACGGATTATGCGTGCGGATTATGCGTGCAAGATGTGTTACTGACATCTTGCCCAGACAACATTCACAGTGTAACTCTGCTTCCGGGCCTCAGCGATCACATGTTTCTGCACATTTGCACGTCATTACATTCCAACAGGCGATCACCTACGAAAAAATTAATCACTGACTATAAGCGAGGTAACTTCGATTCCATAAATAAGGAACTTTCATTCTTTTTCACAGACTTCCTAGGTTCTTATCTAACCAACACAGTTCACGAAAACTGGGAAAGTTACAAGTCAACAATGCTGCGACTAAAAAATAAGTACATCCCAACCATTGTCGTCAAATCGGATTCCAGCAATATTTGGTTTAACAAAAACTTGAAGCACCTTCTTTGTAGGAAAAAACGGCTTTATCGTTCCGCTAAACTAAGCCAAAAACAAGAAGCATGGGAAAGATACCACGCCTGCGCGAGTAAATATTTAAATGAATTGAGTGCTGCGAAAGATAAATTTTTCTCTGTTGACTTGCTATCCATTCTCAGAACAAATCCCACCAAATTCTGGCGTATCCTCTCCCCTAAACATAAATCTAATCGGTTCGATCTTGTAGGACCTGATGGCGAACCAGCTGATATTAATCAATGCGCAAAACTTTTAAATGACTACTTCTCATCTGTGTTTTCGCCTGTCAGCAATTCTACACCCACAGTTTTGCAAACCAATAGTCAAAAAGAAATGCCGGAAATTCAAATTAGCCCCGAAGGAATCTCCAAATTAATCAGTTCACTCAAGCTCTCATCATCTGCAGGATGTGACCAAATAAACAGTAAACTACTTAAAAACACTCTATCATTATCAAGCCAGATACTACACCTAATATTTACCCAATCTTTAGACACCGGAATCATTCCTGACGATTGGAAGATAGCCCAAATTGTTCCCATTTTCAAAACAGGTGATCGCGCATGCCCAGCTAACTATCGTCCTATATCCCTTACTAGCATATCTTCTAAACTTCTAGAGCACATTATATCATCAAGCTTAATGTCTCACCTTGATTCAATTAATTTTTTTTATCCTCATCAACATGGCTTCAGGAAATCATTTTCATGCAAAACCCAGCTGGCAGAGTTCACCCAAGACATCCTTAAGGCCATAGACGATAACCTCCAAATAGATGCAATCTTCTTAGACTTCTCGAAGGCATTTGATCGCGTACCTCACAACCATCTGCTTGCGAAACTTTCGTTCCTGGGAATTCCTGCTAATCTGATATGCTGGCTCGAACATTTTCTAAAAGGACGCTCGCAGTTCACATCCGCCAATAACATCCAGTCACCCTTAACAGATGTAACATCTGGTGTCCCTCAAGGGGCCGGGTTATCACCATTACTCTTCGTAATATACATCAACGACCTGCCCTCTAATATTCAATGCAAATTGCGACTCTTTGCGGACGATTGTGTCATCTATAATGCAATAAGTAGCCCAAACGATAACCTCACTTTGCAACAGGACCTTGACGTTATTGCATCATGGTGTGAAAAGTGGCAGATGCCTTTAAATCTTACTAAGTGCAAATCGTTGTCCTTCACTCACAAACACACCTTGACGAATCACACTTACAGTATTTCATCAGTCCCTCTAACCGTTGCAAAATCTTACAAATATCTAGGTGTACATCTCACATCAACACTTTCTTGGGTCACCCACATTAGAACCATTTGCTCAGACACTTCACGCACACTTGGCTACCTGAGAAGGAATCTGAAATCTGCATCCCCTAACATAAAACAACTCGCGTATGAAACATTTGTGCGGCCAAAATTAGAGTATGCATCATCCATCTGGCACCCATGGCAATCGTATCTCACCATCGAATTGGAATCAATCCAAAATCGTGCAGCTCGGTTCATCACTTCATGTTACTCAAGAGAAGCCAGTGTCACCGCCCTCAAGCAGTCCCTCCGTCTCTCAACACTGGAACCACGCCGCGTCGTTTCCCGCCTATGCTTACTTCATACATTTTATCATAACACAAGATCACGGCACGCTCTATTTACCGCCCCACTACGAACGGCCTCCCGGCTTAGTCACGGTAACCCGATAGCACGCATCAGTGGCCACACGTCAGCTTACAACAACTCATTTTTCCCCAACGCAATAGCACTATGGAATTCACTGCCTAACGACATCGCTGCATGCACTGATCACAAAACATTCCGCGAGAAAATAAAAATTCACCTCACATAATTCTTGATCACTTCTGCGCTCTTTGTAGAGAGTATTGCTTGACATATCTTTATTAAATGATGTATCACCTGCTGGGAAACCCTGATATGGCTGCAACCCCTTTTATGTTTGTTTGTATGTTTGTTCTTTTTATTGTTATGCATGTTCCCATCATCGCCGTTGGAAACCAATATGCCCCCCCTTATGTAATGCCTTCGGGCCTTTAAGGGATCAATAAATGAAATGAAATGAAATGAAATGAAATCTGGATCGTGGGTAGTATGTGTCGTCGGGGCTCTTCTGGTTGGCGGAGTAATTCTGAAGCCCGATTGCATCGTGGCCGAGCTCTTGTTTATGTGCGGCGTCGGCGTAACCGGTGCAGCGTCTTCATGCGGCGTGGTCGGTGGAGGAACTTTCTTCGTCGTTTCACTGACGAGCAACGTCAGATCCAAAGGTTGCTTTCTTTATTTTTCCCCCTGAGGGGTTTGGGGTACCTTTAGGGAGCAGCCGCGGTGCAGCTGCGGCCCGGCGACGCAAGATGGGTTGTGGATGGGGATGATGAGCTGGAGAGATGGCTCGATGACACGTAGGGGCAGTCCCGAAGAATATGATCGGCCTCACTGCAATGGAAGCACAGTGGCCGGTTCTCAGAAGTCCTACAGGCGTCGCATCTTCCGGGTTCTTGAGCGTCACTCGTAGGCTGCGCGGGCAAGGCAGGGAGGCTGCGTTCTGGAACAAATGGTTCAAGTCGGGGAGGACGTATGGGTTGTTGTTGGGGTTGAGGAGTGCTTACTGCAGTGGCGTAGGTCATGGCCTGGGGCTCTGGGGCCGTTGCAGCCGGGGTGCCGAGTGCCTGTTGCACTTTTCGTGCAACAGTGCGACTTCGTGCAACTTCTTCTCATGCTGTTGTTCTCTGCAGAGAATTCCCTCTTCAAAACATGTGCTCTGGAAGACAGACGCTCCGAATTGCTTGGTAAACACAGTGAGCAGTTTGTTCGCGAGATTATTGAGACAGCTGAAATCACTGCGCTGCTTGGCTATTGCTTTAGCACGCCGTTCTTGTCATTAAAAAAATGTACTCGTCAATTTAAACGTCATTGAACAGGACTTCCAGTGTGACTTCGCATATTTTGGTGTGACATCCGTGGCACGTGTCATGCCTTCGTGGGGAAGGTATAAGAAGCGTCTGCATTTTAAAAAATAAGTGGTTTTGAAAGTAAGCGCTTGCTGCGTCTGCGTCTCATGCCCTCACCTGCGTCCTGCGCTGTTAACTTCAGCATTCACTATCATCATCACCATCAGCCTGAACACGTACGCCCATAGCCGAGTAGAGGACTCTCCAACACCTCTCCAATTAACCGTGTCCTGTGCCAACTGCGGTCACCTATCAACGCTAACTTTTTAATCTTATCCACCCACCTAACCCTTTGTTGTCCTCTGTTATGCTTACCGTCTCTTGGTACGCAGTGCCTTACTCTTAACGACTACCGGTTCTCTTGCCGCGTTGTCCTTACCGTGAGTAGAACTCTCTTTTTTCGTTAGCCGCCATGTTTGTGCCCCATAGTTGAGCGTAGTTAAGATACAGCGCAAGCAGGCGATAACTTCAGCTGCTGTTCTTGCTAATATGTTGTGGTCCGTCGCTCCGTTTTGAAACCGGGAGGTAAATATTTAGTGCTTGAAATCAACATAAAGAATGGTTCATCAGCAATTCGTATTATCTGTTCGTATTCTCTGTAGAGCATAAGGACCAGCGTAACTCTCGAACCGACCCAAAATTGTGTAGAGTGCAAATAGTATCAGTTTATATAGAGAACGCAAGCCCCGTTACTCACCTAGGCCTGTGTCGACGAGACGAAGCGTTGAGATTGGTTGTCCGTGAAGTTGAAACGTGGCAGTGACACTGGCGTTCAGTATCCAAGTTTTTCCTTTCGTTAAAGTGACAGAGAAACGGGCATCTTCGAACTTCTTCACGACGGGTTTGTAATCAGGAGTTAGGATGTACCTTCCAAATGGATAGAAGGCTGCCAGCTGCGGAGCTATTCTGGACCCGGAAGTGTTCAGTATATCGTTGGTAACCTGCAAGGATTAATAAACGATCTCACGAAAGCCCAAAGGCTCATCACTGCAGGTACAGAACAAAAACGACAGGGGGGCTGTTCAAAAATTCTAGTGAACAGAAGGGCAAAAGGTCACACTCTGAATGGCATCAAATCCAATACACCTTCACTGTTGCCACCAGGAAAGGGAAGGATGGTAGTTAATAGGGCAGTTTGAAGATTTCAAACCCGTGCACATGCGAACACCGAAAAAAAAACTCACAAAAACTCAAAACCACTGCGTAACGCAAGATTCAACGAGAGCTGACCAGCAATTTTTGTGTAACGATGCATGAGGCAGTGAACATGAGAGCGTTTTATATCTGTATAGTCACAGAGTGCTCTTTTGAGGAGCGCTTGTACATTGGACGCTATGTGTGCGTGTGCGCTTGCTTTGGTGCGAAGTGACGAACACACTGGGCGCGCTGCATTCAAGGTGTTGTTTTTAACGTTTGCAGATTTTTATTTCAAAAACTCGTTAGAGATACGTCGGTGCGGTCTGTTGAGCGGGATTCTAAGTTCAGCAAGGTGGGCATTATGTAACTGATATGAAATTTAGGCGATTAATGAACTTAAATTAACAAGTTAATTTTTTTTTTATCTTAAGGGGCGCAGTTGTATTGCGATATTGATGGTCATCAGTAGCGGTGGTAAGCTTTGTTTCGAAATTTTTATAATTGATAAAGTGGTTCGAACTATGGAAAGCCAGAAATAGGCATTTGAAAGCTTGTTGAGTTGTTTGGTTTGGTTTATTGGGGTTTAACGTCCCAAAGCGACTCGGCTATGGGGTACGACGTAGTGAAGGGCCTCGGAAATTTCGAGCCCCTGGGGTTCTTTAACGCGCACTGACATCGCACAGTACACGGGCCTCTAGAATTTAGCCTTCATCGAAATTCGGTCGCCGCGACCGGGATCGCACCCGCGTCTTTCGGGTCAGCAGCCGAGCACCATAACCACTGAGCCACCGCGGCGGGGTCTTGTTGGGTTGTATTTACCGCATTAGTTAAATATAAAATGACGTCGATGCGCGTGGCACCACAGCCGAAATCAAGTTAACTTCTGCATCATTAAATACACCAGCTGCGCCTGTATCTGATGCATAGGAGTATGAGAGACGCCATTTTATGTACATGCAAAGCGGGAAAGCCAACTCAACGAGCTTGCAAAAGCGCATTTTTGACGTACGATATTTCGAAACGCATCGCCCATTTATTGAACTTCAAAACAGTGCTCACCTTCGATATTGAAGGCCGTCAATTTCGTACCATGACTTCATCCCTAAAATCAATCTCAGAAAACTTTATTCCATTTTATTCCATATAAGCGTAAAGACCCTCATTACGAGGCCATCGCACAGGGGTAATTTCATTAATGGTCTAATTATTCATTCATATAATATACATTTGGCCAAATCTTTAGCTAGCGTGCGCGATGGCCGCTTTTTCCGCGCTCCTGCGCTTTACGACTAAGCAAACTAGTGGAAAGCTCAATATTCAGCGCGGGCTTAGTGAGCCTGTGCTTGGATTTGATATTTTTGCAAATTTGCTCCGTAATAACCTGCAGGAGAATGATGAAAGCGGCCGTTGCAGGTTGCAAAACTTATATTTTTTATTTATTTACATATACTTCAGGCCAATGTTTTCGCCCAAGCAGGATGGGCATATAAATGTAGCATACAACAAGAAGAACATATACAATGCGAGGAAGAACCCATGGGAAACAACACATTTCTTAAAAGAACAACTATATGATAAAACTAACATTGGGTAATAAATGGCAACAACACACCTCATGTATGATAAGAATGCAAAATGCATGACAAATAACTCTTCTGGAAGGTAAAATAGGATATGTTAAGTATGCAAAATATGGCTTTCTAGTCCTTTCACAAAATCTTTGCTCTTAAAAATGTTGGGTGGTAAAGAATCCCCTTAAATGCTAGAACTTATATGCTAGTGCTTACTCTGTTGCTGCGTGCAGTGGGATGATCACCCCCTTTTGACACTACTAGTTTGAAAGGCCAAAACACCTTCAGTTGTGTTGAATATCTAGAACTAAAATTGTAAGCATGGTACACTAATTACTCTCTTGATTATTCCGGCTTCTATAGTATGAAAAACATGCACTCCATATTTTTACAAAATACGATACTTCAGTCACCCTGTACCCTAAAGGACAGTAGTGCAGGCACGCTAAAGAAAGCTCTGGGAGACTGCTAACTGCAGCCCTTATTCTTGAACATCAGTGACCAATAGTACATGTCCATCTGTGAAGCTACAGCATATAGATTCATGACAAGAGCTAGCATTTGCACTCTGGACATGTACTGCTGATGTTACTTAACTGACTTCTTTTTGAAAATGTGCGTATCGTTCATTTACCACAAAAAACAAAAATATGATTTTAGGAAGCAGGTAATTTCTGGTTGATTCAGTAGCAATCAAGCTAAATCAAAGCCCTGATTACTCTTGAAAAAACTGACAGTGACTGCCATCAAGCATGAGCCTAAGTCGGTGGTGTACATGACGCATTCACATTACAAAGCTATTCTTTTCAATACTCAGTATGACAGGTTATAATTTACTCTAAATTGTGAGCGGCCGTTTGAATAGAATTTTATTTTGACAAAGTCAGACATTTACAGTATTTACTCGTGTAATTTGCGCCCGCACTTAGATTGTGCATCCCAAAAAGTTCAAACATTTAACCGGATTAAAAAAAAAATACTCGCACATTGTGCGCACTATGCTGAGCCAGACCACCAGCATGTATACTCGGGTGCGAACTCTGCGCCGTTTACCCGGCTTTCTCGCGCTGGCGGTTGCTATCCCGTACGAACAGCTGCGCGCGCCCCAAATCCAAAACTCTACCGTACCGTTTGCTATACGGTTTGCCGCTAGTCAGCCGGGCCACACGCAAGGGCCCCGTTTTATTGCCCGTTATCTCCTCCCACTGCTGACTTCGCGATTGAATCTTTGCGAGTTTATTGCTTTGAGCTAAGCACGTGCCGTCATGCCACCCCGCGGGGAGCTACATAGCGTGGGCGGGGTGGACGAGTCAACCTTTTTGTTTGCCAGCGAGGGGTGCCAACCTTTTTTTTTTTAGGACGTGTTCGGATGACTCGCTTGCGCGTAAATTGCGCACCCTCTTTTTGGAGCCCTAATAGACGATATGCGAAATTGCTTGGCGGTCTGGCAACACCGCGCCCACAACTTCCGGTTTCCATCTTGGCTCGGTCGAGCTCGTCGAGCTGGTGCATCGTTTGCTATGCGTACATTCTTGATATCGGTATAGCTGTCATGAATCTTGCGTGTGAAATTTCAACAGGCAAGCTTGAGCTGCTGCGTTGTTTTCACAGCTGATCTTCGACCAAATGTAGGTGCTTTCAATAAGCGCCAGCTTACTCCTACCGCGTCCTCAGCTTCGCTTGAAGTCTGGCGTTGATGATCGCAATAATCCGCACTCGAAAGTGGGTTGGAAAGTCGAACCGTGACCGTGTGCTGTTGTCGTTTTAATGCTCGCATTAAAGCACCAGTTCAAGCATCACGCATTATCATGGCTATTTATTGCCAGGTGGACGCGAATTCATCTGGTAGGGTAGCGAGCGGTTATTTTGCGGTGAGTGCGCACGTGTGTTGACAAACTTCTGTGACAGTGCGAACTTTCGTTCGCGCCGACTCCAGGAGCTTCGTGCATTGCAGTATAATCACAAAAGACCCTCGACCAGCTGCGTAATTCGATTCCTTTAAGGCCGATTCACACGACGGACCGTTCGTCCGCGGCCCGCGCACTACGTGTGGATACGTCAGCACTTTGAGGGGCGCGCTGTCGGCCGCCATCCATCCATGCATCCAGCGCGCCTCTCAAAGTGCTGACGTATGCACACGTAGTGCGCGGGCCGCGGACGAACGGTCCGTCGTGTGAATCGGCCTTTACTGTAATGTGCAATGCGCATCCGCGGTTTTCAACGTCACCGTTTCAGAGCTCGGCGTCGGTTGATTTTCGCCACAATTCGTTGAAACCGCGTCCTGCTTAAGACGCAGTCAGTCGACATTAACAAGAGGAAAATAGGCATGCACAAATAATTCAAAATATTGTAAGCAAAGACGCAGCTTTTTTTTTTTTTTCAGATAAGCACTGAGCCACCGCGGCGGCGTGATTAGAGAAAGATGTTACAGCTGTAGGTGCATGCACGGACTCGATACGCTGGTCAAGCTGTGTGTGCAGGGGCGAAATTAGCATGTTCGGTTGCTTCCGAAACTTAATTAGCTTACTCCCAAACTTGGACAAATGGCTTTGTTGCGAAGCAAGCTGTTGGAGCTTGCCACAACGATAATAAAATCTGATGGCCTGAAGCGTTTTCAGAACACTGTTGCACGTACTTTCTAGCTTAGACATGCGTCCCTCCTTCATAATAAAGTAGCTATATTATTCGCTTCTATTTTTTTTTTTTTTAGTCGCCGCAGATATCGAAGGTATAGGAATCCTCAAGAAATAAACCATTCGCACCTCAGTTTTTATACGTAGGGTGTATTGCTTCACAAAGACTCCTTAACGCGCATAACATATGCGTATATGGTCCAGAGAGTTTGCTCGCCCTTCTAAAACTAATTGAACACGGGAAAAACTTAACTGAACACGTAGCAAACTAAGCAGTAATCGGCATATGGTTCTTCGAGTGAACTTATTTCGCCACGGCACAAGCGATTGGCCCGCTCAAAAAAATTACCTTCTCTATTACGTTGTTCAAGTGTGCGTCTATATATATTCACGCCCGACCGGAGAGTTGATAAATGCACGAAATCGGCTTCTAATTTTGATCAGAGACAACAAAGGCTGTGGTCCTTATCTTAATTTAAACGCAAATCACCTCGAGAGATTTGTCAAAAATCAGCGCAGAAAGCGAAAGCTGAGCACTGATCCGCGTGCTGACACATGATACCTCGCATAGCGTTTTGTGTTACTAAAACGTTGGGACGGAGTAAAAAAATAGAAAAGCGAAAAGCTTGAACGCACCTAGTTCTGGCACGCATCGTAGTGTCTTTTCACAGTGGAGAGGGTAGCGCAACACTGCATCGGCATTTTACTTTTCAAACGAAGCGCAGCCGTTTTAACCCAACGCTGGGCAGCGGTTTCGTTTTCTGTACCGTGCCAACATGGAGGACTTAGTTCCCGGAGCGCCGAGAGATGGCGCTGCGCATTTCGCATATCGTCTATTAAAGAAAAAACGCGCGCAAATTACGCGAGCAAATACGTACGGTGCTCTATGCCTTATGGAACTTCTTTCTGATCTCCTTTATAAACGAACTATAGTTTGAAGGAATTACAGTGCTCTCTTAGTTATAAAACAGTGACACTTCCCAGGCGCTATGGCCGAGATAACAACAAAAAAATGCACCGCCATACATACTGCTAGGCGCAAACATTTGCACACTACAAGTAAAAATATCAAATGTAAATGATGCCCCAAAGAAACTGTGGTGTGCTCGATGCTATAGATGACAAGTATCTCTTTTTATTTTCTTCGAATGAGGGAGTGCGTAAGCTAATAAATAAATAATCATGTACAGTAAGCAGAATTTCATCAGAGCCATATATAAACCGCAGCCAGTTTAGGAGTAATGACACAATTACTTTTTATCAGTGCGGGAATACTGTAGCCGCGCTACTCGATCATAACGTCTAGCTAAAGCCATTTATTCGCAAATCATTCTATTTCTTGCATGACCACCTACAACGTCATATTGAAAGCATACATGCAGTCAAGCTATACACCTTCTCAATAAGAGCATTTCTTTCCAATCTCTTGAGAATGTATCGAGGTGGTTCCTCACCTGAAGGGGGACGGCATCCGCACGTATACGAACTACGAGCGGCGACATCCGATTGAAGTGCTCGGGCAGAAAATGTTTTCAACATACGCAGGTCCATTTTGCTGGTTCCCAGTCGCTTTGGCCTGGTCTAACGGCCTCAGTCCACTGCCTCCTTCGCTCTGGATCTTTCGGAAACCTGTTTGAAAACAATTATTCACTGCACTCGGACAAAGAGCCACCAATAAGACCGGGGCGGTACGAATACCACGTTCACGCCGTGTCGTGCGTTATGTTCTGCGAGCATGCATTTTACTCATTACGCAGTCCATTAAATACGAAAACAAAATGCAGTATACTTACGTGTGGAAAGTGACGCCCGGTTCTTGTCCTGGCGTGCGCGACCGACACCCAGGAACGCAGCAGCTGGGCATCGCAGCGTCTTTGTTGTCAATGGGAGCAGAAGTCTCACTTTCCGCCGTGTCTGACAGCTGCCGACAGCCTGGCGCGGCGCGAAATCGTCTGCTCGCGCCGCTCGCGTTGATCTTCGCGGCGCTCGCATGCCATTGGCTGAGAAAACGGCCAAGTGTCATGGCGGAGCCCTCGCTTCCGGCTTCAAAAAATGTGACGTAGCAGCATGGAGGAAAAAAAACTAAGGAGGGAGCATGACGTCACGCGGCCAGCGTTCGCAAGCCGAGTGTTTTGAAGTCGTTTGCTCCCTCAGTTTTTCGCTCTCCGAGCCGGTCCTTTATGTTTTGATTCCGGTATGTTTTAGTGCGCGCGTATGCGCGACCCGCGGCGCGGGCGCCTACAGCAAGGAAGTTGATCTACAGTTAGTCTGCCGCGCTAATCGGCGCAGGCACGCGCGCAGCGGGGCTAGACTTTACCGCACGCTATCACGTGGTGCGATCACGGGGGGACACACTCTCTTTTTTTTGCTATATCTTTACTTGTTAAGAGGAGGCTTCAAGGTTATCGCCGGACGCTCCCTCCTGTTTTTTTTTCCTCTATGCGCAGCAGCCTCTCCTCTTTTCCTTCTTTCCTCCATGCTGTAGATCAACTTCCTTGCTGTAGGCGCCAGCGCCGCGGGTCGCGCATACGCGCGCACTAAAACATACCGGAATCAAAACATAAAGGACCGGCTCGGAGAGCGAAAAACTGAGGGAGAAAACTACTTCAAAACACTCGGCTTGCGAACGCTGGCGGCGTGACGTCATGCTCCCTCCTTAGTTTTTTTTCCTCCATCGTTGGCCCAGCTACTGCTTTCTAGCGACGTGAGTCGAGCCTAATCTCTTCAGCGTAACGCCACAATCGCGCTCATAGCGGAGAGCGCAGGTGTTAGGCGCCGGTGGTGGCACCGCCGCGGCTTGCGACGGCGCGAGTCGGTCGCCCTTCTCTTCGGCGTAACGTCACAAAGCACCTGTTCCGCTCCTAGCGGAGAGCGCAGGAGTTAGGCGCCGGTGGTTGCACCCCCGCGGCTTGCGACGGCGCGAGTCGGTCGCCCTTCTCTTCGGCGTGATGTCACACAGAGGTCAACTAAAGGTCAATGGTGGCACCGCCGCGCCACGGCAAAGGCTGAAAGTGCAAGTAGTAAAGCTGTCGCTTTAAAAGATAACACCTTGCGATTCTGCGTCGATTATCGGAAGTTAAATCGTGTCACGAAATGTGACGTTTACCCCCTTCCACGTATCGATGACGCCTTGGATCGACTGCGTGATGCTAAATATTTTTCTTCACTCGACCTTAAGAATGGTTACTGGCGGATCGAAGTGGACGAAATAGACAGAGAGAAGACAGCGTTCGTGACACCTGACGGCTTTTATGAATTCAAAGTGCTACCCTTTGGACCCTGTTCTGCGCCAGCAACCTTTCAACGCATGACGGACACCGTTCTTTCGGGGCTGAAATGGCAGACATGCCTAGTGTACCTTGATGATGTTGTCGGTTTTGCTCCTAGCTTCGAGGAACACCTCAACCGGCTGCTGCGAATGGTGCTACAGGCACTCCGTTCGGCACAGTTGACGATAAAGCCACAAAAGCGCCACTTCGGTTTCCAAGAGCTCAGTTTTCTTGGTCACGTGATAAGCGCTGACGGAGTCCGTCCTGACACGGAGAAGACTGCCGCTGTGGCACAGTTCCCGCGCCCAACCGACAAAAAGTCCGTTCGTAGGTTTCTGGGCCTCTGTGCCTACAACAGACGTTTCGTTGAAAACTTTAGAGATAATGTCTCTTTTGAGTGGCACGAGTATTAGGAAGCTGCCTTCAACGAGCTACGCAGCCGCCTGCAGACTGTCCCAATACTCGCCCATTTTGATGAACGAGCTGCCAATGAAATTCATACTGACGCCAGCAATGTTGGCCTCGGAGCTATTCTCGTTCAGTGGCAGCACGGCAACGAGAAAGTCATAGCGTACGCCAGCCGCTCCCTCTCGAAAGCAGGGGTAAACTACTATACCACAGAAAGGAATGTCTTGCGGTAGTGTGGGCGATTAGCAAGTTCCGACCATATCTCTATGGTCGCCCGTTTCTAGCTATAAGCAACCATCATTCGTTATGCTGGCTAGCCAACCTCAAAGACCCTTCGGGACGGCTTGCGAGATGGAGCCTTCGGCTCCAAGAATACGACATCACGGTAGTCTACAAGTCCGGCCGTAAGCACAATGATGCCGATTGTTTGTCACGTGCACCTGCCAACGTTGCTGCGTCCGACACGGAGGACGACTTGCCGTTTTTTGCTCTCGTCACGTCGTCCGATATGGCCCAAGGTCAACGGGCTGACTCAGAGTTGCGTCTGCTCATCGAGCATCTGGAGGGCCTTAAAAGTGCACTGAAGAGGAATTTGAATTCGTCTTTTTACCTCGGGAACTCAATCTGCACGTTCCGAGCATTCTTAGAAACTTCAATGTATATCCCTGTGTGGCTGATTTTCCTAATTAAATCGAACTAACGTCCGGCTCCCACCTTTTTTTTTTTTAATTCTCCCTCGTACGGTGGGCGGAGTAGACCAACGCGAGGAGTGCCTTTCAGCCAGTCCCGCGGCGGCTTGCCGCTCTGCCATCGGCGGAGTAATACATAGTAGTCCGTGGAAGCAAATAGACCGCGCACATTTTTATTTCTGCGGGCTTATTTTGCGGCTATATTATCTGCGAATGAAATTATTTATTCACGGAAACCTAAAAAACAAAATAAAGAGAAAGCAAAGCCTCCACGGAGCTGGCTGCAAGGCACTCCACGCGTTGGTCGACTCCGCCCACCGTACGAGGGAGAATTTAAAAAAAAAGGCGGGAGCCGGACGTTAATTTGATTTGGTTCGGTTTATGGGGTTTAACGTCCCAAAGTGACTAAGGCTATGAGAGACGCCGTAGTGGATGGCTCCGGTGGATTCGACCACCTGGGGTTCTTTAGCGTGCACTGATATCGCACAGTACACGGGCCTCTAGAATATCTCCTCCAAAGAAATTCAACCGCCGCGGCCGGGATCGAACCCGCGTAGAAAATCAGCCACACAGGGCAATGAATCGAAGTTTCTAAGAATGCTCAGATCGTGTAGATCGAGTTCCCGCGGCAAAGAGGCGAGTTCAAATTCCTCTTCAGTGCACCTTTAATGTCGCGGTTCTGCTGCTTTTCGTTCGAGGTTTGGGTTTCTACAGTCTCCGAGATGACGTCCTTTACAAGAGGAACGTCGCGCACAACACGGAAACGTTTCTTCTGGTTGTGCCATCCGAACTCCGTCCAGAAATCTTGCAAGTCTGCCACGACAAGCCATCGGCTGACCATTTAGGTGTTACCCGGACGTTTGCCCGCATTCGTGCGAAGTATTACTGGCCAAAGCTGCTCTCATCAGTCCAGCAATATGTCAGGACTTGCCGTGACGGCCAGCGACGAAAGACACCACCAGTTAAACCTGAAGAGCTTCTCCAGCCCATCCCATCGCCTACAACGCCTTTCCAACAAGTGGCATGGACTTGCTGGGCCCATTCCCATTGTCTTTCTCTGGGAACAAATGGATTGTTGAGGTGACGGACTACTTAACGCGGTACGCCGAGACAAAGGCGCTTCCCCACGCTAGTGCTGCAGAAGCGGCTCAGTTTTTTTATGACATCCATTGTCTTGCGTCACGGTGCGGCACCAGTCGTCATCACGGACCGTGGAACCACCTGTACGGCGGCATTAATGCGATCTCTCTTCGAACTCACTCACACCAGCCACAGGAAGACAACAGCCTATCATCCACAAACCAACGGCTTGACTGAACGCCTCAACCGGACCCTTGAAGATATGCTTGGTATGTATGTCGACGTTGAGCATCGCACGTGGGACGAAGTTCTTCCTTATGCAACCTTCGCCTACAACACGGCAGAACAGGAGACTACCCGTCTTACACCTTTCCAGCTGGTCTACGGACGGCGTGTCACTACCATGATGCTATGCTACCCGCAGGTCATAACGACGCAGACATCGGCACCTATGCTGACGTTGACACATTCTTCCAGCGGGCTGAAGAAGCCCGCCAACTCGCAAGGTGCCGGATTCGACATCAACAACTCGACGCTGGTAGCTACAACCTCCGACACCGATACGTTCGGTACGAGCCCGGCGATTCTGTGTGGGTATGGACACCTGTGCGCCGCCTCAGACTCTCCGAAAAGCTACTCCGACGCTACTTCAGTCCGTACGAGGTGGTTCGTCGTGTTAGTGAGGTCACTTACGAAGTTGTCCCGTGGTACACGACCTCCTTACCACGTCGGCGTCATCCGACCGAGACTGTCCACGTGGTGCACATGAAGCCCTACTATGACAGGCCTCAACCCACCGTTTTACCAGCTTAACAGCTCTCCGTGTTCTGTCCTCCGCCCTCTATACCGAAAATACCATTGCCCCGCGTGTTCGTTCCCGGCGTCAAGTCGCCGCTTTGATGGAGGGGGTAATGGCGCGTGCTCATGGTAGCGCGCCGACGATGAAGCCGAAGTGTGCGTGTGTCGGTCGACGAAGACGAAGTGCGTGTGGTTCGGTCAGTGAGTGAGTCAGCCATCTTGTGAGTTCTCTGCTGTGCGCTGAACTGTGCTGAAACTGTGAGCGGCGCCAGTCCTGTCTTCGTTCACAATATATATATATATATATATATATATATATATATATATATATATATATATCCTTACAGTTTAGAAATCCCTGTTCAAAAAATTCAATTTCCACTTGCAATTCTACTCCACGCTTTTATTTCACAAATCCTAAGTGGTGATGAATACGATAGTAGTGGAAGCTCGTCTTTTGCTCCAGCGAGGGCTCTATCCTACTTCATAATATTTTCCTTCCCTCTTTGTGATCAGAAGCGAATTTCAGCCGACGCACTACTCTGTAGCGCATGGGCAAAGTAAGGCACTGCACATTGCCACGGGAACTCGAAATTTGACTTCGAACAAATCTGGCACTGATAATTTTTTGTGAGAAAGTAGCTAAACGCTTACCTTTCACGGGCTAAGATCTTTCAATAGATAGTGATACCAGGGCACATATAAGGCCTTAACGCAAACCATGCGGTTATGTCAACAATGCTCAGTTTTTGGAAACAGCGGCACCGCATTTTTGACGACACCACAAGCACAAAGACGAGACGCCTTTCCAGGGTGTGGTCCTCCTGGGTGAGTCTAAAGGTCAGAGGCGACAAAGAAGCGCCGACAACTGGTCGGAACCTGCGAGAAAGATCTAAAATTAGGCTGAACCCAATGCATTCCGCACTTGAATCCTGAATCCTTGGTAGACCCCGCAAAAACAAAAAAAAGCAACGGGCACTCACTCCCTAGGGCCCTGTATGGCTCCCAAGGGAGCAACGAGGACCTAGCCAGAGCCCCTGCAGAGCGATTCCTGCTCATACAGCCCCGAGAACCAACCCCGTCTACGACGGCAAAGAAAATCAGGTACTGGGTTTTCTCATCGTGGTAGCCAGAATCCAGGCAGCAATAGTAGTCATTGAAAAGTGCAATGCCTGGGCTGGGACCGTAACACCGGCAGCAAGATCTTTCGACTCGGAGATGAATCCCCTCAGCAACTAGTCAGTACTTCAACAAACACTGCTGAAAAAAGGGAGCCTTGAACGACTCCCTCAAAACAGCGCAAGCAGGTTGATGCCTAAAGCAAACAAATCTCCATGAATCAACAACCTCCGCCCCATCTACCTCACCTTGTGCTAGGGAAAATTCTTCAGCGAGTTATCAACGCGATGCTGACTAGATACATGGAAGTAATCGGCTCATGTCCCTCGCCACGTCCGGGTTCCGGGAACACCTCTGCACGCAAGACGGGCTTCTCCAAATCTACGATCATATAATAGACCGCCAGGCCCGTACGCATCCCCGTGCCCTGCCACAGTAAACCTGATGGGAGCATTCGACAATTCTACACGCGAAAGCATCCTCAGCCGGTTGGCAACGCGGGGTGTGGAAGACGAGGACATTCCTCTCGAACAGAAAGGCTGTCCTCAACATCAATGGCACCAAAATCGCATATATTGAATTAGGTCCCGAAGCGCTCCACAAGGCCAAAACTTTTCTTCCTCCTGTTCAACATCGTATCTACGGAACTGCGGGACCTATTGGACCAGGGCGAAGGCACTTTGCACATACTGTATGCCGCTGAAATCTCCGTGTCGCCCATACGGCACAAAAAAGCAGATCAGAGGTAGCTGCGAAGAAGCGGCTGCGGCATATATTCATTCTTCAAAACAACACAGCAAGCTGCGGCCTTTCCTTCGCTCCAGAAAAATCGAGATTGCCGCAGACGTAGGCAAAGAATCCCAAATAACCTCAGTGCATATCCCACTCCTTAACATTACCATTTCATCCACAAAAAAAAAACAGTGACCCTAGGATTACCCATCACTACGGCAAAGGCGAACAAAACAGCGGTAGAAAAAGTCATCAAGACCTCAAGACGTATATCTATCTCGCATGATCAAACAGTCATCATCATCAACCAGTACGGACCGCGGAAAAAGGACGCCCTACTGATCATGCAACGTCTGGTCATCTCGGATCACCTACGACCTACCATACCTCAATCTAGCCAAGACCAATATGAAAGATAAAAGAAGCAACCAGGAAAGCATACAAGACTGAATTAAGCCCACCCATGGCGTATCGAAGGGAAAGCTATTAGGATGGGGGGTGCACACCACGCAGGAAGAAATAATCACCTCACAAAGAAAAGCCCCATCCCAGCTTAGGCCAGCAGCGCACCATAGCAGACTACTACTATTTATGTAGGGATACGGGTTCCAAAAATCCACTGACAAAGGCAGAGACACCTCGTGGACAATCAGACCTGGCATCCGGTTTGGCACTACCTAATACGCATGAATCCGAACAATAACTCGGACAGACGAGCCGAAGTTCCGTAACACATTTTCAAGGAATGGCGACGAACACGCCGACACCCTCCCCGCCGACAGGGCACAACTGGTGGACGACTGTATTTTGATCAATGCACCAAAACCTTCGGAGAGCTAGCTAACTGCGCCGAACGCAGATGGAAGAATCGGCCAGAACTCTCGCAATCAGCGCCAACCGCAGAGGAAAAACCATTCCATGCTCCCAAGAAGTCCACCTAAACTGTCTTTAGTCAAGTCAAGTCAACTTTATTCCAGACATGTAAAGAAAATGACATGGCTGAGGAGGAGGGAAAAAAGCCGCAATATTGCGGCTTGACAACGTTCCCTTCCCCCTAACTACATGCTGCATATAGATGAAATGCTGCATATAGATCCCTGGCATCCTTACACTTCTAAGGTCGAAATTCGAAACGGTGCAAGCACAGATAATCGGGACCCCGGGGTAGAAGGCTGCCATAATCAGCGAATCTGCCTACCGACACGCTCGTGATCATCGCGCACCATGCACACCACCCACCAGTCCACCGATGCAGGCGAGGAGGAGGAGGAGGATAAATTTATTTCCGCCGAGAAATGTAGCAGACGGTGTGGGGTTATAGCCCCATCAAGTGGCCATGCGCCCGTGGCGTTCGGCGACTTCTAGGGCTCTTGTCACAACCCAGATCTGTGTGCCCGAGTCGAAACTGAGCAATGCGGCCTCCCACTGGTCTGGTTTCGAGAGCTGCAAGCCTCGAGGAGGGGAGTCCCGATTGCAAGCCCAGAGTATGTGGGATAGCGTGGAATGTTTGCCACATAGTTGACAGGAAGGGGAGTAGACCCCAGGGTATATGCGGGCATATATCGCGTGGTTGGGGAAGGTGTTAGTTTGGAGTTGCCTCCACGCAACCTCTTGGGGTTTGGTGAGAGAACTATGTGCGGGGTGATATAGAAGTCTACCTAAGCGGTAGTGCATGGTTATGTCATGAAATGTAACCATACGATCTCTCGCCGTCCGCAGGGCGGGCGACACCACATCCCGGTCGACGAATACTCGGGCATAATTGTGGGCCGCCTCGTTCTCTGGATGGAATGAGTGCGCAGGGACTCAGATCAGTTGAATCGGACGAAGTTGGAGGTTGGTGGAGTGGAGGAGCGACAGGAAGGCCGGGGGGACCCGGGCTTTGGCGAAATTACGAATCGCAGATTTAGAGTCGCTGAAGATGGTTTCGCAGAGGTGGAGACCATCGCCAAGGCTATGGCCGCCTCCTCGGCCTCTTCAGGCGGTGTGACGAGAATGGAGCACGCAACCAGCGGCCGTGCACAGTAGTTTACAACCGCGAGCGAAAAAGCTTCGCGGTCGGGGTATTCGGCGGCGTCGACATAGACCGCTGTCCGATCTGTTCAATACTTTTTGTGCAGAGGCTTACCCCTGTCCTTGCGGCGAGCGACATGATACTCTGGGTGCATGTTTTTAGGAAGAGGGGTAACAATAAGGTTACTGTGGATATGGTGCGGAAGCTGCACCTTGTCGGCGACGCTCGTTTCGAAGCGTATTCCAAGCTTGTCGAGTATGTGACGTCCCGTGGAGGTGTGGGTGAGACGCTCGTACTGAGAAGTGAGATGAGCTTCCGAGAGCTCCGCCACAGCGTTGTAGAACCCTAATGCGAGTAGTTTATACGTGGGGGTCCGGTGGCGGAGATGAAGAGCCGCCTTGTATGCCTGTCTAATAAGGCAGTCAACGCGGTCCCGTTCCTGGCAGCTAAGGGAGGGTATATATGAGGCGACTAATAACAAGCGCCTGAACAAGACGTCGGAGGTCAGCCTCTCGCACGCCTCTATGTTTATTAGCAATGCGACGTATTAGACGAATGGTCTGCGAGACAGAGACTGTAAGTTTAGCCAGAGTTTCGGTGTTTTTCCGATTGCTCTGGATGAGGAGCCCTAATACCCTGATGGTGCATACTTCGCGTATGGGCTGGCCACTAGCAGTAATGCAGATGGGAGGATGGCCGTGGAGGCCGAGTTGACCTCGGATGAGCAGCAGCTCGGACTTCTGAGGGGAGCACGAGAGGTCGGCTCCGGCTACATGGCGCTCAATGACATCGAGCGTTTGTTGAAGTACGGAGTGAACCTCAGCATCGCTGCCTGTTGAAACCGAGAGGATAAAGTTGTCTGCGTATAAGGTATGGGATAGCGTCTAATTTATAAGGTAGCGTGAGCAAGGCGACATTGAAAATAAATGGGTAGAGAACGGGTCCCTGGAGGTGCCGTTGCTACCGAGGGCTATTAGGTCTGAGAGGAAAGAGCCAAACCTACGCACTTTCCTCTCGGGTCGTATAGCTGAACCGATGCCGGCAATGACGAGCCTCACATCCTCAACGAAGCAGAGGAAATCAATGTCCCATACCAGGAACTAACCTTGAAGTACAGAATATACTGTCAAAAATACCCTCATACCCCAAGAAACTTCATGAACGGAAACAAATCCCTTATACTAAATACAAACAAACACTTAACTTCCCAGCTCATACACAAGTGCCAACCGACTTCAGCCCAGAATGCCTTCAATGCGGGAGGATCTAGCCACATCACAAACCGTCTTCTGGGCTTGTGAAATCAACCCCAACATACCCTCTTCCCCTTACCAAAGCCATCTATCGAGCAGTGGGAGGCAATTCAGCCGACTCGACTCTGGCGGCACAAAAGGCTGGTCGACTGAGCAACGAGGGCTGTCCCTGCCAACGCCTTCCTGAAATGGGGATTCACCCGATCACTGAGTCTAATACGCCAGTTTGTCAGTAAGGACGTTTTGCCTTCCTCCTGCTGCCTTCATTTATTAAATTTGTTTCACAATATCATCATATTGTATTCTGGGGACATAGGCGCCAAAATATGAACACATATTTTTATAAGATGAAACCTTAGCTAATTGGTATTCCCGAGGACGCCCTGAAAAAAAAGTGTAAGAGTTCATCGCCGCATCAACGTATACTCTAGATGAGAATTTACTCTTAAGAGACCTGCGAGGCTGGTGTGCCCTCAAAGCTTGTTTGCTACTTAGGTAATACCAGAAGTATAGCTCTAAGCTGGAAAGTTTTTCCGTCGGGATTTCCATGCTTTGATGTAACTTCGAACGCGTTGGAAAATCAAGACATTCCTTGCACTCGGTATTTTTAGGGTCAGTTTGATATGGTGAACATGCATCTGATCGACAACACCTTCAGACTCACCCCTTGAAATCTTCGCTTTGTGAGACGACGTGCCACGTAGATTTACCGCCGCAGCGATGATTATGCTCGTTTGGAGCTTCAGCGTTGTGGCTTTCGTTGTTGCAGAATTGCAGGTCCTGCGCGCATGGAATAAAACTAGTAGCAAAAAGCAAGAGCCATAAGCAGAAAACTATAAGAACTCTTGCGCATCGTACAATCACGATGCACTTAGGTAAAGGTGAAATCTGCTCGAGCTGAGCGCTCCGGCTATGCAAGCCATCAGTGTATATCTTTGTAATTAAATGAAACAGAAAAGGCAGGTCCATCCCTTACCGCTTTGATATGAAGAGGCGGCCAAAACGGCCCGTTTTCAATGATTTCAGTGGATGCTACTGACTCCCTGGTAGCCAAGCTTTACTAGACACTTTCTATTTTGTCTCAAAGGCAATTGTTTCATTTTTAAGTCAAAAGCAATTAAAAATAACAATTGCCCATACAAACGAATGAGCACCTGGTCATTCTCTTATTAGCATATTGTTCCACACATGACGGAAGCGAATAGGCACTGAAATCAAGGAGCGCAGGAGTTGTTTTCTTTTCTTTAGTTTGTGGTGCTCGTCAGTGGGAGATGATTAAGGGAATTATTTAATCATAACTGAGTACAAAGCAGAAGAAAAAAGTCACATGCCATCAGTGGGATCCGAACCCACGGCCTCCGAATTTCGCTAGCGATGCCCTACCAACTACGCTGCAACGACGGCTGCAAATGCCTGCTTTCGAGGTATTTGTGTGCAGTGCAACCTAACCTTAAGAGTGTACGCAAGCGCCACCCCCGTCCATAGTGGCGGATGTAGTACGTCTCACATTACCGTAAGTGGCATCTAAAACGTGATCGAAGGGTGAGCGTGGAAGCTGTGCGATACCACTCTTATCGTTCAGCTGTTGCGATAATAGTTGGCGTTGCTGATGTACGTCATAACGAGCCCCTTCACCTTTCTGCTGTATAGCTAACGAGGACCTCGATTATGGGTGTCATGATGCCATGGGCCGCGTAATAGGCCTATCGTACAGCTTCCGCCCTCACCATACGATCACGTTGCACGTGGCACTCGCGGTAATATAGGATGTACCACGGCCGCCGCTGTGGATGTGGGTGGCGCTGGTAAACACTCTCGAGGTTAGGTTACACCACACATAAACACCCCGGAAAGCAGAACACTGGACAGCCATCGCCGCAGCTCAAGTGGTAGAGCACCGTACGCGAAATTCGGAGGTCGTGAGTTCAGATCCCATCGGCGACGTATGGTTTTTCCTCGGTTTTCTAATACTTACGGTATTATTCTCCCACTTGTGAACACCACAAATTGACAAAAAGAAAAAACATACATATGCTTCTGTTTAAGCGGCTGTTAAAGTGGTTGTTAGCGCCTCATTCCCTTGCGTTCTCTTCTCGATAGAGTTCCAAAGCGAGAAGTTTATTCCAGAGAGTAGCGTACTTTTTCAGGCAACATCTATTCAGATTAAATAGTTGCGTAGACAACGCAACATACGTTCAACAGTGGTCGGCAACGGCGATTACCCCAGGCTTTGCACGTTTTCCCCCTGCTAGGGCTTGATCTAGTGGCTGGAAAGCATTACCTGCGTCAGAGCCAGCTGGAGTGTTTCAACATTTTCTGTAGTTTTTTTAAGGAGAGGAAATGGCGCAGCAAGTGGCTGACTCTTCAGTGGACACCTTAACTACGCCGTGAGGGAAGGCAGGAAGATGGGAGTGAATGAAGGAGAGAAATAGTTTCGTAGTGGAGAGCTTTACGCCAAGGTCTCTGTCCAAAGGAAGACAACTTTATCATTTTTGTTTTCAGACGGTTGCTGAGAAAAGAGAAGAGCGTCCATGGCACCATATTTAAAAAATCTGGGCAAGCTCATTTTTCGACTAGAAGTAAGTTATTGGCGGAAATTTTTCATATATCTTAAGATTCCACTATAATAATCAACACGTCTGCAAATCTCCTTTTCGGAGGCTTGCATTTTTTTTTTGCTATTGACGTTTCTGCGACCGTCAGCGTTGTTCCTGATTAGTTTTTTTTGTGGCAGTCTTAATTATTAGTTGCGAGCTATGGGCAGACTTGAAAAGAAAGTCTTTGCTACGCATTCGAAGAAGGAACCATTATATTCAATATTTCCGTTACAGTGGCTTACAGTTTTCCACAATTGCCTAAAATATAAAACCGGTATGAGAGAATCCAGGATTTATTGTGTACAAGGCTATTAGCGACAGGAATCCTGAGAGCCGGACGACGGAAAGGGAAATGAATGTTGTGCGAAGATAACTAATGTGGCTGCTGCTTACGCCCCTGGGTCGATGATTCGAATCTTTTCTTTAGCCGCTTTATAACTCACTAGTGCATGCGTCAAACACTGAGAAGGCGTATGCTCATGTCTTGAACATTCGTTATTTTGTTCTTTCTTCGACTGGGAATAAGTTCCATCTTCACAAATCGAGGTTAACAAAATAGTGCGTTTCTTCTGAGTGATGAAAAGTGTGTGCTAAAAGAACCCTTTATTGCTCAGTTGTGCAAATAATTCGAGAAAAACTAAAGCATCCTGCCAGAATACGAGACCATCCTCTGTTAGCTTTTGCTCGTGAAGGGTGCTATTCAGTTCTCGAATGAAATTGTCCTTGCTCATTAGGTAACGCCTACTCAAAACAGCGTTAACTTAGACCCTGTATTACAGGCAGTGTTAGCTGAAATGCAGAAGATGACGCGCATTCCTCTTTTTACCTAGGCGCGCAATGCTAATCCGAAGAAAAACTAAAAACATAAATATATTGCCACGCGCCTAACGCGCCGCGCGGCCTCCGCGCTGAGTCGAAGACGACGACGAAGCGGCGGTGGGCTCTCGTGGCGCGCGGTTCTGTTCTGTGTCGTGGAAGCTGGCTCGATAATTAAAAGAAGCCTCCCGGTCTTGGGTTCTTTCTGACGTCTACCTTCACGGCTCCTCTGGTCGTGACACTGGTGGAGGTGCGGCCGATGCTCCCTACTCCTGAGGACGACTCGACGCGTCCGCCTCTTGTGACCACCCCTGTCCATCGTGCCAGCCGGAGGATCCGCGGCCTGTCCCCCGAGGCCCTTCCTATTGTCAGCGCGCCTTCAACTACCACTCCACTCATGGCGACGCCACTGCCCGCCCTGCCTACGACTGTCCCTGCAGCCAGCCCCACCTATCTCACCCTTCAGACTCCACGCACGCCTAAGCCCTTTCACGGCGACCTGTTTGAAGATGCCGAAGACTGGTTGCCTCACTACGAACGGGTCGCGACCTTTAACTGCTGGGACGACGCTACAAAGCTGCGTAACGTTTACTTCAGCCTTGAAGACTCTGCACGAACGTGGTTCGAAAACCATGAGACTACTTTCTCTACGTGGCCGGACTTTCGACGTCAGCTCCTGAGTACGTACGCCAACAGCGACCGCCGGGAGAGCGCAGAGCGTGCACTGTCCTCTCGAATTCAGCTTCCCAATGAGGGTGTTGCCATGTACGTCGAGGATGTGAAGCGTCTTTGCCATCGCGCTGATCCGGCCATGCCTGAAGAAAAAAAGCTGCGGCACCTGATGCGCGGCGTAAAAGACCAGCTCTTTTCCGGCCTCGTGCGGAACCCGCCCAACACCGTCGCGGAGTTCCTGGCCGACGCCGTGCACATGCAGAAATTGCTGCAGCAAAGATCCCATCAGTACGACCGGCAACTGCGCCAAACGTCGACTCTATCAACGTTGGACCGGTTCGACCATGATCCCAGGACGAATCCGGACTCCCTTCGGGAACTCATCCGTTCCGTGGTCCGCGAGGAGCTGCAGCACCTTCAAGCCACATTTGCCCCTCGCGTCGATTCCGTCACCAGCGTCATCCGCGAGGAAGTCTGACAGGCACTCAGGGCACAAGACGCTGCAGCTGTGCCGGCGCCGCAACCGACCCCATACGATCCCGCGCCGTACCCGACTCCTGTCCAGCCAGTCACGTACGCGGACGTCGTGCGCCGCGCGGCCCCATCTCCTGGGCCTTCGCCTTACACCGCACCATTGGTCGCGGTGCACTCTGCCCAGGCGACTCCTTACTGGGCGGATCGGCGCCAGGCACCGCGGAAGACTGACCTCTGGCGCACTCCGGATCAACGCCCGCTCTGCTACCACTGTGGTGAGGCCGGCCATCTCTACCGGCGGTGCCCCTATCGCGAAATGGGACTACGTGGTTTTTCTGTCGACAGCCCCCGTCCACGCCGTGGAGAGCGCCCTCAAGACATCGCCGAGTATGTCACCCGCCAGCGTAGTTCACCATCTCCTCCGCGCCGCGAGTCGCGATCGCCCTCTCCACGCCGGTCTTCGCCCTCTGGGTCCCGTTTCGCCTCAGGACAACGTGGTTCCTCGAGCCCTCGTCGGGAAAACTAGCTCCGGCGGCCTTTGGAGGCGAGGCCGCCGAACGGCGTTCCGACGCAAAGCTTCCACCGCCGCAGCAACTGAATCGCCCCGACGTCGCACGCCGCATCGCTGCACAGTTTTCCCCGACGCGCCTTTCGTATCGCCGCGATGCCGCAACCCCAATCGCCGACCCGCTTCCGCCGCCGCACCGACCCAATCGCCCCGACGCCGAACGCCGCATCGCCGAAGAGTTTCCCCCAACGCGCCGCTTGAATCGCTCCGACAGCGCAACCCCAGTCGCCGACCAGGTTCCGCCGCCGCACCGACTGAATCCTCCACAACAGCCATCGACGGGCCGTGCTGAAGGCAGGGTCTCCTTGGATATCCCTGTTCTCGTCGACACAAAGGAGGTCAGCGCGTTGGTTGATACGGGCGCAGATTACTCTATCCTTAGCGGACGGCTTGCGACGGCCCTGAAAAAAGTGACGACACCCTGGGACGGTCCCGACATACGCACGGCAGGCGGACATCTTGTCGCACCACTCGGCATGTGTGCGGCCCGGGTTACGGTTCGAGGCTGCACATTCGTTGCCACTTTTCTCGTTCTCCGCGAATGTTCTCGCGATGTCATCCTTCGCATCGACTTTCTTCGCGAGCACGGTGCGATCATAGACCTCCCGAACCGCTTGGTGACGTTTTCTACCGCAATGGCCACAGAAGAACCTGCGCACCAGGGTTCTCGGTCCGCCCTGCGAGTCGCCGACGATAACGTTACGGTGCCACCACGTGCCAGCATTCTCACGAGAGTTACCTGCGACGAGCCACATAGGGGACTACGGGTTATCGAGCCTAATGTCTCCCTCGTACTCACTAAGGGGGTTGCGGTGGCACGGGGCCTTGGATCCTTTCATGACGGTTGTACAGAGGTCCTTGTCACCAACTTCTGCAATGAACATCGACATCTGTTCCGTGGCACAGCCATCGCTTACGTTGACCATGTTCAGGAAGTGGCCGAATGCTTTGCTTGTGCGGAGGACACACCTGGAGCTGAAGCCGAAGCGGTCACCAGCATAGACATAAATCCTGGCCTTCCACCCACTGAAAAGAGGCAACTCCAGGACCTCTTGCGGGAGTTTGGTGCGTGTTTCACGTCGTCGTCCAAAGTTCGCCAAACGTCGATAGTTAAACACCGCATTATCACGCATGAAGGAGCCCGACCCATCCATCAGCAGCCCTAGCGTGTGTCCCCTCGTGAGCGAGATGCTATTCAAACACAGGTCGAAGAGATGCTCACAGACGGCGTCATCCAACCGTCAAGCAGTCCGTGGTCGTCTCCTGTCGTCCTCGTGAAAAAGAAAGACGGGACACTACGGTTCTGCGTCGACTACAGGAAGCTGAACAGTGTGACCAAGAAAGACGTGTACCCGCTCCCGCGTATCGACGACTCCCTCGACCGACTTCGTCAAGCCAAGTACTTCTCTTCGGTCGACCTCAGAAGTGGTTATTGGCAGATAGAAGTTGATGAGAGGGACCGTGAGAAAACCGCCTTCATTACACCGGACGGGGCTGTATGAATTTCGCGTCCTCCCATTCGGGCTCTGCTGTGCTCCTGCCACGTTCCAAAGAATGATGGACACCGTTCTCACCGGTTTGAAGTGGCAGACCTGTCTTGTTTATCTTGACGATGTCATCATTTTTTCCGCAACGTTCACGGAACATCTGCACCGCCTCAGGACTGTCGTCCAAGCCGTTGGATCCGCCAACCTCTCCCTCAAACCAGAAAAATGCCACTTTGGGTTCACCGAATTGAAGTTCCTCGGGCACGTCATTAGTGCTGACGTAATCCGCGCTGACCCAGAAAAGCTTGCTGCCGTTGCTGCCTTTCCGGTCCCCTCCCACAAAAAAGCAGTCCGACGTTTTCTAGGCCTGTGCTCCTATTATCGCCGCTTCATTAGAAACTTCGCCCAGCTCGCCAGCCCTCTGACGCTCCTAACCCGTGATGACACATTATTTTCCTGGGGCAACGAACAACAGACTGCCTTCGACGAGTTACGACGCCTACTCCAATCACCGCCCATCCTGGCACATTTCGACAAAGATGCCGATACGGAGGTGCACACGGATGCGAGCAACGTCGGTCTTGGCGCCGTTCTAGTTCAGCGGCAAAACGGTGTCGACAAAGTAACTGCCTACGCCAGCCGCGCACTGTCGCGTGCTGAGTTGAACTACTCTACCACGGAAAAAGAATGTTTAGCGGTAGTCTGGGCCGCCGCCAAGTTCCGCCCATACCTCTATGGCAGACCGTTTCGTATCGTCACCGACCACCACTCGCTGTGCTGGCTGAAAAATTTAAAGGACCATTGCGGCCGCTTAGCACGTTGGGCATTACGCCTGCAGGAATTCGATTTCACCGTCACCTGCAAGTCAGGCCGGAAACACACCGACGCTGATACCTTGTCACGCGCTCCCGTCGAACCTCCTCCGCAAGACACCACCGACGATGATAGCTTCCTTGGAGCGGTCAGCACATCTGAGCTCGTTTCCAGACAGCGTGCCGACGCCGAGCTCCGTCTGCTCATCGAACATCTCGAAGGTGGGTGCCCTGAAATACCACGAAACCTAGCTCGTGGACTATCGTCGTTCTGCCTGCGGAGAGGGGTGCTTTATAAAAAGAACTCTACTTCAAGTCCCACAACTTGCCTGCTCGTCATACCGTCTGATCTGCGGGATGAAGTCCTCCTTGCCTGCCATGATGAACCGACTTCCGGCCACCTTGGAGTTACCCGCACCTTATCCCGAATCCGGCAGAACTATTACTGGCCCAACCTACCTTCAAGTGTCAAGCATTATGTCCGGACATGCCGGCAATGCCAGCGGCGAAAAAAACCCGCGCTCAAGCCTCCTGGACTGCTTCAGTGCATCGAGCCGCCACAAATACCATTCGACAAAGTCGGCATGGACCTCCTGGGGCCATTTCCTCTCTCGTCTTCCGGCCACAAGTGGATCGTAGTCGCCACAGACTACTTGACCCGCTACGCTGAAACGAAGGCCCTTGCGCGAGGTACTGCCGCCGAAGTTGCCCACTTCTTTATGCACGACATCGTGCTTAGACACGGCGCCCCATCGGCCATCATTACTGACCGCGGCAAGGCGTTTACAGCCCGACTCCTACGTGACATCTTAGCGCTTAGCCATACTGCTCATCGACCAACAACAGCGTATCATCCCCAAACCAATGGTCTAACGGAACGGCTCAACAAAACATTGGCGGACATGATCTCGATGTACGTCGACGTTGAACACAAAACCTGGGATGAGGTCTTGCCGTACGTCACCTTCGCATATAATACCGCGACGCAGGAAACCACCCAGTTCACCCCGTTCCGTCTCGTGTATGGCAGAGAGGTCCGCATGATGCTAGACGCCATGCTGCCGTACGGCGACGCAGAGCTTCCCTCTGAAGCTGGCCACTTCGTGGAGCAAGCAGAGCAGGCCCGTCAGCTGGCCAGCTTGCACATCAAGGACCAGCAATCCGCCGATGCCCGATACTATAACCTTCGGCACAGGGACGTGCACTACGAGCCGGGCGACCACGTGTGGGTGTGGACACCAGTGCGCCGCAAGGGATTGTGCGAAAAGCTTTTAAATATGTATTTTGGCCCGTACAGAGTCCTGCGCCGCCTGAGCAGCGTCAACTACGAAGTTGTCCCCCATGGAACTGTGGTCGCCGGCCCTCAGCGTCAACGGCCTGAAATCGTGCATGTAGTGCGCTTAAAGCCGTACTTTTCGCGTGACTGAGCGCTGTGTTCACGCTGTTTCGTACCTTTTCTCCTTACCCCACGTGTGCATGTCCTCTAGCGCGCACTGTATATTTCACCTCACCCCCAGTCTTTTCTTTGTTCCTCCTCCCCTCACTGTAGATACCCCATTCCACATCGAGACGATGTTTGCTTTCGCGGGGGGGAATAATGCCACGCGCCTAACGCGCCGCGCGGCCTCCGCGCTGATTCGAAGACGACGACGAAGCGGCGGTGGGCTCTCGTGGCGCGCGGTTCTGTTCTGTGTCGTGGAAGCTGGCTCGATAATTAAAAGAAGCCTCCCGGTCTTCGGTTCTTTCTGACGTCTACCTTCACGGCTCCTCTGGTCGTGACAATATCTTTATCCAAGTTAATCTGGAAAGACCACCTTAATAAGAAATCGCCACACTTTAAAATGCAAATCACGGGCTATATTTAGTACTATTCATTTGGTTTTTCATTTCATTGAGTCTATTAGTCAGTGTGAAAACGGATGTATATTGGGAAGAAAACGAGCCATCACTGGAGCTATGCTGAGCTGTGTGATTTCTACCCAACCCACACTCCCGCTTCCTTCCACTGCCCCCGAGGAGGAGGAGGATGGTTCAATGCAAGAGCCTTCTCCACCCAAACGCAAAACTTGCACAATCGCGCCTTCATTAGACAGGCGCCTCTACAGACGCATGGCTAACACTGAAGACACTTTCAATAACACTTTTCAGCAGTTCTCTACCCAAGTCCTCTCGCAGCTTCAGGGTCTCACAGAGGCCATGGATAGGCTGACACGTACGCAAGAAGCTCATGGTGCCCGCTTCATGCAGGTCGAAACGCGCATACAGCTCTTAGAGCAACGCTTAAACCAACATGGCTCGCAATAACACTTCCACCTGTCTCACCCTCTGGCAGTGGAACTGTCGGGGGTTCACCCGTAAACGAGCTCTCCTCCAACAGCTTTTGCAACACAGAGATCGCCCAGAAATAATTGCCCTCCAAGAGGCGGGGTCCACCTCCAAGCTAGCGGGATATCGTACTTTTCACAACTCTCTCTCTTCATCCAACGTGGCCACCTTTGTCAAAAGGAATGTAACCGCTCTCACTCACGACACTAACATCTCCACTATCGATCATCTTCTATTGG
Organism: Amblyomma mixtum; assembly: GCF_055824585.1. Classification (NCBI taxonomy): domain Eukaryota; kingdom Metazoa; phylum Arthropoda; class Arachnida; order Ixodida; family Ixodidae; genus Amblyomma; species Amblyomma mixtum. The sequence continues at coordinate 14,368,929 of NC_143021.1, forward strand.
AAATTCTACCCCGTCGCAAACGAGGCTATAGCCTCTTCCTCTTGAACGTGTACAGCTCCCCCCGGGCGAGGCGTCCTGCTTTTCATTCTCTCATTGCGGAAGTCTCACGCTTGGCCGGTTCCAGTCTCATTGCCATCGTCGGGGACTTTAACGCTCACCACACGGCCTGGGGCTACCAGACAGATACGCTCAAGGGCAAGACACTGTGGCAAGCTATCCATGATAACCGTCTCATCATTCTTAATGATCCTTCGCTTCCTACTCGTCACGGCAACAGCATTCAGCGTGACACTACTCCAGATCTTTCCATCATCAGCGAAGGCTTGGATGCCTCCTGGACAAACACGCACGTAAATTTGGGCAGTGATCACGATCTACTAGAGCTCGTTCTCGTAGGGGGCCCGGCAGGTCGCCCTGCTCGCCCCCAACTCTTCACTAACTGGCATCGCTTCCGAGAGTGCCGCTCCCCGCCTCACAAGATTGACGATATTGGTCTCTGGACCTCTGAGCTATTTCAAGACGTACAAGCCGCCACGGAATCAGTCTACCCGGAAGATCCTCTGACCCCCTACGACTCACACCTGCTTGCCCTCTGGCGTCGCAAGCAGCAGCTCACTTTCCAAACGCGCAGGCATAAGCTTGACCGTTATGCACGTAAACAGTATTAGGATCGGGTGAGCGTGGTCGGGTCGGAGAAGGGACGAGGAAGGCGGGAGACGGGGTTACGAAGGTAAAACAAAGAAAACTTTATACAGGCTATTTACATGATTACAGAAGAGCAACTGAGAGGGACTCTCAGTGGATGAGGACTGCTTCGCTAGCGGGAGAGCACACTGGAGTCCTCAAAACAACTCCCGTTAAATAACGCACGGATTCCCCAGATCCCTGTCTGAGGAATATAGTTAGAAGGATGATGTCCAATAGCATGAGCAGACGTGGACTCCGGAGGTACCACCCACGGCTGGGGCGGCGTCGGGCTGTGGGGTCTCTCGCAGCCCTGTTGATGGGAGAGGGTAGAGGCTCAGTAATCAAACACTGCTGTCTTTCACTAAGCACACCACCACTCTGTTCGTTGACCCGAGGGTCGACTCGGCCACGGAACGCCGCCATCGTCGCCGCATCTTCGGCCTTCGGCGGTCTTTGACTTTCGCCGCTGCGACCATGGTCCCACGGTCACGGAAGGCCGCTGCCTTAATCCACTTAGGCAGGAGGGGAGGCATCACAGGTCCTACAGCACCCCTCTTTGAGCTTCGCCGCTACCGCCATGTTCCCACGGTCCTCGAAGTTCGCTGCCTTAACACACAAGGCAGGGGGGGGGGCATCCCAAACCCAACAGCACCCCCGCCACCAGACAATGCGTCCGGAAGATGAGCCGCTCCTACGCAGCTCGGCTGACAGGACGTGCAAGAGGGGGCTCTCGTTTTCTCCAGGCCTCTCTTCATCGGCTGTCGATGTCCGGCTCTCGGAATTTCGCTGGAAGGCGAGTCAAACGGAACCACAAACGCCAAGCCACACACAGCAAAAGCAAGTGCCGTCTGTTGCCCACTCGCCCCGCCAGACCTAAACAAAAGAAAACTGATTACTCAGACTTCCCTGTAAATAAATATTAACTGAAACAAAATTTTCCTGAACGAACACGAAGTGCGTAGCCGATGCACGGTTCAGGTGTTGGACCTCTTTAAAGTGTTGTCATAATGCATGACACTTCAAGAAACAGAGGGAAAATTAGAATGGGTTGAGAATCGGTCGGACAAATTGAAACGATTCTCGATGTCACCCGGGCAGGGAGGAATCAACCGAGAGGTGAGACAGAGGCTTTAATTTTGCCCCAAGGTACTTGCTATTCTTAAGTACGACAATTTCCCATGTCGTCTTCCTTTCGTTCTGCATGGCAGCAGACACGACATAAATGTGCGAAACTTGCACAACAAACTTGCAGAAGGGGCATACTGCACAACTTCATACGGCTACACAAAGTAGTACCTCTAAGAGCTCAGACGAGCTACGCTACAATGTCCAAGAGCGGCTTCGCTCGCGCCTCTGCGTCAGCAGACACTAGCGTGTAACAAATGCTGCAGATAACCCTACTGCAAAGCTAAATTCGGCTGAAAAGGTAGCCTCTCTGGAAGCTTATGCCAGCTACCTAAGCTATGATGGCCGAAAGTGGCCTCGTTCGTGCTTCTATGTCAGCGGGCACTCTAACACGCAACAGTCAGCTCAAGTAAAGTTTGCGTGTCAAGCCACAAAACAAACCTGACAAGGCTAAAACTCGAAGTAATCTCGTAGCGCCCACGCGAGGGACTACGCCACATTCGCCCATGAGTTACTTCGATAGACACCTTAACTTCGGTGTACATCCGCGCCTCAGCGGGCGCTCTCACAATTCGCAGCGCAGTTAAACCTATATACAAGTGCCTGCTGCACGGCAATTCGCATCAAATCTCGTCCGAGTGATGCCGTCAAAGAACAAAACATAGATAATAGCGCGGGTGAGATTACAGCTCACAAAGGAAATCGTTCGCGCTACACTGAACTGCGCTATACAAAGGTTACGTAAAAGTAAGCGTCGTCAAGGCTACATTACAACAATGAAAGCTAACGAAAAGTACAAAATTCACTCAGGTACAAAAGCTCGAAAGTTGGTTTGCTTTCATTTTTCTTTTTACAGTTGACTAAATGAAAAAAGCAAACAGTAAATACATGGAGCACTTAGCCCCGGGAATGCGCCTAGACACGGTCATCTGATTCAAGGAATCCACTGGTCCCTATTCTTCAGACGCGCCCTGCGGGGTCGCGGTCGGACGGCAGGGCTACCAGTTAAGGTTTCCAAAAACATGTGGGGCTGATTAGTTCCGCCTGTGCTAGAGCGGCACTTTCCCCTCTCTTGGTTCCCTGCATGCTGCGTCCCCCTCCGACCCGCGGGCCCTCTGTGGCGCTCTTTTGTGCGGCCACCGCGCACCCTTCTCCCTAGCTCGCCGCCCGCGTCACATGCCTTGCAATCCCCTCTGCTGTCTCTCGATGGAGCAGGTCGTTTACGCCCTGCATGCGCACGCGTAGTCTGCTGGGCTATATTGCAACGCTTGCGAACTTTTGCGCGCCGCGGTGGCAATTTCGACAAATTACGCCGGGTCCTCAAATGCAGAAGCCTGACCCGCGCTTTTTGCGTTCTTGCAGAGGTGTTCGGACCAGCTGTCTTCACACGTGGCCGTCTTCCGGAAACCTCGCCTGTTGCCTTTCGCTGCCTGTCGAAAGTTCTCGCGTGGCCAACAGGTGCTAAGCTGCCGGCCCTCGCCTTAGTCGAGCCATCAATTTTCAGAGGCCCATCGTGTTTGCGATCTTTCTCGCCGCGCAGCGAATCCAATTGCGCTTTGCAAAGAGCGCCAGACGACAGCTCACCTGCACAACCGCTCGCTCCCGTGACCTCTGCTGTTTCCTCTGAGCCCAACAGCTCGCTGTCCTGAATTTGGCGTTTTGGGGCGGCGTCATCAACATTCCAGACTCCAGCGACAATCTGACTGGCATCGCTCTTTATATCTAACGCTGCGCTCTTACTTGGCGCTTGAACGTTGATATCTGGTAACTCTCCGTGGCGCTCTTTCCCGGAAAGATGTCTTTCAGTGCGGCGGCCTACAAGCTCAGTACCGTTTTTCTTCCGCCGAACCTCCGCCTCATTTGCCATAGCGGCAACTGTCTCAGGGCTAGAACCAGCCATGTCACTCTCTTCCTGACTGTCTGCAGTTGCTACCAAAACATTCTTGGTGCTTTTGCTATGACTGGCGGCGTTGTTACTATTTTTGTCTGCCTTTAGACCTATACTTTCGGTCCCTGCTCCTGCCAAGCTGGCAGTTATTTCTGAGCTTGATGCTGTCCCGTCACTGCTCTTGTGAGCAACTATTGTGTCCATAACTGACCAAGCGGGGTTCGTTGCCTGGTCACTGACACTCCGATGGCAGTGCTGCCCGCTGCCATCATTGCGACCTTTACAGTCGACCTCAACACTGATGCTGAAAAAGCGAAATAGGGCGCTTTTCGCAATTTCATAATTGTCGACTTCCTCGTCGGACAGGCGCGCCAATACACCGCCGACGTCACCAGGGAGGATGGCCACCAACATCATAGACCATTCGCCCTGTTCTAGCTCCTCCTCCCTACAGATCCTTTCAAAGTTTTCGATGAAAGCTCTGAAGCCGTCCCCTCTTCTGAAAGCCCTCAAACGATTTCGAGCCCTTCGCCATTTGAGAAGCTTAATCTTATGCATGAGCTCCTGCTGCTCTCGGTCACGTAGTGCTTCGAGCTCAGCGCGTCTCTTACGACGCTGCTCCTGCCACTCTCTTTCTTGCTCCTCTCGGAGCTCTCGCTTTTCCTGCTCCTTTCGCTTCTCTCTCTCCTGGAGAAGCCTTCGCGTTTCTCGCTCCGATTTTCGTTCCACAATCGTCTCCCACGCCCCGTCTGCCTCCTCTACTGTCACCTCCTCCGCCCGCATCACATCCAAAATCGTCTCTCTCGTTTTAGTGGGTTCTAATGATATGCCCATTTCTTCCAAAATTTCAAGGAGGTCCTCTACCTGGAACTTCTCCATCGCGGAACGCACTTCGTGCCGCTAATCCCCGCTAAAACACAACCCTCAACTTGAGGCGAACAAAACACAAAATTGCCAAAATCTTCATTTCCCAGAAATCCAAAATCCCACTACTAACATCTGCCTGTGCTAGTGCGGTCTGGCGAAACAAATGGCAAACATCGGGCACTCACCCTGCCGAGATACAGCTGACGCCGTCAGTCCCGTAGCTGCCGGGGTCCGTTGGAGGCGGTGACCTGACGCGTCCATCTCTCGGTCTTGGTAAGCGTAGCTGATGCCGTCAATCACGTAGCTGCCGGGGTCCGTTGGAGCCGGTGACTTGACTTGGGCATCTCGAGCAATTCAACTGTTGAGACGTAGCTTTCATCTCACCGCTGGCAACCAGTTATTAGGATCGGGTGAGCGTGGTCGGGTCGGAGAAGGGACGAGGAAGGCGGGAGACGGGGTTACGAAGGTAAAACAAAGAAAACTTTATACAGGCTATTTACATGATTACAGAAGAGCAACTGAGAGGGACTCTCAGTGGATGAGGACTGCTTCGCTAGCGGGAGAGCACACTGGAGTCCTCAAAACAACTCCCGTTAAATAACGCACGGATTCCCCAGATCCCTGTCTGGGGAATATAGTTCGAAGGATGATGTCCAATAGCATGAGCAGACGTGGACTCCGGAGGTACCACCCACGGCTGGGGCGGCGTCGGGCTGTGGGGTCTCTCGCAGCCCTGTTGATGGGAGAGGGTAGAGGCTCAGTAATCAAACACTGCTGTCTTTCACTAAGCACACCACCACTCTGTTCGTTGACCCGAGGGTCGACTCGGCCACGGAACGCCGCCATCGTCGCCGCATCTTCGGCCTTCGGCGGTCTTTGACTTTCGCCGCTGCGACCATGGTCCCACGGTCACGGAAGGCCGCTGCCTTAATCCACTTAGGCAGGAGGGGAGACATCACAGGTCCTACAGCACCCCTCTTTGAGCTTCGCCGCTACCGCCATGTTCCCACGGTCCTCGAAGTTCGCTGCCTTAACACACAAGGCAGGGGGGGGGGGGGGGCATCCCAAACCCAACAACAGCTAGCTGCCCTGAACAGAGAGATTGAACGCTACGCCCTTACCCTGGATCGCCAAAATTGGAATGCTTTATGTGACTAACTAGATGGCAACATTTCAAGAGCAGATGCGTGGCGCTTCCTGCGTCACCTCATAGACCCCTCTAGCACTCGTTCAGAGAACGCCCAACAACTGGAACGCCTCCTACATCAGTTTCCAGGCTCTCCAGATGAGTTACTCGCCCAGCTGAGGGACAAATACATCAATCCGCAGCCCCCTACTCTGCTCCCAGACTATGCGGGTCCCGACAACCCTTCCCTCAGCGCCCCGATCACAGTGGCAGAGGTCCGGGCTGCACTAGCTAAGTTACGTCCGGGCTCGGCAGCCGGCCCAGACCGCATCAATAACAAGATTCTCCGTAACCTCGACGACCGCTCTATTCATGCACTCACAGCCTACATGCAGCAATGCTGGGAGTCCGGCGTTCTCCCAAAGGAATGGAAACATGCAAAGATCATTCTTATCCCAAAGCCAGGTAAGCCCCCAAGCCTCGACAACCTCCGTCCGATCTCACTCACGTCCTGCGTGGGTAAGACCATGGAGCACGTTATATTGGCGCGGCTCTCGACATACATAGAGGATCGTGATCTCTTCCCGCCAAGCATGGTCGGCTTTCGGCCCCATCTATCCACGTGTGATGTTATGCTCCAGCTCAAGCATGAACTTCTGGAGCACAAGACTCGAGACACTCAGGTAATCCTGGGCCTCGACATCGCTAAAGCTTTCGACAACGTTCAACACACTGCTATCCTGTCCAACCTCCAGAATCTGCAGGTGGGCGAAACTCTGTACAACTATATGCGTGCTTTACTTACGGATCGCACTGCCACGCTCGTTGCCGATCCACACTCCCTCGAGGATATCTCCCTGGGCAACAAGAGCACGCCGCAGGGCTCCGTCCTGTCTCCGCTGCTTTTCAACATCACTATGATGGGCCTTCCCGCTCGACTCGCCCGCCACGAGGGCCTTCATCATAGCATTTACGCGGATGACGTCACCCTCTGGATGACTGGCGGCAGTGACGGACACATTGAAGAGACTCTCCAGGCTGCGATCAACACAGTTGAAGACTACTTATCGGACAAAGGACTTAAGTGCTCAGCAGCAAAATCTGAGCTCTTCTTTGTGCGTTATCCCGGCACCCGGAAACCCCCCACATCTCCAAATATCCGCCTCACTGTTAACAACCTTCTCGTGCCTACGGTCGACACCATCCGAATTCTTGGCCTCCACCTCCAAGCCAACGGAGCCAACACCAACACAATACAACGCTTGCATCGATACACACAGCAGACAGCCCGTCTCATACGGCGCGTTTCCAACAAGCGGGCAGGCATGAAGGAGGCGAATCTCCTTCGTCTCTTTCAAGCATTTGTAGTAAGTCGTATTGCTTACACTGCTCCATATTTACGTCTCACGCTCACGGAGAAGCACCGCCTGGATTGCCTTATCCGCAGCGGCGTCAAAACAGCCCTTGGTCTTCCTCTCTCTACTCCCAACGACAAGCTCCTCGCCCTTGGTGTCTCCAACACGGTTGACGAGCTCATTGAGGCGGCCCTCCTGGCCCAGGGCCAACGCCTCTCCCTAACTTCCGCAGGCCGCTCTATCCTCGAACGACTTCGCATCGCTCCCTTCCTTCTGCCATCTTCGGTGGTCAATCTCCCACCTGCCATCAGGGCCAACATCAAGACTCTCCCTATCCCCCGCAACATGCATCCAACTCATCATCAAGATCGCAGAGAAGCTCGGGCCGCGTCACTCCAGCAGCGATATGCTGGCCGACTTGACGTGCTTTACACAGACGCGGCAGACCATCCTACTCGGACTGCTGCAACAGCGGTTGCCACAGATGAGGACATGACTCTCCATGCCTCCTGCTCCGTACGCACTTCACATATCACTACAGCGGAGGAAGTAGCTATTGCTCTCGCGCTGTCCACTTCTAAAGCTAGAGTAGTCATAAGTGACTCACAGCGCGCCATTCTTAATTTTACTCATGGCCGTATTTCAGTCGAAGCGTTTCGCGTACTCGTATCAAATCCTCCTAAACACCTGACCCTACTGATATGGGCTCCAGCCCACATGGGTCTGAAGGGTAATGAGGGAGCACATGAGCTAGCTCGAGGGCTCACTTTCCGAGCAGCTTATCACCCCGCCCCCAACATGCCCGCCTTGGTCAGGAAGGACACCATAATCACTTCACGCGATCTGCTCCAGCACTATCGTCTTTCTCGCCAACTCTATCCAGGTCCGCACCAAGAACTTACAAAGACAGAGGCCGTCACATGGCGCCAACTCCAGACGGACACTTTCCCCAATCCCAAAAGATTCCATAATATATTTCCTGAACGGTATATGCCGATGTGTAAACACTGCAATATCCCAGCAGACCTCCTTCATATGGTCTGGACTTGTCCACGACAACACATGCCAACACCCACACAACATACCTGGGAGGCTCGTCTACGCAGCTCTACCCTAGACGACCAACGAACGCTCATCGGTCTCGCTCTAGAGGCTGCCAGATTCCAAGGAGTCTTGGCCGACCCCTAGATCTGGGCCTTCGGCCCCTTGACTATTTTAATAAATGTTTACCAACCAACTGTGTGATTTATTAGCTCTTTTTCGAACTTGAGGGTCAGAGATAAACTTCAACAGTGTATAACAAAGCGTTCAGACGATCAAATGCATTGAGAAAGCAAAAGCGAGTTTCGAAGATTGCAATGCTCCTTTATTGATGGGAGAAGAAGCGTGTATATTTATTGCATCTATTTAACTGATGATTTCAGCGAAAAAAATTGAGGCGACACTTAAGCTCCTGACAGCTAGGAATATAACTCAGTGCAACTTATGACAATGACATCAGCACGCTGTGAACGGAGAAAAGACGCGATGCCACGGCAGGACATCACCGGTATACTGTGCGACAGTGGTTCCTCTTTCACATTCCCAATCGTTATAAACACGGCACTACATACATTAGCGCTCGTGTCCTGTCTTCACCTTGTCTGTGTCTTGTTTTTCGCGCTACGTTTTTCGAAGATGCAATTGCTCCGACTAGCCCACTTTAGCTTACTTATACATTAGAGCCCCGCTTCAACCACTCCGCACGAACGTGGATGCGTGGCTTAGCAGTAGCGTGACTGACTCGCTGCCTGAGGGTCAGGGGATACAGCGATGGGTGACAAGTGACGCTAGTAGCGTGAGTGGTCTTCTGCTGCGTGTTTATATGAGCGTGAGGAGGAAGACGGCGGCCGATGACCCGTGCGCTTGGCGCATTGCTCACGGTTGCTGCGGTCGCTGAAGATCATGTTGCGTCGCAGATGTGGCTGGCGCCATCTAGGGGAGCCTCTTGTAGTAGCCACTTTTTCAACCAATCCGGATGTTTCGGTAACAGCAACGACAACGACGGCGACGCCGATGCTGGCTTTTCTGTAAAACGCCACCCTTACGCTGTGGCGTAAAGTGGGAGCATTGTTCGGAAACAATTATGGAGGCCACTCAACACGCGACGCTTAGTCCTGGATTCTCCTGTTTATTTTATTGAGTCCGCGCAATGTATGGCTTATAAGTTTGGGGGGGGGGGGGCGCTACAAGGATATTAGGAGAGGGGCGTAACTCATGATCGCCGAAAACGTTCGTCGGGCATATCAAATCATCGCCATGCTCGCTGATATGTTTGCGCTGGGGTCGTACGGCCAGCTGTTACGGAAACTGTGGGTTTTTCTATTTTTGTCGGTATAAACGAAAACTGGTCATAGCCCTTTTGAAAAAAAAAAACAGATCGTTTATGGTGCCCCGGGCTTATCTACAGAGATAAACACGCCTCCACTCAGAGAAAGCTATGTGCATACAAGGTTTTCATCCGTCCTATATTGAAATACGCATGTGAAGCATGGCATCCGCATGCCAAAACTCTAACTCTTACGCCTAGAGAAGTACACCGGCGTGCTAAAGCACGCTTCTTTGACTTTCTTTGAGCCCAGGAGAGAACAGAAGTGGTTGCACCTGTTCTGCGACTTAATGAACGGCTTGGTACATGTCTACAAACAACATTATATACAGAAATATTCATTCCGAATAACCCGGCATAAGCATAGTAGACGTGTGACAGATGTGAAATTTTAATGGACTGCCTAAGACATTTCTTCTTTCCATGTGCAGCACGACATTGGAATAGACTTCCAGGAAATTTATTATATCGAGAATCGCAAACAATTTCAGTCCCGTCCTGAAGAAGTGTTCAAAATTACAAGCTAATCATGTTGTTATTGTGTAACTCATGGCGCCGATGTATACTTGTGTGTGTGCGTGTGTGTGTGTGTGTGTGCGTGTGTGCGTGTGTGTGTGCGCGTGTGCGTGTGTGTGTGCGTGTGCGTGCGCGCGCGCGCGCGTGTGTGTGTGTGTGTGTGTGTGTGTGTGTGTGTGTGTGTGTGTGTGTGTGTGTGTGTGTGTGTGTGTGTGTGTGTGTGTGTGTGCATACTGATTTCGCTTTCTTCAGTTCAGCACCGCGGATGTCGGATGTAGGGCTTTTTTGTGTTTGTCAAGTCGCTGCTTCTTTCACTGCCACCTCTATCTGGGTCCGTGTTAGCATCAATAGCACGAATAAATAAATAACCTAAAAATATATTTGAGGCGGTCTACCCCGCCTTACGTCACTGAGAAACAGCATACCAAAGGCAGAAGAGCAAATAAATCGGCAATGCAACGCATCGTTGTTAATTATGATACCAAGAGTCGTGCAAAAACGTCTCCTTGACTGTGCTCACTTGAGTCGAGTAGAGTACAGACATGATAGAGGCCCTTCGATCCCCTTCTTTGTCAGGTCTGAACTCGACCAAGCAGTCGGCGCCAAAGCGGCACCCAGGCATCATACGACAAGTGGTGCCGTTTGCAGGCCTCAAAATGAAGTCTCTGATGCCACAGCCAGTCGCCAGAACCTGTACAAGGCGGGGGAATATGAACAAATCAACGAGGGTGTTACGGTATATACGTTGGTGTGGGAGCTTTACGAAAGTCTTTCAACTCGAAATAATTTCTTTAGAAGCGCTTCTGCTTATGACGAACAGCAATGTGCATTTTGTGAATGCTTATTGGCGCTTCGTACATACAGACTTGTACTGGAGGAATGTGTAGGCAATAAAGCGTTACAAATTGCGAAGGCAGTGAAAATATATTCGAACATAGTTTTGCTGGCAGTAGCTCACCTTCCCGCGGCTACAGTAGAGGGCAGGGTAGCGGTCACTTCCGGGTTCGCCGAACTCATCGAACACGCCGTACCGGAGGCGAGCAAACTCCCGGACAAGCCGGAAGGCTGCAATGAGTGTAATGGAAAGGCGAGTGGTGCTCTATAATTAATAATGAATATGGGATCTCCATTTTCCTCAAAACACAGCAGTCGATCAAACACAAGAACCCTGTGCTTTTCGTTTGTGTTGCTGTGATATTTTGGTGGCTGGCATAAGGTGATCTATAAAAAAGTCGAGTAATCATCATTGAGCTCCCAGTGTTGAACTATATCAACTTACAGAACTATAATTGTCTTCCGTCAAACCAGATGTACCGTGCACGTATAACATGCCCACTACTCTTTCCCGCTACTCTTTCTTATCGACCTTAATGACCTGCAGTTTAATTCATCAGTTCGCTGTCGATTTTTCGCCGACGACTGTCTAGTGTACCTTAGGATACAGACTCTGGCTGACCAACTCGTCCTGAGTGACTTCTTGGACTTAATAGTTGATGTGCTCCGTGGCACATGGAACTAAATATCTCCTAATGCACTAAAATGACCTTAACTCGCAAAAAGAACCCGCTAGCCTATACTTACAAAATAAACCATGTCGCAGTTAAAACCGTCACTGAGTTCAAATATCTGGGAATCTATATTACGTCAACTCTAAACTGGAGTAGCCACATTAAGCATATTGTTTCGGCGGCGACTAAGAAGCTCTGGCTGTTGAAACGTCGCCTGAAACATTGCACATCTGTAACCAAGTTAGTGGCCTACACATCACTAATAAGACCTTTATTGGAATATGGCGATATTATTTGGGACCCACACGCTAAAGCAGATATCAATGCCATTGAAAGTGTCCAGAGAAGAGCGATAAGATTCATCTATAACGGGTATGGCAGGCATATATCTGTTAGTAATCTTAGGGACAGAAACGGCATTCCAACACTCGAAACAAGACGTAGTATTCATCGGCTGTAGATGCTTCATAACATAATCAACAATAGAACAAAAATGGATGTTAACACCTACATACAGCTTAAGAGAACCAGATTAACCAGATGGAAACATGAGAAAACAATTGTTATGACAATAACCAGAACTAACGCGCACCGCTTCTCCTTCTTTCCGCGAACCATAGCCGAATGGAATGCACTGCCACCTGAAATAGTGAACATGCCATCAATCGACTCATTTTTAACTGCTCTAAAAAATCATGTCACATAACGCGCCATATCGTTGCTTCATTTTTCGCGCACATAAGCATTGCAGAAAGTGCTCCTTCCGATAGCTGGCAAAGCGATGCCTAGCACTCTACTGTTTTGTCTTTTTTTGTGCATGTGTTTTCTTCATGCGTCATCTCAATTCTTGCTGCTCATATCCGCTCTCCCCACAGCATATCTGCCATGTACTGCTCAACTTCTTTTGATGTTGTTCTTTTGATTATGAAGTGTTCATTTTGTAACTTCATGTGAACGCCAAGAATGTAGTTTTTATTATCTTTTGTTTGTACCTCCTCCTGCCTTGGCCGCCGAAGGGCAGCCGGCAGTATTTGATAAATAAATAAAAATAGATGGTTAATAAGACTAATAAGACTAAGTTTTGAGTGGTTTGTACTGAATTGCTGTGTAGGAGCACTGGATATGAATTTTTTTTTTATTTAAAAGAATTTTCTTAATAAAAAATTACCGACGATTACGTCACTTCCTAATGCGAAATTTGAGCGCAGCAAATAAGCTGCTTCACCTTTTCGATAGATTGAGGCAAAGAAATCGAGCAACACATGTATGCGCTATCACAGAATTTTTTTTTATTTTTCACACGTATTACTTTAACAAAGACTCCACTAACAGTTCTTGACAGTCATGAAGGAAGCTTTGTGGTCGGAGAAATAGACTGATATACGTTCGACTTGGTACACCAATGCTTGATTCTCAAAGACGAGATCTATACAAGTGCCTCGCGAGGTTGTCACAGCCGTGGGACGCGTTATGAGCGAGAGGAACGGGATGTTCTCCCGCATAAGTGTTAGGAAATTGCTGTTTGTCTTTATGTCAACATTAAAGTCCCCCACTACTAACATCGGTGTGGATCGATGGACGGTTAATGCGAGTTGCAGGAAGTGCACGACGTCTTTCGTGAGTGCGGTAGGGGCGAAGTAGGCAGCTACTACCAGCAAGCCGTTGGGCAACTTTGCGGCGCACAGTTCGCCAACTTCATGTGACGTGCCAAACATTTCGACTGGTATTGCAGAGAGACCTGTGCGCAAGTAGATAGCGACTCCCGCCGCTCTGGTGTGGTCTCTGCGAGCACCACAGCAGTATAGGAAATCTGCCGCCGCGGTGGCCCAGTGGCTATGGTGCTCGGCTGCTGACCCGAAAGACGCGGGTTCGATCCCAGCCGCGGCGGCTGGAATTTCTTTGGAGGAGAAATTCTAGAGGCCCGTGTACTGTGCGATGTCAGTGCACGTTAAAGAACCCCAGGTGGTGGAAATTTCCGGAGCCCTTCACTACGGCGCCCCTCATAGCCTTAGTCGCTTTGGGACGTTAAACCCCATAAACCAAAGCAAACCAGTATAGGAAATCTATGATTTCGAGAGGCTCTTCGGGATCCATCCAGGTTTCAGCAAAGCACAGAGGAATGGCGCAGAATGTGATCGTGGTGTACGTCCTTGGCATGTGCGGCAAGGGAGCGTACGTTAAGAATGTGGTTGTGAATGATGAATCAAGTGCTGCCAGCGAATGACGCGTCCATTGGCTGTCTGCGTGTGTTACTGATGTGTGGTTAACATGTTAAGCTTCGCCTGTAAGAGTGGAACGCGACAGCGTCTTGCAACGCTGCCAGGGAGTCCATAGAACGCCATCGCCAATTCGGCTGTACGCCTTGCTGGACGGTAAATTTATTTTTTGAGGAAAGGAAATGCATCTCTCTCGCATATCTGGGTGGACACCTGCACCTCGCCGTAAGGGAAAGGGGGAAGATGGGAGTGAACGAAGACGCCGTATTAGCTAGACGCGCCTTTGTTCATTCCAAACCATTCAGCTGGCATTACGGAGTGGCTAGCGTGCTCGTATCGCACTCCGGAGACCCTGGTTCGATTCCCCAACTCGACCAATTTCGTTCTCGGTTTTATTGATTTATGCGGTCTAACTAGAAAGGTTAATTAAGCTATTTCATATTTATATTATTGTATTTATATCCATCGTGTTCTGTCATTAACCTGTCAATTGTTGGAACTGTCTAGGATGTTCGACACAACGTATATGAAACGAGCAACGTCTTACTGAGTGGGGAAGTGCGTGGTGGTGGAGGGAACGCGGCTTTGTACTTATGTGTTTTTTTCAGCAGCGTCTCCTTCCGCGGACGCTGTTGTCGCTGCGGCGCGCGTCTTTCTTTTCTTTTCTTCTGACCTCTTCATTCTCCTCTATATTAATTAGGCTAATTGATTAATTAAGCAATTAACTCAGTCCAACTTAGTTGCAGCATCACTATACGATCCCTTTGATTGGTTGCATGGTTACTAGCCAAAGTACAATTGGCCCCATTTGAAATTCGCGCGCTGTGACGTCACGAGCATTTCGACCAATTGAAAAGCGTGACGTTGGGGGCGGAGCTGGTTACGAGGCCGACGCCGACGCGAAACCCAGGAACGGACGCCAAAGAGCTGCGCTCTAAAATAGTTCGGAATGCGAATGCACAGCGCAGGTTTCGAAAATTAGTGGCTGCTGTGGTGTTCACTCGATAAAACATGTTCCTTGATGCGCAAAAAAATATTTACGGCTACTGACCTGCACAACATCAGCTAAAACTAGCTTTCATACTCCTGATCACTTTTAGTATTTGTGACTGACATGATTACTGCGGTACTAAATTTTTTGAAGCCAAGATTTTCTCGCACAGGCATGCTTCCACGAAGAGACCTTTTGTGTAGCGGTGCAGCTATATCTTTTCCAACCGACATCAGTTTGCGGTGCATTGGCAACAACGGCGAGAAAAAAAAGAGGCCCCGCACACCTCACTAGCGAGGCCGAACGCTTTGGAAATACACGAAATAATACCTCACTACGCTGTCCGCTGCTGCGAAGACCACAGGTTATGCACCGCGTCGGCGAGTTATTTGCCTTGAAAACCGGTGACTATATTGTCTGGCCGGACCGATGTTCACTAGCTTTACGCACCAATCTGCTTAGCTTCTCTCATAAGAAACGCAGCGTTGGAAGTCTGCGTGTGACGCGAGGCATACATCGGGCTTCATTTTGGAATTCGATTAGCTGCTCGAAAGCAACGCGTTATTAAGCTCTGCCCGTATAGCTCGCCGCAATTCGACAGCAGCTAACGCGGTGGCATTGGTTTTCAGTCGGGTTGTTCGCAATGGGCCTACCTACACTTGTCAAGCAACTAGCCGCGACATATCCCACAGAAATCTTGCGAAAGCATGCTTCTAATGAAAGAGGTCTGCAGGAGCTGCCGAAGGATGCTGCTCAAAATTAAAACATTGCTGTATACAGTCAGATTTAGTTTAGGTGATTTTGCACTCAATATGGTTGATATAAAGCAAGCATTTTATTATATCAGAAGGGATGGCTTCTGGAGGAACCTAGCGGTGTAGAGGTTGTCTTCTTACATTGATATTTGTTAGAAGTTATGTAAGTAATCAAGCCGACATTTTAGAACTATGCAATATGCGCATTCCTCCCTATAGGCCAATCTGAGCTGCCTGGACGAAATAACGTTTTGATCTCGATCCAACCATCATATTCTTGTCTGCCACGTTAAGTAATGTTATGAGAACTATTGGTCCAGATTGGCAAGTCGGGACAGTCGGAAGAAATGCATTTGGCAGGTAATCCTGCGCGCTGCTGGCATACCTGAGAAAATTAGGGCCATGTGAACAGTCCTTACGTTTAAAGAACAAATGCAGCATAATTCTAGTGAATTCGGCGACAATTACACTCTAATTTACAACTGCGAAGGAACACCAAATAAGCGCTAGTGCAGCTTGGGCAACATAGCAGCCCATCATTACTTTTCAGTTGCCGTGTGGTTAGAGCGACTGCACCATGCGTAATACACGCTCAAAAGTGCCAGAATATTACTGCTACGAGCGAAACAACTATGTGCTGCATATTTCCAGTTCACTACTCGCATTATTCCGGTTGCCACGCAACCGCATACAAACCACGCCACACGCATAGCGCACTGGTGTTTAGGAAGTAACGTCCCCGGAAAAAAAAGTGCCAGGAACATACATCCCAGAAAAAAAGATCCCTAGAAAAAAGGTCCCCTGAGAAAGCATCGTGTAGGAAAAACTGTCCCCCAGTGAAGAAAAAAATTTCTTCCGGAACACACTTGAGAGAAAATTGCCCTCTCTCTTATAGAATAGAATCTTTAGAATAAATGTAAGCATAAAGTATATTGTAGTGCAACATACATAAAGCCGTCAAGAGTTTCTGAGTGGACACAGACCACCAACCACCGCGGGTTCGGGCTTCTCGCGAGCCAAGGACCCCGATCAGCCGTCACCCAACACACACTGGGGCACCGCTGCGGGGAACTTAACCTCCGCAGGGAGGAGAGCGATTCGCCGCAAAGAAATAGGCCTCCAAGTTCACAAAGGAGACGTTTATTCACGTCGTCTTCCAGCAGGTACACACACTCAAAAAATTCAGGGGGCACTTTGTCTAAAGTGCGTAGAGGCTAAACCGCTTTATGCACCACTTTGCCAATGTGAGACTGGTAGGTCACCATTGCATGACGTCACACATAATTGATGACGAACTAATGAAAAATTACTAATTACTGACTCATTACTGATTAATGACTAAATACTAATTAACTGCTAATGAATGACGCTTAAGCTTCACCTTAAGGATTGGAACGCGACCGCTTGTTGTAGCGCTGCCAGGCAGTCCACTGAACGCCACTACCCGTTCGGCGCGATGCCTTGCCCTTTGAAAGCAACGCTTTTTGAGGAAAAGAAATGGCGCAGTAATTCTCTCTCATCTCGGTGGACACCCGAACCGCACCGTACAGGAAGGGAGGAACGCCACCACCCGTTCGGCGCGATGCCTTGCCCTTTGAAAGCAACGCTTTTTGAGGAAAGGAAATGGCGCAGCAGTTCTCTGTCATCTCGGTGGACACCCGAACCGCACCGTACAGGAAGGGAGGAACGCCACCACCCGTTCGGCGCGATGCCTTGCCCTTTGAAAGCAACGCTTTTTGAGGAAAGGAAATGGCGCAGTAATTCTCTGTCATCTCAGTGGACACCCGAACCGCACCGTACAGGAAGAGAGGAACGCCACCACCCGTTCGGTGCGATGCCTTGCCCTTTGAAAGCAACTCTTTTTGAGGAAAGGAAATGGCGCAGTAATTCTCTGTCATCTCAGTGGACACCCGAACCGCACCGTACAGGAAGGGAGGAACGCCACCACCCGTTCGGCGCGATGCCTTGCCCTTTGAAAGCAACGCTTTTTTGAGGAAAGGAAATGGCGCAGTAATTCTCTGTCATCTCAGTGGACACCCGAACCGCACCGTACAGGAAGGGAGGAACGCCACCACCCGTTCGGTGCGATGCCTTGCCCTTTGAAAGCAACTCTTTTTGAGGAAAGGAAATGGCGCAGTAATTCTCTGTCATCTCGGTGGACACCCGAACCGCACCGTACAGGAAGGGAGGAACGCCACCACCCGTTCGGCGCGATGCCTTGCCCTTTGAAAGCAACGCTTTTTGAGGAATGGAAATGGCGCAGTAATTCTCTGTCATCTCGGTTGACACCCGAACCGCACTGTACAGGAAGGGGGGAACGCCACCACCCGTTCGGCGCGATGCCTTGCCCTTTGAAAGCAACGCTTTTTGAGGAAAGGAAATGGCGCAGTAATTCTCTGTCATCTCAGTGGACACCCGAACCGCACCGTACAGGAAGGGAGGAACGCCACCACCCGTTCGGTGCGATGCCTTGCCCTTGAAAGCAACGCTTTTTGAGGAAAGGAAATGGCGCAGTAATTCTCTGTCATCTCGGTGGACACCCTAACCGCACCGTACAGGAAGGGAGGAACACCACCACCCGTTCGGCGCGATGCCTTGCCCTTTGAAAGCAACGCTTTTTGAGGAAAGGAAATGGCGCAGTAATTCTCTGTCATATCGGTGGACACCCGAACCGCACCGTACAGGAAGGGAGGAACGCCACCACCCGTTCGGCGCGATGCCTTGCCCTTTGAAAGCAACGCTTTTTGAGGAAAGGAAATGGCGCAGTAATTCTCTGTCATCTCAGTGGACACCCGAACCGCACCGTACAGGAAGAGAGGAACGCCACCACCCGTTCGGTGCGATGCCTTGCCCTTTGAAAGCAACTCTTTTTGAGGAAAGGAAATGGCGCAGTAATTCTCTGTCATCTCAGTGGACACCCGAACCGCACCGTACAGGAAGGGAGGAACGCCACCACCCGTTCGGCGCGATGCCTTGCCCTTTGAAAGCAACGCTTTTTTGAGGAAAGGAAATGGCGCAGTAATTCTCTGTCATCTCAGTGGACACCCGAACCGCACCGTACAGGAAGGGAGGAACGCCACCACCCGTTCGGTGCGATGCCTTGCCCTTTGAAAGCAACTCTTTTTGAGGAAAGGAAATGGCGCAGTAATTCTCTGTCATCTCGGTGGACACCCGAACCGCACCGTACAGGAAGGGAGGAACGCCACCACCCGTTCGGCGCGATGCCTTGCCCTTTGAAAGCAACGCTTTTTGAGGAATGGAAATGGCGCAGTAATTCTCTGTCATCTCGGTTGACACCCGAACCGCACTGTACAGGAAGGGAGGAACGCCACCACCCGTTCGGCGCGATGCCTTGCCCTTTGAAAGCAACGCTTTTTGAGGAAAGGAAATGGCGCAGTAATTCTCTGTCATCTCAGTGGACACCCGAACCGCACCGTACAGGAAGGGAGGAACGCCACCACCCGTTCGGTGCGATGCCTTGCCCTTGAAAGCAACGCTTTTTGAGGAAAGGAAATGGCGCAGTAATTCTCTGTCATCTCGGTGGACACCCTAACCGCACCGTACAGGAAGGGAGGAACACCACCACCCGTTCGGCGCGATGCCTTGCCCTTTGAAAGCAACGCTTTTTGAGGAAAGGAAATGGCGCAGTAATTCTCTGTCATATCGGTGGACACCCGAACCGCACCGTACAGGAAGGGAGGAACGCCACCACCCGTTCGGCACGATGCCTTGCCCATTGAACGCAACGCTTTTAAGGCGAAAGCCTTTAATGCCTCATATGCCGTTAGGAAACGCGTCGGCAGCCGTGTCGACAGACGCGTCGGCAGGAGTGTCGACAGACGTGTCGGCAGCCGTGTCGACAGACGCGGTTTCGGTTTATGGGGTTTAACGTCCCAAAGCGACTAAGGCTATGAGAGACGCCGTAGTGGAGGGCTCCGGAAATTTCGACCACCTGGGGTTCTTTAACGTGCACTGACATCGCACAGTACACGGGCCTCGAATTTCTCCTCCAAAGAAATTCAACCGCCGCGGCCGGGATCGAACCCGCGTCTTTCGGGACAGCAGCCGAGCACCATAGCCACTGAGCCACCGCGGCGGCTGTGTCGACAGACGCGTCGGCAGAAGTGTCGACAGACGCCTCGGCAGGAGTGTCGACAGACGCGTCGGCAGCCGTGTCGACTGACGCGTCGGCAGATTCGTCCGCCTTTCGTCGTCACTGCTTAAAAGGCTCAAGGTTCCAGCATGAATAAAGGCGCATCTAGTGAATGCATGGGCTTCATAAATAAAAGGAGTAAAGTCAAGAAAAGGAAAATAAAAATAATAAAATAAACAAAAATAAAAAATAAATATATGATCTGGAAATAAAATAAAAAATAATAAAATTAACCCTTTCAGCCCTGGAATTTTTATTTTTACCGCAGATTTTTTTTTGCCTGGCATTTTCGTCACTTTGAAGGTCTAAATGACATGCTCAGAAAATTTAAAGCTTGTGTATATCCTGGACCCCCTGGGAATCAAAATACCGGCCAACGACCCAACCCTTCTCGCCATCCCACGATCCCTTCACCGAGAGCTTCTCATCAGGCCGCTCCCGAGGAATATGCACCCGTCCCACCATGAGCAGCGCCGCAGAGCCCGTGCGAAGGCACTCCATCGAGCGTACGGCCCCCAGCCGGACGCCGTATGGGTGGACGCTGCCTGCACGGGTGATGAAGCGACAGCAGCTGCGGTGGACTCTTCATCCACCCTCCTCACACTACCTCTCCCTCCAGATACGTCCCCAGAGGCTGCAGAGGAAGCCGCCATTGCACTTGCTATAACCCGCACGGAAGCCCGGTATATTTTAACTGACTCTAAAACTGCGATCCTAAATTTTGCTCGAGGCCGAGTTCATGTCCCTGCTTTTGCCATACTGGACTCGCCCGATGCACCCCCGCCCCGCCAAGTGGAGCTGATATGGGTGCCTGCGCACTCCGGGAATCCCGGAAACGAGGCCGCCAACCTTTTAGCCCGAGGTTCTTTAAACCGGGCTCAGGTGGCCTCGGATCGGGGATTCACGAAGGATCGCATGCACTCATTCAGTGAGCTGACCCAGGCATACAGAGCCTCTCGCCAGCTCTACCCCCCGCCCCACCCCTCCCTAGATAACAGACACGCAACACTCTGGCGCAGATTACAAACACATACTCTCCCCTCGCCCCTTACCCTAACCCACTATCATCCCTCCTTCCCCACTCCTGCTTGCGCCCTATGCCCAGAACCCTTCGCTTCTTCCCTCCACATCCTTTCCCTCTGCCCGGCGGACCCTCCCCCGCGGGACCTAGAGAACCTCAAGACCTGGGAGGACTGGGAGACCCTGCTGCATTCGGAGGACCCGGCCGTGCAGAGCATCGCCACCGGCCGTGCTGCCAGTGTTATGGACCTCAGGAACATAAACACTTGAGTGCAGTGGGGTCGTGCGGGGACCCTGGGGCGTGCCCCGAATTCCTTTGTAAATAAAGTTTTCTCTCTCTCTCTCTGTGTGAAGTTATTATCGATTTGGCATCATGTCCTCAAAAAAGGACATCAGGGCTCAGTGGGTGTAGGAATGAAAAAATGTTCACTTTATTTCAAGCGGCTCTTACAACAAGAACTAAGCACAAAATTGATTATTTCTTTGTGTGAAAGTCCTTGAAGCAATTCCTCGACTTCGTCAAGCACAGATTCACCTTGCACTTTTCACAAAAAACTCGAACTTTCCTTGTGCAGCCATTCATTTTACACCGCTGCGCACTAGCGTCGGTGTGAATTGGCCAATGTCAACTTGGTCGAACCTCACATCTTCTATAGGCCTATTCTCCGTGATGCGAGCTTGCTTCCTGGGCTCTAGTGGAGACAAGGATGGCCTACCACGCTTCATTATCTTGCATTTTTTGTCTTTCTTGGCAGGAGCATCAATGATTCTGAGGGTGAAGTCCAGGAGGTCAAGTTTTTCATTCGATGAGACTCCTCGCACATCGGCATCCTGTCTGTACTCTAACCAGGAGTTCACAACAGCAAGATTCACAAAATGAAAAATCATTCTGAGAGTCCACTTTCTTGAACGAATTGTGGTCCTGTACAAGGCAACAAGGAAGTCCGTTTTGTCTACACCTCCCATGCTTCGGTTGTACGCTCCGACTACAGCTGGGCGTTTCACATCAATGAAACATTTATCTGCCTTGCTCCAGCGCTGTGCTGTATCCTCCACTTCTACACCGATAAAATTTGAGGCCATATTTACGGCTCGATTGTCCAGCCACCGCGTCACAACAATCTTGCCGTCATTGCTGACCAAACTGTCAGATGACCCTCGACCATTTTTCTTTAATTGATTTTCACTCATGAGCGGGCACTTTTCACACCTGTTCATGCGTACAGTACCAGCTGCAAATATTTCTCGTTCACGCAGGGCGCGCAGCATGGGCAACGAAGTAAAGTAATTATCAAAAAAAGCTTGTGGCTAACAAACGGCGGGATTCGCTCCGCCAGGTGCGAAACGATTGCACCTGTCACACCATATCGCTGTTTTTCACTCTCATTCAGCTTTGTTGTAGACCCCTGGTATACCAGAAAATCATAAATCAGGCCGGACTCCCCGCATAGCATGAATACCTTCACACCCCAAGGGTGAGGCTTGCCCTTCACATATTATGTCCAAACGGCCCTTGAAAGGAACAATCTGTTCATCAATGCACAGATGCTCCTCTACATCGAGGTCGTGGCACCTTACTTGAAAATTCTTGAGCAGAGGTCTCACCTTCCAGAGTCTGTCATTGGTGTCTGGCTTGTTCGCATCAACAATGTGAAGAGTGTTGCGAAGCTTCTCGAAGCGATTGCGCGACATCCCGCATGATCCTATGAGAGCAGTTCTCATTGCAGGCTTCCAATATAGGCGCAACCTCGGATATTACAGGACACCCATTGTCAGATGGAGAGCCACCAGTCGGCTGATTTCATCTTCGTCAGTGCTTACACACGTGCCATACTGAAAAACCGAGTACTGATTTGTTTTCTCAGCAAGCTCAGTAAAGACGCTCTTCGGGACATAACGGCTAAAATAACTAAATGGTGAGGGTATGTCCCCTTCGATGTGAAGTTCTTCGCAAGCTGCCCCTTTGAATAGAGTCTCTGGCACCTTGAAAGGCTTTCTCGCCCATCCGCTTGCCATTGCTGGTGTGTTATCATCTTCCGAATCAGCTTCTGAACTGCTACTCTCGCTCTCCTCAGGGGCTCCAAGCGCATCGTCCCCCTCGTCACCGCTGCCGCCAGACTCACCGCACTCGTCTTCCACGTCTGACAAATTACCATTGTCCAGTTGTTGAAAGAGACTATCTGTGCATTCTTCCAAGCGTCGTGAGCGTTTACCATGGCTCGAATAAAATAAGGCCGCCGGTATCGATGCACCTAAAAATATGAAATAGAACGCGGATAAAACGACAAACGCATGACTTGCAACCACTAAGCCCTGATGTCGTCAAAAGTGGACATGTAAACAAAGGGCCACTGCAGAAAAAGTGTGCAGGTTAGGCCTATAATTTTTCGCATGCCGCCTACGCTAACAGTAGGAAATAATTATCAAAAATATCACCCGCGAATACTCGAGACTTCAAAAGTTATACATTGTGAAAATCGATACTTACCCGAAGGCTGCTCCGCCATGGTACGAGTGAACACTTTGTCGTCACCTTCTTGTCAGCGTGGACAAAATGCTCTGCTGCTGATGGCAGTGCCGATAGGGCTCTCAGAGGAACACCCCACAAAAATATTATTGGTTTCAGTTTCGGTTTTACAAGTGAGAATTGCGTTTTATTTTGTGGGATCAATTGACGACGCCAGGGCCGAAAGGGTTAAGCAAAGGAGCAAAAACGAATGAAAACAAAATATGAAAAATATAAAAGTAAAAAACAAACAGTGGCCAGGAAACGCTTTCGCCTTGCAGCACTTTAGAGAGCCAAAGTGCCCCCTGAATTTTTTGAGGAAAGGAAATGGCGCAGTAATTCTCTGTCACCTCGGTGGACACCCGAACCGCACCGTACAGGAAGGGAGGAACGCCACCACCCGTTCGGCACGATGTCTTGCCCTTTGAACGCAACGCTTTTTGAGGAAAGGAAATGGAGCAGTAATTCTCTGTCATCTCGGTGGACACCCGAACCGCACAGTACAGGAAGGGAGGAACGCCACCCGTTCGGCGCGATGCCTTGCCCTTTGAACGCAACGCTTTTTGAGGAAAGGAAATGGGGCAGTAATTCTCTGTCATCTCGGTGGACAGCCGATGGTGGTGAAAATATTTTAATGAAATGGTTTAGGAGGTTGTAGCCGTGGTTGGAGCTCTCAGTCCGGAACCCCATTGGCGTAGGCTGCTGTCCGGGCTCTTTCGATGAGTTGCTTTTGACTCTTTTCGTCCGAGCTGGACAGAGCTGCCTCCCACCCCTCCTGCGTTGGCTGGTTATTAACAGTGATCGCCTGATTTCGTTGGCAGGCCCATACCATATGGTACAGGTCCGCCTTCTCCCCGCAGAATTTGCATTGTGAGTCAAATGACTCCGGGTCTATGGCATGTAGTCTTCGTGGGTTGTTGTAAGTGTTGGTCTGTGGCTTTCGGAGGTGTTATTCCTCCCCTTTATCTAGTGTCTTAGCCGGCGGAGGGTAGACCCGACGGGATAATCTTAAGTGCTGAAGTATGTCATTGTAAGTTAGTAGTGGGGTAGGAGGTTCCACGGCATCCGCACTGGGTGCCCGCGGAAGAAATGCTCGGGCTGAGGCATGTGCGCTCTCGTTACCTGGGATTCTCTGGTGACTTGTTACCCATATTAAGTGTTTGTGTGTGGGTTGGTAGCCACGGGTGTAGCTATCTTGCAGGATTTTAGCTGCTAGCGGTGCGATCCTGCCCCTGAGGTAATTGCGATATGCTGTCTATGAATCTGTGAGAATGTATTCTGAGCTAGTATGTGTTGCAGCTAGAGCAATCGCCACTTCTTACTCAGCAGGTATGTCCTGGCTAGCCAGTACTAGTCCATCGACTGTTGTATTTTGGTGCACTACCGCGACGGCCGTCATTCCCTGCTCGGGACCCGCAGCATCGACATAGAACACGCCCTCGCGCCCGCCGTAGTGTCTTTTCATGGCTTCGGCTCGTGCTTGTCGTCTTGAGTGGTGAAAATCGGGGTGCATATTCCTGGGTAGTGGAGCTACCTTGAGTTGTCCTCTCCATGAGGCTGGGATGTCGGTTTTGGTGTCTAGCTGTCGGGGGCAATTGATGTTTAAATCACTCAGGATTTGTCGGCCAGTCCGAGTTGTGGAGAGCCGTACCACCTGCGCCGTAAGGTGTGCCTCTGTCAGCTCATCTATCGTGTTGTGCACACCTAGTCGCAAGAGCCGGTCCTTCGATGTCGCAAGAGGGAGTCCCAGGGCCTTCTTGTAGGCTGTTCTGATTATGAAGTCGATGTCGAGGTTTTTGGTGTCACGCTTCTTGAGGCGGAGGTAGGACGCTACGTAGACGACGCGGCTTACAACGACAGCCAGCAGCAGTCGCAGAGTATCGTCTTCTCGCATCCCTGATTTGCACGTCGTTATCCTGGCGATCATCCTGGTGACTTGCTCGCTCACGAGCCGTAGTTTCTGGAGGGTGAGAAGGTTGTTGTCGTTGTTATTTATGTGCAGACCCAGTATCTTGAGGGTCTCAACTTCCTTGATGGGTGAGTTGTCTACGCGGATGTTGATGGTGTCCTCATTCTTGCGTTGACGGAAGACTATGAGTTCGGATTTTTCAGGCGAGCACGTTAGTCCATGCCGACTGGCTGAATACAGAGGACACTCTAGGTAGTGATTACTGTATAATCAACACAACCATTTACATGCGTCCCCTAAACCGCCCACTAAAACAAGCTCGTATCCCTGACTGGACGACTTTCCGCACCTCTCTACCTATCGTAGACCCCCTCCAGTCGGGATACGACGCCTGGTCCAGATCGCTCACGTCTACACTCACACAACACGATAAGCAGATACAGCTCACAGAAACACAGACAGACGTGGACAACCACCTTCTCCACCTTTGGGAGGCCCGTCGCAGCCTCACGAAGCGTTGGAAGAAACAGAAACATAACAGACGCCTAAAGAACCGCATCCTCGAACTCACACAACAGGCAGCGGAATATGCTACTCAGCTAGCCGACACTAACTGGGTGGACCGGTGCAACGCGGCTGCTCGCCAGATGTCTGGCCGCAACATGTGGCGCCTGTTCCGCGCTCTCATCGATCCAACACAAATACGCACGGAAACCCAACGCCAATTACATAGAGCCTTGCACAACTTTACAGGAACGACAAAACAGCTAGCGCACACGCTCAGGGATCGATACCTGTGCACCACTAAGGACCCCTGGCTGGCGGCGTTCTCGTATGCAGGCGAAGAGAACACGGAGCTGGACAAGCCTTTCCAACTCCACGACCTCCGGGCAGCCTTAAGCAAAA
Source organism: Amblyomma mixtum (assembly GCF_055824585.1). Classification (NCBI taxonomy): domain Eukaryota; kingdom Metazoa; phylum Arthropoda; class Arachnida; order Ixodida; family Ixodidae; genus Amblyomma; species Amblyomma mixtum. The sequence goes on from NC_143021.1 coordinate 14,394,825, forward strand.
TGAAGCGGAGCACTGCACCCGGGCGCGACAAGGTTACGGTCAAGCTCTTGTCCAACCTTCCCGACGCAGCCTACGCCGCGCTCCTCAAATACATCAATAGCATTTGGGACGGAGAGACTCCTCTCCCTCTCGATTGGAAATCGGCTTTCGTGACCTTTATTCCGAAGGCCGGAAAACCTATAGATGTGGAGAACCTTCGCCCCATCTCCCTCACATCTTGTGTCGGCAAGCTGATGGAGACGATGGTGCGCGACAGACTCTCCGATTTTCTCGAAACACAGCACACTTTCGCAGACACCATGTTCGGTTTTCGCCCTCACAAGTCAGCACAGGATATACTTCTGCAACTTCACCACGACATCTTAGATCATGTCCAATGTCCCCACAACGACAAGGTGGTCCTGGCCTTGGATTTTAAAGGCGCATTCGACAACGTCAAACACGAAGTAATCCTGGACCACCTCAGTAACACCAACTGTGGCCACAAAACATTCAACTACATAAAACAATTTCTTACAGACCGTCAAGCCTACATACGCATACAAGATGCGGAACACGGGCCATACACCATCGGCTCGAGGGGAACACCTCAAGGCGCAGTCCTGTCTCCCCTCCTCTTCAATTTGGCAATGCTTCATCTTCCCTCCAAATTGTCTTCTCTGCCCGGGATACATCACGCTCTTTATGCGGATGACATTACAATCTGGGCCACGCAAGGTAACCTGGGCCACATGGCGTCCTGCCTGCAAGCATCGGCGACCCTAGTCGACGACTACGCGGCCTACTGCGGACTCCAGTGCGCCCCAGCTAAATCAGAATTTTTGCACTTACGTCCCTCCCCTCGGGACACAACACCGCTTCGCATCAGTCTCCCCTCGGGACCGATCCGGGAGGCCAAGGAGATCCGCGTCCTTGGCCTCTTCATACACCACCAACGCAGAGTCGACACCACCATAGCCGAACTTCGCACGGTGGGAGACCAGGTGGGCCGAATGGTCCGCCGGGTCTCCAACAAGCGGGGCGGATTACGAAGCAATGATGCACTGCGGCTTGCCCATGCTTTCGTAACGAATAGAATCCTCTACTCAACTCCCTACTTGCACCTGCGCAAACACGATGATGACCAACTGGAGGTCATCCTGCGGAAAGTCATCAAGCGGGCTCTCGATCTCCCGGTCACCACATCCAACCAGAGACTTCTGGCCTTGGGCGTGGTGAACACATTCCGGGAGCTTCGAGAAGCCCACTTAGTCAACCAATACACGCATCTTGCACAGACCACGTCCGGTCGCCGCCTCTTGGACCGGCTACACATCAAACATGACTACCACATTGAGGAAAGGGAGAGAGTGCCAGAACCCTGGAGACGCGCCCTCCGGGTCCGACCCCTTCCCCGCAACATGTCCAGAGAAGACCATAGCGGTCGTCGCCAGGCGCGCGCGGAAGCGTTGGCGCGATACTATGGTAACCAAGAACATGTGTATTACGTAGACGTTGCCGGCCCACACCACGGGGGTGGTACACGGCCGCAGTCGTACACAACACAAACACAGTTAACGGGCTCACTTTCAAAGCCTACAGCGCAACACACGCGGAGGAGATTGCCATTACTCTGGCTGTCACGAATCCCAAGTCAAAACACATCATCACCGACTCGCGAGGGGCCTGTTGGACTACGAGTTGGGCTGGGCTCCCCCGCTTGCCTGGCGCATACTGGAATATAGCTGTCGATCTGAAGATCCAACTCCACGCAACCTGATTTGGGCCCCCGGTCACCAGGGACTCCAGGGAAACGAACAGGCCGATCAGGCCGCCCGCGCACTCTCTCCCCGGGCTATCTCCCTGTCCTTGGAAGGGTACTCCCAATCAGACAATCTGGCCATTACATTCAAACAAATCACCGATTACTACAAGGAGGAGCACCGGCGCTACCCGGCCCCTTGTAAGGGTCTGGATCGCGCTGAGGAGCGCCTCCTCATCAAAATTCTCACTAACACTGTACTGTGCCCGGCGGTGCTTAAACATTTCAATACATCCTTTGATGGCGCGTGCCTGTTCTGTGGGGAGGTGGCTGACACCTTCCACATGATTTGGGCGTTTCAATCTAACCCATCTATCCCCCCCAACCCCAACCCCACCAGAGAGGACTGGGAGGCGGCCCTGCTCGGCTGTCAAGATCTAAAGAGCCAAAAGGCCTTGGTTCAACGGACGCGGGCGGCGTTGCTTGCCAATGGGGCCCCGGAATAGGGGCTCCACCTAGTACTGTGAGGGGAAAGGGTCAATAGGGTCCTACCCCAATCACCTTTCTGTAAAATATTCAATTGCCCATAAATGTTTTTCACCACCACCTTAGTCCACACGCCCGTGCATAACTTTGAACTGTTGTCGCCGCAGTTTGTAGTTCTTCAATCATTCCCATACTTCCCGTGGTTGTCCAGGTGGTTATACCATCAGCGTACAGGGTATGGCGTATGCCCTGTACCTGACTGAGGAGAGGTGGGAGATTTCGGAGTGTAATGTTGAAGAGAAGTGAAGATAGTACTGCCCCTTGCGGAGTGCCTCTCGTGCCCATCTTCACTTGCGTTGTGTGTTTTGTGCCGGTGCTGATGTTGACGGTTCTGTCCGTAAGGAAATCGCAGATGTACGAGGAGGCTCGCTGGCCACAGTTCGTGCTGTGGAGGTTGTTGAGGATTGTGGAGTGTTTGACACTGCCATCTTGAGAAAAAACAGCGCTTGCAGACAAAGGACCAGAACAAGAGGACACACAACTGCGCTGACTAACAACTTTTATTTCGGAAGGGGGCCGATCCGCGCCTTTTATACAAACTAGAGGGAATGATGCGCACGCGCACAGATCAGCAAAGTGGGAGCATGGAAAGAGCCAATACATAGACCAACTATTCTTATCGTCACTGATAACCAACAACGCAGCCAAAACAAGCGAGAAAAGAAAAAAGAAAAAAGAGATAGAAACAACGGGGGAAACAAAGGCAGGGAGCGTAAAGAAACAATTCCAAAAAGTTCTAAAAAGATCCCGAAGAAGCCAACAACCAACACGGCTAAACGAATGACGATGAAAGGTGACAAAGATGAACAGACAAGCATAAAAAGTGCAGGGGAAGCCTGCGGAAGATGTAAAAAAGCGGCACAGCTAAAAGATGACGGAATTAAAAGCGTTAAAACAGATACAAGCAAAAACCTGAGAAGCCGATGAGAATAAAAACAAGCAGGAAAGGTGGTCACTAAAACATGAAATTGAACAGACAACAGATCTCTAAAAACAAGCAATGAATCGTAAAAAACGTGTGGGCGATAAAACCTAAGGTGAAATAACAGAGAAGTTTTTACAGAAAAGTTTAAGAAAAGGTTAAGGTGTCCTTCTTGTTCTGGTCCTTTGTCTGCAAGCGCTGTTTTTCCTCAACATGAATCCCAACCAACTCGCCCAGCAACACACCTTGACACTGCCAAACGCTCCCTTGAGGTCGAGTGTTAGAAGCGCTCGGTTGCTGTTTGTGCGTGCGTGATCAATGACTTCGCGTTTGATTTGCAGAAGCACATCATGGGTGGACAAGTGTGCCCGAACCCAAACATCGTGTGTGGCAATAGCTCATTGTCCTCAAGATAGTTGGAGAGACGAGTGTGGACGGCCTTTTCCATGAGTTCGCCTGCGCACGACGTGAGGGATATAGGGCGCAGGTTTTCGATGCTGATTTTCTTGCCGGGCTTCGGGATAAAGTGTACATTGGCTGTTTTCCATGCTTGTGGAATGGTGCCGGTGCGCCAGCATTCGTTTATGTAATCCATGAGTTGCTGCAGAGCCTCTGTGCTAAGGTTGGCCAGAGGTCCGACGGTAATTTTGTCTTGTCCCGGGGCTCTGCCTGGGCGCATATCTGCTAGTGCTGCAATGATTTCCTCCAAAGTGAAGTCTCTATCTAGGTCTTCGTTCGGCTGCCCCCGGTACTCCTTATTGTAGGGTTGTGGGTCTCTCGCGGTCCAGATATAGCGACGCGAGAGCTCATCCACGAGTTCCTGATCCGTGCCTTGAAAGCTCTGTAGCGCTCGATGCAAATTTCTGTGTTGTTCACTCTTCGCTTTCGAAGGGTCAATTAGGCATCGCAGAAGGTTCCGCGTGGCCTTGGTGTCTAGGCGGCCTTTGAGGGATTCGCACTTTGTTAGCCAATTGGTGCGAGCGAGGTCCCATGCGTATTTTTCCGCTAGAATAGTAAGCTTGGCGATCCGAATTCTGAGTTTCCGATTGTGCCTTTGTTTTTTCCACCGTTTTATAAGACCACCTCTGGCTTCCCAAAGATGTAGGAGGTGGTTGTCAACAGCTGGGTGGTCCCCCGCGGTGGCGAGGGATTTTGTGAACTTTTCTTTGAGGTCGAGAATGGAGGCCGCCCAATCTTCGTAACTGGTTGTTTGTTCCGATGTTGCTATATTGGTGTCCTTCCTGAATGTCTCCCAGTTTGTAATTCTGGCTTGCCCTCGTGGTTTGCTGTGCTTGTTACTTTAGAAGATAGTCTGCCGCACGTAGTGGTCACTGCCTAGCGTTTCTCCCGTATTGAGCCACTCGTAGTTGCGGGCATTGCGGACGAGCGTGAGGTCGGGGGAAGTATCCCGTGTTATGCTGGTGCCGACTCGCGTCGGGTGCTGCGGGTCCGTGAGTAGGGTGAAGACCATGTCAGCGATGGCGGATGCTAGTTTTCTGCCTTTCGCGTCTTCCCTCGGGTAGCCCCACAGGGGGCTAGAAGCATTAAAGTCGCCAAATATAGCTAGGTGAGCTTTTTGGGCTGCTCTTAGTGCTTTAAGAAAGATCGTGTCAAAGGTTACGCGGTGCTGTTTGGGCCGACTATATATATTGAGTATGTAGGTGCCCATGTTGTTTCTGTGCTGTGGGAGTATCTTTATGAAGGTATATTCAATGTCGGTGTCTAGATTAAGATCTACAGTGGTTGTCGTGCATGATTTGTGGACCAAGATGCATGTCGAGGGATTTGTTTGATGTGTTGGGTATCCTCGGATCTTAGCCTCCCTATTCACTTCTTGCAGGGCTATTACTTGCGGCGTATGGGCATGAGAGTCTATGTATTGTTGTAATGTTTCCCTCCTCCGTTTTAGTCCCCTGCAGTTCCACTGTAGGATGGTAAGTTTAGGTCTGGGTTATGGCGCCATGCTGAGGATTAGAACCGTGGGTCTCATCATGTGGCCCGCCCTCAGGTCGTTGATCTAGCTGAGTGCTTAGTAGGCAACGAGTTTTACCCAAGAGCTTTGTGCGCTTGTTGTGAGAAACATGTGATAATTCCTGAAGCTTGCGGTCAATTCTAATCTCCTGCGCTTGCATTCTGATTAGAACTGGGTCTAGGTTTTCCATCATGGGTTTAATAACTGATTCAAACATGCTTTTGATTGTCGTCTCGATCATAAGTTGTAATTTATTTTCAATGAGGTCTTGAATTGTTTTTTTTTTCAAGCGAGATATGCGTTCCTCGGTTTGGGGGTGCTCCGTATATTGCGGCTTTTGGTGCCTGCGGTGGTGGTGCCTGCGGAGTTGGTGTCTGGCCTGGTGGAGTTGCTTGCCTCTCGGGGGTGCTAGTGTTTAACTGGTGTGGAAACGTCGGGGGTAGCTCTGCCTTATCGTGTGGAGACAAACCAACCCTATACCATAACACATGGGCTTTCCAGAAAATAGACAACCTACCCATAATTGAAAACCCGAGTGCGGAACAGTGGGAGAGGATGCTATTCAGCGATATCCTGAAAGTCCTGAAAGGCGTGCACGCAGGGCAGCTACCCTCAGCGGAGCCCTGGACAAGGGGAACCGGCCCTGATGATATGATCGAAAGCTCCATCTGAAGCCGCAAAAACAAATATTGTAAAATAGAGCAAATAAATGTTTTCCACCAGCCACCTCCATTGGGCCCTGCGTTCTTACGCCAGTGCGAACGCTTAGCGCATACCTACAGTGTAAACCTCCGAGAGGCAAAAGCCTGATTTTCGTTAGCGGGCATTCATGCCGGCGCCGCAGGGCCGCGGTGGTGGTGGTGAAAAACCTTCGTAATACTCAACGAGAATTTAGAGGTCTGGAAACCCCGCTACATGGTCGGTATCCTTAGTCCGGGACAGCGCATGACGGGGCCCCGTCTCGCGCCCGCTTTTCTAGGGCCCTCTGGGACCCTTTCCTGCAGGCCGCGTCGCCCGCACCCACTTCACCGTCAAGGGTGTTAAGCAAGTGGCGCTAACGCCATTAGCCACGGCGCTCTGTCAGTTAACAAAGAGGGGTCATTCTTCAAGAAATGGCACGCAGGTGCGGCGGTGACACACCGTACGCGAAAACTACACTTGCAAAGTGGAAATGGAGAGAACATTCCGCGGAGGAGGTGAGGACTCCCGCGTGGAGAGGGTGTTTGAAATGTTTGCTTGATTTTCTTTTTTAAGAAAGTTCGATGATCTGGCCAACGTTCAGGGGCAGTGGCTACTTGGTATTAAAATATAATTTGTTAATTGATGCCTAGGCCAGACCTTGAAAAATGACCTCTATAACTGACAAAATGCAAGAAAAGGCCCCATCGAAGGTAAAGGTGGGAACTCTGCTCAGCACACACTTCTGCAAGTACCTAGGCTTTAACCCTTGGTCGATAAGTAAGGTCATGAAGAGTTTTTATTTTGCGTGAGATTCTCTTCCTTGAAACCACAGCTTGCTGAAGTTGTCTCTGACTTAGCCCTCGCATAATCTTTTAAACACAATTCTTTTTTTATCTTGTGCACCTGTACATCTTCATGAATGCCGAATCATCCACTTTTGAAAGGGTCAGAGGCCCGCTAAAGAAATCAGTGGAGTACAAGAAAATTACTCACAATAAAAGTGCGAGTTTGTTGCCTTGCACTCTGTGTCCGGTTTCAGGCGACTATTGCTTATCCACTGCAGCTTCCAAGGACAAATGGCAGCACGGGTACTAAGTGTCAATTTTTATAATATATTTAACAAAAACTGCTTCCGCTAGGGGGCTGAAATGCTTTTTTTGTCTGAAACTGGCACGGTCATCCTTGAGTCAGTTCGGCCAAACGACGCCTCCAACCCTCCATTCCTGTTCCATCTTCCCTTCCTCTCTCCCTCCTCTCCCGCTCAAAAGTGGATGGAGGAATTTCTCTCTCTCCACATTGCCTCCAGCCAGCCGAGGGTCCACGCGGAAACGCCTAGGGACACTTTCTGGCACGGCCGTTCTACTGCTAACGCATTGAAACATGTCAGAAGTGCACACGTGTGCGCACAACCTTAAAAATGCTTTGGTTACAACGGCGTTTCAAAAACCTCTCCATTGGCTGCTGTACCTGGTTAAAGTTGAGCACACGCAAGTAGGCGCGTTTTCCAAGTATTGCTCAAGTGATTCAACGTTCCAAGTACAGATGGAAGGGATGGAGCAAAAGAGCTAATCGTAGTGAAAACAAAACTATGTAAACAACGCAAGCATGACAGTGGCGTTCCTTCTTTCTTCGGGTGGAACTTCAACGCTGGGTCCAAGCCTACGGTGAAGACATGTCCCAGCTGCCGAGCGGCCACTACAACGTTGTTTTGTTCACCTACCTGCTGTGCTCAGCGAAAAATATAAAGAAGATACTCGAATAATCAAAGAGAGTGCTTGCCAAGGAATATATTATATTTAAACAGGATATTAATGACGGTAGTATTCTTGTGTTCTTTGAGTAACAGTGCAACATGCCGCTTTATACACGTGTGCTAAGTTAATGACGGTAGTATTCTTGTGTTCTATTAGTAACAGTGCAACAGGCCGCTTGTATACACGTGTGCTAAGTTAATGACGGTAGTATTCTTGTGTTCTATTAGTAACAGTGCAACAGGCCGCTTGTATACACGTGTGCTAAGTTAATGACGGTAGTATTCTTGTGTTCTATTAGTAACAGTGCAACAGGCCGCTTGTATACACGTGTGCTAAGTTAATGACGGTAGTATTCTTGTGTTCTATTAGTAACAGTGCAACAGGCCGCTTGTATACACGTGTGCTAAGTTAATGACGGTAGTAGTAAAGTTCACAGGCTCCCTATCTTCCTTGCACTAGAGGTGCCCCGCCAGAGACGGTTTATCTAACTTGAAGACTTAAACGTTCCTTCGCACCAGGGGTGCCCCGTCAGAGACGGTCTTGTGATCAGTTGAGATGCAGGGGTAAGGCGAATACTTGAAGTTTATGTACAGCTATTTAAATTGCATATACAAGTTTAGGCACTCGAGACGGTAAAGAGATACACAACAACAAAAAGGTGGAACTGGCTAATACTAGAGGAGGCCCCTACTCGGCGTAGCCGAAGATGCATAGCATCTCACCTTAGCCCAGAACCCCCTTCCGGCTCCGGGGCCCGGTTTTAAAGCCCTAAAGGACCGACCCACATTTGGTAGCTTCCAATCATGTTACACTGCTCACATGATTGGTTTACCGAGAGCATGGCCAGCCCTCCAGCTTCTGTAGGGCCCTTCCATTGCCCTTTCCATTGCAAAATAAAAGTAAAAACAAACACAAATACACATTCGTGCCAGCACGTGCGCGAATCGGTACCGCGGGGCGGGGGGGACGACACCGCTATTTCTCGGCGCATTCGCGAGCGGCCGCGTTCCGAGAAAGGAGACGCTTCGCTTTGAGCGTCCCCAGCCGCGTTCCGATGACCCCGCGTACACTACCGATCCCTTACAGTAGTATTCTTGTGTTCTATTAGTAACAGTGCAACAGGCGGCTTGTATACACGTGTGCTAAGTTAATGACGGTAGTATTCTTGAGTTCTATGAGTAACAGTGCAACAGGCCGCTTGTATACACGTGTGCTAAGTTAAAGAGAAAAAGGCGGAGATAACAGCCGGCATAGGCACTTTTCACTGGGTGCGAGGTGATTTATTGGAGAGAAGTTTCAAGGCTGGAGATTTAGAATGTTTGTTTTTACAGAAACTATATGAACCTTCACACAAAGATAAACAAGTTGGGCATAGAAGAATTTTCTTCCGGTTAAGCTTTCTACGTACGTTTGCTTTGTTCCTGTTGTGCGTCGCGTATCGGCCAAGCTGTACACCGCCCTTTCCCCTGTTTGCGTTACGTCGATGGCTCAAGCGATAGCCATTCTAATCTGCTTGTAAAGGGTAGGTAGTGTACGCAGGGTCATTGGGACGCGGCTGGGGGCGCTCAAAGCGGAGCGTCTCCTTTCTCGGAACGCGGCCGCTTGCGAACGCGCCGGGAAATTCGGGTGTCCCCCCTCCCCGCGGTACCGATTCACGCACGTGCTGGCACGAATGTGTATTTGTGTTTGTTTTTAAGGCGGAAGCCTTTAATGCCTCATCGTTGTAAGCAGAAGTTGTCGACAGAAAATGTCACGCTTTTCAATTGGTCGAAACGGTCGTGACGTCAAAGCACGCGAATTTCAAACGGGGCCAATTGTACTTTGGCTACTAACCATGCAACCAATTAAAGGGATTGTATAGTGATTCTCCAAGTTAGTGGGACTTACTTAACCAATTAGCCTAATTAACCTTCCTAGTCAGACCACATAAATAAATAAAACAGAGTAGGAAATTGGCCGAGCTCGGGAATCGAACCCCGGTCTCCGGAGTGCGAGACGAGCACACTACCACTCCGCCATGCCAGCTCGATGGCTTGGAATGAACAAAGGCGCGTCTAGTGAATACGGTGTCTTCGTTCACTCCCATCTTCCTCCCTTTCCGTTACGGCGAGGTTTAAGTGACCACCGCGATATGACACACTGATACATTTGCTTTCCTCAAAAACCAATTTACCGATGAGCAAGGCGTACAACCTTTCCTCAAAAAGCGTTGCATTCAAAGGGCAACGCATTGCGCCGAACGGGTGGTGGCGTTCCGTGGACCGGCTGACAGCGCTGCAACAGGCTGTCGCGTTCCACTTCTAAAGGCGAAGCTATAGGGTCATTAATTGGCAGTTAATTAATGCACCAACAGAATGTGAAGTGAATAATCGCGTAGCAGAATGCAGCACTCAGGCTTTCGCCTTTCACCACTTTAGCCGCTAAACTTCCTCGTAATTTTTTATTTTGTGGTGGAGAGGGTTCTTCACCTTACGGGAGCTGGAGGGCTGGTCAGGCTCTCCCTAAACCAATCATGTGAACATTGTAACATGATTGGAAGCCACGAAATGTGGGCCGGGCCTTTAGGGCTTTAAAACCGGGCCCCGGAGCTGGAAGCGGGGTTCTGCGCTAAGGTGAGATGCTACGCATCTTCGGCAACGCCGAGTAGGGGCCTCCCCTAGTATTAGCCAGTTCCAACTTGTTGCAGTTTTGTATCCTTTTGCCGTTTAATTTGTCTCGAGTGTCTAAACTTCTGTACGCTGTAAATATCTGTACATAAACCTCAGTTATTGCCTTTCTTTATCCCTGCGTGTCAACACATCTTGAGACCGTCTCTGACGGGGCACCGCTGGTGCAGAGATCAAGCTTCAGTCTTCGAGTTGAAACCAACTGTCTCTGGCGGGGGCACCCCTGGTGCAAGGAGAGTAGAAGAACCTGTGTGAAATTTACTCTGCTGTTTCCCCGAAACCCTCTTTCCACCTTTCGCTATATATTGGTCTGTGCTGCCAGCATAAACCGTTTATTCCCCGCCAGCCGTGTCTGTTTCTGCTTGCCTCCGGCTGGGCGCTGGCGGTATAACAGTTCCTTTGCCATAAAATAATTTCCTTAATTATCTGTTGTTATACATAAATATAACACTCTCCTACTCTAACTTAGGAGCACTCATACTGGGCTGTGCATCATTATTTAGAACCTTGTGCATAATACTTGTCTAGCAGATGATTCTTTACCTATTCACCATGTTCGAATCTAGACACCGTAATACTCATCTATGGATTGCAAAAATAAAATAAGCAGCGTACTACCTTACGATCGGCCTAGTAAATGTGGGCCGCCCTTAGTTCTACTTCGTGCTCATGCTATAACTGCCCGGCACATTGCCAGTTCGAGCTGCGGATAGGGCGCTTATCAAGCATGTCATAACGCTCGAGTGATGTTAGCGAACGTTTAAGCGGGTGTTTATACAGTTGATATTCAAGTGATACGCAATAATCTATCAGTACTATTCTGAAAGGGCGTACGACTTTCTGTTTATATCTGTACCTTAAATTGTGTTGGAGTTGGTGTAAAAGCTGCCGAAGATGGGGCTTGACCGGCTGCAATAGAACCCATTGACTATTTTCGAATATCCTCGATGTTACCTTTCGAAACGTTTTCCAACTGAAACGAGCGCCTATGAAGTTACTTCACACTATGAATCTCATAGGGAGATGGAAATGAATTTTAAGTTGAATCCATTCTAGCCCAGATTACGACATCTACGTAAGTATTAACCTAATGGCGTTCATTTCGCTATGTGTTTCACAGCAGCAGAACCAGTCAGGTTATTTAGCAGCTGAGCAGAGTATTGATGCCCTACAGAATGTACCTTGTGACGGCTACGAACAGTGTGCCTTTCGCCCTTTGCGAACTTTAGAAGGACGCACCGACTGCATACGGAGAAGTGCTCTCATCGCTGCCCTGTAGAGAAATGATCTCAGTATTTTCCCAAACTCATTTCTCACCCTGACCTGACCAACCTCTGCAAGCCAGAGAGGTTCGGAATGCTTAGTCAGTGTTAGAAATAAAGTGGTTCCTGCCCCCTTTGCCAGATGTGAAGAAAAAATCCTGAGGTTTTTCTAAAGGTTAAATTTGCCACACTTCTATCTTCATATGGTCGCACCTCCAAAAATATTACTATGATTCAGCGAGAAAATAATGTCGTTATTGACAGAACGTGGTATTAAGAGATGAATGGAACTCCATTTTTTCCTAACAATGTAGATTAAGTGTATGACAAACTTTTATGCTATATATCTGTCAAATAGTAATACACATATACTTGGAGCATTAACAGACAGTAACTCGTCTGTAGTGTGGGCATCTCATCTTCCTTAAGCACGTGGCGTACCCAAAGGGCACATGGCAACGATTTCTTCAGAACCTGATGACCCCTCTCGGGCGTTCCTTTGCTGCAACTGTCACCTCAGCCGGGACTCTGCAGAACTCGTCAAGACTTCTGGTTTTTCCCACCTCATTATCCATTACATTGATATATCTATGAGCACTGTATTAAGACATCAAGGTTACGGAGTCGCCGTTGCGTGATTCAAGTATCAAAACCTGGCCTCTATTTTGCTGCTTGCTCTCTGGAATAAATATACGTCTTTATCCTCTGTGTTGTTGTTTTCCCCAGTAAACACGGTACATCCCACGCAGAGGGATTGGTCAAGGTGTCGTGGTGAACGTCACAGGCAATCGAAGAGGTGATCGCGAGGAAAAGAGACATGAAGCAGAGAAGTAGATGAGTGTAATGGCTGAAAATGAAAAGAAATAATTAGACACAATTAAAAAAAACTATTCTGAGTTACCAGGAGAAATATGCATTATTTTAGGTATGCGGAAGAATAATGAATCCTGTTAAGGAGGTAACCTTTAAGCTGCAATAACGTAGTCATGAAGGCATCCGCGAGATAAACTTAGCGTGTTTCTCTAGGCGCTCGCACCCGATGAGAGAAGAACCGGAAGTGACACAGGGAGCCGTAACCTCGAAAGTGGGGTCTTCAGGCCAGCCTTCCTCTAATGTGCGAACCGCCGGCAGGTTAGCAGAAATTGTTCTATTTTTGAATTACCGCTCACGTGTCACAAAGGCTTGTCGTAACGAAGCCACATCTGCATAAATATAAACTTAGGCGAGGGATTCTGCATCGCAAAAGCGTCATTGCGACCGCACACAGCTTTGGTTGACATAACAGAACATTCAGAGGGTAATTTCAGGGATTTAAATCCGCTGCATTGAGCAACGGATTACTGAAGCTGGCTAAGATATGGTGGAAACCCCTGGAAACAGGAAATCTTCAACAGAATAAAGAGAGGTGCACGCCACATTACAGCGGCACTGAGAGCCGACCTTGCCAATAATTCAGTGACCTCGTTAAAATAGGCACCCGTATGACAAGATACCCAGTTCAAACGGACTTCTCTCACAGTGCATGCGAAAAAAACCGTATGTGAACGATTTAAAACAGCTTTTCCTGAAGTTTTTAGGGAGACTAAAATTGAGAGAAAATCTGCAAGCATGAGAACCTGTGATGCAAAGCTCCAAATTTTGAGGAGGGCCAGACCAATAGCCAAGAGGTCTGTAAAGAATGTAGTGGTTTAATCAGGGATGTGGACAGAGTAGTCCCAAGCCATAACCTGTGAATATATCCCAATCGCCGCCTTCGCACAGCTCCCGGAGGCATCAATGGAGACAATGGAGAGATCACTGTGATAGGTAAAGTTCTCTAGGTGATCAACAAGAAGATCATTTAGGTTATTAACGGGCTTATGTTTAAGATTGGAGGCAATAGTGCGGCCGTAATAGAAGACTGGGTCCGCCTCCGTTTCGCCTACTAGTGGCAACGAGCTCACAGTGACATGAAGCTGGGCTAAGAGGTACTGCGCGAACCTAACTTGTGAAAGCTCATAGAGTGCCAAACGATTAGTGGAGAACAGGTGCAATTCGAAGACAAAAATGTTGGTAATGACGCTGGGGGCCGGCTCAATAGACCTTAGAACAGTACGAACCATGAGAAATTGTAAGCGAGAGTAAACGGCGGAAATACGAATTCCAGGAAAAACACAGCGTTTTAAACTGATTTTGGTATCCTGAGGCAGAGCTGTAGGGCACGCCTTTCCATTAATGCTGCAGTCTGCAGCTTGCGGTACCAGGGAACAAAAACTGGTATGGCGCAAGAAACGGGGACACAGAAGGCACACAAAACACAGGACTGACGCCAACTCAGACTTGAGTATCTTGCAGACGCGCCTGACGTGCCCCCAAGATGGCTGCAGAACACCGAATAATGACTGACCAGCCATACCAGTTTTTATTTCATCATGAACCAACTCGCCCAAACTAGAGTTTTACTTGACCATATTTCTCCTACAATGGGCCCTTTCCTCTTTCGAAGCTTCCGCACCGAACCTGCCATTACGTGTCTCAACCTGATTGCTGTCTCAACGTGCCAGTCTCGAGTGGTCTCCTACTGCTTGAAACGGAAAATAGTTCCCTTGGAGGTTCAGTCATTATTCGGTGTTCTGCAGCCATCTTGGGGGCACGTCAGGCGCGTCTGCAAGATACTCAAGTCTGAGTTGGCGTCAGTCCTGTGTTTTGTGTGCCTTCTGTGTCCCCGTTTCTTGCGCCATACCAGTTTTTATTTCATCATGAACCAACTCGCCCAAACTAGAGTTTTACTTGACCAGGGAACAGGACACAAACCAATTCGAGCATCGGTCTCAGTAAGCCTTATAGAGTAACAACCACGTCTTGCAAGGCATGCCGAAGTTTTTATTGCCCACTTGTGTCACGTGGTCCAGAGCACATTCTCATTTAGGCAGATTATTCTTAATATGCGGCAGCCAGTCCAAACTTGTGTCATAAGTAACGCCTGCATATCTTACCGACTACACGAGTGGAATTCGGTTGGAGCGGTAGAGTAGCGAGATGCACAGTCGCCGTTAAAAGTAAATGGAAGGCGACTTTGTCAAAAAAATTTAATTTCTTTAAATCTAAAGCATAATGGTCCATGTTTTTTGGTGCACAGTGCAATTCGCAAAATCACAATTAGGCTGCACTTATGTATTCAACGATGCATGTATTTGGGGGGAGGGGGGCAATCATTAAAATTTTTCTTTAATATTGCCTTCAAATTAGTTTTGACGGCATTAGTTTTGTACAAAGGAGTCCAGCGGAAATGCAAAGACGTGGCTTTTCTGACACTAAGGGAGCCATTAATCTGGCCGAACAATATTGGCAGGCATTTAGATATGGCGAATTTTAACGAATTGAATTGGTGGATGGGTGAATTTTTTAACGCTGTTATAGTTTATCTTTCAAGCACATTTTTAAACTCTGATGGCTGCATGTACATCCAGCGCGAGGGTGTGTGCATCGGTTTTTGCGTCGCCTCCGCGCTAAGTGAACTATTTTAGTCAGTTTGGACAGACGCATTGAAGCCTGCCGTGAGAACGACAAGATTTTAAAGAATTTAGATATGTCGGCAACTTTCTGGTAGTTGCAATAACCACTCAGGATGACGGAAAGGATGTTCGAGGCGAACGAACCTTGGAACTATACAACTGATGTGCTTATGCTCTGAATTTCACCCACGAGCTTTCTAAAGATGGCAGCCTGCAGTTCCTGGACCATCGGTTTTTTTTTCTGAGTGATGCACGCGTTTTCTATATGTACCAGCGAAGGCCTAAAAAAGAAACTTTTAATTTTAATTCGGCTCATTCTAAATTAGTAAAGAGATGCATAGCCAAGACAAGCCTTATTGCTGCCCTAGACAAGTCCTGCTCACACGAGGTGATTGAAAGTGTGCACCTTCATATAGATCGCATGACGAGGGCAGGTTTTCCGAGAGAGCTCGTAACATCCGTTGCTGAAGGACTGTTAAAAATGATAAAGGCTGGCAAACAGGCAACGACGACTGAGCTACAAGGTCTTGAATAACACAATGAGTGAATTCTTGAGCGGGCTAGGTGCGGGACACTGCCCTACATCCATCGTTCCCCATGCGTTTTAGGGTTTGATCTTTTGTACTTTTTTGCCTCTATATTGAATGTGTCTGTCTGGAATAAAACCAGCTGATGTCTAAAGTTCGCGGTGTGCTTCCCTCTTCTGTCCTCGTCTTTAGCGCTAGTCACCATATGCCTTGAATCTAAGTTTAATGTGGCTTGTAAAGGGGTCTAACTTGAATATTTTAATAATAACATCAGCAAGAGCGGGTGGCTGTTATCTTTTTTGGATAGCCAGACAGAGTCTAAATTGGAGTTCGTGTTCTCTAAACTGCTTTTCCGCTGCCAAAAACTCACCGCTGAAGTAGGGAACAGGTAAAACTATCCAGAAAATTGTTCCCGCAATAACTGAAGCTAGGACAACTAAGTCAGCGTAGGCACTACGAATGTTTTCAATCTCTGTAAATTTACACGAAGGCTAGCTATGGTAAAATGCTGTGTCCACTATATTGAATAATTTGGCCTGCAGACGGAAAAATGGTACTGTATTCACAGGATGCGCGTTTAAGTTGTTTTCACATAACCGTCACGTTTAACGTGCATTATTGCTCGACAGGTGGAAACCTTATTCCAAGGAACCAAAATCTGGAACACTCTCTACAGCCTGTTTGCGAAATCTAATCATTGGTATGATGGTCTCGCCTGCAGTAAACCTGTATTACTTGCTTTGAGACTGATATGATAAAGTCTGCAATATGAACGGAAATGTTATGCAAATACTGAGAAAGAGTATTGAAAGTTGGTCATCAATTGGTCTGTTTGTGTAAAAAGTCATTTTACGCTCACCTGCCCGGAGTCCCTCAAAGTGGCTTTCGTTTTCCGCGTTTCCGTTTGCGAAAAAACGAAAACCCCAGCGATCTCGGCAAGTACATGCAAACTTAATTTTAACAGCTGCATTATCATGTTCATCAGAAAACGTCTGGCCAAACTTAATTCAAAATTTTCTAACAAAATATAATACAATTAGAGGCACAAATCTGGTCAACTTGCTTTTCAGGGCTACAAATCTAACACTTCTGCAACCTTGCCCCTATTCGAAATCATAAAATAAACGTGAAATAGCAATAGTAAAGCAGTAAGCGCATTCTTACGCATCAACAGGAATTAGACACTATAGACTACGCGATTCTCACTATACAGCTTGAAAGAAATGGCAGCTGAAATGTAATTTTTTAGCCCTTACCAAAGAGTCATTTTTCACAGCCATGCCTCAGACCTGTAACCAGTTTTTATATATGTGTCACATGGCCCAGTACTTGGATCTATTCGATTTTCCTTTTAGGAGAACGAACTGCCCCTATAGCCTCAAAATGCGGCGAAGTTAGGGCTCCGGACGCTACCGTTGAAGCGCTGGAGGATGCTTAATCGTAATAAATAAAGCATCGCAAAGGATAAAAATTTCTCTAATGACCGCGTTAGGCGTATATAAAACTAAATACCTCGTTTTTAAGCGTGCGAGCGTATCGCAATGCTGCGTGCTTATTTCTAAAAATATTTTAGGATAGGTAGACATAATGTTACATTTAAGAACTGTTCTCGACAAAAGCTTGACTCGACACTACACTCATATTTCTCATAAAAAGCTGTCCTATAGAGGGCAAATATATCTAATTGCCTAAAAATTGATTTCATCCTCTTCCAATCACAGTTCCAATATTTTACTCTGGCCGGTGGTTTACTTATTCGTCCGTTACCCCTGGTTTCAGCTTAGATGTTCTCCAGTTCTTAGAAATGGGCTTTTAATATAGAAGAGAGCTGTTTTGGCAGACGATTATGAGCATTGTAGCGCGTCAAAATACAACTAATATATGCTTAAGAGCAGGCAGTTTATTTAGAATTGAATAGTATTTATAACTATTGCTGTTAGTCGTCTTATTTATTGGGAGGCGTGAAGCCCACTTTCAATACTCATCAGATCAGTGTTCAGAATTTCGAACGCGCCGTTACCTTCTGGCTTTAATAATCAAATTCTGGCTTTTCGATGAGTTGCGTTCACTGGAGGGGATCATTGTACGTCTCAGCGACTATTTTTCAGAATTTCGAAAAGCGTAGTTTGAACACCCCATATCTGCAGCTACTTGGTCCTCACCTGCTGCTTTTTCTTGCTGAGCTCCTTGAAAGCCTTTGCCATCTTGCGCCTTCGTAAACTGTCAAATGCATTATCTCAGCAGCACTGTCTGTGTCATCAGCGCCTATACAATTTCTGCTGCAATATAAATCCATGTAAATTCTCTTGTCTTCAACGATTTTGTTTGAAGTTTGAAGTTTATTTCCATTTCAGTAAGAGATGAGGGACCCGAGACAAAAAGTGAACGTTAATTCACTTGGGGGCGCTCGGGCCCCATTACACGACAAGACAGCGAGGTGTCGGTAATAACAGTTGTACGAGTACATTTACAGACATTGCAACTACACATTGTTCAGTTTTGCGTGCGTGTTAAAGGTAAAGGCACAATGTGAATAATAAACATGATCAGCGAATAACAGCAATTGTGAATAGTAAAAAACCCAGAAAATACAAAAAAGACATAGGAGGAACACAGTGCAGGAAACCAGAAAAAAATTACGTTTGTGAGAGAAAGAATGTATGCATTGTTTTCTTATTAATATTTTCAATATTAACTTTACTTTGACGAAAATAGTTTAACAGAGTGGGGAGAGTATGTGCGAGCATTTGCTGGCGAAACGTCGTTCGTACGAAAGGTACCGTCCAGTTATGAGCAGAGCGCGAAGGATATGTTCATGTAAGTGTTGTTAAACTGGAGATCGACAGCATTGCACTCTCAGAGGTAGTTATGTGCTGTTTGTAGCGAACTGCTAAGTTATGCGAGTGGAGATAGTGTACTGACATATAGTTTAAAATTCTTAAAACGCGGCGCGGTATGAGTGTAGTAGTCTTTCCCAGCTTAATGGCGAAGAGCCTTTTTTTGTAGTGTACATTTATATTGTCACGGAACGAAGGCAGGAGACACCGTTCGCCAGCTGCGCTAACAGAATCAGCCCTCAGGGCGCGTGAGCCAACTCTCACCTCTTTCTCTTCTGATGCCACCTTGGGCCACCTGGTGGCATTATTCCCCCTCCCGAAAAAAAGAAAGGGGATACGGAAAACCACTACGACGCCACGAGCTAACTGAAGGAAGTAGGGGAACAACAATCCAAGGGGCAAAATGACAGGATGAAAACGGGCCTCTGCGAAAAAAAAAACAATTTGTTTAAAAACGATTTAAATTTGTTTGTGTAGCTGTACGCCATACAAGTAAACAATAGTTTAGTTGAGACAATAATAACGAGTTATAGATATGTAGCTTAATTTCCGGCGATTGGAAGAAATGGAGTTTTGATAAAATACCTACTGTTTTTGCCAGGCGTGAAATTATTTCATTTATGTGCCTATCCCAAGACATATTTTTCTGGAAATAAACGCCTAATGTTTTCATTTCATCAACAACTTCGATAGGAGCGTGGCCAAAAATAAGGTTATGATTAAAATTAGGTTCTTATATATATAGACGTTGCATTAAACGCCTCCCAATGAAGACGCTTAGTATTTAAAAAAAGTTAACTTTCTCCGTGCTTTACAGCTCACTCTTGGGTAAACTAGACCAGAAAGACATTTAGTTTTTCTGTATGCGCTTAGCCTCGGGAACCATTTCTTGCTTCCGGCTAAAGGAACGCTGCCATTACCTTGGGGTTGTTCTTGGGTTCCTCCAGGAATGCTGGGCCAAACTCCCGGTTGGCCTGTGCGCTGGTGTACCGGATGCTGCGTCTCACGTGGGGGAAGTTAGCTCCGGGTCCTGCTGTGATCTCCCGTGCCCTTAGCGTGGCCCTTTCTTTTAGTAACGGGTCGCTCGACTCTAACGAAGCAAGTGGTTGAAGCGCGGGGCGTCGCGCCTTAACGATGCTATCTGCAAAGATTGTGGTTTCCAGCCAC
This sequence comes from Amblyomma mixtum, assembly GCF_055824585.1. Lineage (NCBI taxonomy): Eukaryota > Metazoa > Arthropoda > Arachnida > Ixodida > Ixodidae > Amblyomma > Amblyomma mixtum. The sequence goes on from NC_143021.1 coordinate 14,414,394, forward strand.
TAGATATCCGTGAAAAAGATCTTTGACGGAGACGAGCAGCAGAGGTAGCAGGAGGAGGCCGAAGAAGTGTAGGGAGAGGATCCAGAGCATCGGGAGGAGCGGCCGTAGAGCTGAGAACGTGAGATTCTGAACTTTCTTGGACGGGGCGCTAAGCAGCTACATGGCACTTGATAGACGATTTAAGCGCCTTGCTGCGAATAGAACCAGTACGCTGGTAGGCAGTTTCAGATTTTGAGCAACCCCAAAGTCAGCTTCATTACCACTAGTCCAAACGACGTCCGGCGTCCCCTATGAATAGATGACTGTTAACAATAAGGGGCTCATATTTGCACAGCTGCCCGTTGGAAGTGTAGGCAAATGGTGTCATTTGTCGCGAAAAGGTCGTCGAGCAGCCGAATGATGTTCGGAATAGGTCTACATCTGCACACTTAACATTGGGGGCGCACAAAAAAGAAGTGGCTACGTATAAACTTTAAAAACAAGAACATCCATTGCATGTAAAACAGCGATCTCGAAGTATTTGCTTCAAAGAAGCCTTATTTTACAGGCCTGCATAATATATAACTATTATTATTTAGAGCAGCTGGCAGGGATTTTGTGGAATGTTTTGCCGCTCAGTGGTCTTCTCTATCTTTCAGACCTTGTGCTGGGATTTCAATTGCAATGTGTTTGGGACTGCGGAAGCGCCACTCCAATCCATTCCTTTGTGTTTGTTCCCAAATTTCTTGTGTGCACTTAACCTGGCAGGTTAATTACATTCTCGTCACTTTGTTACTTGCAGATGAATTTTTTTATGTTTTTCTTATGATTTTTCAGATTTGGGATTGGTTTTGCACCGGTCTGAAAGAACCGTGGTTTCTGTGTTTAAACGGCTATTGTTTTGAAAGCTGCCTCCATGAGGAGAGCGTTATGCCTAAGCGGCAAGTCTTAAATAAATGGAGCCGAACCACCATCTGTTTTCTGAGAAAAATATCGTTTATTTCTTTAATATTTGTGAGGTGCCAAACACCATCGCCATATTCGGGCAAAGTTCTTCAGAAATGATTCCGGATTAACGCCTGAAGATTGTCTATGGTGTTTAGAAACCTCAGTATACCAAAGGGCATTTTTGCTTCCATTACAGAGTGCAATGTTCTAGACTATGTAGAAAAAAATTAGCTGTGGCTTAGCTCTGGTTAAGCCTGAGTGATTGCGAAAGCAACAGCTCCCTGGCTGCGCTTGACTCTGCTGTTGGTTTGGCATGACTTCACCTTTTGTGCAACTAAAGGATTTACTCTGGACACAACATGGTTTCTAATGTTTGTTTGCCTTTCTTCATATGTTTGCCTTTATTCATGTCTCCTCGGCACGGCGCCGGCGTTTGCGCGCAGCACATCGCTCCAGCGACGCCTTGTACAACTCCTCAGATATGACTAAGCCAAGCGCGCCTGCGGCGCCCCGTTTATCCTCTCCTAGCGAGCGCCCTCACGCGGCGGGCCAAGGAGGCCGTCACGTGGTAGCCGCCACGCCGAGCGAAGGAACGACTATGGCCGAAGAGACGAGTTGGGGCCCCTGCTCTCCTCTGGTCATGACGTCACGCTGTCACGTGGTTGTGCGCCGAGCGAAGGAACGACCTCCACCGACGGCAGAAAAGTGCTAGCAGTATTGCTTTCGCAATAAAATTTTCGTGGGCGCGTTTAGTGTAGTGTGTCTTATCATAACTTTCTCCCCTTGAGGCCGACCAACATTCGCATGAAATGGCACCAGGGACACTAGGGATGCACTGGGTAATACCATGTTTCAAGCACACGGAGAACAGACCGTTGACAAAACATAGCAGCTACAGAATGGACCAAGGAGAAAGAAGCGAAAAACGAGCAAATAGACGAGGAAAACGAAGCAAAAGTATAAAGGAACATACGCTGACGTGGCCGAGGTTCGCAAACGGTTTGAACGGCATGTGGACGGCTGTGCTCTTTCTGCCTGTGCTGTAGCGACGTTTCTGACGCTAGCCCCGACGAAACGCCGAACTGCATAAAAAGGTTTTGTCGGGGTTTACACCTGCTCCTCTGTCTGCTTCTGCACGTGTGATACCTTACCGCAAGGCCCAGCAGAGGCAGAGACCGGAACCCGGGTCGATTTTTTCCCCAGAATTTCCACCGCGAACGTGCGCTCCTACCACGCATTCCAATGCTTCGAGGGTCGATGGACTCCTCAGCTTACTAGGCCGACCATGTGCCGAGAGCGAACTTGAGTTGCTTTGATATTTTGTTGGCATTCGCCGTTATTGCGCTGGAAAGCAGGGAACGGCTGAATGGGTTGTCTTTCTAGTTGTGTTGCAGCCCGGGTTTATAACCGCGTTCGCTTGCATAAACCGTCCCCGCCAGCTTTCATTTTTCGTGCTAATTTTTGGCGTTTGACTTTTTGACCCGGACTTTTTGACCATGGTTTTTGAGCTGCGGAACGGAAGGACGGTGGTTCGAATCCTATCATGTGCAAAGATTCTTTTTTTCTGGTCTCACCAGAAAAGCGTGACACCTCTGCTGACAACCTTCTGTCGGCAACGATGAGGCGTTAAAGGCTTTCACCTTAATATTAGGCCAGTGCTTCATAAACGCAAGCGGACACGTGCTAAGAGATTCCTATGCTTCCCTACGTCGAGTCCTGTGATCGCGCCTTTCTTGTGTTTTCTGATTTGCTATTTCCTTCCTTTTCTTCAAATCGTAGTGTTGGAAATTTTTGTTGTTATGGATTTTATTCTTCCGTCACGTAATTTTCACTTGGGGCTATAAAGCTCTTGCTTAGGTATTTGCCTATTTACTCGCAAGTTTTTTTTTTTTTGCTTTCGAACACCTTTATCGATGAAAACCATCGGAAGTAGTTGCGAACCACAATTCATCATGTTTTGGTTTGTTTTTGCTTTTTTTGCGTGAATCTTCCACAATGTGTTCAGGAAAGAAAAAACAGCGCTAATCTTCCACAACTACAAAGAATTTGAGGATTCCTCGACGACCAGCAAATAAATCGGCTGACAACTGGTGTTAAACACATGCATGTTAACCTAGCACGTGAGAGAGAGAGAGAGACTCTTTAATGAAGAGCAGAGAATTTAGCCGGCGTTTAAAAATCGCTGGCATGCTACTCTCCGTAGGGAGGGGAATTTGGGAGATAAAGACAGAAGGAGAGCAGAGTGGAAGAGGTAAAAAAACAAAACGAAGATAAAATGCGGCCATGAAATGGGTACTAAGGATGCAATGGCAAGTATTGATGTAACCCATGGAGTGATGGAGTGCATAGTCCGTCAAATGGGCTGACGAAGTTCACTGCACGAAGAATGCATGAAGGTGACGTGTTAGTGAATTTAAAGCTTGTCGAGATGTCCAATGTCTTTTAAATATGTGAATAGAAAAGTCATTGCAAGTCTCTGTTGTCTAAGGCAGGCTAAGGGACCTAAAACTTTGTCCATTGTAAGGGGCACAGAGCAGAGCTTCTGCATGCAATGTTCATAGTACGCACGCTCGTTAGCATATGCAGAGCACTCAAGCAAGATATGCTCCACAGTTTCTATCGCGGCACAGTTGTCACAGTGCGGACTGTCCATTTGTCTAAAACGGTATCGTAAGCCGTTTGTATATGCAGCATTAAGACGAAGTCGATGATAAAGTGTTTCCAGATGTCGAGGAATTCTGGGTGAGAATCTTGATCTAAGATATGGGTCGATTGAGTGAAGAAATTGGTACTGATATGTCGGCAAACTCCAAAGCCGATACATTTCTTTGGAAGCGAAACTTTTGGCCACCTGGGACGCATCAGATTTCGTAAAAAAAGTTCTAATGTATCTCCGATGTTGATGGCCCTTACGGGCCGCTTCATCTGCTTTTTCATTAGCCCGAATGCCACAGTGAGCAGGTACCGACTGAAATGTTATGCAGTGGCCGGCGGCAATAGCTAAATGATGTAGATATCCGATGTCCAGGGAAACTGGCTGGTGATTCGTTTTCTTCAGCAGGTTGGCCAAGATCTGGAGAGATGCTTTCGAATCGGTGAAGATAACCCAACGGTCGGCGGTTCGGCGCAGGATGTAAGAAACAGCCTCCTTAATGCCGTGAAGCTCAGCTGTCGTAGAGGATGTCCTCCGCTGCAGCCGGTAAGAAAGGGCATGGCCTGTTGAGGGCACATAAAGGCCACATGAAGAGGTTTCTTTAGTAGTTGAACCATCGGTGAAGATATGGGTGTGCTGCCTATATTCCTCCGTTAAGTAGGCGAGCGTAGTTTGCAGAAGCGCTGCCTGTGGCATGCGGCTATTTGCATTCACACCTGGAACAAACTTCTTCACCTTTAGAGGAGAGAGTGTCCATGGAGGAAAGGTCAGAGGTAGTAGTTTCTGTGGCTGATTAATAGTAGGGATGGGCAGGAGCTGCACTGCCTGGCCAAAGCTAGAGTTGCTGTGAGTTAGGTGGACACGGTGCAGGAAGTGCTTCTTCCCTTGAAGAACATGGCGGAGATGGGCACGCATTGTTTCCTGGGCGGCAATCACCTCTAGTGGGAGACATCCTGCCTCCGCTACTGTTCCTGATGCAGAGGAACCCTTTGGGGAGGCCAAGGCATATTCGCAGGCAGTTGTTCCGTGCGGCAGCGAGAGACTTATTGCTTGATGTAGATAATCTTTCAAGCACTGGTAGACAGTAGCGCAAGGTTCCTTCAACGTAGCCTTTTTCAAGCAGAAGCATTGATCGGCAGTTGCTACCCCACCTTGTTCCCGCCATGAACCTAAATACTTGCGATGCTGCAGTGATCCTCTCGCGGAGTTTTTTGATCTGAGGTGTCCATGACAGATTATAGTCGAGTACAACACCCAGGAATCGCTGAGATCGTACATATGGTAACGATCGTCCGCCTAGGAGCAGCGGATATCGGGTCATCGTTTTTCTTGTAAACGCCATTGCAACACTCTTTTCTGGCGAGAGACGAAGACCTCTGGAAGCCAGGTACATCGAAATGTGCAATAGCGCTCTCTGTAGACGTTGCTGGGTGATATAGCGCGAGCGTGATGCGGTCCAGATGCAGATATCATCAGCATAAATTGTTATACGGACCCCTCGCGGAAGGCTTCTTCTTATGTGTATAAGGGCAATATTGAACAGGAGAGGGCTGAGCACCGCTCCCTGTGGTACGCCTTTCTCTACTGCGTGAAAGCGTGTTGGACCGTTTGGAGTGGTCATAAAAATTTGCCGTTCTTTCAAATAATGCCCAATCCATTTGTATACCTTTCCTCCAAGGCCAAGACTGGCAAAGGAAAACGGCTGTCGGGATGTACCCAGCATGAAGCTACTCCTCAATTGATGAGACGAGGGAGATGATATTGTCAGTCGCAGACCTGTTTTGACGGAACCCATTCATTTCTTGGGGGAATTCATTTCGGCTTTCTAGGAACCAAGTTATGCGTTTGCAGATCATGCGCTCCATGAGCTTACCTACGCAGCTCAGTAGGGCAATGGGCCGGAATGATGCGTAGCTTGTTGGCTGCTTACAGGGTTTCAAAACAGGCACAATTTTCGCCAGCTTCCATTCCGTGGGGACCTCACCAGTCATCCAGGAAGAATTGTAATACTCCAGGAGTCGAAGACGGGAGGTGTGGGGTAGCTTTGCAATGGCTTCATAGGTCACCTCATCATGGCCCGGAGACGTGTGTCTATTTGTTTCCGCGATAGCTGTGGATAGTTCTTCCATAGTGAAAGGCAGGTCTAACGCTGGCACTGCCGCCTTTGGGATGCCTGATTGACCATTTGCGGAGAGTGTTGAATGCCCTGACCCTGCCGACAGTAGCCTGCAGTATTCTTCTGAGACTTCTTTTATAGATTTTTGTTCGTGAAGGGAGAGTGCAGCGAAGGGGTGGAGTTGTTGAGGTGGCGTGCGCATACCTCTAACTATCCGCCAAATATTGGTTACTGGTTGGCGCACATCCAGCGTAGAACAAAAGTCACGCCACTTTTGCCGACTGAGTTTATCCATATAGCGTCGAATGTGACGTTGTGCCCGTCGGCATGCACGTAGGTCATCGAGGCTTTTTGTGCGCAGAGCTTTCCTTTCAGCTCGCCTGCGTATAGCGCAGAGCCTTTGAAATGTGTCATCATTTGAAGGTAGGCTATCATTTTTAGTTGTAATTTGTGTACTCGCTCTCAGGCAATACGCCATTGTTGATGCTAATTCCTCATTGCGAGTTGCAGCAGTAATTCCTCTGCTTACAGCGCCCTTGTATGCGTCCCAGTCTGTAGATTTTGTAAGGAATTTCTTTGGGTTCGTCTGCGCATGGAAAGCCGATATGAGGATTGGGTAATGGTCGCTTCCGCGTGTCTCCAAATCAGTGCACCAGCCAAAGTTGTGGGCGAATGAACTTGTGACAAATGTCACGTCGATGCTGCTGGTAGTCGTCGGGCCTCGGAGGTAGGTGATGCTGCCATCATTTAATGGGTGAACTGAATGCTTGGAGAGAAGTTTTGCAAGCTTGGCACCTCGGGCACATGTATGTGAGCTGCCCCAAATTTCATTATGAGCATTGAAGTCTCCGCAAATATTATGCGGTGAGGGCGTCCTTGCTATCAAGTTATCAAGTCTCATAGCATCAAATGGCATGCAGAGTGTACTGTTGTCCGGCAATAACTCTGACAGCGCACACGTATTTATTGTCGCTGTGAGGCGGGACATCAACCGATGAGGCCGGGATATCCTTGCGAAAGCCTATCAGCAATCTGCTGACGTTATCTGGTCGTTGGGAATGATGGAAATAGTATCCGTGGAGACGGAAAGTTTCCTCGACGCGTGATTCACAGATGACTATGAAGGGATAGCGGTACGCTCGCACGAGCTGTCGGAAATCTGAGAGTTTAGAGCGTAGCCCGCGAGCGTTCCACTGGAAAATGGTGCATGTACGAAAGATGTTGTGGATTGTCAGCTGCGGCGAAGTTCTCGCTGTTAAAGCCATGATTACTGAAGTGTGGTATTACGCCATCTAGAACCAACAGAAGCCGAATCATACGGCCCCGCAAAATACGCTAGTGTCTGAAGTCGTTTTGGCGAAATTATTACAACCATTATTAGAAAGCTGCATACAGTTGTTCGAAAGTTGGATTCCAGTATGAGACCATTACTGGCCCATGCTGAAGAACAAACGCCGGGCTCTCGTTGACCGCTCGATTGGCCGAACGTTGGCCCTAAACTGGCATGAAAGTAGGGCCAATGTTTCAAAATGGTAGCACTCTGCCCGAATGCCAGTGTAGGACCGATGTGCTTGCCAGTTTTTGCCAACAATTGCCCGACGTTGGACCAATGGTGTTGTGTTGCCTGGGTATATACAGGCGCTATTGTTTCCGTTTCTTGCGATCGCGTCAACAACGCCTGAGACAACACGCCTCCAATAGCGAAGTGGAAACACTAACTTTCGAATGGCTGCGGTATACATAGCGCCCGCAACTGAGTAGCCCCTCTAACCGTTACTATTAAGGGACGAAAAATTATACAGCGCTTCCTATATATTAGACCGAGGTCGTGCACAGTTTCAATCATTCCTCAAACCATAACACTACGAAACGTTTATGGGCTGCGGAAGACCTCACTCCAGTTATGCACACTGTATGAAGGCCAAGGAAGACTACTTTTTTGGAGTGCCTAATTCCAGGCATTCAAATCCTCGCATTTCCATCTTATATGTCCCCAACGCCCGGCTCATGCAGCAAGCGAGAGGCAGGCTTTCTTTTTTTTTCCTTTCGGGCAAACAAAGGCCTTTAACCAAAACTACAACAAATCGGTCTGTCCTGTGCAAGCAGAGGTGAGTTTCTCTTAGCAGATGTCCAAATCTGGTTACCTCCTGACTCTCCGACAACCCTGCTCCGTTTGGATTCTCCTGGTATAATCTTTACTACCACTTGTCTTCGCTTCCGCTTGTCTGCAAGGAAGGAGGCCCGGAAATGGTATTGTGATCAGAGTTAATCAACAAACGGTTGAGACTGTACCACAAGAACAATATGCATCTCCCCTCCCCAGCACAGCAGGCTTGAATCAGGGCTAGTAGCATAGAACAGTTAGTTCAGAAACTTGCGGCCCCCTCCCCCTTTCATATCCTATTTAAGTAACCGTACGCCTGCATCTTTTTGCTTTTTTCCTATGATTAACACACCCATTTACACACGCCTTCCAGTGTAAACTGGAAAATAAACCTTGAATTGAATTGAATTGAATTTATTCCAGGAAAGCCTGAGGAACACTTCTAGTTTGCCCGTCTGCCACCACGTGCAGTTTGGCGCTGAAGTCTCAAATCACGGCGAGAATTTAGAATCCTCGGTACCTCCCATTAAGTTCCTCTAGGCGTCGGAAATATTTCGTATCTTCTTAGGTAATTTTTTTTACACTACAACATTGCGGCGAGAAGGTGTGTTAGCCATGATGACCGCGTTCGCGCAAAACCTGTCGGGACTGTCGCAATGTTTCTAGTCGTTCGCTATATCTAGACGGGAAGGGTTTGAGGTTAGGATAGGAATGACCCGCTCAGTTAATTAGAGGCCGAACTATTTTGTCAGCCGCCTCAATTCCCTCTAACACGGCGTGACCCGATGTCCATATAATTCGCTGGTGTTAATATAAAGCGGTAGACGAAAGGAGCTCTCCTGCTCTTTTGGGGACCTGCCGCCCTATAATACGGGAGGCTTGCCGTGAGTCAATGAAAACGTGGGCAGTTTTACCCAGTCTGTCTTCGTGTTTAGTAGCAAATGACACAGATATGGCTTTATCTGTGGTGGCTCGTTCCGCCCTTATAGAACTGTTACTAATGGACGTAGAAAACATCCTCCGGCGCACAAAAAGGGAAGCACAACAGATGCTTTAGAATGCACCTTTAGTCGGCGCAAAAAGACAAGGCAGGAGGAAGAAACCAACAAGACAGAATGCCGAGCTTTAACTGAGTTTCAAAAGTATCTTCTGGAGGGCAAGTTGCTCTGAATCGTTCATATTTAAAACTGCGCGAACAAAACAAGGACCGAGCAAGAACACAGTAACATACACTGCGCTTGTGTGTGTTACTGTGTTCTTGCTCGGTCGTTGTTTTGTTCGCGCAGTTTTAAATATAACTGAGTTTATTGCACAGATACGTAACCTTTAGGCATTATTATGTACTAAACTCACCTCTGTGCTCCGTCTTCTTGGTTTCTTCCTTGCCGCTTGTCTTTTTGCGCGGTCTCAAGCTGCATTTTTATACTGGTCACCAACATGCTCGTCTTTCTCGGTTGTAGACGCGTTACCCTGGCGGTAAGTAAAAAAAAAATTGTTTCAAAACCCACATAACGACTGCAAATTATATCCTACACGATACCCAAACATCTGCCCCTGGTGTGACGCAAGACCGATGCTTTTCTGCGTTTCGTGGAGGCGGGCGCGCAAGCCATAGACTTTAAAGACGATAAACGCTTCTTACGACCAGTTCAATAGTAAACTTACTAGTGTATCCTTGGAAGCTCAGCTACAGCTCATCGACCAGATTCGTGAAGGAACTGAGGCCAGTGAATTTCTCTAATTATTACCCGTCCATCTGATCGTAAAGCTACTCGCAAGACCAAATTCGAAATAAAGATTGTTGTCTCCCTGGGGAGTGATTAATTTTCTCACATACATGTTCAAAATACTCCCGTTTAGAAATGCGGTGTTCGCTGCTGCCTTTGAAAAGGTTACGCTAGTTGCTGATGCCCAGGAAAGCTGCTCACGTTCCAAGTTGACGTGATATGAGTCTCCTTGTAATGTATGTGGCACGTGGGGCGGATTGTAGTCATCGCCATTTCATTTACGTTCCCTTCCGCCTGTACTGAGGGCCAATTCTCCTCTATTCCACCTCTTCATTTACAAATACGATACAAAATAAACCGGACATATATCAGTGAGGGGGACAGAGTAACGTTATTATTAGGGCGTCATAAATCGCCTTCAATTACTTTGTCTCTTATAGCCTATTTCTGTCTTAATGTCGTCCTTTTTTTCTGTTCGAAACCTTGTTGCGTGCTGAATTTCATTTGTATCCTTCTTATTAACGTCCCAGTTTCTTCCCCGTAAGGTAGCTCTAGCTAGATACTACTGTTGTATACACTATTCCTAAGATATATTGGTAAGAACCTGTTCTTGACCCGACAGCTTGTACCGAGTGTAATCGAGCCTACTGTAATTCCCATAAATACTTTACCCCCGTGGTCTGAATATGCGATCGTTGGCCTGAACATTAAATGTACAGGATTCTTGGACATATATTTTGAACAAGGGAATACTCTAAAGTACTGCTATGGAAGCACGTAAGTAAATTATCGATGATTCCGATGCATAGCAATGTCTTTCTTTCGAAGGGAGGCTAAAAGGGTATTCTGAGTTATATTAAACTATTATAGTAGGCTTACCTGCGACCAAAAATAGTTCATTTTTGCCCAAAACAACACTTTATAAGCAAGAAGATTTTGTGAAAGCTAGGCACACGTGGCGCTGCCACTCGAAGATTTGTGAAGCGGCGGCGAGTGGCGCAATTCATGAACCAACACGATTTCGCCGTCTCAGTTAGCTGTTGTCGTCGAAATACGGGGCAAGCAGTGCGGCGAGCATCGGCGACAGTACGAAGGGTACCGTGATCAAAGCAATTCGAAACAAAGGAAGGGGATAAAGAAGAACTTTTCGTTGGGCTAGATGGTGCATGTTGTAAGAAAAGAACTGTAGCGCAACCATGACGAACACAAGAGAGGACCACACAGGACTAGCGCTAAACTTCATCTAACTTTATTACTAACAGCGCAGTAAATACAAGGAAAACCAGGGAACGTGCAGAGAGATACCAGTTTCCACACAACATTATCTACAGAACCGTTCAAGATACGCCATTTCCGATTTGAAGAGGTTCACCGACGTATCGTTAACACAAGATACACCACACAGGACTTTAGCGCTAGTCCTGTGTGGTCCTCTCTTGTGTTCGTCTTGGTTGCGCTACTGTTCTTTTCTTAGAAGGAGGTAAAGGCTAGTCAAAAGTTTAGGTATTTGTCTGGGCTAGATGGTACATTGTTCTAACTGAAGGCACAGCGCACGAAAGACGAGACTAAAGCAGAGACAAACACAGCGCTGTGTTTGTCTCTGCCTTAGTCCCGTCCTTCGTGCGCTGTGCCTTCAGTTAGAGCCAGAGCACTCTGTGCACTCAGGCTGCGTTTAGCCTTTGTATGCAGCAAGTTCAGAACGACAACCTGTTCACCGCATTCGCGCCCTTTCCGCTTCCTGGCTATGCGTTCTTTTTTTTTTAATTTAAGCTATCTTATCGGCCACTCTCTGCAGTCTTCGGCTGGTATGAATTTTCAACTTGTTTCTTAACGCCCGCGTGCACGTAAAAACGTGTGAAGCGCATTTTCCTTTTTTTCTGTGCAGAGGAGAGGAGAATATCGTTTTAGATGTCCTGAACATTATCTCAGAGGTACCATATGTATCAACCAGCTTTACTGATTTTCAGCCGCCGGGGTTGCTCACTTGCTATAGTGCTCGTGTGCTGACCACAAACACGCGTTTTCATCCCGGCCGCGGTGGTCGCATTTCGTTGGAGGCGAAATGCTACAATTTCGTGTACTGTGCAATTTCAGCGCACGTGAGGAGTTGCATGCCTCTGAACAGGAATGAACGTGTCGATGGCGAGAAGATCCGGTGTGGGAGCTATACAGCTATATTGCGGAGAAGAGACGTCGGCACCAACCTTAGGAAATGCACGCCCGCAGAGCCACAGCAGCCTGGCTCACCATGACGGTAGCAGTCAGTTTGTTTCAATGAAAGTTCAGGAGCGATCTGATAAGTTTTGGAATTTCCATCTACCAGGTAGTCTGAAAATGCTCTGAATTTCACTGACAGATAGAGATGAAGTTCGAGTCATCTTTGATGGCCGCTTGGCTAAACATTAAAGGGACACTCCATTCACTTCGTTATGTTATTAGTCCTGGAGGGTGAGTTTAACAATACCCGCGAACAGTAGCAGCCTGAGCCTTACTTTATTCAGAAGTTTAGAGGAATCCCCCCGGAATAAACGAAAGCCTGGCAGCGTAATCCCCCTTGGAGAGCCAATGCTGACCATTAGTAGTCCTGGCTTGGTGTTGTTCTGTCGTTCTTCAACATTCGCATCTTTTTGAACCTTCCCTCCCCACCGTGTGAAAGCTCCCCCTTCACTCAATGGTTTTCGTCTCCCATCATCTCCCTTTCTTTCCCAGTTCGACCCCCTTGGCGAACGCGGCACTCGTGAAAAAACTTCGCTTAAATCCGCCCAGCAATTCCCAGTGGCACCCACACAACTTCCCTTTTTTTGTCGTGTGAGTATACTAGCGCCGAGCACTGAGCAGCTGTGGTTGCCTTGATTGACGGCCTAACAAGTTCCAGATGACAAGGCTAGCCAGCTCAGGTGGCTTTTGTGGCACGAGAATGCGTAGATCTCAATTTCATATCTCCTCTGCTTTTCTGCCGCCGAAGCTTTCGCTCGACGTAGTGTTGCGGACAGCTTGGCTTGTTCTTTCCCCTTCTACTTTTTTGGCCTTGGTTGCCCCCCCCCCCCGCCTATTATTTCCCCTGACTCTTCGTTTGCTTGTTGTTTTTTTCGTGTCGCACATTTGTGCAGCCGTCAATGCCTTAAGGCGTACGAACCAGGTAACCTTAGGCTAGAAAAAAACAAGCTCTGTCCGAAACGTCCAATAGAATCAATGAGCGGTTGTGCACCTTAGCCATATATATATATATATATATATATATATATATATATATATATATATATATATATATATATATATATATATATATATATATATATATATATATATAGGAAGGGGAATGAGGGGCTCGTTATAAATATGAGAGAAGCCAACAGCCACAGAAACCAAGGGACACGGGAAATTTTTAATTAATTTATTTATTTTGTGGTGTTGATCAATTTAGAATATTGCTCAATATGTTATCGCTTAAAGCTAATTGATTAGAAAAGCAGAACAAAAAACAACTACATGCCGCCGGTGGGATCCGAACCCACGACCTCCGAATTACGCGTCCGGTGCTCTACCTCTGAGCTACGGTGACGGCTGTCAAATCTTCTTCTTTCGGAGGTATTTATGTTTACAAAGAGCCTAACCTTGAGAGTGTTCATCAGCGCCACCCACGTTCGTAAGCGGCGGACGTAGTACGTCCTGAGTTACCGCTGGTGTGACTCAAAGCAGAAGCTCAGAAGACAGAGTCAGTGATGCTTTGTTTAATTTCGTAGGCCTCTGCCCTCAGAAGGGAGGTGAGGGTGCCGTAAGTTTCATTAATGCCATTTTGCACTGTGTTAAATTTAAAAACACAATATGATTCTCGTTGCTCGCGCTCACGTGTGTTTTTGAAGCCACTCTGTAGTATTGTTACTTTAAGTTTGTCAAACTCGTCGCCTTTCTCGCGGAGTTGTTTGAAAGAGGGGGGTTGGGGAGAGATTGAGTATGTGAGAGGTGGTTAATAAACCTGAATCGGAAGGAATTGCCTGTTTGTCCTATGTATTGCATTCGACAGTCGCCACACTCGAGCATGTAAACCACGTTGCTGGAATCGCAATTTAGGTCTTCCAGGATAGAATGCTTGAAATCGATCCGCTTTTTGCTGGTTCCAGTAAACAGTCTGGTAGATAAACCTTACTTGGACAGCTACTGCCGTCAATTCGCCCTTGCGAAAGACGCAGTTGAGAAGCGTATCTGTTTTCGCCCATGCTAGGGGTAGAATAGTAGCTTGCTTTTACTGGTCTCCCAAGAAAATTGTCCAGTGAGGCAGAGTAGTCAAAGATGCGTACTTAACAACCTTCCAATAAAGGAGCCACGTCGGCCACCCTACGGAAATCTCGGAACACTAGGGAGAATCTTTAGGCTGTAAATTTCACACTGGTTGAAAGCGGGCAATATAAAGCACGTGATATTTATATTGTGCAAATCCGACGCCTAAACTCCAGTTCCGGTTTAGGATCAGTAGTAAAGGGTAAGCGCATTGATGCTCTTTGAAGCGGTTTTGGGTAACGGAAGGTTGTGAATACAGTCGACAATATCGACCAGAGGTGGACCTTAGGCTGTGGGATTTTCGTCATCAGACATTGCGGCAGCGCCATAGCATACAAGAAGATCCCTTACCTGACGCTTATTGGATCGTGGTAAACAACATATGTGGTGTAATGAACGAAGAACCGCCGCTGCCTACTTGCGATATGAATAAGGGAATGTTCTTCACTACGGCCATCTAATGCAGCCAACCCTGAGCCTCCCTCTGTGTATTTGAAGAGCCAAGTCCGACAAAATAGGAACTGTGAAAAATGCGAAAGTTTATTATCCGCGTAAACCATAGAGCTAACCAAGCGGATATACATAGGCTTTACATTAAATTAGGAGTATATCTACACTCTGCAAAAGCACCGAAGTTTGGGCCAGTTGGTATTGATCCATCTTGAAAACGTAGCAGCACGAATACACGAGGAGAAAATAGACACAGGTACGACGGGACAGGGCATTTGTCCTGTCGTACCTGTGTCTATTTTGTCCTCGTTTTTTCACGCTGCTAGGTTTTCAAGATATCTACACTACTATGCACTCAGCAGGTAAGACAATAATTTGGTCATGAGCACGTAAACATTCGATTTTCCTTTGTTTTGAAGGAAAACTACTGATATAAATCAGTTTTCTCCAGAAAATGTAGTATTACATTGGTAATTGAAGCGGTCATTATGACTAAATGCTAAAATTTATTATTCTGTGAATTAAGGTGAAAAATTCTAGCATTCTTTGTGTGCAATACGAGAATGTGTGCCCTAACCCGCTGCGGTGGCTCAGTGGTACGAGCACTAGGCTAGTGAGCCGGAGTACCAAGGGTCGAACCCGACCGCGGCGGCCGCGTTTCGATGGAGGTAAAACGCATAAGGCGCCCGTCTGCTGTGCGATGTCAGTGCATGTTAAAGACCCCTAAGTGGTTGAAATTACTACGAAGACCTCCACTACGGTACTTCTTTCTTCGTGTCTTCTTTCACTCCTACCTCCCTCCCTTCCCTTACGCCGTGGTTCAGGTGTGCACCGAGATATGCGAGACAGTTACTGCGTGATTTCCTTTCCTGAAAACCAAACCAGAAACACACTATGTGTGGACTCACAGTTCCCGTAGAAGCCAACAAGGAACACCATGAGGCCGACAAGTCCGGAAATGAAGATCGAACCCGCACACGAACAAACAGAACCTGTCTTTCCACAAAGCACGCGGGGAAAAAAAGATATGGTCTATAAAAGTGGCCGACCACTCAATCATAAAACCGTGGCACGAAACAAAAACAGCGTTGCCTTCAAGGGGTAATGCAGCGGTGTTCATCAGAGACGCGGAAATACTGATGGGTATTACGTTGTCAACCAGCACCGCGAAAAAAAGGTTTTGAATTAGCACGAGTAGCTTCAGAAATACCGGCAATTAAAAATGGCCTCTGCATTTTTCCTCTGAGCCACCGTACCAAGCAAGCAAAAATAAAGCTGACATAATGGCGCATCACTCGTCCCACGAATGCATCATCTCATCTACTCGGGTAGGCTGCTTAAATTTTTTTTCTCCGTCTTTGTCCCGCCATGGCTAGACACTACAGGAGAAACATGGAAATGCAGAGACAACGTGGTCTAATGCCGACCATGAGCCGAGCATTCTTCGCAGCGGTTTTTGGAAAGCAAGTGGGGTACCTTACGGCTAACGGGACGAGCGCTGCGTGATTTGAAGTTCCATATTTTATGCATATGCTGGAGGTCACCATTAGGCTCGAAAAAGGTATATATATATATTTAATTATCGGCTCGATTCTGAGGACTTGTACGTGGCATGCACACACAACGGCATTTACTCTATAAAATGCGCGCATTTGAGAGCCTTTTTCTTAAACGCTTTTCAGGGGCCCTTTATGTGCAGATTTGAACCTATCTGAGAGTGCGTGTAATATTTATGAAAATGCCGGTCGCAACGCAGGCCTCCTGATTGCCACAACTGGCTAAAGAGAAGTGCCTGGCGTCGTTGAGGGAGAAGATGTAATACCTGCGGATACGTCAGCGTATAAAATCCCATTACTTTTTTTCATGCTTCACAATTACAAAAGACTGAATTCAAGTTTTAGGGTTGTACGCACCTTTCTCTGTTCAACACGAAGAATGTCGAAAATATCTTACACTAAAGTGGAGGAGAGGACGCGCCTCGATGCCTCGTTTAATACCGATCCGCTTATAACGAACGCTTGGTTCGCACAGGCTTTGCAGAGTGGTTCGGTGCTGTCCGCACAGCCCTTTCCGCTTACCTTCTGTGCCGTGTTGTGTGCCAGAGCTCCACGGTCACACCACTTGCTAAACTTCCTGTAATGGCTAACCCCTGAAACGTGTAGATCTGCCAGGACCGAACCACGGAAATCAGCTGACTCCGGCTACTCGCGCTTGTTGACAAGCAATGTTTAGCCCAGTTAGTAAATACGAGACGCTTGATAACATCTTCCGCGTAAAAATTCATTAATATAACAGTATGAAAAGTAAAATAAAAGTTATAGCTATAAATAAATTTCAGCTTCCTAGCGCTATAACCACAGCAAATACTGACTTATTATTTTCCGCTCTCTGACGGCTCCCCAATCCGCTAACCTCTGCGAGCTAGCCAGTGAGAACAACCATACTTTAAGGGTGCATTTTTCAGTTGACATGATCACATATGTCTCGTCGAGTACTTCACGGCCTTGCTACCAAATACAACCTGTCAGGTCAGCATTGAAGCAAAAGTGACATTGTTCGGAGCTGGGTAAGGCAGTTACACTGGGAAAGTTAGTTTAATATCATTCATTCATTCTAATAGATATGTGTTAGAGTTTTGCTGCATCCAGTGACGGCTGGATTTTCACGGTGGACGAAGTGAACGGTTCCAGATTAGTTTTGACCACGTGAGACTCTTGAAAACTGCAGAGAGATCTCATTACTCGGGTGATATTTCATTTTGCCGGAACAGAATCCGAGCGCAGCTACTTTATTTCAGTCGCATCGGCCACATTTCAACTGCCGCTTTGGCCCCCCGCACACTGGACGCTATGAAATGGGGTAGAGGTTTCAACCTTAAAATGAGCGTTCTGCAACCAAATATTTCAGGTGTCGAGGTACGATTGTGTGCTTTTTTGTTTATATCGCAGGCCAACTGGGTACTTGTGCATAAGTGAATTTAAGAAGCAGCACAACTCAGCACCTGCCCTGCCCATGCATGACAGGAATATTTGAAATCTCTGCTCTTAAAACTGAATACACTGATGTTCATTTCTCTAGAGATGCGACCACCCGTGCATGCCGGACGTTCTGGGCGCGTAGTGGAATCTTTGCCATCGGCGGGTAGTACGCTGGTAGTAAGACATCACGTAAAGAGCCATAAACACGCGCTACGTGCAACCTGCGTTGTAATCCAACGGGACCAAGGTTGATAAGACGCCGTCCAGCGCTTCGAAAAGCTTTCGGAAGGCCACATCTAGGCGGGCGGCCACAGCAGGCAAAAAGGCTACGACTGACCGCTCACACCTGATGAAATCCAGAAATGTTTGGGAAGAGATTCCTCACGACTCCACTCCTGACGATTGCAGGATAGCTAACTGTGTGGCAGTTACGAAACAATTCGTGGACATTTCGTTTATCAGATCGATGCTCAAATTTTCTGAAACTATATTTTCTAATGTGGCTTTTGCTCTAAAAAGTTGCCAGTATGCGAAGTGCACCTTCCAGCGTCGCTGCCTTGTGGGGATTATTTCCGGTGGAGATGATAAAGTGATTAGTATAGGGAGGTGATCGCTGCCATATGGGTTGTCAATGACATCCCACATTTAAAATCGTTAAAGCAGAAGGTGAACTAAACGACCAATCTAAGCAGGTGATCCCCGAGGTAAGGGAGCGGTATGTGGCTTTTTGCGTATTTAAAAGACATACTTTATTTGTAAAAATAAAATCTTCGATCATTTGACCCCTAGCGTCACAGCGTTCACTTCCCCAAAAAAGGGGAGTGAGCGTTAAAATCGCCAACTACCAGAAATGGCTCCGGAAATTCATCGATAAGCTCCTGTAGATCACGGACTGTCAATGTTAAATGCGGAGGAAGGTATAAAGAACAGATTCTTATTGTTTTGTAGCTGACAATGCTGACTGCAACTACTTCAAGTTTTGTTTTGAGTCTGATTTCTTCAGCAGGGACGCCACTTTGTACGACAATTGCGACGCCTCCCTAGAGTCTATTTGCCTGTTCGCGATCGCGTCTAAAAGTTTTATAATGTTTCAGGATATTCATATGTTGTGGACCTACTTTGGTTTCTTGAAGACATAAGGCTACAAGCATTATTGACTCTAAAATATCTCTTATGTCGCTGTAATTCCTCAACAGTCCTCTACAGTTCCACTTAACTAGAAAAGCGATGTTTATGTTTGAGGTAGGAACGATAAGGGGTTTATTTATTTTCTGGGGCCGTTATGACGGCCCTGTCTTTTTTCCGCTCAAGACACCTGTTCCGCCGCTGTAAAGCAGGTGGGCTTGGAGTTAAGCCCATCACCTCGCTAGAGGTGCTGGACGAGCGCGGGGAAGCCGCGGGTGTGTTGTTGTCACGCCTCCGCCGACGGGGGGATGTCCTGCGGGATGCGGACCCATGGACCAGCCCTTGTAGTTGGCAGAGCAGCCTTCGCTGTCCCTGCCTGGGGCGTGGATGGCCCAGCCGCAGGCTCGGCGGAAGTGGCCTCGACAGGTGACGGATCGCTGTATGGTGCTACGTCCCTGCGCACCATATCAGCAAAGTTTGGTTTTCCTGGGAAGGAGAATGTGTTCGTAAGCGCGAATCGCTTTCTTGCTTCTCTAAATGAAATACTTTCCTTTGTATTTATGGTGAATTATTTCTTTTTCTTTCTTCCAGGACGGACATGGCCTGGAGTACGCAGCGTGGTCACCTTCACAGTTAGAGCAATGTCATGCTGCGTCACATTCCTTGGAATGGTGGTCCTTCGAAGCGCATTTCGCGCAGGTTTTGCGGCCGCGGCAACTCTGTGAGCCGTGGCCAAACTTCTGACAATTGAAACAACGAGGATTTGGTATGTAGTGTCGGACGTTGACT
The DNA here is from genome assembly GCF_055824585.1 of Amblyomma mixtum. Classification (NCBI taxonomy): domain Eukaryota; kingdom Metazoa; phylum Arthropoda; class Arachnida; order Ixodida; family Ixodidae; genus Amblyomma; species Amblyomma mixtum. The sequence goes on from NC_143021.1 coordinate 14,433,541, forward strand.
TTCAAGCATCCAACTTCGATCGTTTCGGGCAAGCTGCTGGTGTTAAATGTGAGGACCATGTGTTTAGTGTCTATTTACTTGTTATCCTTGCGGATTTCGATCCTGTGACCGTCAAAATCATTTCGGTCGGACAGTCCTTCAAGCATTTCGGCTTCTGTTAGATGGATAAAGCCAGCTTCTGAAATAACGCCTCTGACTGTGTTAAGATATCGGTCGGGAGTCATGGAGACAGAGATGTCCTCTATAGAAGCAATGTTTGAGAGTTTTGAGCACTAGATGATCTCGCGCAGTCCAAAGAGTAGGTAGCCACTGGCCATTTTTGATACCTTGTAGCCAGGCCCTAAGGTATCTGTTAAGCATTTGGTAACAAGAAATGGGGATATTATTTGGGCTTGCTTTTCTTCACAGTTGCTGTGAATTACTGGGAACTTTGTGAATGTCGGATTCTTTTTTGCAAAAAAATCTGCTGCCTCGTTCCGCCCTCTTTTGAGAGAGCGATCTCGTTTGGAAAGGGGAGGAGCCATAAAAAATTTAGTTTTTCTCTCATGGTGCCAGCCACCCACCACGGAGTCCAACAAAGGGACGCGACAGGAACTTGAAAGCAAGTCCTGCCTACGCCAGCTGTACATCTCAACTATAATAAAAAATGACACAACTCAGGTTAGTTGGCCCGACGAGGTTAACCCTGGCCGCCAGGAAAAAAGGAAGATCAAGGAAGTGAACAGGAGAAAGGAGATTGGTAAGAAAGAGGAAAGTGAAAGATGGAGGGGAGAACAGAAACAAGCGACTGCAGATTTCCCCCGGTCGGGTCAGGCCGGAGGTGCCGTCTACAGGAAGCTAGGGCCAAAGTGGTGTGTTCCCTCCACCGAGGGGCCTTAAGGGTCCAAATGCTCGGCATCGGTTCAGCCACCATGATTGCCGTTTCCCCGGCACGGCGATGCCACGCACGGCCGGCGCGGGTTCTCTGGTCCGTGGTGGCGCACTGCTCACCATCATTCCTCTGCGGGGATGTTCCTGCGGATGCTCAGGTACCTGTGGTGTCGCCACTCACCACATCTGCATGCTGCAGACGCCACCCTGCGGGGATCTCAGACTGCATCTCAAACTCGTCTTCGAAGAAAAATTCGGGATCTGCGGAGGAAAAATACGCACTGCTTAGATAGGGTGGTAAATTTCAGTCCCCGCGTGCTTTCTCTAACCATAAACAAGCTTCTACAGACAAATCACGATATTAGCCTGGTTTATCTGTTACACTGGGACTGCTCAAGTCAAAAGACGAGACAACCAGGAATAGATCCCACTCTTTCGAGATGCCTTGACATTATGCACCTTTCCTTGGTAGCGCGAGCACCACCTTCGCCCTTGGTGGCAATAAATTGTCAGAAGTCGTGGCGTACTATAGCTCCAAGAAGTTCACGCAGCTTCTTTCGACTTTGTGGAACGGATGTCGCCGAAAGACCCGACAGCCCTCAGCTAACCAGCCCTGGTTTCTAAAGGTTCATTTAGGGGAGAAGGCTCTTCTGAGAACCTGTCTGATTGAAAGACCTTCTTCTTGCGAAAATGGGTAGAAGAAGGCTGAAAAGCAATAAAAGGTGACCGGAAAATGAGCGCGATAAAAATTTTAAAGCGTATAAAAAAGAAAGCTCAATGTGTTGCGAAGAAGATGGTATGCTTTATAGGACTTGTCTTCTCAACACACTTAGCTGCAATAAATATGCACTCTTGAATTCTGTCTGGCCCCGTTTCCCCGTCACCTCTTTTTTCTTCTCTGCCTTTTCTGGGTCATAAGAGCGGTCTGGGTCATAAGAGCGGTTCACAAGAAATTTCTTAAACCTCCACTTTTGAGGCTGAATACTTCGAGGTAGAAAATGCCAATAAGATTTCCGATTGCGATCTCATGCCCAATTTAGGACGCTCCTAGAACTGATCATTAGAGCGATTGTTTGACGGGTTTTTCAAATTGCTTTAGTGCCTATTAAGATTGCATGTGTTTGTTTTTGGTGGGGAGCCCTCAACACACAGACTTGTCTGTATAAAACGAATTTGCTGCCCAACATCGGATTTAAGCTTACTCTCAGCCAAAAGGTATTCTGGTGACATTGTCTGGTGCCTCCTGCCATAGGACGTTCATTTGCGGCCGTACCAGTCCCGCATGAGAAGCACGGCGCACATTCAGCTAGGAAACAGAGCAACAAAAAAGACAGAGTGTACTCACCCAATGCTGGAGGGGTACTCCTGAAAACCAGAGCGGATAATGGTGAACAGATATTAGAACTCTAGGCCGCTTAAGCAGCTCAGAAGCCGCGCAGCGGTGCCAACATGAACAAAGCTATGACGGGCAATAGTGCGCCTTTTGTTGTTTTTCTCGACTTTCCAGCTCGTGCGCGGCCCTGCGGCGCATAGTTCGTCTTTTATTTGTACAGCGCTTTGGCAAGAAAAACGTGTACACGCTCGTGTGACTAAGTTTATTTTGGTGAATATGTTTCCCAGGAGAAATAACAACAATACGTTTCTTATGCTTTAAGGAGAGACTTTCAGAGGCAGGGTGTAGAATTTTCGCATATATAGAATAGAGGGACCATTTCACATGGTGCATTTATGTACTTCAGACTGCGAGACAGTGCACCATTTGTCTTTTATCGCTAAGAAAATAGAACAAAAATATCTTCAGAAAATACAGCGCACGTGAGTCATTCAGTGGATCCTGCGCTTGCTCATCTTGTGCCGCACGATGGAGTAGAAAGAACATGAAAATTAAAAGCGTTATATGTGTGTTCACCACAGTACCTTGGCAAATCCCACCGCTTGGGTTTGTGCTATGCTTACTGATGTAAACAACAGCAACAGCAAAAATTATATGAGGGACTGTGCGTAGAGAGAGAGATCCAGTTTAGTAGAAGCGCATAAGCAGCGCTCATTCAAAGCCGAGAGTGACGTACTCTCGAAATGCGCCACGGAAACGGGGGACGTCTCAATGAAATTTAAGAGGTGGCATGTCCAGTTTTATTGCAGCTACCACTACGTGAACGAGACGCTCAAGTTCAGCACCGAATGCCATCTGAAGGTCAAGGCATGTTTAAACGCATGAAGTCACCCATGTCCAATTTCTTGCTGAACCCAGGACCCCTTGTTGGACTACTCATCCGGAAAAAATAGCAGGAGGCCATCTCTCTGGAATATGCCAATACTGTTCTTAGCCCGCTGCGGAGGGAGGTCTTTGCTTCGAGGTCAGCATGCTAATTTACTTACAGCCCGCTGTACCCGGAAAGCTATCGAAACGCAGTACGTTGGCTGCGCGTAAATTAGAAGCATATGGGATTCATATCTTATAGCGCTTGAAAAACTGCGGGCCGGCCGATCGAGTGCGCCACAGCTTCCTGGCAACCAAAGGCGTTCATGATCATGGCGAATATACTTTGGAGATTCTACGTTCAGTGCGCATATTTTCGGCCCCCCAATTCCTTACATGCACCGAAAGCTTAGGTTCCCTGTCACCAATTCAGGAACACGGCACTGTTGTCTAAAGCTAGTCCGCTGGGTAGCGCAGACGCTTTGTCTTAGCGCCACTATGTTTATGCAAAACTGGTTCCTAGCCTGACCTCGCAGATCATACTTAACAGGAGGTCCGTTGCAAAAACTCCCAGTGAGCTTCTTCGAGTGCTATGACCGGATCAAAAAGCTCGAATGGCTTCCGCTAGAAAGCTATTAGATACCGCTCCAAAGATGACTGAACCGTTACCTCAATGGGCATGAGATATCTCTTTACCCGGCTTGTGAAAAGACGTTCGTGGAGCTTATCGGTCAATTGGGCGGCAAATGGATTGTGCGTGGGTGGTATGCCGCATTCAGTAGAGTTAATTTGTATTTCTTCGCTAACAACATAAGATGTTATGTGCCGATTGCGTACACAATAATCTCAAAGACGTTATCAGAGTACGCTCTGCCTACCAGCAATACCCAGTTGGGTGCTATGTTTAAATGTGACGTCTTTTTTACGTATGCTGCGAGCTCAGGCAATAACATTTATTGAAACATACGAAGCGCGTTCTCTTACATAACAAAGAAGGCTTCATTTGCTTTCCGATTTCCGGTAATTCTTAGTTGAATGCATATTCCATGAAGCACCGGTTCGCTGAATAATGGGTATTAAAAGACGCCCAGTTTTACACCAAAACTGGATCTATATGGTGATAATCGTACAAATGTAGCTTGGTAACGCCTAGTGCATTCTGTCTGCTATGGGAGCGTTAAGCTACGTTTGGAAATTCACAACTGACATTTAGGAATAGTTATTGCCATTACTAACTATATCCTTTGCGCCGATGTCCCGGTTATTTTGATTCAGGGCGCGAGAGCAGCACACTGATGGATAGCAGCCGGGACACGGCGGTACCTCTTTCCTTCCGTCTAACGGTGGTTTCTGCCGGTCTGTTTCTAAGCAATGTCGAAGGGCCTAGTAGTCTATCGATTTTTATTCCCGGAAGCGAATCTCAACGATACATTGAAAAAGCATGCCACAAGGCAATTTTGGAGCGCTCCGTAAACATCCCTAATGTAGGCTCCGTAAAAGACAACCCCTCAGAGTACCTATATTAATATAAGTCGCGAATTTATGCGATAAACACAATGAAGTAAGTGTTTCAGAGCGCAGCTCATGCATTTGTTTAAGGATTAAACCGCGTCGCTGCCGTCGTCGGAGTAACTGAGTGCGAGGAGAGCGAGGGGGGGGGGGGGGGGGGGGGGGGGGGCGGCAGTAGAGCAATGGAAGCGCACTCCCCTTCGTTTGCCTGTTGTCCGGAGCAAACGAAAATACCGCCGCTCGTTCACAGATGGAGCTAGAGTGGTGCGCGCAGTACGCGCTATCGTCCATCACAACTGCATGTGCGAAGGCAGAGTGGCTAGGGGACCGGAGGTTTGTCTGCGGCGGCACGCGACGCGCTACCTCCTCGCCGTCGCGCCGCGGTCCGCTCTGATGGAGGGTGGTGGTGTGAAAAAATTCAGGGGGGTGCTTTGTTGACCTATAGTGCGATGAGGCGGAAGCCTTAAGCGCGGTGGTGCTGCTTGTGTCACTGATGTGCGGTTAAGATGTTAAGCTTCGCCTCTAAGAGCGGAACGCGACAGCGTCATGCAACGCTGCCAGGGAGTCCACAGAACGCCATCGCCCGTTCGGCTCTGAGCCTTGCTCGTCCGTAAATTGGTTTTTGCAGAAAGGAAATGTACCTGTCTCGCAAATATCTCGGTGGACACCTGAACCTGGCCATAACGGGAAGGGAGGAAGATGGGAGTGAACGAAGACACCGTATTTACTAGATGCGCCTTTGTTCATTCCAAACCATTGAGCTGGCTTGGCGGAGTGGTAGCGTGCTCATCTCGCACTCCGCAGGCCCTGGTTCGATTCCCTAACTCGACCAATTTCCTACTCGGTTTTATTTATTTATCTGGTCTGACTAGATAGGTTAATTAGGCTACTTGGTCAATTAAGCAATTAACTAACATCAGTCCCACTTATTTAGAGCATCACTATACCTTCCCTTTAATTGGTTGCATGGTTACTAGCCCCGTTACTAGGTACAATTGGCCTCGTTTGAAATTCGCGCACTGTGACGTCACGACCATTTCCACCAATTGAAAAGCGTGACATTTCTGTCGACGACTCCTGCTTACAACGATGAGGCATTAGCGGCTTCCGCCTTAGCGGCTTCCGCCTTAGCGGCTTCCGCATTGGCGGCTTCCGCCTTACCAATTACAGACCGATCTCACTAACAAGCATTCCCTGCAAGCTACTGGAACATGTAATTTATAGCCATATAATAACATTTCTTAAGAGTAACTCTTTTTTCAGTATTTATCAACACGGTTTTCGAAAGAACTATTCATGTGAAACTCAACTTTAAGCCTTTACAAACGACTTCTTTTCAGCTCTTGATTCTAACTTAGTTATTGACTGCATTTTCATTGATTTCGCCAAGGCTTTCGATACTGTTTGCCATAGTTTACTACTTCTGAAACTAAGCAGACTTAACATTGATCCGAACGTCTTAAAATAGATTGAATGCTTCCTGTCTAACCGCACACAATTTGTAACTGCTAACGGCCATAGCTCTGATCCTTGCGGTGTAGCCTCTGGTGTTCCACAGGGATCAGTGCTGGGGCCGTTGCTCTTTCTAATTTATATTAACGACTTACCTGATAACATTTCTTCTTTCATAAACCTCTTTGCTGATGATTGTGTTATTTACCGTCAAATTAAAAGCTCTGCTGACCGCCTTACCCTCCACTCGGACCTTAATCAGATTTCCTCTTGGTGTAACACTTGGCTAATGAAGCTGAATGTAAGTAAATGCAAGTTTATGAGAATTCCCCGCCACTCACCTACTCAAGTTTCCTGTGATTATTCACTATGTGATACTCCTTTAACCCATATTTCCACATACAAGTGCCTTGGTATGCATATTTGCAGTAACCTTTCCTGGCAAGCTCACCTGGACTATGTCACAAGTAACGCTAACCGTACTCTCGGTTACTTACGTCGCAACTTTTCTATGGCGCCCACTAAATTGAAACTTATACTGTACAAAACATTACTCAGGCCAAAACTTGAATATGCGTCGTCTGTATGGGACCCTCGTCTTAACTCACTAATTCTGAAAATCGAAGCCATTCAAAATCGGGCTGTCCGTTTCATTTTCTCTATCATAGAACTGCAAATGTAACTCAAATAACAGCAAATTTAAACTTACCGGATCTTTCAATTCGTCGAAGAATTTCCCGTCTATGCCTATTCCACACAATCTACCATTCAAACCATCATCTCAGAGATACGTTGCTTGTACCACCATCTTACATTTCATCCCGCAGCGACCACCAGTTCAAAGTCGGCGTACCCGGCAGGCGCACCAACTTACACTTCGCCTCTTTTATCCCCAAGACTGCTAAGGAATGGAACCACCTTCTCGCTTCCATCGCCTCCATTACAAACGCCGACATGTTTAAAAATGCTGTAATAGATTTTACATTGTAGTGCTGCGTTACCTGTTCTGTTTTTTTTTTGTCTACCACCCACTCCTCTCTGTAATGCTTCGGCCCTGAGAGTAAATAAATAAATAAGTAAATAAAACGTTGCACGCGGTAAATTGTCCGCATCGGCGTCATTCCCAGCGTTCTCTTCCTAGTATAAATCGTGGGCGTGTTAAGCAGCAATTAGGAGAGCAGGTTGAACTTATCGCTATTCATTTTTCCTACCACAAAGCCACCTTCACGATAATCAAGAGACTGGCAGCGCAGTGTTACTTGAAGAGTGTCCGCGGAAAATATCGTGGTTTGTAACTGCGCATACATACATGTATACCTTAAATTCTTTACCTCAATATTTCTAAAAGTCAAAACACCTTCAGAGCTGCGCTGAAAAGTAGTTTTAAAAAATGTCGTAATTATCCTTACAATTTTTTTTTTGTAACAAGGCTTCAGCCTCCACTGCCAGCTGGTTGTCAGATGCGAACAAGTTGAGTGATGTGCGTTCCCAGGCGCCCTTAGAGCCTGTGGAGCTAGCTTAGTAGATGGCCTGTACTAAGCTTCGCTGGCAGAGACAGAAATTAGCCACGAAATGAAAAAGGGGGTGCTCGTTTGATGCCCAGCTGGTCACGAGCCAGAGAATGGGTCTCAGTCGAAGGTTCACAAGCACAAGCTTTAAGACGCAAAGACACAAAACGAAAGAGTCCCTAATCGCTACTAAGTGGTGTTAAAACTTATCTAAGAAACATGAAATGCATGCAAAGCGCAAATAGAGAGGGGCAACAGTCGCAAAAAAGATCTTGCAAACAACAGTGGACTCATACACGATAGAGGGACCAAAGGAAAACATGAATAATGCACAGGGCATGGGGACAGTATGACGACCTGAGAATCACGATGAGGCCATCCCAAAGACTGGAGCGCTCTGCCTCACATAGCCGTGCCCGGGCGAGAGGTGTTCACCCGGGAGTCGTGCGGAAGCACTTCTCCGAAACTGGAACTATTGCACGGGCTAACAGGCGGCGCTAAGCGTCCTTCCTGCATAGGGACCCCGATATTGCTGCGCGATGACAGCGCCGCGCTCCTCTCCAGCGTAATTCTGACGCGTTGAGGCGCCCGTGTACTCGCGGCTTGAGAAAGGAGCTGTCCGATAGCTGCACCGTGAGCCGATTACATTCATTGGCGGGAAAATCTGCGGTCACCGAAGTGTCGCCGTGGCTGACTTGTGGTGGGAAAGTGTCTAGGTTGCCTCGTGGGCTCCCCTAAAATGACGCATTTGTTTACTGGCGTCTGTGTTTTAAACAGACACCTACGCAGGTGCAAGGATCGCTTGATGCAGGTAAAGTATCGGTGCATTAAGGTAGGGCGCTGAAATGAAGATTAGAAAATACAACGAATGAATCATAGCCGGCGGCATCTGGAGAGAGTGCGCCAGCGGGCCCACATTATATGCTGACTAACTCTGTTCGCACCCTGCAGATCGGCAGCGCTTGCAACTGCGAAGGCGAACGCAGAAGGCGTCATTCCACATACGAAGTAGCCTTTGTGTCATACACACGCGGCAGCAGTGCTGCTCTACGCTATTACAGACCGTGAGCTGTAGAGCCTGGCCTGGCCACGCAATAGCGGGACGTGCCGCATCGAAGCACGTGAAAACTGTGGCGTCGTAATGCTTTAGGAGTATCACGTCCCAAGGGTGTAGGGAGGGCGTGGGCAACGCCGTACCTGATGTCTACGGATTAACTGAGGGTTTTAGACGCTTGTATGGTAAATATGCTGTAACCCGCCACGGTGGCTCAATGTTTACTGCGCTCCACTGCTGACCCGAAAGACGCGGGTTCTATCCCGGCCGCGGGTGTCGACTTTCGATGGAGGCCAAAATTCTAGAGGCCCGTGCACTGTGCGGTGTCAGCGGAAGTTAAAGAACCCCAGGTGGTCGAAATTGCCACAGCCCGTCACTACGGCGTCCGTCATAACCTGAGACACTTTGGGATGTTCTGGTCTCGGTCGGCGCTAGGGCTGAAGCGACCCTTGATGTTAAGGTCGACAGGCCAACCTTTACTACCGCATTGCGAGTGACACCCGTGTCGCCGGCAAGCTCTGGTTGTCTCTGTAAACGCCCAGCGTGGCCGGTGACGTCCGAGTGGTTGGTACAACTGCATCTTGATCTCACTGGATGCGGGAGGAAATGCCGAACGGCCCCTCCGACAACATTCAAGATCATATTATATTATCTTCCACTCAAAACCAGCGACTTAAACTGGCTGGAAGAGATTTCCTCACGCCTATGTAACAAATCATATCATTTTTTGAGTTCGAAATGTTTATCTCTACCCCTTTAGCATCGTTGGCAATGAGTCACACAGTGCTTGCACTCAGTTAAGGTCCCTTCGCAGGAAGTAAGCATCAAAGTAAGTATTTATGGGTCATATAATGCGCAATCATCGGAGAACGGTCGAATTTCAGTACGGATATAATGAGGTTCATTCTTATACAGACCAGGATGAAAAGAGGAATATGGACAGTCCCTTGAGGCACAGTAGAAAGAGCAGGAGACATTTAGAAGGAATGTAAATTTGCGTGAGCGAACTGTTGGCGTTCGGCTACGCTTGCTCAAACACCATTTCATACCGACCGGTGTACACTGAAATCTGAAAAAGTCTGGCAGAAGGCGATTATGCGGCACTTTACTAATGGCTATTGATAGTCCAAAAATAGGGTTTCAACAATAATGTTTTGTTCAATGAAAGAATGCAAGTCATGAAGGAAAGGTGCGATGGAAGTGTGATATGATTGTCTTTTCGGAACCTAAGATAACTGGTATAAAGGAAATGAAGAATTAGAAAAAAGTGCCGATACTTCAGTAGATAACTTGTTCCTCACTATTGCCGCAGACTCAGGTGATGGAAACGAGCAGATAATTATTTAGAGAAGGCTTGTTGCCTTTTTTTTACAACAGAGCAGTAAATTTCAAATCTCCCAGTCTCCTGTGGTTCCGGTCTAAGTCGGTAATTACTGCTTCAATTTGTACGAGAAGAATAAACTGAACATTTGTCTATTACTCCTCAGAGCTTTAGCGTTGATGGCATTTATCCGACTCAATTATTTTTTTTTAGAGTCACTGATCTTAACAACACTGTCGGAATAGAAAATTGTGCCGTTCATTGGAGGATACCGGTAAGCAGGCTGCTTAGTGTCATTGGTAAATACAGAACAGAATGTCCAATTCCGTGCAGTAGCAAGCTCAGAATGAAGACGAGCAGAACCACTGCGATCATAAAGGCAGTAGTGCCAGGTGCATTGGGGAAAGCACGCTTCCAAATAGATTGTAAGGCAGCACCGAAGGTACAGTAGTAGAGTAGAATTTTTACCTTCATTTTAACATTACCACATGAAAGATGCTAGCAGCTCAACAGCATTGATCCCAGAGAAGTTCAGTACTAGTATACTTAGCAGGGCGAAGGTAGGTTTTTCGTAGTATGTGCTCGCTTTGATTTCTTGTTGACGCAGGCAAAAGCGAGTGTTGCGGAAATGCAAACTTTTCTTGTGCAGACTGCTGTAAGCCCTGTTAATTAAAACTGAGTACTTTCATCAGGCTGAACCGAGAATACCACTTGGCGTTGTCTGTGTGATGATTGTTTCATTGCTCGTGACTCATCGCTTTTAATCGAAACGCCAAAACCGCGATCCTGTACACAGCCGCCGGTTCACAGTGATTCCAATTTTCTCGTGACAGTTTAGTTTATCTCATCTCGCAAGGAACGCAGCAAGATGTACTGTAACGTGCTGGAAATAAATAGCACAGTTCAACATAGATTTACGGCAGTCATAAAAAAGATTCCTTCAATCTCGTAAATGGCAGTGTGGACGTTTTATTTACCTCAGAGTCGCCTACATTCTGGACGTTCTTGGAGCGCGAAGCTGATAACCTTAGCGGGTGAAATGTTTCCTATGCCCGATAGTTCCTCGGTGCGACAATCTACTACGCATTATTATTGAAGCATGATACCAAACGATAATAATCTCCTCCAGATAACAGTAAAACAATTCTGCCGAAGGGCCCGAGGGCCCGGGAAGAGCAAGAAATTTAACTAGTCAATAAATGTGAACATGGGGCGCGAGCAAGTTGTGCTGCCTGCTTTCTTTTTTTTTCTGGTATGTTACAACGTGACAATGGCCGTTTAATGAAAATTTAACGCTGCCGCCGGCTAAACATGGCTGCTTAAGTCTTCAGCTCCCTTCAAACGGCTACTTTAAGGCATCATTTGTATTAACACAGCATTCTACGAGCAGCAAATAAAAAACCAACTTGAATATGTTGATTAATAACATATAGTAAAGCGAAAAAGACGACACACGGGAGAAAGGCGCCTTACACGACTTGTAAAAAAGAAACACAATATGTTTGCACAATTCATTAGAACTAAGGACGTGGACGTATTAGCCAGGTATAAATCATTGCGCAATCATTTAAATAAAGAAATTAGGATAGCTAAGGTCGCTTACTATAAAGACTTATTTGATAACCAGCTCCCAAGCAACTCCAAAGAAAAATGGATGCGCTTAAACTTACTCTTAAATAGAAACGCACACGGCCGGAAGATAACAAGTTTAATAATCGATGGTACAGAAACTTCTGGTTCACACCTCGAAAACACATTTAATAAATTCTTCTCCGAAGTAGGTTCTAGCCAACTTAAGGATGGAATCTCCAATTTTTTAGGCGGCAAGTTAAAAGCATCCCTTTTCCTTGGGCCAACGGACGAAGCTGAAGTTTTTACAATATGCAGAAAGTTAAAAGATACGTGTAGTCTTGATGCACACAGTATACAGAGCCGACCAGTTAAATATATTCTTGACATAATTACGTCATGCCTAACCTATATATATATAATACCGCACTCATGACAGCTCAATTCCCTTCCGACATGCAGCTAGCCAGGGTAGCCGTGATATATAAAAAAGGCGATGCAATCAAATTGGGTAACTATAGAGCAGTTTCTATACTTCCATATTTTTCTAAGAGTTTAGAACAGCTATTTCGCATCCGTCTTCAACATTTCCTGTCTAAACATTCCGTAATAACTGACTACCAGTATGGATTTAGAGAAAATAGGTCTACTGAGCATGCACTACTGGTCCAAAAAGAATACATATTAAAAAATTTATAGTCACAGCTTTTAACCCTTGGTATTTTTGTTGAGTTCAGCAAAACCTTCGATTGCTTGAATCACGACGTTCTTTATGCAAAACTGGAGCACTACGGCATACGTGGGCTTGCTCTCAGCCTAATTAAATCTTATTTGAGTTCACGGTGTCAATAAGGGGTGAATAATCATTCCTCTTCACAGATTCTAAGAATTTCGAATCGGGTCCCTCAGGGTAGCATTTTCGGGCCACTACTGTTCAATATATATATATATATATATATATATATATATATATATATAAATGATATCTCTAACATCATCAACCATGCAAAATATATTATATATGCAGACGGCACCAGCCTATTCTTTTCTTCCAGTGATGCACACCGCTTAGTAGACACCGCAAACCATACGCTCTTATCACTTGCCGCATGGTCATCAGTTAACTCACTAAAGATAAATAAAGAGACACCTAAAGCAGTACTGTTCCTTCCTAAAAGAAAACAACTAGCGTATTTACTCGCATAATGCTCGCACCCCCCACATTGCCTATCGAAAATTGGAATTTTTTTTTCCTCGCATAATCATCGCATCCCCAACATCACTCGACAGAACTAAGGAAAAGTGCATGCACTATCAAAATATAGCATTACCAAACTAATGATAAAAGGACTAACAGATACAAAGGAGCGGATGACCCAGCTACAGCCTAAGACAACTACAGCTCAGTTAGGAAAGAAAATGATTACTTCAAAGCAAAGCGGAATCTTTGGGCTACATAAAAACATTCAAGAGAGCGAGGAGGCGAGAAGGTGTTTCGTCAGTTTTGTTCCGCTGGTACCGCCGCACGTTCTCCCGAGTTCCGCGCATAGTTCTGCCATTTTGCGAAGACTTTCGTAGGCCTCGCTCAGTGCGTGCTACTTTTGTCACCGTGCTCTCGGTGCCGCTTCGCCATGGGGCGATACGCAAGCTACACCCCTGCCTTTAAGCTAAAAGCTGTCGAGTACGCTTTGGAGCACGGCAACCGCGCTGCCAGCAGACACTTAGGAGTCAACGAGTTTTGTGTCCGCTACTGGAGACGGCAGCACGACAAGCTCAAGGCAACCAGCAAGACTCGGCGTGCCTTCCGTGGTCCGAAGACGGGAATATTTCCTGGGGTTGAAACTGCACTCCTGGACTACATTAAGGCCGACGAAGCAGCGACCAGCGATAGCGATGGCAATGTCGACGTGGACTCCGCGGACTCTGAGTGATGGTGATGTTGCGGGCGGCCAGCCTTCGCAAATAAAGTGTTTCTGCAGCTATTGTTTGTCGTCTCTGTGGTTTTATTACAAACGTAAGTCCTGCTTGCAATTGAAGTTTTGGTTAAATTTACAATAGCTGGCTTGAGAGCCCCGGTTCACAGCCTATTTACATTTGCTTTCAGCACTCCAAAGCACTGTTCAAAAATTTTCCCCGCGTAATTATCGCACCCCCTAACTTCGCACCGATTTTCTGCGAAAAAAAGTGCGAGGATTATGCGAGTAAATACGGTATTTCACCGCCCCTCGCTATACCTCAGTGGCAGTGTGATCGAGTACGTGGACACCTTTAAATCATTGGGGCGTAACGTTCAGCAGTACGATGACATGGGATGCACATGTTAATAACCTTGCATCTACACTTTCCAGAATCATCGGAGTTGCGTTGCGTAACAGGCATACTTTACCTATCAAAACTAAAATTACTTTGTATTATGCATTTTTCTATTCCCACCAAAGCTATTGTTTCCTTGTCTGGGGCAATACAAAGGTATCTAACGTTAGCAAACACTGCAAAAGAAAATGCTTCGTGCAATCGTCAGCGGGTCATATGATTATTTTACTAGACACATTTACCTGAATTATAATGTTATACCTGTTAACAAATTATTTGACTACAGATTTGCATGTTTTTACAAAACAGTAATAAAAAAGGCTCATTCATTTATTTCTCAGATTGTGCCAATGACATAACGCCACTCATCGTACGACAGCAGATTGCAATGTAGGTTTGCACTACCAAAATGCAGAACTAACTATGGATTCTGTATGTTAACGTATATTGTGCCAAAGTTCCACAATACCTCATTCAGTGACCAAGTGAATATATTGTCTTTATATGCCATCTAGAAAAGCTTTATTCAGCAATTTTTACTACAGGAATGCGAAGTGTCTGGGTGTACTATGCCACTCTGTGGCATAGTACACACAGTTCGATCGTCCTAGACATGTGTGCTGACCTATATACAAAAACACCGCGAACACGACAAATCCAGCCAAGCTCAACTGGAGCAAACTACGATAATCTTTGTGCATCGCGATCAGAGTACAAGAGAGATTGTGGAGGCGTACCATACCGCCAAGACAGGAGGATGAGTATGCGAACCATCTGTTCTGATATCGGAAAGAGAACCTGCAATTTTGGATAGCAAGGGCTAATTACATTTTTTCGGTCTTGTTCCTCGCCGTTTTCTTTTTTTCCTTTTTGTTTCTGTCCTGACTCCCATTTATTCTCAGCGTGGAAATGAATCGCCTTCGTTGCTAGTTAGCACTTGTCATGTGTGGGCTTTCTTCCGTGTGCTCGCCTTCTTGCGCCTTAGCATCCATTATAAATCTATGCAAACATTCCCAACTTTATACCCTCCTTGAATGGACTTGCTAGTGCTTCCCCTATCTGACCCCATAGTAGAGACAGTGCTGCGGCGGCCTAATATTTGGTTAGAAGTCACATCAGCAATAGATGAAAAATACGCGGTTATCAGGTTATTGTTTCCCGGCAGGTCCAACTATCGCTGCGAACATTTATTCACGTGATAAGGTAATACCTGCGCTCGTATGACTAAAACACTCTCCGTTGAAGACAAAGTCACGGTTTGCAGGGTATTCTTTCAAGACTGGCCCAACAGTTAGGCGAACAGCCACCGCAGTGGTCCCAGGTAGCACATGACAGCGGGCCAATATTGGAATACTGTTGACAAAGCATAGCCCTAAGTAGGCCCAGAGTTCCCAATGAGTTTCCAATATTGGCTGAACCACTCACTACCGCATCCAATGATGGCCCTCGTTGTCTGTCGCTTTCCCAATTCTGGCTGTGCCATTACAAAATCCTGGCTATTGTGGGCCAGGTTAGCCAGAATTTTCCCACTCTTTGCCAATGTCGGTTGTGCCATCACAAAATCCTGGCTATCATGGGCCAGGTTAGCCAGAATTATCTCACTGTTCGCCATTGTCGGTTGTGCCATCTTAAAATCATGGCTATCATGGGCCATGTTAGCCAGAGTTCCCCCACTGTTTGCCAGAATTGGCTATGCTATATAAGAAAACTGTCTATATTATTTATTTATTTATTGAATGTACCTACAGCGCCCTCAGATGCATTATTGTAGGGGGGGTAGGCACATTACCAGTAAAATTGAATACAGAAAAATAGAACTTAACAGAAAAAACAAGCTACAGACAAATGTGAAGAACTTCCAATAAACACAACAGCGTTCTGATTACACCCGAGACGCGCAAATAAGTTTCATTTTATTAAATTTTTTGGAATAAGAAAATCACTTTTTTTATTCGCTCTAGGAATTCACTGCCGCAGTGCGCAGCTGGTGTCTGCTTCATGGAGATCGCGATACAAACGTAATAGATTAGTGCAAGTGCATTCGCTAAACCGAAATTGTGCGCAGTTTTGGCAACGTCCAGAAACGAAGCAGTCGCCTCGTAATTTCGAATTATGCGTTGCGCTCGTGAAATATTAGGCGGGTGCTTCATAAACGCACGCGGACACGTGCTAAGCGATTCCTACGCGTCCCTACGTCGTGCCCTGTGATCGCGCCTTTCCCGTGTTTTCTGATTTGCTATTTCCTTCCTTCCTTTCTGCAAATCGTAGTGTTGGAAGTTGTTGTTTTTGTCCATTTTATTGTTCTGTTGCGTAATTTGCATTGGGAGCTATATAGCTCTTGCTTACGTCTTTGCATATTTACTCGCAAGTTTTTTTTTTCTTTTGAACATCACCTTTATTGATGAAAACCATCAAAGGAGTTGGGAACCACAATTCGACATGCCTTTCTTTGTTTTTGTTTTTTTTTGGGGGCGAAACATCCACACTAACAAACAATTTGAGTATTCTTCGACGACCACTGAGTAAATGGACTGACAACTGGCGTTAGACGCATGTTAACCTACCTTGTTTGGCGCATGTACGGTACATGAAACTATGAAAGAGCGCGCATTCTGCTTGGATATTTTTTTTTGCTTTATATTTTTGTTATTATGTGGTAACATTTTAAGCTATCTTGAACTAACAGAAGCCACATCATACGGCCCCACAAAATACGGGAGCGTATCAAGTCGTTTTGGCGAAATTCACCTTGAACCTCCAAGTTTTTCACTTCAAAATTTTCAGGCTTTTGCTGCAGCTTTGCAGCAATATATTGACGCTTCCGTGTTTCCCATCCACTTGTTCCTAGTAGGTATTGCTGTCCGTACTGCCTGTGGCCATGTGCCTCATTCTCCAAAAATTCCAAACCCTTTTCACGTGTTTCGGGCTCTTTCCCTCTCTCTTTCAAGTCTTCAAGTCCAATATCTCCCCACCTGTTCTCCCGGCCGCGCCCTTTTTTTAGGTAGCGGGCTAACCCCCCACCCCGCGAAGAGCTATTCTTTTTTTGGTTGTCACTTTCTCAAAGCTGTTTTCCCTCGCGCCCAGCTACGCGCTTCGCTGTTCGCGCACCCTTCCATGATCTCCCTGTCTCCACCTTTCAGCTCGAGGACTTTTCTCGGAACCACAAAACCTGTGTAAAGGAAAATGACTCTCTCCCCTCCAGCCAACCCCCCCCCCCCCCCAACCATCGTCTCCACTACTCGTCTTGGAACCGAGCGACGCATCACAATAAGACATTCTTGACTCCACGGTGGAGCCCAACCACGTGCACAACCATCACGACGAAAATGCATGCACACTTGAGCTAGCACCGTTAATAGTCTGTGCACGCGAAAAGCCACACTCATATATTAGGAGAGCTCCGACGCTGTTCGTACCGCCTGCAAGATCTTATTTGTAAGTACCAAAACTCTTTTATCTTGATATACGTCTGGAAGTTAAAGTGGTTTTTGTAGTAAACGTTGCTTTGACTGCATGCGCCTTTATTTTTTCGGCAGGAAAAGAGAGCGAGCCAAAAAGCACGAGGACGACTTCTGTGTACCCACTCTAATTGCGAAATGGCTTGCTTGACGTCGTGCGCAGTGGAATTTTGGCCGAATGGTGAGAATTTAATTTTTCGTCTTTGGTGAGATGAGCTCACTGAAGATTCACTACTTTGGCTAACAGCGGGTTTGAACTCATATGACCTGAGATAGGATGCATTCGGGAATATGTCCTTTAGCGCCTATGCACGATGGAAATCAGAACCGCTTAATTAATTTTCCACTGCAGACTAGTTGGTAAGAATATGTATAATACTTACGTACTGTTTCTTTTTGCCTTCTACAATTGCAGACTCAATAGAAAGTCCGCAATTTCTGGTTAAAGCTTTTGCCCAAGTTCTCTCGCAATGGAAAAGGGCATTACTCTGGACTATGAGACTAGTATTTTTGTGTGGTTTTCAAGTCGCAGTTTCCAATCAAATTAGAGCATGCATGCGAAGCGACTAAAGTAAAACAAAGGTGCCCTGAGTTCCTTGCGTTCAGCGTATTTCGCAAAAGATCGCAAGCCGTATTTTTAACCCCATTAAAAAAACTAATCAAAAATGTTGTTTTGACGTCCATGTGGAAGAGACGCTACAACCTGTGCATATTTACTTAAAAAAATTAGCTCGCAATTTAGAGATTCGAGTTATGATATTAAAACAAAATAATACATTAATCTGTTTTCAATATCACATTAATTTGCTTATCTCGCATTGAATATATTTACTGGGAGTGCGACACGACGCATTAAACTAAATTAAACCATTTGGTATAAGGGAAGTTTAGTAAATTAAATTCCACTTTGTGCAACTAATGTGGTGCTGTTTCTTAATATTAAATTAAAAGTCCTGTAAAATATGTTGCTAGTGTCCTCACGATGACTGTGTTTCACAAAATTCGGCGTTATTTAATCATTTTTGTTTTTGTTCTGTGATGGCCATAATTCAACTTACCATGACATCATGCATCTCTTTGCAGGCTTGGCGCTTCGTGAGGCCATCGTGCAAGAGCTGGACGTGGAATTTGTTTGAATGCAGTCCAGCAGCCCTCTTGCAAGTGGAGTGCAACGATTACTTCGGATATGACTGATCAGTTCACTGGAGGACAGCTCCTTTGAGCACTTTATGGATGCCTTAGCCGTGCCGCAGCAGCCTGCCGAGATGCTTTGTCCAACCTGATCGGCACGCACCAAACTTGAAAATAAATTGTTTTCCCACAGCCTCTGCCACCATGCTCTTGGGCCCCATTCTTTACTCCCCAGGGTGGCTGGTGGTAGCGCAAACCACCCTGTGCGCGCTAGAAGCGTGATTCTTGTAACTCAAAGCAATAAACGGGTCTTTTTTCTGGAATTCTTTCGCACCTTCATTTATGAATATTTGCTAGGTACAATGGTATGTACATCCATCCACAGTGCCGGTCATTGGCGAGTGGGTTAATTCCATGTTCCAGCGTTCGAAAGCTAGATGCCATCATTCGAAAGCTGGAAACCATTATTTGAAAGCTGGCTACCAATGTTTGAAAGTTGGATGCCAGAATGAGACCTTTGCTGGCCCATGCTGCAGAACGAACATCGGGTCTGCGTTGGCCGCTTGATCGGCCTAACGTTGGCCCAAAACTGCCATGAAAGTAGGGCCAATGTGTAAAGTGGTAGCGCTTGGCCCAAATGCCAGTGTAGGACCGATGTTCGTGCCAATTTTTGCCAACAGTTGCCCGACGTTCCGCTAATGTTTTTGTGCTGCCTGGGGTTACGGCACTCGTCTGCTGACCCGAAAGACGCAGATACGATTCCGGCCACGGCGGTCTAATTTCGATGGAGGAGAAATTCTACCCAGGTAGCACACGGCAGCGGGCCAATTTTGGAAATCCACTGGCAAAGCGTGGCCCTAACTAGGCCCAGAGTTGCCAGTGAGCATCCGATATTGGTTGTGCCACTCCTTAGCACATCCAACAATGGCCCTGGTTGTCCGTCGCTTTACCAGGGGCGCTATGCTGGAAGGCCCGAGTTTGCTGAAACTCGGAATCTTCCCGAGCTCTGGCGACGCCCTCAGATGAGTGAACTCATGGTAGCAAGACAAAATCCCACCCTCGTCACGCCTCAAACTTCATTGGGTTATCTGGATATATTCCGTGCTTTATCATCACATCGACGCCACCTCATCGGCTTCTTGGGCGGTCTACAAAGAACGGGTCACGTGAGCCAACCGCCGGTGCACTTTTCATTTGTGTGTCGCTCCACCAAGTGCACTGCGTGTGCAATTAGACAGACGAGGTTAGTTGAATTTTATAATGCACTTAATACACCTTTATAAGCATTTTATAGTGTGCAAGATTTGGATTTAAAGCGCTTTGGAGTGATTTATGCATTATTAAATTTTGCTTTGTACCGCGAGGGAACGCTACCAACGCCCGTCATCAGCTGACCGCCAATGGTGACGAGGAACATGTGAAACGCTGTGAAGGCTACGGAAGTAGTCCGTAAAAAAAAATAAAGAGAGGTGTATCACTCCGCGCTGTTCTGTGGCCGTGTGGTCTCACGCGTCGCTCCGGAGAGTCGACAGGCAATGGGAGCGCGTGGGTTCAAATCCCGCATGGTGAAACTTTTTTATCTCAAATTTTTTTTTCATCGCAAGTTGAATTTCGCGTGACTTGAATGAGATAACTCATTTTGTTCAGAATCGCTTGAATATTATGCCGTGTTCTGAAATGAACTGCATGCATCTGTTCATTTCATGCATACCGCGTTAATGTGAGCTGTCCGAAATTCGTTGTCAATGAGCTCGCACCGGCTTTTCGTCAGCAGTAGTGGTTATCTTCCCGATTCTGCAGCATTGTGACTATACTTTTTAGATGCAAGTGAGAGGTTTGTGCGACAGATGACATTCATTCGTCGGATTTAATTAATTAGCACAGTGGTGAGTGCTCTGCAGTGGCCCGATTAACAAGTGGCCATCTGCAACTTTCGATTTCGCCTTTGCCGAGGAGCCCACTTTTTTTTTGTGGGCCTCTCTTAAGGTACCTGGCATGTTATGAATTGTTCTGTGGAACCGGTTAGCGGCTGATCCAGTCTTCGCCAAAAGAGTCTGGGACCGACTTTGGCACTGTGCTGTAGAGTAGCCCAAAGGACTTGGCGAGAACAATTATTTTTTACTGAGTGCAATGTTGAATGCATGATGTGCCTTCCTCGTGAAATAGTTGGCCTTCACCATGTCAGGGCTGGACTTCGAAGCGGCCTTTACGCCAATGCAGGTCCCGTGGACGCATCCCACGACGTCTGTGATGCCGCCGCGCAGAAGGAAACCGCTCGGCCGCAGTCGTGGGCAAAGCGAGCCCCCGCTTTTGCCCAGCCGCGTCGATAAGCGCGTCGGAGACGTCCCTCACCCAGCGGCTCACAGTGCTTTATTGGCGTCCAATAAAGCGGTCTGCGCCGACGCTCCCCTGGAAGCTCCCGGTCGCGAAGAACCGGAGGGCGCAGAGGACTTGCTCTTCGACCGAAAGCGAATGAAGCCCGGTACGCACTCTCCGCAGGCGTGGGTCGTCGCCTAACTATTTACACAACCATCGTGCCGATTTTTTGGAGAGGCGAAAATGTCGCTGGAATTCGTCGTCGGCCAAGGCAGTAAACAGGTCCAGCCGGCCGTACTGACATTTGCCGTCAGAGGAAGCGATGACCCAGGCTGCTTCTGCTGCCGCCATGACAGTCCCGAGATGAATTTGGGGCACTTCACCGTTCACGAGTTTAGCTCCGAGTTCACCTGTCAATCAAAACCATTGGTCACGCCCCCGGCGTGCCGTACATAAATTATAGGCGTACGCGGTATGGGTGGGCCACTCCCAACATCCCTGCCGGCGACAGGTATGCTGCGCGGCTGTGATGATTGCTGACAGGTATCGACGATGTTGACCATCGAAATATAACAGGCAAAACGGACGTCATCGCTGATAAATCTAAGCACCTCTGCGAAGGACACACAACGTGGCGAAAGCCGCCGATTTCTTCGCTCGCATACCAAGATTGCACAACACTATAGCCTGTTGCAACCACGTAAGACACAGCACAACGCTGAAGGCGCGTCACGCCTGCTTGCAAGGCGTCAAACACGAAGCACGACGACGAACCGGTGCTTGGGTGACTTCCTACTCCAACAACATCGCATCACAGGTGTTTGGCTTGGCCGTCCGTTCATCGGTGATAAAGCTCAGCATCAATGTGTCAAACACATCTGGGATCGACAAACGATCGCTGCTCCAGACCCAGTGCAATAAAGTGTTTGGAATTTCCAGCACGCAAGCACTGCGTTCTTCACAACCGTAACATCTTTCTCTGTTATAAGTCCGATTCCATTATTACAAACAGGATCCCTCACCTGCCCGAATGATATTAATGCGATGTCCCTGCGGTATACAACGGCGATCGACGTTAGTGACCAAACCAGTCCGCAAAACCTTGAAGCGCGCGACGTTAACAAATACTACGCAGATACGCGCGCCACCCCCTTCACAGCTTTTAGTCAGCGTCTGATGACATAGGATGAGTTGTGTCGCTTGGTAGCACGCTCTTCGCATCCGCAGTGCACTAAAGAGGCGTCACACACAACAGCCATACGTAATGCATCATTGAATACAGCCAAACAGCAATTTTTTTTCTCACACC
Organism: Amblyomma mixtum; assembly: GCF_055824585.1. NCBI lineage: Eukaryota > Metazoa > Arthropoda > Arachnida > Ixodida > Ixodidae > Amblyomma > Amblyomma mixtum. The sequence continues at coordinate 14,455,551 of NC_143021.1, forward strand.
GCAACACAGCCGCTCGCACGGCCAATTTCTACCGCTGAGATTCGCCAAGAGCGTACTAAAAGCAATGGTTGGCCATAGCGGGGTGCGGCAGCGGCCGTAGCAGCGGAGAGCTCCACCTGAGGTCACTGCAGAGAGCAGCAGTGACGCGGGGGTGCAGTGAAGTTCAGTTTTTTGCTTTTGTTTATTATGCAAGCCAGAAGATGCATGACTGTTATATTTTGATATACGACACATTTATTTATTTATTTACCCTCAGGGCCGTTAGGCGTTACAGAGGGGAGTGGGAATAACATGCAAGTATAAAAAACAAAACAGCAGCTAGAAAAATTGAATATAGTTACAGCACACACTGGTATAAAATCAATAACAGAATTAACAAAAGGCAGCATTACACAAAACAAAACACAAAAGAAAGCAGCATCTAATAAATTAACAAAGTTATAGACACATACTTATATAAAATTAATAACAGCGTTACGAAATGCAGCAGTATCCGTAATTACAGCAATATTCTGGGGAAGGTGATTCCAGCTGACACAAGTTATGGGTATGAATGAATCGTGAAAACATCTTGTACGACAAGGAGGGATCCAAACTTTGTGACGGTGATCAATGCGTGCGGAAATATAGGGTGGTCTTTTTAGTAACTTCTCTTTAAGATAAGGATTATGATAAATTTTGTGAAAAGTACATAATGAAGCTATTGACCTGCGATGGGAAAGAAGCTGTAGGGAAAGGTTACTTTTCATGGCAGTTACACTACTAGTACGATGATAGTTGGAAAGTATGAAGCGACAACCGCGGTTTTGAATAGATTCTAAGTCAGAAATGAGAGATTCGACCCCAGGGTTCCACACCGATGAAGCATATTCCAATTTAGAGCGGACCAATGTTTTGTAAAGTAATAGTTTTAATGAACTCGGTGCACATGAAAAATTTCTGCGAAGGTATCCAAGCATGCGATTGGCGTTATTTGTAATGTAGTCAACATGAGTTTTCCAAGACAGGTTAGAAGAGACGTGAACACCCAGATATTTATAAGACGACACAGTTTCAAGAGTGATGCCATTGATGCAGTAGGTAGAGGGTGTATTAGATAGACGAGAAATGGGCAAATGCTTGCATTTAGTAATGTTTAGCTTCATATTCCACAGGTTACACCAATCCAGTACCTTGTTAATATCTGACTGAAGAACACATACATCATTATCATCATTAATTTCGCGGTAAATAACACAGTCATCGGCAAAAAGACAAATGGAAGACGATATATTAGTTGGTAAGTCGTTTATATAAATGAGAAAGAGGAGGGGCCCAAGAACGGACCCCTGAGGCACGCCAGAGCAAACAGGAGAGGAATCTGAATTGACGTTATTTGCTGTTACGAACTGACTTCGGTTTGAAAGAAAACAATGCAGCCATGCAAGCAATGTGGAATCAATGTTAAGGCTGTTTAGTTTAAGAAAAAGAAGCTCATGTGAAACCTTGCAAATGCTTTAGAAAAATCCATAAATACAGAATCAGCATGGGACCCACGATCCAGAATGCAATGCAGGTCATTTGTGAAACATATGAGTTGCGTTTCGCATGAAAATGATTTACGGAAGCCGTGTTGGGCATTAGTGAAAAAGCAATTGAATTCTAAAAAGTTGACAAGATGAGTGTAGATGACATGTTCCATGATTTTACATGGAATGCTGGTGAGCGACACAGGGCGAAAGTTATCAGGGCAATGTTTATCGCCAGACTTATGCAGCGGAATCACCCTCCCAACCTTCCAGTCATTGGGAATACAGCCTGTTTCCAGAGACTGGTCAAACAGTTTGGTGAGGATCATGGAACTGTACATCTTTGTGTTAACTAGAAATTTCGAATTAATGTTATCGACGCCACACGAGGAAGAAATCTTAAGGTTTTCAATTATCCTCAGGATGCCAGTTGTCTCAAAAAGAATTGGATCCATGGGAAAAGCATCCAATACCGGACACTCCTGATTGGTAAGGGAAACATTGCCAGAAAAAGCAGCAACAAAAACACTGTTAAGAACACTAGCGCATTCATGAGGTGAAAATGCAACGCCGTCAGAAGATGTAAGTAGTATTGACGAACTATCTTTCTTGTTCACAGTGTTCCAAAACTGTCTAGGGTTATTAATCAGCAAAGCAGGCAAAGCACTGTTAAAGAAGGTGTCCTTAGCATTTTTCAGAGCTAATTTGTACTCAGCGGCCGCAGAAAGGTAACAGTCCCATCGTTGTTGCGAATTCGACGATTTCGCCGAGCGAAACAAACGTTTTTTCTTATTGGATAGTCTTTTTAGAACGTTGTTAAACCACGGTGATTGGCTATTACACCGCAAAATTCTTAGCGGCACAAATGTATTAGTGAGACGTTCAACAGTGTCCCTAAACATTTCCCAGTTAGTGTGGACAGAACGCTGTGAAAAATCTGGTAAATAACTGTTTAAGAAAAGAGCTAATTCACGATTAATAGCATCATAGTCCGCCCGCTTGTAATCTCTAATTGACTTGAAGATGTTCCGGCGATTAGGAATATTAATTTTTACATCGAAATGAAGCAAGGTGTGATCACTAAGACCAGGTAAGTACGAGATTGAAGCGATAAGATCCGGCGCGTTGGTTAGCACAAGGTCTAAAACATTGGAAGATGATGGCGTGATACGAGTTGGCTTAGTAATTAGCTGCGAAAGGTTAAAGTCCAAACAGGTTCGCAAAAAGTTATTGAATTCGGTAGAAAAGGGGCGAGGATACGGCGACGTATTAGCCCACACGATACTGGGATAATTGAAGTCACCAGTAAGAAGGATTGCCGCGCCCGGATAACGTACTGAGATCATGTTAAGAGCATCATGCAAATCTTCAGCGAAAGTTGCACACGAAGACGGGGGACGGTAGCATATGCCCAGAATCAGTTTCCTGAAATGAACACGAAGTTCAACCCAAACCAACTCTAAAGTGCTAGAAAGACTAATCGGTGAAGACACAATATTATCGGCGATGGCTATTAAAACACCTCCTCCACTTCTGTGACCTCTATCAGAACGATAAACATTGTAGCGCTTCTTGCAATCAAACAGTTCCTTGCTCTCTATCTTTGCAGAGAGCCACGTTTCTGTTAGCAATACAACATCGGCATCACATGAGTCGATGACAGAGTTTAGATCTTCCCGCTTTGGTATTATGCTTCTTATGTTTGTGAAAAGAATTGAAAGCGCTGTCTTATCTCCAGTCGCCCGTCCACTGCCCCTCCCGCACCTCTATGGCGAAGCGTGTGGCGAGCCAGAAGCAGCGCGACAAGGGGCCACTAAAGATCCCGGTGGGCCAGCTAGCTCGAAAACGCTATCGTGAATAGGGTCATAGCCGTAGCATTTGTTGTTACAATACAGTTTGTTATACCTCAGCTTATACTTAAAGTCAGCATCCTTCGCGAACTGCACAAGCCTCTTTCTAGCGACACGTGTCTGCAAAGAATAATCTTCACTTACAGTGACCTTTTTATCTTTAAGTTTAGCAGACTGCACTAGGATTTGTTGTTTTGTTTTGAAAGACCGGAACTTCACAACAATCGGACGATTCTTTTCGTCTGAGAACACACCAATCCTGTGTGCTCGTTCAAACATGTCATTCGTAAGAACAGGATCAAAGCAGCCTGAAACAAGGTTCAGTAACTTTTCTTCCGTTTCATCCCACGTTTCGGACAAACTGTCCGGTACGCCGAAGAACAGAAGATTTTCCCTGCGCTGCCGGTCTTCCAGCTCTGCCTGTCCAAGACGTAACTTGCTATTTTCATTGACAAGCTGATCGGCTAGCTCACGCAAAATCCGCAATTCACCGTGAGCCGCATCAGTGGCGGATGATTTAGATTCCACTGCCGACAGTCTCGCGTCAATATCGGCAATATTCCTAATCATAGATTCCTGATTTAGTTTCATTTCATTAATAGAGGCTATTAAGTGTGATTGCTCTAACTCCATTTTTGCGGTCCTTGAATTAACACCTTCTAACAGAGTCAACATGTCGTTGAGTTGTTTCTGCAGAGAATTATCAACAGCGCTGTCTTTGGACCGTGTGGCAGCTCCAGCTTAACCCAGGGCCGGGGTTAAGCTCAACGTCCCCCGACAACAAAAGCAGTTGACTAGAAACATCAAAGCACTGGGCGACCAAATCAACAGCACTCCCGGGCGTGGGAACAGCAGCAGGCACATATTGCTCGATTTCTTAGCAAACATAGAATAGTTATTACCAACCTGCATGAAGAAACGCATGCCGTGAAGCAGCCGCATGACGACGCTGTTCCCACGCCCACTGAAAGGCGCAGGCCGCTGCAGTCCGTTTTTATCCAGGTGGAAAGGTGATGTCGTGGACGATGCGAGGGACTTGTACGATGGAGCCATAGTGTAGTAGGGTTGCCAGAGCTCTCCGTTTTCCACGCTGCCAACTTGAATGTCGAGAGTCACAGGCACAGCCGGAATGGCATCAGCCGATGCCATAGGTCCCGTGCTGAGTTGAAGGATTCCCGTTATCTGCATGAAGAAACGCATGCCGTGAAGCAGCCGCATGACGACGCTGTTCCCACGCCCACTGAAAGGCGCAGGCCGCTGCAGTCCGTTTTTATCCAGGGGCCCTATTCTCGATATTCACATTCGCCTGTCGGCGCCATATTGCCTCTCTGATTGGCTGTCAGAAGTGTCAATCGCCGTCAATGGGCGTGTCAATCAGGGTCGGTTACGCGAGCACTTTTCGCGGTGACGTCGATTTGACGTGGCATTGAAAATGCATTTTCGTAGCGCTATTCTTGGTGCCCGGCTGGTACATATATGTGATTGTGAAGGGAAAAGAAGCTACAAGCGGTCCGTGCGAGAGCACTTGCGCTCGACTTGCCAATTCGGAGAAAATAGCTGCACACCGGAAATGGCAACTTCCTAAAATCTGATTGGTTGGAACAATATCACGTAAATCACGTGATAGGCACACATTTTGGAGTGATGTCAGAATGACGTTTCATCACGTTTACGTTGTACCGCCATTGCAAAAAATGGCTGAAATTCGCCGCCATCATTTCGCCCGGCGAAAGGTACCCGAATCATGCAAATGAGTTAGTGAAATTCTGATTTATACGGCGTTAGGTAGCCGCATTTTAACGGGTATTTATTTCAAGACAAAACTAAGCTTACAAAAGTCTTGTTTTGATTGCACAATGTAATGATATCGCGTTGTAAGAGCTCATCTGAAATAAGCAACCCTCGAGAGCGTTAATAGTGAAGGCTTAAGCGTACAGCCGCATGGGGGCGCTAACTGCTCTCCCGTTGCAAACCCTTCGCTCGCAGTGAGAAATCATCCGTCCGTGCGGTTAGTGAAGCGCGAAAATTGCTCGAATGGCGGTGCCGGCGCTGCGATTTGCTCATGACCTTGCATTCATTCGTCGTTTGTTAAACCCTAGAAGTGGGAAAGGTGAGCGACTTTCGAGGTCACCGCGATGCTTTCGAGTTGTCTCTGACTAGACAGCTCGTCTGTGCAATCATCTGACGAGGCATATATGTGGTGGCTATGCAAGGATGCATTGCGGCGAGAAGCAGTGCCGAACTGTCGAGCTCTGAGGGACGATCGCCAGCTGTGAAACGTCGCTGAACGGATGGGCTTTGCCTCGCGTGATGAGCGGATGACACGAGAGGTGTTCGCGCGGCCGAGCAACAAACTCCAGGAATGTGTCGGGCTTCTTGACGAGACATCCGTGTGTGTGTAGCATCATTCTCATTCCTTTCGCATGCATGCTGGAGATGACTTTAAAACAAGAATCCGAAATTTGTATTCGGCACTTCGCGTTGCTTTTTTCATACTGTGTTTCAGTTTTTGCACACAGCGCCAAGTTGAGAAAACAAAGCCTAGCATGCTAGTACGTTGATCGATTTCTTTGTGTTTGGTGTTGATGAATGTGAAAGGCAGCATCGGTGAAATCAGCTGAAAGGCGTCGTTTCCTTAAGTGTGAAAAAAAAAAAATGCGTGACATTGTAAAAGAATACTATAACCTGTCTTAAGCATTATTAATGAAGCACACTAAAGTGATTTCGCTATTCAAGCTGAAATTTTCATAACAGTGTTACATCATCAGTTACGCAGCAGTCACGTGGAAATTACCGTAGGAGGGTGGAAAAAATTATTTCTCTAAGGGCACACGGAAAACAAATATATATGAGTCTTGTACATTTTATTTCCAGGTGTGGTGTTCCTGCCGGTGAAGGTTCCAGTTCACAAGAATCTGTGCGGGATCCATCCATGACCCATTTATGTGCAGTCTCTCTCCATGTGCTGCCCGCATGGAAATCGTTAAACTGGTGAGCACGTGCTTAGTGTGTTGTGGCAGGCATGAAGGGATAGCATGTTTGCCTGCAGTAAGATTGCATGCGGCTAATGATATCTGTCTGCATTTATATATAGTTTATTGAGCAAGGAAGAACAGTGTAAATAGAACCACATGTAAATTAATCATGTCTGTACTTTTCAGGTGACAGTGGAGATAGGTGTGGGTGACACGCAGTGTTGTTCTCTGGCTTTGGATTTCTCTTAGTGACCGCAATGTCAAGGTAGCCTCATTTCAATTGGTGCAAAATGAAAAAGCATGCATATACTAAAAAACTCATGGTAGTCATAAACAGTTGAACTTGTGCCCTTCCTTGCAGTGCATTCTGTGGTGGTTTTCTTGAGTATAAAAAGTGTGTATTAGTTATTTGTATCCATCAGTTTGGGAAATGTGTCATCAAGTACCTCTAGCTATATGGCAACACTTCGTTTTGATACTAATGATTGATTTTGCAGTCAGCGTATTTTACATTTGTGCGTAAAACTAGACAATAGTTGAACTTGAGGCTTCAACAATTTCTCATATTTGGAAACGCAATGTCTAGCTCGTTGGAAGATTTCAGTGCACAGCGTTGATTAATGTGCAGGTGATGGTTTGCATCTTATGCAGATGTGGTGGACTACTCTCACCGTGGGGTCTCGTGTGCTCGGGAGCCATGATGCCAGATTCATCTTCGCTCACCCATCGGCTGGACTGGCTGCCTAGCTGGGTGGTGATACCGGGTTCCTGAACGATTACATGAGGTGTCTGCAAAGGTGTCATGGTCATGGTACGCCATGGTCAAGAGTTCTCTGCAAAGGTCAGCGGAGCTTGCACTGTGCAACACAACATATTCATCCACACTCAGCTGCAGGACCATGACACCACTGGCAGGTGGTGATAACAGAAGGAGCACCAACATCTACAGCAGGGAGGAGGACACAGCACCATTTGGATTCTACCTGACAGACAGGAAGTGCATGATCAGCAGCTGCTTTCGAGAATTGCACTCACTGCCGTGATTGTCATGTGTAGCTATGCCACAAGTAATCAGCATACATTTGCTCTGCTTCAAGTTTGATAGCATACTGCCAGGAAGCTGATGAAGTCTTCATCATTTTGGTGCTGTTCTTTGAATAGGACCATATTGGTGATATCCATGACAGTAGAAATCATTTTTGTCTGGTGCTGCAGTTTTGTGTGAGTCAGGAAGTGCCCCAAGTGTTTTCAGCCTACCGTCTGCCAACTTGCTGAGTGCATGCTTCAACACATGCTTTGGTGATTGTGAAGAAGTGCCATCCCTTCGTGTGGTGCCTCCCTACGTGTTCTGCTTGTACACAACGCACATTTTATTTGGTGCTTAAGTTCAGTGAAGGACAGGAAAGCACCAAAATGTTTTCCTTCCAGCACCTGGGTGTTGACTGGACATGCTTTCACCAATGCATTGTTTGCTTTGGTGTTCGTTGAGAGCCAGCAGTCCACAACATGCTCAACATACAGCATGGTCGCTGTGTCTCTAGTCATTTACAACATCTGTTCTTCAGGGTGCAATACGTCTTGTGTGGCACTGTTTGTGTGATGAGATCACAACATGCTTTGCCTCATGGCATTTGGTTGCCTCTGTCTGCTTGCTTTTGACTGCTTCTTTCACATGCTGCACGTAGTTATACAGCAGTGAACTATTTTTCCTGAAGGAAAAGTCATGTAATTGTTTCACGGTCAATTCCCCAGATGAAAATGCAAGGCCTGGCCAGCGTTCTGACACGTGTACCCATTCCCATCTTCTAGCTGAAATTTGTACCCCTGACGAAAACCTACAAATTGTACATTAATTCAGTTGAAGGTAACTGGAAGTATAAATTATGCAGCTGGACATAATTTGTGTTTCAATAATAAAGCTCTAAGCGCTGGCATTTTGTCCTTCTTTTGTGTTGTCTTTCACTGCGCTGTTTTTCCAATTCGTAAAACATGTATCAACCAGCCCATATTTGCCCTCTTCTGGAACTCCAAATGGCATTTTGTAGCTGGAAGGGCATGATTCGGTTCAATAAGTTAGCTGGAAATGGATCATAATAGTAGTAGTAGTAGTAAACGCTATTGATTTTTCTGGGTTACACAGCCGGTCTTCCCAGGTTCGGGATCTTTTTCTCTTTCCAGGATTTGAGGTCCAAGATCTTTTTCTGTGCTGGGCTATCAACCTTGAATGCAACCTTGAATGGAAGGTCACTGCCCACCTGTCCTCCCAGTGAAACTGTGTTAGATCCCATTTTCATTGACTCATCCCCTTGCACTTTTCATTCATATAAGTTGGGGTTGCTGTTTGGTCATTTTAAGACAAATCCTAGACAACCTGTTTACCCTCTGCACCCTTAGTGTGACTGGACCGTATCAGTGTCCGTGCTGCCATTTTTCTGTTTAGCAAAGGTGGCTACTTCAGCTGGCTACTTAAGTTTGCAAACTAGGCAACACTAATGTGCATGTACACCACTGTCAAACGGTTATGAAAGATGAGTCTGTCCCAAAAAAATTCTTATCTTTGTAGACGAGACATATTCGTCAATGTGTATTGTTGCACTAGGTAATGATTCGCAGTTAGGCTGCATAATGAATTCTAGGATGCATGAAGTTCAGTGATGGAAATAAATTATTTTGCCAATAATGGCTTCCACAAACTTTTCACTCTGCATGTAAAAGACACCTCACTTTTTTTGAGCAAATTGCAACACCTAAGAGGCAATGCAACTCGTCTCGCTCCCCAAAAATGTAGGGGCACACTTAAGCTCAGCATTCATGGGTATCACACAACAGTGTTCATGGCTCCCTATAGCGGTTTCTCTTCACACACACAGTCACTGTTCTTCATTCATGTTCACACATTTATCAGAGTTGCCTCAGCACAGGTTCCCAATTCTTGTCTTTGAACTCTTCCACACTGCAGTTCACCTATGTAATGTTATTGTAATTAGTTTCTCACTAATTGGCACATCTCTAGTTCACTGCAGTAATTACATTGCTAGGCTTCAAATTAAGCCAACAGCACCCACACATCACTCCCCCCCCCCTTTGTACCTCAGCAAAGTCAATGTGCCTACACGGTCTAGTTGGTAGCGTGCCTGGCTTGCGATCCAGGGGTCATGGGTTTCAAGGCAGAAAGAAATTTATTAATTTTCTGTACGTAAAATCAATTATTTTATAAAGTGAAGTAGTTTCAGACGTGTGCTGACGTTTGATTCAGATTACAAATCCTCTTTTCAGTGACTTTCACTGTGGACATCCACGCGTGAAGCTTGTCTTTTGACGCAATGCCGGCTGGATAACACTGGGTTTTCTGCTGAATGGCAGCCTCTCTCCTTGACAGTGGTGTGTGCAGGCTTTCCGTACCTTTCTTTTCTGGCTGCACATGGCACCCAATAACTTCTTAGCACTAATTGCGATGCCATCACATACCATACAGCACTAATAATATTACCTGGTGGTAGTCGGAAAAAAAAATTATTCTTATAGTGTGAAAAAAGAATAGCAGCCTGTTTCCACCTGACTTGGTTTGGTTTCATACTTCTGCTAGAACTTTCAGAGAAATTAGCCAGCAAAGCTGTACAAGACGGTAATTTTTCAGGGAGCTTAAATTTTATGCACAGGCACTTGCAATGACTCCAATTTCATCAACATTTTGCAACCTGTTCTATCATTATATTGGTGGTGAATAGCTTCTGTTCATTTATTTAACACTCTCCTCGTGGAAACTCTGAATCAGAATTGCTTACCATTTTTCAAGCTGCCGTAATCATGCTCAAAAAAACAATTTACCCTCCATGTGCACACACCACTAGGCATTTTAAGTGTTCTGTTTTTTTTTTCATGCAGTGGAGTGTAATACATACATAGAGGGGAGAAATCTCCAACCTGTCACTTATGCTCGAGCACCAGAGCGGATTTTAAACGCTCATATCAGGCTTGCCCAAACAAACCGAAACCTCCTTTCCAAGGGGTGGAATCACAGGAGCGATGGGAGGCTTCTCTGCGCAGCTCACAGGCAGAGCTTCAGCTTTGCATCATGGCCTGGGCCTTGAAGGTTGCTGCAGCCAAACAGTGCCTGGTCACCTAAAGTGGCCTGAGGGCCGTCGCCGACCTCTTCAACACCCCTTCACTAACCCTCACCTGATCCACTGAAGTGGGACTAATAAAGTTATTACCAACCAAGGGCTGTAATAGCCTTCCTGCCAACGCACTTCACCACGGTAATTTTGAACTGCTTCTTTGAACAAATAATCTCTGAGCTGTACACAAGCTTTGTTCTCAGTACAGGTAGGCCCTTTGTTATTGGAATGTGGTAATCTACTGTTGCAGAGCAACTTCGATTAGTCCTCAGTGTCCTTTCAGACATTTGCCGACATTTCAGCACCTACATCTGGTATGGTGCCCTTCACTGAACTGTAGATATCATATTTTGAGTGTACATAGAGGGTTGTCTATTTTAGTTCACAGTAAAGGAAGGTACTTTGAGAGTGAACGCATTTCATTGAGCATTACTCTCCTGCAGTGCGCAATAGTGGCATCACAGGGTCTTTATTGCATCAGTGTATGGTGTAAATGTTGCCTAACGGCATTGTGATCCACCCCTCAAAGAAAACCAACAATGGCCCTGATATGTATGTGGTCAGGAGTGTGCACAGAGGGAAAGTCATGCACTTGCACATCAGGCTAGAAACATGACTGAGTCCTCTTGTAGATTGCTCGTGGCGTGCACAGGGCTTGCCAAAACCAATCCACATCATCTAATGTTATCATGCTGCATTAAGAGACCTTTTGCTAGAATACCACTGCTTGTCTGTGATGCTGCCTCCCTCAAATACTGTGGGTCATGTTAGCCTTGCATTTATTGCCCCCTTTGTGTGTTATCTTGCTGCTGTGCATGCTTGTGCTTTTCTTGTTGTGTTGCTGTTCTGTTCTTCCTTCTTAACTCACCGTTGTTTTTATTATCCTTCAGCTCCTTGACCTGACCCAGAGCCATGTTCAGGCTTAATATGACATGCGCACTAGATAATACGCGTGTATGTGCATGATATGATAATAACTTGCATGCACGTTAAAGAACCCCAGGTGGTCGAAATTTCCGGAGCCCTTCACAACGGCGTCTCTCATAGCCTGAGTCGCTTTGGGACGTTAAACCCCAATAAACCAAACCGATAACTTGCATGAAGCAAATAAAGCAAGTGTCTTGCACACTGCATTACCTGTTTGTGATGTGGCATCACACTCCACCTTCATTATCCCCCTCTATATTCGTCCCGTTCCCCAATGTTGAGTAGCATATGTGAAGATATCTTTTTCCAGCCGACTTCACCTTTCTTGACATCACACATTGCCCTCTTACAAGGAATCTTGCTGCATTGAAAGGAGCTGCCTGGTGCTGCTGTGGATGCATTACTGTTGTCCTACAGCAAAGGAATTGTAGAGATGGGCATGACAAATTTTGTTTCACCTCTCACATTTTGGTGCGTACTTGCATCACACGAGTGGTGTACCTGCCTATATGCCCTTGGTAAGTGCTGTGTGCTCATTGTTAGACAGAATTAACGAGATTGAGGGCCTTTTCAAACATTGAAATCAAATAGCATTATTGAAAGCCTTTTTTTATTTGAATGAAATTATGTACCTGCCACTCTATGCCATGCATTCGTGAGGTGCTTTTATATAAAGTCCGTGAAGTCTGCTTGCAGGCAGGCTTAGTTAATGTTCACAAAGCAAAAGATGAGTGCCATGTCCTATTGAGATTAAGTGAAACGCCAACACTGTGAAATACATGCTTCTGTTGACAGTGGACTTTTAGCTTTGTCTGTTTTTCTTTAAGTACTGGCGGGAAACAATATCTCCCTATTTTGCTTTCGCATTTGACGCTTTTGATAATAAGACGTACGCGCTCATAGCGTTGCACTTGACGCGATTCGCAGTCGCGTTTCGTGCGCGGCCGCTTGCAAACGTAACCAAGGGTAGTGTTAAGGTCTATGCACCTGAAGAAGTGACACGGTGAGGTAAAGCTTTCCAACGCCACTGACGCGTTGAGATTACGATCGAGAGCCAGCCGTTTCTCCGCCAATTCCTCTCCCCGTGACGCTGATCGCATCTCACAAGTACGGAGACGCGACACGCTACGCGATGGCTTCGGGCAATAAGCGTTCGCTTCATGCAGCACAATTACCGCTAAACTCTTATTTCCGTGACGACCGGCCACAGGGTCTTTAGCGTCGCATTCAGCACCATCACTGTGCGGCGAGTACGCCGAGACCGCCGCCGCAACGCAATTCACCGTCCATCTCTACGGCGCTACTTTGCTAACTCCCCTTCGCGCCGCAACTCGGCGGTGTTTTTTGTACTTGGCGCCAAGTAGCAGACGACACCGTTTATTTTTTTGTCATACTTTTTTCTTTATTCTTCAATGCCGTCATTACATTCTGCTGTTACGCATTTTCGGACCGCCCCGATTCACACGTCACGGGTACGCCCCGCTCATGGCGGATTGGCGAATATCGAGAATCGGGCCCCAGGTGGAAAGGTGATGTCGTGGACGATGCGAGGGACTTGTACGATGGAGCCATAGTGTAGTAGGGTTGCCAGAGCTCTCTGTTTTCCACGCTGCCAACTTGAATGTCGACAGTCACAGGCACAGCCGGAATGGCATCAGCCGATGCCATAGGTCCCGTGCTGAGTTGAAGGATTGCCGTTATCTGCATGAAGAAACGCAAAAATATGTTATCGCAATGGCCGAAAAATAAGACAGATTCAGCGTGTAGCTTTTGCCCTGTCTTTCCAGTCGAAGGCAGCGCTACCGGCGGCGTGTCAGCGCAAGAGCTCTCTCGTTTTCGACACGGTGGGCTGCCGCTCTAGATCGTATGCAAGCCACGCTGCAAGCAATGGCCTCACTATCGCCTCTAGCGGCAGAAAGTGTCAAATCTTTGTTAATTTCCTAAAGCTATGCTTTTCAACAACGCTTCATTGGATTCAGATTTTAAAATACATTTAGAAATGAACAAAATGCTCATAATATTATCTGTTGCCTTTTAACGTATTCGAGAGAAGAGAAAGGGTTGATACCAGAGTGCACCTAGTGCGCACTTTTCGTCTTCGGAAATGGAGAGACAGATAGAGCCTGAAAGAGAAGACACGCCTTTGACGCGCCCGAAAAGGCGTGTCAAACAGCTAGCGGCGAGTGTGCAGATAGATAACAGAGAAGTCACGATTTCGCGATTGCTGATATGGCGCTGATAACTTCAGGTAGCGCTGCGGCCCGGTATTGCGCAGTGTATTGTGTTCGGAGTGTGAAACAGGCGCGCAGGGTGCGCTTGTATCGCCTTTACGTGGCTTTATCTCTACATTTTATTGTGCGCTGCCTGCGCACGTTCCGCGCTATTTTCGTTCACTGACTGCCGTCATCGCAAACTCGGATGAAACTCGGGCGAGCGCCAAACTCGGGCCTTCCGGCATAGCGCCCCAGTATTGGCTGAGCCGTAATTAGATCCTGGCTATCATGGGCCAGGTTAGCCAGGATTGCCCCACTGTTTGCCATTGCTGGCTGTGCCGTCATCGAATCTGGCTATCATGGGCCATGTTAGCCAGTGTTGTTCCACTCTTTGCCAGAATTGGCTATGCCATTTCCGGGAGCTGGCTATATTGGCCTAGGATTGCCACCGCTTATCCAGTGTTCAAAGCATACTGGCAAACGTTGGTAAACATTGTGTCATCCATTAAAATGGGTTCAAAATTATTTTTATTGTCGAGTACCATATCGGCAGTTCATAATTTTCGAACGCGCTAAAACATGCGAGTTCAAAGATTTGGTTTTATTCATTATTATATTTTAACCGAACACTTATGCAGTTTGTGAGCAAAGCTACCGATGATTCCGTTGGAAAAGCTGCACTCTGGTTGCGCAGTGAGCAGCAATAATACGTTTAGGAGAATTGCGATCGAAGTCCTGTTGATCAGAATTAACGTTCTGATTACACCCGAGACGCCTTCAACAAAAATCAAATAAGTTTGATTTGATTAAATTTTTGGAATAAAAAAATCACTTTTTTTATTCGCTCTAGGAATTCACTGCCGCAGTGCGCAGCTGGTGTCTGCTTCATGGAGATCGCGATACAAGCGTAATAGATTAGCGCAAGTGCATTCGCAAAACCGAAATTGTGCTCAGTTTTGGCAACGTCCAGAAACGAAGCAGTCGCCTCGTAATTTCGAATTATGCGTTGCGCTCGTGAAATATTAGGCGGGTGCTTCATAAACGCACGCGGACACGTGCTAAGCAGTTCCTACGCTTCCCTACCTCGTGCCCTGTGATCGCGCCTTTCCCGTGTGAACCTTGGAACTATACAACTGATGTGCTTATGCTGTGAATTTCACCCACGAGCTTTCTAAAGATGGCAGCCTGCAGTTCCTGGACCATCGGTTTTTTTCTGAGTGATGCACGCGTTTTCTATATCTACCAGCCAAGGCCTAAAAAAGAAACTTTTAATTTTAATTCGGCCCGTTCTAAATTAGTAAAGAGATGCATAGCCAAGACAAGCTTTATTGCTGCCCTAGACAAGTCCTGTTCACACGAGGTGATTGAAAGTGTGCACCTTCAGGTAGATCGCATGACGAGGGCAGGTTTTCCTAGAGAGCTCGTAACATCCGTTGCTGAAGGACTGTTAAAAATGATAAAGGCTGGCAAACAAGCAACGACGACTGAGCTACAAGCTCTTGAATAACACAATGAGTGAATTCTTGAGCGGGCTAGGTGCGGGACTCTGCCCTACATCCACCAGCACCACATCCATCGTTGCCCATGCGTTTTAGGGTTTGATCTTTTGTACTTTTTTGCCTCTATATTGAATGTGTCTGTCTGGAATAAAACCAGCTGATGTCTAAAGTTCGTGGTGTGCTTCTCTCTTCTGTCCTCGTCTTTAGCGCTAGACGCCATGTGCCTTGAATCTAACTTTAATGTGGTTTGGAAAGGGGTCTAACTTGAATATTTTAATAATAACAGGAGCAAGAGCGGGAGGCTGTTATCTTTTTGGATAGCCAGACAGAGTCTAAATCGGAGCTCGTGTTCTCTAAACTGCTTTTACGCTGCCAAAAACTCACCGCTGAAGTAGGGAACAGGTAAAACGATCCAGAAAATCGTTCCCGCAATAACTGAAGCTAAGACAACATGGTCAGCGTAGGAACGCGGTGCAGACAGACGCCGTTTGTAATCACGTGAAAAAAAAATCAAAAATAGTGCTCAAAATAAGCAGGCCAACTTTCACATAAACTTCAATCAAGAGACCAAAAACGAATATTTCCACTTCTTTTTATTAAAGCTCAGCGTTTTATTGACAACACTTACGCATGAAGACGACACATGGAAAAAAGCTCATCGGAAAGTTTCAGGTATGTTTCCAAAATACCCCTTTTAAAATGGTACTTTTCGCTCCATCGCTTTTGTCGAAAGAAAGATAGTGTAAAAGGTATCTTTCAATGCCCATTACATCAAGCGTGTTCAAATTGCAGCACTTGAGATTTCAGCGAAGAAAACTATCGTTCCCTCTCACGTTTCGCCACGTTTCGCCACAGAAAAATATTAGTGCCCAGCCCGCACCACGGTCGCCACGTACCGTAAGACGAACCGGCAAGAGAACATTTCAGAGTGCTTCAAGCGGCGCACACATTGCCTGTTATCGAAGTAAAATGTGACCTCCCCTTCAAAAGCTTGTGCCGTCACACTACAAGCCCGACGATCACGGGCGCCAACCACACCCACATGTGGTAGTGTTTCTTGAGGAGCATTCTAGAACTTTCCGTTTAAGTGACTGAGTCTAAGAGATATCACCGAACTTGACCGGAAGGAATGCGGCACGGTCTTTCCATACCGCTTTCGCAAAGTGAGAGAAGGGGAGCGACGGAGCAGTTTGAGAAGTGGGGGTCTACTCTGGCGGTGGCAGCCTTACCTCCCTTCCCTTCCTCTCTCAAAGCCACAGGATGGAGGGACTCACAGGAAACCACAAAAAGTTCTTCCTAAAGAGGCTCGAAAGCAAGCGTAGTCGCAGCCAGAAGAACAGGCTGAGAAATAGGCTAGCATAGGAAATGGCGTGAAGCGAATGAGTTTGTTGCGAGATGGTGAGCCGTATCCAACAGCGCATCCTGTTGTGCCCTCTAAGACAAGGCATGAGCAACAGGTCTTTATGTTACAGTGAAGTCATACCTTCATAAAAATGGTGCAAACAACCTTGCATGCACGGCTGCGTAGATACGGTACGGACGTCACTACGCTGCTCGACAAAAGGGGACTGGTTTTTTGCAAAGCGTTCACACTGCACTTTTGTAGTCCTATTATAATGTAATTTGAACCTAACGATTCAATAAAAACTTATCAGTACGCCACTGTCCACACCACCCAGCGACAGAGCTGCATAAGAGAGAAATGGCTCTGCAGTTGTAATCCTCTCCTGGTGATTTTGAAGAGATGCCGAAAAGTTTGCCATTATCTTGAATATTTGACGTGTTTCGGCGCCTAGGCAGCTAATATCCTTTCAAAGGAAGGATGATGTAGCTTTAGACGCATTAGTATAAGTGAGGAACTAAATAGCGTAATGTACTGATATTGCGGTGCATACTGAGGAACCTAGGGCGGAGAAATACATAAGCACTTTTAAATTGTGACAATGTATTGAGCAAAGGACTTCACTTAGCACATGAAAAATGGTCGCATAATTGCTTTGGTTTGGATCATGGGGGGTTCAACGCCGAAAAGCGACTAAGGCTATCAGGGACGCCGTAGTGAAGGGCTTCGGAAATTTCGACCAAATGGAGTTCTTGAACGTGCACTGATATCGTATAGTACACGGGCCTTTAGAATTAATCATACATCGAAATTAAACCGCCGTGGCCGGGATCATACCTGCGTCTTTAGGGTCAGCAGCCGAGCGCCGTATGCACTGCGCCACCGCGATGGCTGTTCGCGTAACTGTTCGACCAAACTTGAAAGAATACCCTGAAAACCGTGCCATTGTCTACAACGGAGAGTCTTGTAGTCATACGAGCGCAGGTATTACCTTATCACGTGATTGATAATGGATACAGGGCGCAAGAAGGCGAGCACACGTAAGAAAGGGCACACATGACTAGCGCTTACTAGCAACGAAGACGATTCACTTCCAGGCTGAGAATAAATGGGAGTCAGGACAGAAAGCAAAAAGGGAAAAAACAAAACACCGGGAAACAAGACCGAAAAAAGATAATTAGCCGTTCCTATCCAAAAATGCAAGTTCTTCCGCCGATATCAGAACAGATAGTTCGCTGACACATCGTCCCGTCTAGGCAGTATGGTACGCCTCACCAATTCCTCTTCTACTCTGATCGCAATGCACAAAGGTTATCGTAGTTTGATCCAGTTGACCTTGGCAGCGTTTGTCGTACTCGCGGTGTTTTTGTATAGAGGGCAAAAAACATGTCTAGCACGATCGAACTGTTTGTCCCACAGCTCCCAAAGCCGCTGCGACCAGGAAGGCAAAAAAAATTAGGAATAAATTCCATGAGTTTAACTGCACCTGCTTACACCCATATCATTTCAAACCAAATGTTATCGCAAGGTATCACGTGTTCAGCCTTAAACACGCCATGAACGTTTTCTAGGCAAGCGTTTTGCCCTTTGTACATGACGCACGACGTGCGTGGCTACCAGGCTCAACTGGAGCAAACATCAAAAACCTTTGTGCATCGCGATCAGAGGACAAGAGATATTGCGGAGGCGTACCATATTGTGAAGACAGGAGCATGTGTCAGCGAACCATCTGTTCTGCTATCGGCGAAGGATGCATTTTTTTATAGTAACGGCTAACCACTTTTTTTTCTGTCTGGTTCCTTGGCGTTTTTTTCTTTTTGCCCGTTTTCTTTGTGTGATTTTTTCCTTACTCCTATTTATTTATTCTGAGGGAGCAAATCTACCGCACTTGTTGCTAGTAAGCGCTTGTCGTATGAGGCCTTTTTTCCGTGTTCTCGTCTTTACCTCTTTAGTATCCGTTATGAATCAATTTATTGAAGTCAATTTTTTTTTTGCTGCGCGTATACTTATGCTCTGTTCATCGAATTGATGCCTTAATGTAGCCATTGAAATTGAGCTAAAGGCTTTAGCAAGTACGGTTACGCGGAGGAAGCGCTCAGTTTCCATTAAACGGCCATTCTTATGTTATAACACACCGCGAAAAGGAAGAAAGCAGACATTACAAATTGCTCGTGCAACATGCTTACATTTAATGACGTTAAATTTCTCTGTCTTCCCGGCCCCTCGGGCTCTGCGACAAAACTTTTTTTTTCTTATCAGGAGCAGATTAGTATCATTTGTTCAATAATAATGCGCAGTAGATTGTCGCACCGAGGAACTATCGAGCATAGGAAACACTTCACCCGCTAAGGTTATCAGCTTCGCGCTCCAAGAATGTCCAGAATGTAGGCGACTCTGAGGTAGATGGAACGTGCACACTGCCCTCTCCGAGATTAAAGTAATCACTTTTGTGGGTGGCCACAAAACTGTTCTGCATTGTGCAATTTATTTCCAGCACATGTCAGTACGTCTGGCTGCGTTCCTTGCGGGCTGGGGTAAATTGAACTGTCACGAGAAAACAGGGATCGCAGTGAACCGGTGGCTGTGTACGGGATCGCGGTTCTGACGCTTTCATTAAAAGCGATGCGTCACGAACGTTGAAACAATCAGCCAACAGACCATGCCACGTCGTATTCTAGATTCAGCAATATGAAGGTCAAATGTTTAGGGGAATCCCCCAAGGTGGAGTAGATTTGTAATAATGGAGAAGTTGCTCATTGGCGTCCACACAAGCGCAGCCATACGGCTGGTCCGGGTTCGAGCCCCGGACCGGAACGAATTTTTCTTTAACTGCAAAGTTTCTGAGACAGCTGCATAGCTTTCATTTGTAGCCGTATGGCTGCGCTTTGTTGGACGTGAGTGAGCAATTACTCCCTTATTAGCAACATGAAAGTATTAAGTTTTAATTCACCGCGTGTACAGTAGTGTGCCCAAGAGAAGTTTGCATTTACGCAACATTTGCTTTTTCCTGCTTCAACGTGAAATTAAAGCGAGTATACACTACGAAAACGTACCTCCACCCTTCTAGGAATAGTAGTACTAAACTTCTCCGTGATCAATACTGCTCAGCTGCTAGCATCTTTGATGTGCTAGCGGGAAAATGAAAATTCTATTCCACTACTTTACATTCTATGCTACCTAACAAGCCTAAGGATATTTGGAAGCGTATTTGCCCAGATGCACCTGTCAACATTGCCATTTGTGATCGCAGTAGGTGTCCTCGTCTTTATTCTAATGAAATTGATCTTTTGGTTTTGTATTCACCCATGACACTTTAAAATATATAAGCCACTCGATAATGTCCAAATAAGCGCCTCCTGCCAGATTTTTCAAATTTCAGCCTACACCCACCGGTACGAAATGGTGTTTGAGGGAACCCAGCCGAACGCCAACAGTTTGCGCACGAAAATTCGCATTCCTCTTAAATGTCTCCTGCTCTTTCCAGTGTGGCTCAAGGAACTGTCCTTGGTCCTCTTTTCATCCTGCTCTGTATAAAAATGGACCTCATTACATCTGTATTTAAATTCGACCGTTCTGTGATCATTGCGTATTATAAGACCAAATGTATACTTACCTTTCAGTTTAGTCCCAGCAAAGTTACCTTAACACAGTGCAAGCGTTGTGCGACTCATTGCTAACGACGTGGGGGTAGAGACAAAAAACCAACGGTTACGTTTCTTCCTAATGCCAAATTAGAGCGCAGCTCATCAGCTGTTTCAGCTTTAAGATAGATTAAGGCAAAGAATTCGAGCAATCAAATATGTACAATTACAGACAACTTGCTATTTTTCACACATATTCCGTCTTCAAGACACACTCCACTAATACTTCTTGACTGTCATGAAGGAAGCTTTGTGGACGAACAAATGGATGGATGTATGCTCGGCTGGCTGCACCGATGCCTGGTTCTCAAGCACAAGGCCCGCGCAAGTATTTCGCGAGGTTGTCACAGCTGTGGGAGCCGTTACGAGCGAGAGGAAAGGGATCTTCTCCCGCATAAGTGGCAAGAAATTCCCGCGTGCCTTTACATCTACATTAAAGTCCGTACTTTCAAAAGAGTGGTTCAAACAACCTGGCAAGCATGGCTGTGAAGTTGCAGTGCGGATATTGGTACGGAACGCTACAAAATGGGACTGGCTATTTTTAAAGCGTTCGCACTGCCCGTCTGTAGGGCTATTCTAGTTTACCATAACGCTTTATTAAAACTTTCTCGTTATGCCACACGCGATACGTCCATGCGATAGAGCTGCACGAGAGAAAAATGGCTCTGCAGTTGTTATCCTCTCCAGCTGGTTTTCAAGAGATGAACAGAAGTTTGCATCATCTTGGATCTCTTCGTGTTTCCGCGCTTACGCAGCTAATGCCCTTCCAGAAGAAGCGCGGTGTAGCATTTGACGCATTAGTATAAAGGAGAAACATAATAGCGCTAATGTACTCATGTTGTGGTGCATGTTGAAGAGCCTAGTGCGGAGGAATAAATAAGCACTCTTACACTCTGATGATCAATGAGGCAAAAGTCTTCCCTTAGAAGATGAAAAAATGTTGGAATAATTGTCTTGGTTTGATTCATGGGGAATTGAACCTCCCAAAGAGACTATGGCTACGAGAGACGCCGTAGTGATGGGCTTCGGAAATTTCGACCATATGGGGTTATTTAACGGGCACTGAGATGGCAGAGTACACGGGCCTCTAGAATTTGTCCTCCATTGGAATTCGACCCCAGTGGCTGGCATGGTACTTGTGTCTTTCACGTTAGCAGCCGAGCGCCGTAACCACTGCGCCACCGCGGTGGCTCTTCGCCTAACTTGTCGGCCAGTCTTGAATTAATACTCTGCAAACCGTGTCTCTGTCTTCAACGCAGAGTGTTGTAGTCATGCGAGCGCCGGTATTACCTTATCACGTGAACTAATGTTCGCAGAGGTAGTCGAACCAACCTGGAAACAATAAGCTGATTACCGTGTATTTTTCATGTACTGCTGATGTGAATTCTAACCCAATTATTGGGCTGCCGCTGCGCCTTCTCTACTATGCACTCAGATATGGGAAGCACTAAGTCCATTCAGGAGGGCAAAAGGTTGGGTATGTTTGCATGGATTTATATTGGATGCTAAGGCGCTTAAATGTGAGCGCACAGAAAAAGGCCACACATGAAAAGTGCTAACTAGCAACGAAAGTGATTCATTTCCCCGCTGAGAATAAATGGGAGTCAGGACAGAAAGCGAAAAGGGACAAAAGAAAACGCCGAGGAGCACGCCCTAAAAAAGATGATTACCCGTTGCTATCCGAAAATGCAAATTCTTTCTCCGATATCAGAACAGATGGTTCGCTGACACATCCTCCCATCTAGGCAGTATGGTACCCGTCCCCAATCCCTCTTCTCCTCTGATCGCGATGCACAATGGGTGTCGTAGTTTGCTCCAGTTGAGCTGGGCAGGAATGGCCGTATTCGCGGTTTTTGTACAGAGGGCAAAACTCATGTCTATGACGATCGAACGGTGTGTCCCACAGCTCCCAAAGCCGCTGCGACCCGGAAGGCAAAATATTACGATTAAATCCTGTGAGTTTAGCTGCACCTGCTTACACTCATATCATTTCTCACCAAAATTTGTGCCTAGGTAACGTGTGCTCAGCCTGAAACGCGCCATGAAAGTGTTCTAGGCAAGTGTTTTGCCCTCTGTACATGACGCACGACGTGCCTGCCTGCCAGGCTCAACTGGAGCAAACGTCAATAATCTTCGTGCATCGCAATCAGAGGACAAGATATACCGGATGCTTTTTTTAGAAGGTCCAAAATTTTTAAAGAAAGGTAAATTCCTTCAGATTTATTTTAACCCTGGGGCTATACTGAGGGCTACGGCGGACGCCAGGTAAGAGACAAACTACTTTAATCAGCTCGCAGATTAACTTAATACGTTAATTAACTTTAATAATTTTTTATTTTAGAGGATATTGCCAGGTATCATTGTAGTGTTTGTTCGTTCACGCTCAAGGCTGCAGGAAAGGGCTGTTATCATTTTTGTTCGTGACGCGAGAAGCGACCAGTCTAATCTCGATTGATCGCAGCCATGAAAGGCTGCATCTAGCTTTTTCCAGATTATTGAAGATGATCTTGTCCTGCTATCTGGAAGTTTCTTTGCCGGCTTTAAATTGAGCGATGCCGCGAGCGGCAGGCATTCTGTTCGACGACCGCCGAGCACGCTTGTTGCTGCCCGAGCTCGTCCAGACCCAGCGAAGATTTTTCGGCGCTGGCTTGCTGACAAGTTTTGACAAGTGCAGGCGGGCCTCGGATCCACTGCGACCCCGAGGTTCCGCAACCAGCCTCCCAGCCCAGGCGCCGTGCCTTTGCCGGGGCTCGGGCAACTTCGGGACCTTCGTTCAAGCAGCAGCCCAGTCGGCCGCCCGTGACGTCATGGGAGGCCCGGGACCTGCTGCCCCTCCGGTGTTCCGTGCGCCGCCCCCAAAGGCGCACTGTTTTTCGTTCACAGTTACATCCGACGCGACAGCTGACGACATAGTCGACGGCATCGAGTTGGTTGTCGGCCCGAAAGGGCTAGAGAGCCTCCAGCACCATCGAGGCATGAAGTTCTGCGTCGCCATGGCCTCGGCTGCGGCGGCGGAGAAGATGCTCGTGGAAGGCGCCTTCAACGTGAACGGCACTTCCGTCCCAGTAGCCTGCGTGGGTCCTGCCGTGGTCCACGTGACGGCTTTTCGTGTGCCGCTGTTCGTGCGAGACGCGGCGCTGGCAGCGGCACTGAGCTCCTACGGCAAGGTGCTTGACATCACCCATCCCGTCCTCAAGGGCCGTCGTCACGTCGGCAACGGGACGCGCGTGGTCCGGATCGAGATGAAGCAGGCGGTGCCGAACTTCTTGACCGTCCAGGGCCACCGCGTCATGTTTGACTACCGAGGCGTCCGGAAGGTGTGTTCCCGCTGCGGGCAGGACGGCCACATCGGCGCGGCGTGTCGAACGCCGCGGTGCGCTCGCTGCGAGGTGTTCGGCCACGACACGGCCGGATGCGGAGCGGCTTGCAGGCGCTGCGGTGGAAGCCACGCCACAGCGGACTGCCTGCGACCACGGTCCTATGCGGCGGCCGCCGCCTCGAGAAAGGAACCGAGCAAGGACAACGTGGTCGCAGAAACGCGGAGCACACCAACCATCCGGACGCCTGTTGCCCACGCGGACCCTACGACCAGCAGCCCGAGGGAGCCCGAGGTCACCCCCGCGACGGAGGTGCCCGTGAAGGAGCAGCTCGAGGGGACTCCTTCAAACGAGGTGGAGCCGTTCGGTGCTGTTTTCGCGGAACCCTTGGCGCCGCTACTCCGCACAGCTTCCTTCAACACCGAGAGCAGCAGCGGCGATGAGTCGAGCGTGGCGTCGGGCGACCTGGTGGACGTACCGGACAAAGTCCCACCGCTTCGCCTGACAGGCGACTTGACGTGTGGCCAGGTGTCAGGACCGACGACTCCTGGAGGTGCGGACGACGCGCGCTTCCCGTCACCAGCCAGCCACACCCTCCCATCGGCGACCCTGGCGTCGGCATCGGCTTCAGCTGCGAGCGTCGCCAAGACCACGCAGCAACCGGTGAGCGAGGCCACAAGCGCCGACGGCCCCGAAAACATGAACTTTTCCCGACCAGACTTTAAACGTGCCCACCCCCAATCATCGGAATCCGAAGGGACTGTTAACGGACGTTCTAGCAAAAAAGTGCCGCGCGCGCTAAGCGCCGCCCATGGCAGCGCTGTTTAGGTTGTATGCAATGACGTCGGTGCTCTTGACAGTCATGGCGGTTGTGCATCTCCTCTCCCTGAATGTTCGGGGATTTCAATCCGTAGACAGACAGAGAGAGGTGATGCACTTTGCCAGGGCTAGGGGCGTCGACATCCGGTTTTTACAGGAATGCAACTTCCGTACTTCACTTGATGTGCTGAATTTTACCACCCGGTTTTCTGTTTTTGCTTATTTTGCGTTGATTGATTTTCATATGTGCGGTGTTGGTGTCGTTTTTGTAAACCCCTGCCTGCGCGCGGGTGCTCATTGCACTTTCGGGCTGGACGGCCGCACTCTTGCGGTCGACTTCACACTAAACCAGCGGCGGGTACGTGCGTTGGTTGTATATGCGCCAGCACGGCAGTCTAGTAGTTCTGATTTCTTTGAGCGCCTCGACTCATTCCTCCTTGATCCCTACCCCACTTTCATCGTCGGTGACTTCAATTGTGTACTTAACAACGACCGTGACGTCCGCGGACAGGGTGACGGTCGCCGTTATTGCGGTGCCCCCGCGCTCCGCGATCTCGTGACTCAGTTCCGCTTGTCTGAGGCGTGGGTGCAGCTTCACGGGTATGCCTTTGGAGCGACGTTTGAGAGAGCACAGTCAGCGAGTCGGATGGACAAATTCTATTTTCCACCAGAGCTCGCTTCTTTTGTCGTTAGCTGCGCAGTTCTCGCGTTCCCTGCAGGCATGCCGGTGATTACCGATCACCACCCCTTGTCAGTCAGGCTCGACTTTGGTGAGGACACCCCACGTACTGTTACGTGGCGCATGGACACGAGCCTACTGGCGGACCCGGAAAGCGTGGCGTCGCTGCGTACGGCGTTGGCAGCATCGTGCAAGAGCTTCGTTGCGACTGATTCATGGGACACACTCAAGGCTCGTTGGCAGGCAACTCTGGTGGCGGCCGGTCAGGACCGCAGACGCCGGGTAACTCATGCACTGAATGACACCCTCAAGCGCATCCGTATAGTGCAAAGGGGAGCACCCTTAACCTTTGCCATGAGCGATTACCTCAGTCTACTTAAAGCACGTTACCACGTGTTGCTCTGCCAGTCATCACGGGCAGCTAGTCGTGCACACCAGCTCGGGCGGCCTATATCAGACCCGGCTGTGCTACGACACGTACGCGCAGGCACGGCAGAGGAATTAGCTCCCGCTACTGTGCCTTTCGTGACACTCCCAGACGGCACCCAAAGCAAAACCGCGTCCGATATCTGCACGATCTTTGCAAGTCACTTCTCGAACCTGTTCTCTACGGACAGTTGCTAAATCTTCAAGATGGTTATGACGGGCTTCTACAAAGCTTTTTTGGAAACTTGCCACGAGTAGCTGAAGAGCTGCATGAAAACCTTTGCGCACCAGCCACAAGCCAAGAGCTGCACGCCATCCTGCAGACTATGAATGCAGCCTCTGCCCCCGGTCCAGACGGCATTCCAACAAGTTTTTATTCAACGTTTTTTTACCAGATCCAAGGAGCACTGCTGAAAATGGTCAACGGCTTTCTCGCGGATGGGCTACGTCCAAACTCTTTCCGCGAATGCCGCATCATACTCATTCCGAAAGCGGGCGGTGACCCCTCCGACCCGCAAGCATGGCGGCCCATAAGCCTCTTAAACACAGACTACAAAATAGTCGCATCTTTACTAAACAGAAGAATGCGGACGATCCTGCCTCACCTAATCCACCGTGCTCAAACCAGCAGCGTGCCTGACCGCTCTGTGTTTTCTGCATTGGCACTCACTAGAGACCTGTTCACATTTGCCAGCAGGACGGGCTTCACCGAGTGTTTTGTTTCACTCGATCAGGCGAAAGCATTCGATCGGGTGGAACACTCGTATTTGTTCGGAGTCCTCGAAGCCTTCGGATTCCCGCCGCAAATTGTCAGCAGGCTACGCCTACTTTACGCAGACCTGAACGCTCATCTCTCTGTAAACGGCCACCAGAGCGCTCCCTTCTCAGTCACCCGGGGCATAAGGCAAGGATGCCCTCTCTCCCCAACATTCTTCGTGTTATGCCTGGATCCACTCATCCGGCGCATTAACGACAGTCCATCCATACGCGGCTTCCCTCTGCCTGGCCAGGGCCAAATCAAAGTTTTGGCCTACGCCGACGACGTGTCGCTTTTCCTCAAGGACGAGGATAGCTACGCCGCTTTTTCGCGGCTGTTTCTCGACTACAGCGAGATATCAGGGGCCCTATTGAACAGGGGAAAAAAGCAAGGCACTACGGTTTGGCACCTTCACACCGAACCTTGCGGGCGAGGTGGAGTGGGTGCAGGGAGTGAAAGTCCTGAGTGTAGTATTCCTCGCCAGCGGAGTAGTAGCCCGCGAAACCTGGACTAACCTCCGCACGAACGCTGAGAAACGCCTCTCGGTGGCGTCAACGTTCCGCCTTTCAATGGCAGAGCGCTGCTATATAGTTAAGTCTACAATCCTAGCCGCATGTTCTTTTGTCGCCCGCGTCTCAAACCCACCGCGCACGTTTGCTCGCAGGCTAACCTCGGCCTGTGGCTCTTTCGTTTGGGCGGGCAAAACCGAACTTGTGTCACGAATGTTCATGCGCCTTCCATCGTACATGGGTGGGTTTGGTATACCTTGTATCCGCACTATGTGCAATGTGCTCGCCTTGCGAGGAGTACGAGATCTTGTACGCAACCCAGACTATCCCGGGAGAACACTCCTCACATACTTTCTGGGTACAGCGCGTAACGTGTTTTTTACACAACACGTGGTTGGCCCTACAGCCGAGCGGCCGCCGGTATTTTTCGTTAACGTGCGTCGCACACTGGCGTCCTTGTCTGCCAGCGTGCCCGATCTGGATGTTGATGAAACCCCGCCCTCCAGGATGTGTGAAGCACTAACGGTAGCTGAGCTGACACGCGAACAACTCCAGAAAACGAGACGGGCACGCTGGCGCCAACTGACCTCAGCTGCGCTTCCTGCAGATGTCAGGGACTTCGGCTGGCTGCGAGGCTGGCGGGTCCTGCCCACAAGAGACCGCCTTGCGGCGTGGGGCGTGGCGCCCTCCGCCCGATGCCCGCAGTGCGGTCTCTTAGAAACATTGCGGCACGCAATGTTCGACTGTGTAGTGGCGCGCACCTTTTGGGTACTAGTGTCACGAATGTTCGTAACCCGCCTCGAAGCGCGCACTAGTTCACGCGAACTGTTTACAAATATGCTCTTGTGTGTCGGCATGTTCGTTTTGTGGCGGCAGCGTGGAGCGGCTTCCTTAAATGGGCGTCCGCAAAGAGCAATGTTTCCAATGCTGCAGCGCCTCCGCACGCGCCTCTTTGAGCAAGCATGCGTGGACGCACTGACAATGAGCGAGGCTGAGTTCTTGCGCAAATGGTCGACATACTTTATCGTCCTGCGCGGCGGTCGAGTATCGGCTTTCATACTGCCATACTGACGTGTTCAGTGCTGCGTCACTGCGCATGTGCTTGAAAAATCAGACTTCAGTTCAACTGTTTTGTTTCGTATTTTTGTTCCTTTCGAAAAAAATAAACTTCTCTTTCTATGTCCGAGCTCGTCCAGACCCAGCGAAGTTTTTGCGGCGCTGGCTTGTTGAGAAGTTTCGTCAAGTGCAGGCGGGCCTCGGATCCACTGCGACCCGGAGGTACCGCAACCAGCCTCCCTGCCCAGGCGCCGTGCCTTTGCCGGTGCTCGGGCAAACTGCGTGAAGGTCGTGCAAGCAGCAGCCCATCCGGCCACCCGTGACGTCATGGGAGGCCCGGGACCTGCTGCCCCTCCGGTGTTCCGTGCGCCGCCCCCAAAGGCGCATTGTTTTTCGTTTACAGTTACTTCCGACGCGACAGCTGACGACATCGTCGACGGCATCGAGTTGGTTGTCGGCCCGAAAGGGCTAGAGAGCCTCCAGCACCATGGAGGCATGGAGTTCTGCGTCGCCAAGGCCTCGGCTGCGGCGGCGGAGAAGATGCTCGTGGAAGGCGCCTTCAACGTGAACGGCACTTCCGTCCCAGTAGCCTGCGTGGGTCCTGCCGTGGTCCACGTGACGGCTTTTCGTGTGCCGCTGTTCGTGGGAGACGCGGCGCTGGCAGCGGCACTGAGCTCCTACGGCAAGGTGCTTGACATCACCCATCCTGTCCTCAAGGGCCGTCGTCACGTCGGCAACGGGACGCGCGTGGTCCGGATCGAGATGAAGCAGGCGGTGCCGAACTCATTGACCGTCCAGGGCCACCGCGTCATGTTTGACTACTGTTGTGTCCCCTTATTGCTTTTGTGTGTGTGCGCCCCCGCATCCTCCTCCTAACGACCACTCGCATCCTCCTCCTAACGACCACTCGCATCCTCCTCCTAACGACCACTTGCCCCTCGTCGCACGCTGTCGCCAGATGCCCCCCCCATGGTGCGCCCCCGCATCCTCCTCCTGTTTTGGGAAGCCACTCCCTCCCGTGGACGCTTCTCCGCTCCCTCCTTTCTTCGGGCGGCCAGTTCGGCTCCTGCCTCGGTCGACGCTGGTCGCACCCTTATCGGCTTTAAATAAACGAAGTCTTAAAGTACCGTGTGCGTCTTTCGCTGCATTCAACACAGCGACCGGACACGACAGTGGCGACGAGAAAGTGGATTCGACCCGCGCTACGCAACGCTATTGACAAGCCATGGCTACGCGAGGGTTTCCCAATCAGATACCAGAGTTCAACGGCTCATCGTGGTCATCGTGGGTTGGACGCCTTCAGTTCTACTTTGAAGCTAACAACATCACAGACCCAGCCTTGAAGAGGGCCAACCTGCTGACGCTATGCGGGGAGCAGACCTACGATACTGTCTGCGCCCTTATTCAGCCAAGCACACCAGCGGCAGTGTCTTACGACGACATCGTAAAAGCGCTGCAAAAGCACTACGACCCAAGGCCATCCGAGGTCTACAGCCGGGCTCGCTTCCAACGACGAGATCAACTGGGAGGAGAAACTGTGAGCGCCTACGTAGCCGCGCTCAAGAAGCTCGCTGCCGACTGCAATTTTGGAACGCTGTCAACAACAGCTACCGGGCAGGAGGGAGACGCAGCTTCTTCTGCTAACACCACCATGCTTCCCTTGGACGTGATGTTACGCGACAGATTTGTGTGCGGACTGAGTGACGAGTCACTGCAGCAGCGCCTGTTCGCTGAGAAGGACCTCACATTCAGCAAAGCTTACGACATCGCCGTTCGAGCGGAGAGCGCCGGTCACCAGCAGAGAGGGATTCGCCGGAACACCGAGCCGGTACACCAGACAAGCAACCAGGTGCGCAAGCCTTCTGTTGTTGTAAAATCGGTCAAAAAGGCACAACGCTGCTGGCGGTGTGACGACCAACACAACCCCCAGGGATGTCGATTCCAGTCAGCCACGTGTAATTTTTGCCACAAGCGAGGGCATATCGAAAGAGCATGCATTACGAAACGGAGACTTGCCAAGATAAAGTCACCTTCCCAGCCTAATCACAGCGTCAACGCCTCAGAGAATACGCCGCTATCTGATCTCCATGGAACAACATCAGCAACACCATCTGTGTTGTACGACCTGAACACCATGAATCTCGGCACGCGACCGAAGATTTTTACAGAAGTAAGCGTACATCACCAGCTGATTAAGTTCGAGGTGGACTCCGGCGCAGCCTGTACTCTGATCAGTGAGGACACGTTCCGAACTTCATGGCCATCTGACGCACCCGCCCTGCAACAAGACGACACGCACCTGCGAACGTGGTCAGGACAGAATCTGCCACTATTGGGCTCTGCCAACGTGCAGGTTAACTACAACGGCCAGACCCATACGCTACCTCTGCTTGTTGTGAAGGGCACAGGATCAAGCCTTCTAGGGAGAAACTGGTTTTCTCCACTAGGCGTGATGATATGCGGCATACACCAGACGCCGAGCCAGAACATGGTTGAGCAACTGCAAGAGAAATACGAAAGAGTATTCTCGGAAGAGATTCCAGGAAACGAAGGGCCCCCGGTCACACTGGAGTTGTTGGACAACGCGCAACCCAAATTTCTGAAGGCCAGGCCGGTGCCGTTTGCTCTCCGAGATTCAGTTGAAAAAGAGTTGGACAAACTGGAGCAGCAAGGTGTCATCGAGCCGACGCAGCATTCAGAATGGGCCACACCACTTGTCGTAGTTCGCAAGAAGAACGGAACCATACGCCTCTGCGGAGCCTACCGGAGCACCGTCAATCTTGCGACTAAAGCGTCCTCTTACCCGCTACCGACACCTGAAGAAGTATTCAGTGTACTGCGTGGCGCAAGAGTCTTCAGCACATTGGACCTCACCCAGGCGTATCAGCAGCTGAAGGTGAGCGAGTGAACTGCTGAATTATTGGCAATTAACACACTGAAAGGCTTGTACAAAGTCAAGCGACTGCCTTTTGGCGTAGCTGCAGCCCCGGCCATATTTCAAAAATTCATGGAGACAGTGCTTCAGGGCATCCCAGGAGTTTGTGTCTACCTTGACGATGTCATCATCAGTGGCACTTCCACTGAAGAGCATGCAGTGCGCCTAGAGCTCGTTCTCGAAAGGCTAGCAAACGCTAATTTGTGCATAAGCAAATCGAAGTGCTGTTTTGCGGTGCCAGAGGTGCAATTTCTGGGACACCGAATTAATGCGGAAGGCATTCACCCTACCGAGGACAAAGTGCGAGCGATCACAGAAGCACGAGCTCCAACAAACAAGCAGGAGCTACAGGCTTTTCTCGGACTCTTGACGTTCTACGACCGGTTCTTGGAACAAAGAGCTACCGTGGCCAACGACTTATACCAACTCCTTCGGAAAGATGTGACATGGACATGGTCGCCACGCCATCAGCAGTCATTCGATGCCCTGAAAGACCTGATTCGAAGATGTACAGTCCTCCGCCACTACGACGAAAGGAAGCCTCTGCTTTTGGCTTGTGACGCATCACCGTGCGGAGTCGGCGCGGTTCTATCGCAAACTGACGAGCAAGGAAGGGAAGCTCCCATCGCCTCCGCCTCACGTACGTTGTCGCAAGCAGAACGCAACTACGCGCAACTTGACAAAGAAGGGGTAGCCATCGTCTACGCGGCGACACATTTTCACCAGTACATTGCCGGCCGGAAGGTGACCTTTATAACCGATCACCGACCGCTATTGGGCATTCTGGGACCACAAAGGCCTATGCCACCAACTTTGTCTCCGCGAATGACACGTTGGTGCATCAAACTCTCAGCGTACGACTACGCTCTGGTCTACCGCAATGGGAGTAAACATCAAAACGCCGATGCGCTAAGCCGTCTGCCACTAGACGCAACTGTTGACGAACCATTTCCACCAGGAGACGTTCTGATGTTCGAAGCACTGCCAGAACCTCCGCTTACAGCAGGCACAGTTGCAGCATCTACGCAGAAGTGCGCAGCTCTCCGGCTAGTTTACACAGCTGTTCAACAAGGCAACGTGCATAAACTCAAAGGGGACAACTTCGACGCTTACCGCAGGCGAGCTACAGAGTTGAGCACCCATCGCGGCTGCATCATATTTGGGTCCCGAGTTGTGATGCCGAGAGAACTACGCGCACAAGCTATGTCTCTCATCCACGCCGGACATCGGGGCATCGTTGCAATGAAAAAGTGTGCCAGAAGCTACATGTGGTGGCCTGGAATTGACAACGACATCGAAACAGTGGTGCGAGAATGCAAGCCTTGCCAGAGCAGCCGGAGCGCCCCGCCGAA
This sequence comes from Amblyomma mixtum, assembly GCF_055824585.1. Lineage (NCBI taxonomy): Eukaryota > Metazoa > Arthropoda > Arachnida > Ixodida > Ixodidae > Amblyomma > Amblyomma mixtum. The sequence goes on from NC_143021.1 coordinate 14,487,474, forward strand.
AGCTCCTGTCCCTGAATGGGAAAAGCCAGACACACCATGGCACACACTGCACATTGATTTTGCAGGACCAATTGAGGGCTGCACTTTCCTTGTGGTCGTAGATGCCTACACAAAGTGGCTTGAGATAAGGCAAATGGGACAGACTACTTCGGCAGCAGTCATTGACAACCTCCGATCACTATTTGCAACGTTCGGCCTGCCGCGCAAGGTAGTGTCGGACAACGGAACACCGTTTGTGTCTGCGGAGATCCTCAAGTTTTATCGCGACAACGGGATCTCATCAGTTACATCGGCCCCCTACCACCCAGCGACAAACGGACAAGCCGAGCGCTACGTAGCCGAGCTAAAACGCGCCCTTGAAAGAGATCAGACAGGCTCGCTGCAGCGCCGCCTTGCGCGCTTTCTCTTCAAGCAGCACACGACGGTTCAGAGCACAACAGGCGAGCCCCCTCGAAAATGATGTTCGAGCGTGAAATGCGAACCCAGCTCACAGCCATCCTCCCCGAGCCAAAGGCAGAGACGTTCCGGGAAGAAAAAGCAATTCCGCGCTGCGGCACGCTTAATGAGGGGCAGCGCGTCCTCGCCCGACAGTTTCTGAAAAAGCCACGCTGGGAGGAAGCTACAATTGTCAGACGCATAGGCCTGCGCTCTTGGCTCGTCAACATACATGGCACAGTAGCACGCCGACATCTCAACCAGCTGCGTAGATTTACGACGCCGTCTGAGAGCTGTCCGCCAGCGGAGAGAACACGTGCACCATCTTCCCACATAGCCTGGCACCTCTTCCCGGAAGAAGAGACTTCGCCCAGGACAGACCTAGGAGACACAGCGAACAACAGCCAGCCTACAAGTGTTTCTCCCCCGAGCGCACAAAGCCAGCGCGCCTCCACGCGTGAGCGCCGACCCCCTGCACGATACCGGGCAACTTTCTAAGGGGGAAGGAAGTGTTGTGTCCCCTTATTGCTTTTGTGTGTGTGCGCCCCCGCATCCTCCTCCTAACGACCACTCGCATCCTCCTCCTAACGACCACTCGCATCCTCCTCCTAACGACCACTTGCCCCTCGTCGCACGCTGTCGCCAGATGCCCCCCCATGGTGCGCCCCCGCATCCTCCTCCTGTTTTGGGAAGCCACTCCCTCCCGTGGACGCTTCTCCGCTCCCTCCTTTCTTCGGGCGGCCAGTTCGGCTCCTGCCTCGGTCGACGCTGGTCGCACCCTCATCGGCTTTAAATAAACGAAGTCTTAAAGTACCGTGTGCGTCTTTCGCTGCATTCAACACAGCGACCGGACACGACAACTACCGAGGCGTCCGGAAGGTGTGTTCCCGCTGCGGGCAGGACGGCCACATCGGCGCGGCGTGTCGAACGCCGCGGTGCGCTCGCTGCGAGGTGTTCGGCCACGACACGGCCGGATGCGGAGCGGCTTGCAGGCGCTGCGGTGGAAGCCACGCCACAGCGGACTGCCTGCGACCACGGTCCTATGCGGCGGCCGCCGCCTCGAGAAATGAACCGAGCAAGGACAACGTGGTCGCAGAAACGCGGAGCACACCAACCATCCGGACGCCTGTTGCCGACGCGGACCCTACGACCAGCAGCCCGAGGGAGCCCGAGGTCACCCCCGCGACGGAGGTGCCCGTGAAGGAGCAGCTCGAGGGGACGCCTTCAAACGAGGTGGAGCCGTTCGGTGCTGTTTTCGCGGAACCCTTGCCGCCGCTACCCCGCACAGCTTCCTTCAACACCGAGAGCAGCAGCGGCGATGAGTCGAGCGTGGCGTCGGGCGACCTGGTGGACGTACCGGACAAAGTCACGCCGCTTCGCCTGACAGGCGACTTGACGTGCGGCCAGGTGTCAGGACCGACGACTCCTGGAGGTGCGGACGACGCGCGCTTCTCGTCACCAGCCAGCCACACCCTCCCATCGGCGACCCTGGCGTCGGCATCGGCTTCAGCTGCGAGCGTCGCCAAGACCACGCAGCAACCGGTGAGCGAGGCCACAAGCGCCGACGGCCCCGAAAACATGGACTTTTCCCGACCAGACTTCAAACGTGCCCACCCCCAATCATCGGAATCCGAAGGGACTGTTAACGAATGTTCTAGCAAAAAAAGTGCCGCGCGCGCCAAGCGCCGCCCATGGCAGCGCTCTTTAGGTTGTATGCTATGCCGTCGGTGCTCTTGGCAGTCATGGCGGTTGTGCATCTCCTCTCCCTGAATGTTCGGGGATTTCAATCCGTAGACAGACAGAGAGAGGTGATGCACGTGTGCTGGAATGTCCTGTGAACACAGCGTCGGAAGCCGATGAGAGAATGAGGGAAAAACTCCCTCGTCTCGAGAAAATTAGAGAGGCGAGTCAGGGCCATTCGCTCAAGGGTCTTACCAACACATGATGTCAGGGAGATTGGGCGGAGGTTAGAGATAGAGAGGGAGGCTTGCCCGGCTTTGGAATCATAGAAATGAGGGAGGAGGTCCAGGAGCTGGGCAGGCAGCCGCTGTTTCTTGCCTCATTGTAGTTTTTAAGGAGGAATTATTTGGCGCAGTCAGGAAGGTTGCGAAGTGTGGTGTATGTAATGGCATCCTCACCGGGAGCCGAGCGTGTAGCATTAGCAGCAAGAGCCAATTCGAGCTCCCGGAGAGTGAAGGATTGGTCCAGATCAGGGTTAGGTCCACCGCAGTACACCGGGCAGGAGGGTGCCAGAGAGAAAGAGAAAGAACTTTATTTGCTCGAGCTAAATACGACGTCTGCTTAGACGCCGTCGATAGGAGTGGTTCCCTCTTCACTAGACCCATATGCAACCCTGGCCGCCTGGCCCCTGGAGATCAGGACGAGCTGGTCTTCCGCGGCGGGGCTGGTTAGCAAGGTCTCCCATCGCTCGGTAAGGTAGGATGATGGATGGGGTGGGGTAGTGGGGCAGGTAAGAGGTGGGGGGATTTCCTTGATGAAGTTGCATACTCCAATGACATGTTGGAGCGTGCCTAACTCAGTCTTGCAGAAATCACATTCCTTCTGGTACCTTTCCGGGTACATCTTGTGTTGAAGGTAAGGCTGCGGGAAGGATCCTGCCTGTATGTGCCTGTTGAGGATCGGGGTAACGTCGCCTCTCCGTCTTGTAATAGTTCGTAATTTCCTTATAACTAATAACGGACTGTGGCTCACCTTCCTCTGCCCGGTGTTCCATTTCTCGGGCGAACTGGTGGGCAAGCTCGTTGCCCTCCAGCCCAGAGTGAGGCGGTGTCCATATCAACTCAACTTTCCTTTGAGGAAAGTCGCCTTTACTTTTGAGAATTCCTAGTTCCGCAAGAGAGACACACCCCTTTCTGTAACTGTTATACGCCTTTTGCGAGTCGGTGACACTTCCCACTTTGGGCTGCGCGAGTGCAAGCGCTATCGCGGCCTCTTCTGCCACCTCTGTAAAAGACGTCTCAATAGAGGCGCAGGTTACGAGCATATCCCGCGTCGTAACCGCCAGCGTGGCTTTCGATGAAAACATGGGTAACGAAGCGTCTGAGAAGAGAGTTACACCCTGTTCCTGTTCTTCTATTTTCTCTAAAGTATCCGTCAAGGCCGCTATACAAGCGCTCTGAGGCCGTCGTTACGACCCGGCCTCAATTTTCGAGGCAGCGGTTTACTCACGATTTTATGCGCCCACAACCTGGGTAACGGTCCCGTTTCCTTCCGGTCTGCCTCTTGCTAGCCCAGGTTGGCAAGAACGCGACGTCCCGCCGAAGTGTGACTGAGCCGGACACTTTGATTAGACAGATGAGCTTCTATTAACTGTTCAACGTCGTTGTGCTTGGCCATGCCGAGAAGCTTGTCGGTCGAAAAATACGTCGGTATGCCCAGCGCCATATTGGTTGCCTTGCGTATAATGATGTTCAACTGGTCCCTGTCTTTCTTGAGTAACTTCAGGTACGGCGCCGCGTAAACGATGCGCGACGTCACGAAGGCCTGGACGAGCGTCAGTGCATCGTCCTCCTTGAATCCTCTTTTTCTGTTCGTTACTCTTCTGATCATGTGCGAAATTTGTTCCCTTGAAACCTTGATCTTGGCGAGCGACGCCCCCACCTTGCCGTTGTTCTGGAAGATGACACCCAGAATACGTGCTTGCGTGGTTGGCGTTATGTTCGCGCCGTCGATGGTGATGCGGACGTTTTCTTGGTCTCCTTTATTTCTTCTTGGTTTGATGCCGACTAACACCGACTTCTGGGGCGAGCAAGTGAGGCCGCACGATTGAGCGAACTCGTGCACGGTCTTTGCCACTCTCTGAAGGGACTCCTCCATCCAACTCTCCGACCCTGCCCTCGACGTCCACACGGTGATATCGTCTGCGTAAAGAGCGTGATCTGTGCCCTCTATGTCTTGAAGCAAAGTCGGGGGAGGGAGGAGAGCCAGGTTGAAGAGAATCGACGAAAGAACCGATCCTTGCGGGGTGCCTCTGTCTCCCAGGGCTATTGGTTTCGACTTCTCTTCTCAAATTTTGATTGTTGCCGTTCTGTTGCTTAAGAAATCCTGCACATACTTGAAGGTGCGCTTTAAGCACCCCTTTTGGCGCAGGGTACGGAGTGTACTTTCGTGTGTCAGAGGGTGCGGGAGGTTGAGAGAGGCGAGCTGATCAAAAACATCGGAGGGAGTCCCTTGAGTGATGGCTTTAGCTAGAGTGGGAGCAAGGGCAGGCTTAGTGCCAAGGAGGGATTTGAAGAGAGACCATGTGGATCGCGAGTGCAATGCAGATCAAGACGGTCACAAAGACCACTCCAACGAGAGTGCTGGAGTGAGGCGCAGTTTGCGACGATCTCGGCCCGCAGAGCAGTGATCCGGGAGGAAAGTTGGGGATTGTGGGGTTGGCAGCGGAAGGAGCGCTGAAGACGTTTACGGCGACGCCATAAACGGAGTAGGTGAGGATCTGGGTCTGGGACTGGGTGACAAGAGCGAACACGACGGCTACTGGACTTGAGCGCTGCAGTGATGCGCGACGTCCAGCCTTCGTAGGATTGAAAGGAGTCAGTGGCGAGATTAGCGCGGAAGGCGTGCCAGTCAGTATGAGTGACCGGATGACATCGAAGGATGTGGGAAAGAGAGGTGGAAATATGGACAAGAAAGTGGTCACTGAGAAGAGTTTCGGCTGCACTTGAAGTTTCCTTCCCAAGCGTGAATGCATTTGTAATCTTGTTTCATCATCTTCCAGCAATATACTTGTACTAACAGAAACGTGGCTAACAGACGACGTCACCGATCCGGAAGTTTTAGCTGATTTACCAAATTTTAACGTTTTCCGAAAGGACCGCAAAGGTTCACGAGGAGGAGGTGTTCTTATTGCCACTAACCAGCTGTTGCCTTGTTCTGTCATTAACATCCAATCAGAGCTTGAAATACTTTGGATAATCTGCCGTTCCGTACCACAAATCATCATACTAGGCGTCTGTTACCGGTCCCCCTCCAGTAGCCCAATCTTTTCCTCAAAGTTAAGCGATAGTCTAAATCAAATAACTAGCAAATATCCCAACGCGCGCATTCTTCTTTTCGGTGATTTTAATTACCCATCCATTGACTGGCTGAACCCAACACCAAGAGGCAATACTGAAATGACGAACTTTGTCGACGTTTGTTTGAATTTCAATCTTACCCAGTTAGTAACTGAACCCACACGCGTAACACATGAATCCTCCAATATCCTGGACCTCATTCTAACTAACTACCCGGAAAGTTTATCATCACTTACTTCTCTCCGCGAAATTAGTGACCACAAAGTTTTACACGCTACTTTCACCTTCATCCCCCAATCGCGCTTAACATTCCCTAAAACGATTCGCCTTTATGACAGAGCGAATTACGAAGAAATCAATAATCATTTAATAGCGTTCTTTCCAAACATTGATACAAGTTTCGATGATCGATCCATTGAGGAAAACTGGATTATCTTTAAAACTAAAATTATAGAACTTACAGCGAAGTTTATTCCCACATCACATTTCGTGCCAATCCCAACAAACCATGGTTCACAAAGCATTTGAAAACACTTGAAAACAAAAAGAAGAGATTTTTCCGTGCAGCTAAACGTAACCCGAGTGCATGCGCATGGAAGAAATATTACGAAGCCGAGTCAACATACCTGCAGTCTATCCATGATGCCAAACGAACATTTTTCCAAACTGACCTCCCCAAGATTCTAACAAATAACCCGAGGAAATTCTGGAAAGTATTAAACCCCGAACAGGCGCCGGTCATCACACTTGCTAACCCGCTTGGTGAGATGACCAGTGGCATTGAATGTGCTAATATTTTTAACGCCGCTTTTTCGTCCGTTTTCACACACGGAACTGATATGCCACTTTGTACCGTAACTGACAACCTGAGTTCGCATATGCCTCCAATCATCTTTTCTGTGCACGGCATTATATCTATCATTGAAAATATCAAGATGTCATCTTCTGCAGGTGCTGATGATATCACCCCCAAGTTCCTAAAAAATACTTGCCATGCTTCCGCAGCGTATTTGTCAAAACTGTTTGCACAATCACTTTCCACAGGTAACATACCCAGTGATTGGAAGGTGGGGAAGGTTGTTCCGGTCTTCAAATCAGGTAACAAAGAATCGCCCCTTAATTACCGTCCCATCTCTTTAACTAGTGTGCCATGCAAAATCATGGAACATGTCATTTATACTCATATAATGAACTTTCTTGACTCTATAAATTTTTTTCATCCTGCTCAACACGGTTTCCGTAAGAACCTATCGTGCGATACACAGTTGGCTATTTTCATCCATGACCTGCAAGTGAACCTCGACTTTAACCTACAAACTGACGCAATATTCCTGGACTTCGCGAAAGCATTTGACAAAGTACCCCACAAACGCTTACTACTAAAACTGTCCTGGTTAAACCTTCATCCTAACATATTACAGTGGATAAGCGAATTCCTGGCTAACCGCACCCAGTTCGTTAACGTTAATAATCAAGCCTCTAGCTCTGTTCCGGTAACATCAGGTGTCCCGCAAGGATCAGTCCTTGGTCCGCTATTATTTTTAATATACATTAATGACCTTCCAACGCATGTCTCTTGTAACGTCCGTATTTTTGCCGATGACTGTGTCATCTATCGCACTATCAACAACGCCTCTGATCAGTTCGCCCTCCAGAATGACTTAATCAGCATACAGGACTGGTGTGAAAACTGGCTCATGGAACTAAACCCCAATAAATGTAAAGTCGTGTCATTTCACCGAAAACGTAATCCTGTCCTCTTCTCCTATAAAATCTCGCATGTCACGGTAGAATTAGCTCAGACTTACAAATACCTCGGAGTAACATTGTCCAATGATCTAACCTGGAACGCGCATGTCACTAAAATCATATCATCCGCTAACAGAAGCCTTGGATTCTTAAAACGACATCAACGTCATGCGCCACAAAACCTAAAATTGCTTGCCTACAAATCACTTGTCCGTTCTAAATTAGAATACGCCTCTGCTATTTGGAGCCCTAACCAAAATTATCTAATAAATTCCCTAGAATCAGTACAAAATCGAGCCACAAGATTCATACATTCGTGCTATTCATATAATGTCAGCATATCAGCACTAAAAGCAGAGGCAGGATTAACATCCCTCGCTTGTAGGCGTCGTATTACTAGTATGTGCTTGTTTCACAAATTTTATTTCAGCTCACTTCGTCGTCCTCCCTACATCAATCCGCCGGCACGCATTTCCCTCCGCATTGGTCATCCCCTTCAAGTAGCCCGGCCATTTACGCGTACAACTACATTTGCATCGTCATTCTTTCCACGCTCAGCCAAGGACTGGAACAGCCTTCCACACGACATCGCCGCAATCACCTGCCCATCAACATTTGCGAACTGTTTAACTGCTACCTTTAACAGCGAATAATATTTGTATCTTACGTTTTTTCTTTGTTTATTTAATCTGATTTTTCAATGTAACCCACCCCTTATGTAATACCCCCAATCCTGGGGGCCTTTAAGGTAATAAAGTGAAGTGAAGTGAAGTGAAATGAAAGTGAACCCCGACAGAAAGGGAGATCGGGTGTCGTGGGGCGCTGTGAGGCAGTGCCCGCTCGAGTAGGGGAGCCAGGAGTATTGAGAAGGGTTAGGTGGCGTTCCTGGGCCAGACAGTGGTGGAGGCGGCCGGGTTTGAGGGTTTTAAGGTAGCCCTAGAGTGTGTGAGGGGCATTAAAGTCACCACCAAAGAGGAGGTGGGAGTTAGAAGGAAGAGAGTGAAGGAACTTGCCCAGGGCGGAAAATAAAGAGGAGGTGACAGGGGGGTTGTATAAGGATCCGCGAGGTGGCGCCGTCCTGGTTATCTGGCTGACTATCGTGCTCCGTTTTTCACCTGCCCCTTGCCTGGTCCAGGGCCTTGCCCGCCCATGGATTTACACTCCATCGCGTCAGGAAGACATCCGCACCACGCGGGCACCATTGGCATCACGGCCCGCTATCGAGCTGGCGCTCCAAGCGCCTCCAAAAATCTGCTGTGGCGCGGCGCCTCACTAACCTTAACGCGCCGCGCCTGCGCCTCTGGCATGCATCGTCTCACCAAGCCCCTGAAGCCGAGACCCACCCATACCTCGCCGGTGTCAACTTCTTCCGACGCGGCCGCCGCGGGGCCTACTCCAACCACGCTGACAGCCATGTCTCAACCGGCTGCGTTCAACACCGGCCACACCACCGCGCTAATTCCCGTCGCGTTCACCGACGCTGGGAGCTACGGATCGACAGCCGCGACGCAGCCGGCAGCGTTCGTCACCGCCGCGGCGTCTACTGCTGGCCAAGTCCACGCATTAAGGGAAGCCAAGAGCTTCGGGCCCACAGACGGATCGCAATCGACTGCGTTCGTCGCCGCCGCCAGTGCCGCCGCACCTACTCTGACCACACTTCCCGCTGACAGCAAGTCCTGCACCTTGGTACCTGCGTCGCAGATTGCGGCTCAGGCTGAGGACTCAGCAGACATGGACCTTACGGCGTCCCCGGTCGACGGCCATCCCATTCCGGCCCCTGAGGTCGGCTGGAGCACCATCGGTGCCAGCCGTAAGCCTGCCTCCGCCACCCGGCCCCGCACCGAGCTCATCACAGTTGCCATCCAGCTTCCCCCTGGCACCCTCACCCACAAGCTACCGCTCTACGACGTGCTCGCCGCAGTCGTTTCCGATGCACAAGTGTCCTCTGAGAGCAGTGCGGAGATTACCCTTCAGGCCAAGCCAGCCCAAAGCCTTTTGTTTTTAAAAACACATTCTCCTCTCACCGCCCACCTCCTGCTTTCTATCACGCATCTTCAGCTTCACGGTAAGCCTATCACCATCAAAACATATGCCCCTAATCCTCCCATCTCATGCCTCGGCGTCATCCATAACTTCGGTGGCCACTTCAATCCTGATGATCTCATGCATGATATCGAATCATTCAAAACCGATATTCTTGCTGCTCGCATGATGGCCACCACTCAATCGGTGCTCATAACTTTCGCTGGAACCGTAATCCCCCACTTTGTGCATTTTAAACGCGTTGCCTTCCGGTGCCGTCCCCATAAGGGTAAGCCTCCCACCTGCACCCGTTGTCTCGCTCTTGGACACCGCGCCCAACAGTGTCCCCAGCACAGCGTTCCGGCAAAGTGCCGTCGCTGTGCTGCTCCTCTACCCGCCGACCCTTCCGCTCATGTATGTGCCCAGCCCTGGTGCGTTCATTGCCAGGTAAACACCCACCCCTCCCTCGACCCCACTTGCCCCTTCCTCCTCGCTAAACAACGCGAGTGTGCCAAAGCTGCGTACCTCCGACACCTAGCTTTGCGCCCGGCCACGCAACCCACCCTCTCCTCCTCCTCTAATCATGATCCTCTGTCAGCTCCGGTCACGTCAGCACCAGGCTCCTACGCCGCCAAAGTTGAAAGATCCTCGGTTCCAGCGTCCCTTTCCAGCGTCTCTTCCACTACACCACCCTCTCCATCCCTGACTGACGAGAGCCGCTCCTTCGACCTCCGGCTCGCTATGCTGCAACGCCAGCAGCGAGCCGGAGGTCGCCCCTTTGGCTGATCTTGTTGAAGCCACCACACAGGCACACCACACTGGTTTGGTTCAGCTAGAGATATCGGTTCTCCAGATTCTTACCACACTCCAAGCACAATCCAAACAATTGGAATCCTTCACTTCTACGCTCCAATCCCTGCATGAGTCACTGTCTCCGGCCAAAAAGAAGGAACGCGTACCCTCACGAGCTTCTGCCTCTTCTACACTATCATAATGGCTTTTGGCGAGGACCTCGAGATTGTGCAGTGGAACTGCCGAAATCTGTGCCATAATAAGACCCCCTCCACCAGTATCTACTCGCCCGCCCCTCCCTGCGCCATTTTCTCCTTCTCCAGGAGACCCGGACGGCCCGCACTGTCCCAGGCTACCGCCCCTACCATGCCACTACGGTCACACCACTTGTGTCTATTTATGTACGTAGCCGAGCCGAGGAAGTAGCGATAGCGCTTGCTGCCGCCCACGCCAATTCGAGAATCATCATTACGGACTCCCGAAAAGCATGTGATCATTACTTGGCAGGGGAGATCTCCCCCTTAGCTGCTTGTATTCTAAGACGGACTGCCACTGATCCAACACCCAAAAGAATCATTTGGGCTCCTGGCCACCAGGGCTTACGAGGTAATGAGGCCGCTGACGCGGCTGCCCGAGCGCTTACTCACCGGGCTCCTCATCCCAGCTCTTCTGGCTCGGAGACTAACCAGCCGCTGCTGCGATTCAAGGAAATTATAACGCATTATAGCGACATCCACCGCCTTTTCCCGGCCCCTGCAAAGGGGCTGAGTAAGACGGAGGAGCGAACTTTAAGGCGCCTGCAGACAGGTACTCTACTCTGTCCTGCAATCTTAAAGCATTACGATCCTAACATGGATGGGCGATGCCCACACTGTGGGGAGACCTGTGATATCTTCCACATGGTGTGGGCATGTACTCAAAATCCCCACCTCCCCCCTTCCCCTACCCCTTCCAGAGAGGCATGGGAGACTGCCCTTCTCAACTGCTCCTCGCTTGAGTCCCAAAGGGCTCTGGTGAAACGGGCTAGAGACGGGGCATTGTCATGCGGTGTCCCGGACTAGGGACGCCGACCATGTAGCGGGGCCACTCTGTGGCTCCCAAACTCTATTTCAGTAATTAAAAGTTTTCACCACCACCACCTGCTCGTGGAGCCGCTTGATATCCCCTCCGTCCTTCTAAAATATTTAGTTGGTGTGGTCTATTACCACCCTTCTTCCCGCGTCTCATTTTGAATTAAATTTTTTTTTTCTTGGCTGGACTGTTTGGAGGACGATCTCCAATTCTGCGAATACAACATAACCCCTATAATAAAAATTAGAAAAGTTTGTAAACATAACTGGTTAATCAGCGAACTAATTAAAGCAGTTTCCCTCTTGCCTGGCGCCCGCCCGAGGCCTCCAGTATAGCCTACGTGCTAAAATAAATCTAAAGCAATTTACCTTTTTTAAATTTTGGACCTTCTAAAGAAAAACACCCGGTACTGTGGAGGCGTACCATATTGTGAAGACAGGGGCATATGTCAGCGAACCATCTGTTCTGCTATCGGCTAAGCATCTCGCATTTTTGGATAGTAACGGCTAATCACATTTTTTTCTGTCTGGTCCCTTGGTGTTTTTTTGCCTTTTTTCTTTCGATGTTTGTTTTTCTTACTCCTATTTATTCTGAGGGAGCAAATGTATCGCTTTTGTTGCTAGTAAGCGCTTGTCGTGTCAGGCCTTTCTTCCGTGTTTTCGTCTTTTCCTCTTTAGTATCCGTTATGAATCAATTTATTGAAGTCGTTTTTTTCTGCACGTATACTTATGCTCTGTTCATGCAATTGATGCTTTAATGTAGCCATTGAAAGCGAGCTAAACGCTTCAGCAGGCATGGTTACGCGTAGGAAACGTTCAGTTTCCATTAAACGGTCATTCTTATGTTATAACACACCGAAAAAAAAAACAAAGCAGACATCACAAATTACTCGCGTCCCATGTTTACATTTAAGGACGTTAAACTTCTTCATCTTCCCGGGCCCTCGGGCTCTTCGACAAAACTCTTTTATTGTTATCAGGAGCAGATTAGTATCGTTTGGTCTCGTGCATATATAATAATGCGCATTAGATTGTCGCACCGAGGAACTATCGGGCATAGGAAACATTTCACCCGCTAAGGTTATCAGCTTCGCGCTCCAAGAATGTCCAGAATGTAGGCGACTCTGAGGTAAATGGAACATGCACACTGCCCTCTCCGAGATTAAAGCAATCACTTTTGTGAATGGCAATAAAACTGTTTTAGATTGCGCCGCTTATTTCCAGCACCTGTCAGTACCTCTGGCTGCGTTCCTTGCGGGCTGAGGAAAATTGAACTGTCACGAGAAAACTGGGATCGCAGTGAACGTACAAGAATGTACAAGAATGCGGTTTTGACGTTTTCATTAAAAGCGATGAGTCACGACCGCTGAAACAATCCGTTAAAGACAATGCCACGTCGTATTCTAGATTCAGGAATATGAAAGTATTCACTTTTAATTCACCGAGTGTACAGCAGCCTGCACAACAAAAGTTAGCATTTACGCAACACTTGCTTTGGCCGCTTCAACGTGAAATTAAAGCGAGTATACACTACGTAAAGCGTACCTTAAACTTGCTAGGTATAGTAGTACTAAACTTCTCCGAAATCAATACTATTAACTTGATTTGATGGGGTTTAACGTCCCGAAGCAACTTAGGCTATGAAGGACGCCGTAGTGAAGAGCTCCGGAAACTTCGTCCACCTGGGGTTCTTTAACGTGCACTGCCATCACACAGCACAGGGGCCTCTAGAATTTCGCCTCCATCGAAATTCGGTCGCCGCGGCCGGGATCGAATCCGCGTGTTTCGGGTCAGCAGCCGAGCACCATAATCACTGAGTCACTGCGGCGGGGCCCGGAATCAATACTGTTCAGCTACTAGCTTCTTTGATGTCCTAGTGGTAAAATGAAATTGAAAAATTCTACTCTACTACTTTAGCTTCGGTGCTAGCTAACAAGCCTAAGGATATGCTGAAGCGTGCTTTCCCCAATGCACCTGACACTGTTGCCGTTTGTGATTGCAGTGGCTCTCCTCGTCTTCATTCTGAGCTTGCTATTGCACGGAATTGGACATTCTGTTCTGTATTCAAACATGACACTTTGAAATACTCCCTAATAAGCCTGCTTACCGGTATCCTCCAATGAACGGCACAGTTTTCTATTCCGACAGGGTTGTTAAGATCCGTGACTCTAAAAAAAAATCATTGAGTCGCATAAATGCCATCAACGCTAAAGTTCTGAGGAGAAATAAACAAATGTTCGGTTTAATCTTTTCAATCAAATTGAAATAGTAATTAACGACTCAGACTTGGACCACAGCGTACTTAAAGATTTGAAATTTACTGCTCCGTAAAAAAAGGGAGCAGGCCCTCTTTAAATACTTATCTGCTCGTTTCCATCACCTCAACCGGCGGCAAAATTGAGGAACAAGTTATCTATTGAAGTGTCGCCACTTTTTTTCTCATATCTTCATTTCCCTTACACCAGTAATCATAATATCCGAAAAGACCATCACATCACACTCACATTGCACCTTTAATTCACGACTTCCATTCTATCATTGACCAAAACATTACGGTTTGCCACTTTGTTTTTGAACTGCCAAAAGCCACTTCATAAAGTCCCGAATAAGCGCCTCCTGCAAATTGTTTTAGATTTCATCCTACACCCGTCGGTACGAAGTGATGTTTGAGGAAAGCTAGCCGAACGCCAACAGTGTTCTCACGAAAATTTACATTCCTCCTAAATGCCTCCTGTAATTTCCAGTGTGCCTCAAGGAACGACGACGGTCCTTTTTTCATCCTAGTCTGTATAAAAATGGACCTCATTATATCTGCATTGAAATTCGACCGTTCCCTGACCATCGCGCATTATACGACCCAATATATACTTACCTTTCAGCTTAGTCCCAGCAAAGTTACCTTAAAAGAGTCCAAGCATTGTGTGACACATTGCTAACGACGTGGGGGTAGCGACAAAGAAAAAACTGCCGACGATTACGTTACTTCGTAATGTGAAATTGGAGCGCAGCTCCTCTCCTGTTTAGCTTTCCGTAGATTGAGGCAAATAATTCGATTAAGACATGTATGTACCATTACAGACAATTTGCTATTTTTCCCACATATTTCTTCTTCAAGAAGCACTCCAATAACAATTCTTGATTGTCATGAAGGAAGCTTTGCGGAAGAAGAAATGGATAGATATATGCTCGGCTTGCTGCACTAGTGCCTGGTTCTCAAAGACGAGGTCTGCGTAAAGTGTTTCGCGAGGCTTTCACAGCTGTGGGAGCCGTTACGAGCGAGAGGAAAGAGATGCCCTCCCGCATAAGTGGTAAGAAATTCGCGCTTTACTTTATATCTACATTAATGTCCATGCCTTCAAAAGAATGGTGCAAAGAACTTTGCATGCGCTGCTGTGTAGTTACGGTACGGACATCGGTACGGAACCCGACAAAATGGGACTGGCTATTTGGAAAGCGTTCGCACTGCCCGTCTGTAGGGCTATTCTAGTTTGCCCAAACGCTTTAATAAAACTTTATCGTTATGCCATACCACCCTGCGGTAGACCTACATCAGCGAAAAATGACTCTGCAGGTGTTATGCTCTCCAGCTCGTTTTCAAGAGATGTACAAAAATTTGCATCATCTTGGATCTCTTCGTGTTTCCGCGCCTACGCAGCTAATGCCCTTTCAGAATAAGGACGATGTAACTTGGGACGCATTACTATAAAGGGGAACATAATAACGGCGATGTTATGATAATGGGGTGCATTTCGAGGAGCCTAGGGTGGAGGAATACATAAGAAATTTTAAATTGGGACAATCAGTAAAGCAAAGGTCTTCTCTTAGAGCATGAAAAAATGTTCGCATAATTGGTTTGGTTTGGATCATGGGGGGCTCAACTCCCCAAAGTGACTAAGGCTATCAGAGACACCGTAGTGAAGGGCTTCGGAAATTTCGACCATATGGGGTTCTTGAAACTGTACTAACATCGCGTAGTACACGGACCTTTAGAATTTCTCCTCCATCGATATTACACCGCCGTGGCCGGAATCGTATCTGCGTCTTTCGGGTCAGCAGACGAGTGCCGTAAAAACTGCGGTGGCTGTTGATTGATTGATTGATTCATTGATTGATTCAATTTTTATTTCTCAACATTCATACAAGGCATGCTTGTTAAAACACCTGGATCCCTAGCTGGAAGCTAGTTAGGATCCATGCAATTCAGTTTCAAACAAAATTGCAGGCATAACAAAAATTAATTACATTCATATAAAAGCTCATGAAATTAGAAAGACATAAATGGGTACATAGAGCAACAATATTCAGAGCACCAGGCCTCTTTTACAAACAGATACAAACACACAAAAATACATGAAAAGAAAAAAAAGCGGTGGCTTCACTCATTGTTTATAATATTTCTTCAGTGACACAGGAAAAGTTTTACAATGTTTGAGTTCACTTGGAAGCTTGTTCCACAGCTTAATACCAACATGGGCCATCCTTCTTTCTCCATAGACATTTTTTGTTTTCGGAAGAAGGAAATTTCTATGAGTGGCGTTGCGAGTGCACAGTGGTGGGATACAGAATAGCGATGAGTGTAACGGGTAATTGTCTGTAAGGCATGTGTGTATTGTCAAGACAGTCCTGTATTCAAGTAATGATTGTAGTGGCAGTATATCCATCTGTTTAAAAAGAGGAGCAGTGTGGGCGTTGTATCCTGAATGTGAAATGAATCGAATTGCCCTTTTTTGCAAGACCCTAAGTGGTTCCAAATAAGATTGGTATGTGTGGCCCCATAATTCAATGCAATATGTTAACTGGCTTTGAAAAATTGAGAAATAAATAGTTCTGAGTATGTCATTACCAAAATAATCTCGGCATTTGTAGAGTGCAAAGCATGCTGCAGCTAACTTTTTACAAAGCGCCTGAATGTATGGCTTCCAGTGCAGGTTCTCATCTAGAATTATTCCAAGATAAGTGATGTTATTGACAAGTGTTCCCAGCCATTGCACGGAAGGCAGGTTTTCATGTATTGTTTTTCTGGAGCCCCTAAATATTATACATTTTGTCTTATTAACATTTACAACAAGTTTATTTGAAATAAACCAGCTACACAAAGTTTCCAATTCTCGGTTTGCGGTGCTAATAAGATCCGTTGTAGATTCATGAGCACATAGAAGAGCAGTGTCGTCAGCATACATAAAAACAGAGAAGTGTTGTGTGAAATGCGGCAGGTCATTAATATACAAGGTAAAAAAAATCGGACCAAGGACTGAACCCTGAGGCACACCAACCGTAACTGTTTCAAAGCCAGATTTTACACCACTAAGTTGGATCATTTGCCGCCGATTATTGAGATAACTTCTGAAGAATTCTAAACCAATACCTCTAAACCCGTAATGCACCAGCTTTTTCAGTAAAATTTCGTGATCAACAGTGTCAAATGCTTTCTTAATGTCCAAAAAAATTCCTAAGACTATTTTATTATCATTTAGGAAAGTGTTGATCGTGTTTGTTAGCGATATGACGGCCGTACCAGTTGATCTGTTTGGTCTAAAGCCGTGTTGTTGCGGACATAGCAAGGCTTCTTTCTCGAGAAATATTTTCACTCTCTTTGCAACGAGTTTTTCAAAAAGTGTGTTTATGCAGCTTAAAATGGAAATTGGGCGGTAATTCTCAACGTGGTTACGGTCACCATTTTTGTGAATCGATACTATTCTAGCTAGCTTAAGCAGATCGGGATAGGTGGAGGAATAGAAGGCAAAGTTAAAGATTTTTTCAAGTGGCTGGCATAAGATATCAATACATTCCTTCAGCGCAATAGAGGCAACGCCATCACATCCAGTAGATAATTTCGATGGAAAATGATTAGCTGTATATACAATCTCATCCACTGTAATATCATGGTATGCAAAGGTCACTACAATGTTTTGCGGAGGAGGGAGGTACTCAGTGCAGGGGCAAGTATTTCCTATACTTGCACCAATAGTGGAAAAATATACATTGAACGTTGTAACTAGATTTTCAATGGAGATCCCCAAGATTTATATGTCAGGCATAATAAAACGATTTGCTACGGGTTTAATAACACAGTTAATGATCTGCCACGTGACTTTCGTACTGTGGGCATTTTTCAAAATTAATTGGGAGTAATACTCTTTCTTGCGGGACCTTATGGCAGCAGTAACTAAGTTTCTTGCTCTCCGAAACTTTACTAAGTAATATGAATTACCTCGCTTTTGTTTACATTTGGTATGCCAGTGATCTTTTTCCTTAATAAGTTTCATAATAGCTTGTGTCATCCAGGGACAGATAGGCGTACTATAGTATCTTTTGATTTGAGGTGTAGAAGATTGCACAACTGCCGTGGTTAGCCTGTCGTTAAATTCTTGGTATACGTCGTTAACATGAGCTGAGTTGATCAAGCTAAAATCTACCGCTTGAAGACATTCCCTTAACTGAATAACATCGATTCTGCAGTGGGGGTGAGATGTTTTACCCGGAGCCGCTTGTTCGAGAGGAAAAAATATCGCAACAGGGTAATGATCTGTAAGGTATGTTTTATATATGAAGCTCAAACTAGATGATGTGTCGAAATTGCAGAGTATATGATCCAATGACGTCGAAGAAATAGGAGTCACACGTGTAGGGCCTATAACTGCATTACTGAAGCCATATGAGTGTAATAAGTTAGTATATACCACACTGTTATCACTTAAAGAATCAATATTTAAATCACCACAGATTAATACTTTGACTCTTAGATTAGATAAGTTCGTGAGCAGCGATTCAAAATGGTCAAGAAAGAGTGATAGAGAGCTATTTGGAGCACGATATACGACAGCAATTGTAAGGTTCATACACTGAACAACCAAAAAATCAAAACCAGCAGAATATGAATTTGTCAACCCAGGAAGACGGGAGGAATGCAACGATGTTTTTATATATAGGCCAACTCCACCGCCTCTCGTAGAAGTTTTTCTACTACAGGAAAAAAAATTGAACCCTTGGATATTGTGGAATTCCCCTTCATGTAGCCAAGTTTCTGAAACGGCTATGAAGTCAAACGTAAATGAGTGCTATGCCATTAGACAGCAGACATTATCTATGTTCTTATTCAAGCATCGAACATTGCAATGAAGCAGAGAGGCACATGCATTTTTTTTCATAAATTGGTTTGCTAGCTGCACACTGTCCATGATTTACTGTCGATTTTGGTTTAACAAATCAGAGCTAAGTCGGCCTCAGAACGGATCTGAATCACATTCGAGTTCTCGGCCTTCCTAGCAAGGACCTTTCCATTAGCGACCCAGGTGAACTTCCAGCCCTTTTCTCGCTTTCGTGCAATTGCTTTTCCAAGCAAAACCTTATACTCAGGACAGAGGTGCTCATTAATATAGACTGTTCGGCCAGTCTTGAAAGAATACCCTGAAAACCGTGACTTTGTCTCAAACGGAGAGTGTTTTAGTCATACGAGCGCAGGTATTATTTATTTTTTTTATTTACAAATACTGCTAATCCCAATTGGGATTGTGGCAGGAGGGCTTAGTGAGGTTAACAGAACGCGGTCAAGCATAATTGGAACATTCAACTGGTCAGCATGTTAAGAAAAACAACAAACGGTAAAACGAAAATACAACCGAGCTGTGACGAAAACAATCAAATAACGCATAAAATAAGGCTAATGTCGGTAGTATTATACAAAGAATAACAAAATGTTGAAACATTGCTAGTTGTTATAATACGCAGACAATAAGTAAACAGTAAATATTATTATCGTACACTGCAAAGGCATTAACACAGTATAGGTGTTTAGTTTAAGTAACACTGCATAGTTTGACAAAAAAAAAACTTAGACATAAAAAACAAATAACCATGGGTATAATAATAACAGAACGCAAGCAACCAGGAATGAATAACTAATAACAGGACATACTCTCAACTGCAATATTAAATTTTGTCAATGATGAACAGTTAGTAATAGATGGATCAAGGCTGTTCCATTCTCGAATTGCTAGTGGGAAAAAGAAATTTTTAAAGCAATTAGTATGGAAATGATACTCACTTAATGTATGCGAATGTTTATGACGCGTTGATCTTGCTTCGGAAAGGGAAATATATTTAGTAGTGTCGAGTTTTAGATGTCGATTTATTAGTTGAAACATGAGTTTTAGTCGTGCTACTTTTGCACGGGTCAGCAATGATTTTATTCCTTCAGTTTTCATTAATTCAGTAGGCGAATCGGTTATTTTGTATTTGTTAAATATAAATCTGACTGCTTTTCTTTGAACGGCTTCAAGTTTGGTTATATCTTGATTAGTATAAGGAAACCAAACGACGTTAGCATATTCGAGAACAGATCTAACCAAAACATTGTAGGCTAAAAGCTTAGTTTGAAAAGGGGCTAATGTGAGGCGTCGTCTAAGGAAAAAGAGTCGTTTCAAAGCTGTTGAGGTGATTTTGTCCACGTGAGCGTTCCACCTGAGGTCATGGGTTATTAGTGCGCCAAGATACTTATGATTAGTCACTACAGTAAGTGGTGTGCCATTTATAGTATACCGAAAGTCGGAGTTATGTTTTTTTCTAGAAACTATCATAACAGCAGATTTAGCAGCGTTCAGTGTCATCTGCCAGTCAGTGCACCATTTTGCTATAGAATGTAATGCGTTGTTAAGAGCTTCATGATCCTCTAATGTATTAATTTCGCGGTAAATTACACAGTCATCGGCGAACAGTCGTATATTAACGTTGAGATTAGTCGTCAGATCATTTATAAAAATCAAGAAAAGAACAGGTGCCAAGACACAACCCTGAGGTACACCAGACACAACATTTACTACGTGGGAGGCTTGCTGATTAATTTCTACAAATTGTGTTCTGCCTGATAAGTAGTTGCTAATCCAATTAACTATAGAGCCATGACCTAGAGTTGATGCTAGTTTATTAATTAGTTTAATCTGTGTAACTCGATCAAATGCCTTTGAAAAATCTAGTAGTATTAGATCGGTTTGCTTTTGTCTGTCTATGCTGTGGGATAAGTTGTGGACTAATTCTAATAACTGTGTTACTGTCGAAAGGCCTTGGCGGAAGCCATGCTGAAATGGGGAGAGTATGGTTTCATTTTCAAGGAAAACGGTTATGTGTTTTAATATGATGTGTTCGAGTACTTTAGACACTGAACAGGTGATAGAGATGGGTCTGTAATTAGAAACATCTGTCCTGTTTCCTGATTTGTGTATCGGAATAATTTTGGCTATTTTCCATTCCTTTGGAAGGGTACATGTTGCGAGGGATTTATTGAAGAGTAAGCACAAATACTTAGCCATCCATTCGGCGTATCTTTTTAGAAAGGAATTTGGGATGTTGTCTAGTCCTGGTCCCTTTTTTGTGTCTAGATTTAACAACAGGTTAAGTACCCCAGTCTCAGTTACAGTTAGTGATTCAATGTGTTTCGTTGTTCGTGAGGTCTGATGAGGGACTATACCATTATCGTTAGAAAAAACTGACGCGAAGTAATCATTCAGTTCATTGGCTATCTCAAGGCTTTCTTCTTTTGAGGCTGGGTTTTCAGTTTGTCTTTTAGGATTAAGGTAGCTCCAAAATTTTGATGGGGACGTTCTTATAAAGTTATTGAGGGTGTTATTAAAGTAATGCAATTTAGAAGCCTTTATTCGATGTTTCATGCTTTGTATTGCAAGGTTAAGATTGGTCCTTGTTTTCGTGCAAGGGTTCACCTTGAGGGCTTTTTTACGGCGATTAACTTTGCGCTTAGCGTGTATGACTTCGCGGGTGATCCAGGGGTTACGTCTTTTTATTTGCTTCCTTCTACGTGGGACAAACTTATGAATACAATATGAGACAGTCGTTTTAAAGCTGTGCCATAAGGATTCAATGTCAGAAGAAGCATCGCTTGCAAGTTCTTTGTATGTGTCGAACTCGAAGAAAAGATGATCTAGAATACTATTATCGTCAGCTTTAGTGAAATCATGAACAAAAGTTTGCTGTCGGCGGAGAAAGCGTGCTACTGATAGGGACACTGCATAAGATTAGTTTGTGATCGGAGATTCCGTCTAGTATTTCAGTTTTAGTTTTATGGAGTGGAAAGTGGTGACTTAGAAATACTAGATCAAGCGTGTTACTCGAAGAACCTTGTAGACGTGTTGGTTGATTTACAATCTGAGTGAGATTAAACTGTAGCATAATATCTAAAAGATAGTCTGAAGAAGCGGAGTGATGTTGCATTGTGAGCCAGTCAATATCCGGGAGGTTAAAGTCGCCAAGCAAGATTATTCTGGTACCTAGAAGATGACATTGCATATAGCGATGTAATGCAAGCATGAAGTCATGATCACTTGATGGGCTGCGATAAACGCAACCCACCACTATCGAGTAGGAACAAAATGTCAGTTTGGAAAAGATTGCCTCTACGCCTTCGATGTCGGGAAGTACAGTGACTGGTATTTTTTTGTTCACAAAAATGGCTACGCCGCCACCGCGAGTTTTTCTGTCCTTGCGAATTATCGCGTAATTTGGGGGCGTAACCTCGGTGTCCATGATATCGGACGTGAGCCACGTTTCAGTCACGGCCATAAAGTCGGGTTTTATGCCAATAAGTAAGCTTTCCAAGGAATCAAGTTTGTTTAGAATGCTGCGAGCATTTATGTTAGCAAAAGTTATTTCTGTTTCTGCTGGTTGCGGCGTGGCCGTAATGTTTTTGCATCGCTTTGACTGTTTTTTGGGGGACTAGTGGGACTGACTTTGGTTTCCACTGGCATTACACGGTTCTGCTCATCATCCCAGTAGAAAAACTGACCGTTAATACGCAACTTATCAAAGACAAGAGCAACTTTGTCTCCGTTGTCTTTGTGCTCCTTCGCAGTCTCCCATAACTTCTTTCGTATGCTACGTACACGGGCCGAGTAATCCTCACTGACTGAGTACTCCGATCCCTTCAGCTTTGTACAGTTCTTTAGTATTCTAGATTTGTCCCGTGAGTCAAGCAGTTTAAGGATAACAGGTCTGGCCTTTTTCGTATTCGTAGGCCGGCCCAGTCTATGAATTCTTTCGATGGTAACGGGCTCTATATTTAAGATGTCCTGAACAATTTTCTCGTTGACTGTTTTTTCCAGTGTGTCGCTGTCCTCACTTTCATCCTCAGAAATTCCATATATTATTAGGTTAGACCTTCGTGAGCGATTCTCCAGATCGTCTATTCTCATTTCAAGGGTCATCACTGTTTTCTTTAGGCTGTCAATCTCGTGCAGACACGTTGATATTTTACTGTCCAGTACGGCCAAGTTTTCTAATTTTGTATCGATGGAGACAAGCCTTTCTTCCTTTATTTCTTTTAGGTCATCTGCTATACTTTGTAGCTGTTTCATTAGCTGCGCCATATCAGGTCCGGGGTTGGTCTCAATATCACCGGCGAGCAGTAGAAGCTTCATGGCATACAGTAAATCACAGAACACTGGACAGAGCAGCCCTGGGCACGGCAGCACTACAAGGTAAGGGTCGCTTGACCGATAGCACTTGCCGTAGCATTTGCTCACCTGTACGAAAAAGACCAACGGGTTGGTGAACCGCATGCCTGAAGTGCCGCCGTGCCCAAGAAGCCGTCCGGGGTCATCTGTTGCCTTTATGTAGGGTCGTGGCCGATCCACCGCCAGGGAGGCGCTGTCTTCGTCACTGTTCGTTATCGAACCTAGTGTCATCCGGTAGCGTCGGTCGATGCTGATGTCTGCGAGATGAAGCGTATCAGCCTTGTGTCGACCGTGATCGCACACAAGCTGCGTCCTTTCGGGCGTTGACCATCGCGGTTGATCGTGTCGAGCCACTGGCGTCGACAGCACCGTGACGATCACCTGTACGAAAAAGACCAACGGGTTGGTGAACCGCATGCCTGAAGTGCCGCCGTGCCCAAGAAGCCGTCCGGGTTCATCTGTTGCCTTTATGTAGGGTCGTGGCCCATCCACCGCCAGGGAGGCGCTGTCTTCGTCACTGTTCGTTATCGAACCTAGTGTCATCCGGTAGCGTCGGTCGATGCTGATGTCTGCGAGATGAAGCGTATCAGCCTTGTGTCGACCGTGATCGCACACAAGCTGCGTCCTTTCGGGCGTTGAACATCGCGGTTGATCGTGTCGAGCCACTGGCGTCGACAGCACCGTGACGATCACCTGTACGAAAAAGACCAACGGGTTGGTGAACCGCATGCCTGAAGTGCCGCCGTGCCCAAGACCTTATCACGTGAATAAATGTTCGCAGCGATAGTTGGACCTGCCGGGAAACAATAACCTGATAACCGCGTATTTTTCATCTATTGCTGATGTGACTTCTAACCCAATATTAGGCCGCCGCAGCACTGTCTCTACTATGGGGTCAGATAGGGGAAGCACTAGCAAGTCCATTCAAGGAGGGTATAAAGTTGGGAATGCTTGCATAGATTTATAATGGATGGTAAAGCGCAAGAAGGCAAGCACACGGAAGAAAGGCCACACATGACAAGTGCTAACTAGCAACGAAGGCGATTCATTTCCATGCTGAGAATAAATGGGAGTCAGGACAGAAACAAAAAGGAAAAAAAGAAAACGGCGAGGAACAAAACCGAAAAAAGATAATTAGCCCTTGCTATCCAAAATTGCAGGTTCTCTTTCCGATATGAGAACAGATGGTTCGCATACTCATCCTCCTGTCTTGGCGGTATGGTACGCCTCCACAATCTCTCTTCTACTCTGATCGCGATGCACAAAGATTATCGTAGTTTGCTCCAGTTGAGCTTGGCTGGATTTGTCGTGTTCGCGGTGTTTTTGTATAGAGGTCAGCACACATGTCTAGGACGATCGAACTGTGTGTACTATGCCACAGAGTGGCATAGTACACCCAGACACTTCGCATTCCTGTAGTAAAAATTGCTGAATAAAGCTTTTCCGGATGGCAGATAAAGACAATATATTCACTTGGTCACTGAATGAGGTATTGTGGAACTTTGGCACAATATACGTTAACATACAGAATCCATAGTTAGTTCTGCATTTTGGTAGTGCAAACCTACATTGCAATCTGCTGTCGTACGATGAGTGGCGTTATGTCATTGGCACAATCTGAGAAATAAATGAATGAGCCTTTTTTATCACTGTTTTGTAAAAACATGCAAATCTGTAGTCAAATAATTTGTTAACAGGTATAACATTATAATTCAGGTAAATGTGTCTAGTAAAATAATCATATGACCCGCTGACGATTGCACGAAGCATTTTCTTTTGCAGTGTTTGCTAACGTTAGATACCGTTGTGTTGCCCCAGACAAGGAAACAATAGCTTTGGTGGGAATAGAAAAATGCATAATACAAAGTAATTTTAGTTTTGATAGGTAAAGTATGCCTGTTACGCATCGTAACTCCGATGATTCTGCAAACTGCAGATGCAAGGTTATTAACATGTGCATCCCATGTCATCGTACTGCTGAACGTTACGCCTAATGATTTAAAGGTGTCAACGTACTCGATCACACTGCCACTGAGGTATAGCGAGGGGCGGTGAAATAGTTTTCTTTTAGGAAGGAACAGTACTCCTTTAGTTTTCTCCTTATTTATCTTTAGTGAGTTAACTGATGACCATGCGGCAAGTGATAAGAGCGTATGGTTTGCGGTATCTACTAAGCGGTGTACATCACTGGAAGAAAAGAATAGGCTGGTGTCGTCGGCATATATAATATATTTTGCATAGTTGCTGATGTTAGAGATATCATTTGTATATATATATATATATATATATATATATATATATATATATATATATATATATATATATATATATATATATATATATATATATATATTGAACAGTAGTGGCCCCAAAATGCTACCCTGGTGGACCCGATTCGAAATTCTTAGAATCTGTGAAGAGGAATGATTATTCACCACTTATTGAGACCGCAAACTCAAATAAGATTGAATTAGGCTGAGAGCAAGCCCGCGTATGCCGTAGTGCTCCAGTTTTGCATAAAGAACGTCGTGATTCAAGCAATCGAAGGTTTTGCTGAAGTCAACAAAAATACCCAGGGTTAAAAGCTGTGACTATAAATTTTTTAATATGTATTCTTTTTGAACCAGTAGTGCATGCTCAGTAGACCTATTTTCTCTAAATCCATACTGATAGTCTGTTATTACGGAATGTTTAGACAGGAAATGTTGAAGACGGATGCGAATTAGCTGTTCTAAACTCTTAGAAAAATATGCGAGTATAGAAACTGGTCTATAGTTACCCAATTTGTTTGCATCGCCTTTTTTATATATCACGGCTACCCTGGCTAGCTGCATGTCGGAAGGGAATTGAGCTGTCATGAGTACGGTATTATATATATATATAGGTTAGGCATGACGTAATTATGTGAAGAATATATTTAACTGGTCGGCTCTGTATACTGTGTGCATCAAGACTACACGTATCTTTTAACTTTCTGCATATTGTAAAAACTTCAGCTTCGTCCGTTGGCCCAAGGAAAAGGGATGCTTTTAACTTGCCGCCTAAAAAATTGGAGATGCCATCATTAAATTGGCTAGAACCTACTTCTGAGAAGAATTTATTAAATTTGTTTGCGAGGTGTGAACCAGAAGTTTCTGTACCATCGATTATTAAACTTGTTATCTTCCAGCCGTGTGCGTTTCTATTTAAGAGTAAGTTTAAGCGCCTCCATTTTTCGTTAGTGTTGCTTGGGAGCTGGTTATCAAATAAGTTTTTATAGTAAGCGACCTTAGCTATCCTAATTTCTTTATTTAAATGATTGCGCAATGATTTATACCTGGCTAATACGTCCACGTCCTTAGTTCTAATGAATTGTGTAAACATCTTGTGTTTCTTTTTTACAAGTCGTGTAAGGCCTTTCTTCCGTGTGTCGTCTTTTTCGCTTTAGTATGTTATTAATCAACTTATTCAACGTGTTTTTTATTTGCTGCTCGTAGAATGCTGTGTTAATACAAATGATGCCTTAAAGTAGCCGTTTGAAGTGAGCTAAAGACTTAAGCAGCCATGTTTAGGCGGCGGCAGCGTTAAATTTTCATTAAACGGCCATTGTTATGTTATAACATACCAGAAAAAAAAAAGAAAGCAGGCAGCACAAATTGCTCGCGCCCCATGTTCACATTTATTGACTAGTTAAATTTCTTGCTCTTCCCGGGCCCTCGGGCCCTTCGGCAGAATTGTTTTACTGTTAGCAGGAGCAGATTAGTATGGTTTGGTATCATGCTTCAATAATAATGCGTAGTAGATTGTCGCACCGAGGAACTGTAGGGCATAAGAAACATTTCACCCGCTAAGGTTATCAGCTTCGCGCTCCAAGAACGTCCAGAATGTAGGCGACTCTGAGGTAAATAAAACGTCCACACTGCCATTTCCGAAATTAAAGGAATCTTTTTGATGAGTGCCGTAGATGTATGTTGAACTGTGCTATTTATTTTCAGCACGTTACAGTACATCTAGCTGCGTTCCCTGCGAGATGAGATAAACTAAACTGTCACGAGAAAATTGGAATCACAGTGAACCGGCGGCTGTGTACAGGATCGCGGTTTTGGCGTTTCGATTAAAAGCGATGAGTCACCAGCAATGAAACAATCATCCAACAGACAACGCCAAGTGGTATTCTCGGTTCAGCCTGATGAAAGTAGTCAGTTTTAATTAACCGGGCTTACAGCAGTCTGCACAAGAAAAGTTTGCATTTACGGAACACTCGCTTTTGCCTGCGTCAACAAGAAATCAAAGCGAGTACAACTACGAAAAACCTACCTTCGCCCTGCTAAGTATACTAGTACTGAACTTCTCTGGGATCAATGCTGTTGAGCTACTAGCATCTTTCATGTGCTAATGATAAAATGAAGGTAAAAATTCTACTCTACTACTGTACCTTCGGTGCTGCCTTACACTCTATTTGGAAGCGTGCTTTCCCCAATGCACCTGACACTATTGCCATTTGTGATCGCAGTGGCTCTCCTCGTCTTCATTCTGAGCTTGCTACTGCACGGAATTGGACATTCTGTTCTGTATTCACCAATGACACTAAGAAGCCTGCTTACCGGTATCCTCCAATGAACGGCACAATTTTCTATTCCGACCGTGTTGTTAAGATCAGTGACTCTAAAAAAAAATCATTGAGTCGAATAAATGCCATCAACGCTAAAGCTCTGAGGAGTAATAGACAAATGTTCAGTTTATTCTTCTCATACAAATTGAAGCATTAATTACAGACTTAGACCGGAACCACAGGAGACTGGGAGATTTGAAATTTACTTCTCTGTTGTAAAAAAAAAGGCAGCAAGCCTTCTCTAAATAATTATCTGATCGTTTCCATCACCTGAGTCTGCGGCAATATTGAGGAACAAGTTATGTACTGAAGTATCGGCACTTTTTTCTAATTCTTCATTTCCTTTATACCAGTTATCTTAGGTTCCCAAAAGACAATCATATCACACTTCCATCGCACCTTTCCTTCATGGCTTGCATTCTTTCATTGAACAAAACATTATTGTTGAAACACTATTTTTGGACTATCAATAGCCATTAGATAAAGTGCCTCATAATCGCCTCCTGCCAGACTTTTTCATATTTCAGTGTACACAGGTCGGTATGAAATGGTGTTTGAGGAAACGTAGCCGAACGCCAACAGTTCGCTCACGCAAATTTACATTCCTTCTAAATGTCTCCTGCTCTTTCAAGTGTGCCTCAAAGGACTGTCCTTGTTCCTCTTTTCATCCTGGTCTGCATAAGAATGGACCTCATTATATCCGTACTGAAATTCGACCGTTCTCCGATGATTGCGCATTATATGACCCATAAATACTTACTTTGATGCTTACTTCCTGCGAAGGGACCTTAACTGAGTGCAAGCACTGTGTGACTCATTGCCAACGATGCTAAAGGGGTAGAGATAAACATTTCGAACTCAACAAATGATATGATTTGTTACACAGGCGTGAGGAAATCTCTTCCAGCCAGTTTAAGTCGCTGGTTTTGAGTGGAAGATAATATAATATGATCTTGAATGTTGTCGGAGGGGCCGTTCGGCATTTCCTCCCGCATCCAGTGAGATCAAGATGCAGTTGTACCAACCACTCGGACGTCACCGGCCACGCTGGTCGTTTACAGAGACAACCAGAGCTTGCCGGCGACACGGGTGTCACTCGCAATGCGGTAGTAAAGGTTGGCCTGTCGACCTTAACATCAAGGGTCGCTTCAGCCCTAGCGCCGACCGAGACCAGAACTGCGGGTTGAAAACCGTTCGCAATTAATTATTAGCGCTTCAGACTGGTGTTTTGAACTGATCTTCAAAATTTCTAAGTCGGTAGGGCTCCTTAAAAGCAAAATACGGACACTCAGAAGCACCGCGTCTGTTTTCCTTCATTGTAAGCAATGCTTTCCATCTTTCATTTCGCCTTCGGTGAAAGTCTGTGGGTTTTCTTGGCAGTCGTCCTTAGTTAACACGAACGCCATTAATATGGAACACTTGCAATATCGACAGTTTTTCTGGGAACAAACAAAACACAATTTGTTCACCGAGCACAGCGACAGTCGGACGACCAGAGGATACGGCGCAGCCACCCCGCAGGTAGGCGCACTTCACTCCCTGATCCATGGCTGGGCAAGTGGTGCTGACCCGACAGTCCAGCAGGCGCGCTTCTCTGAAGCTTGAACAGCGGCTCGGGCTGACAGACAGCGGTCAACGCCCTTCATTTACAGCCGCGGTCCGCATCTGTTTATTATTCGCGCCAAGAAAATCGCGCACATACCCACAGTATTAAAG
The DNA here is from genome assembly GCF_055824585.1 of Amblyomma mixtum. Classification (NCBI taxonomy): domain Eukaryota; kingdom Metazoa; phylum Arthropoda; class Arachnida; order Ixodida; family Ixodidae; genus Amblyomma; species Amblyomma mixtum. The sequence goes on from NC_143021.1 coordinate 14,516,347, forward strand.
GCACAATTTCCTTCTTCTCTCGCCGGGCACGCGTCCCGATTGGTCTGACGCAGAGACCGCCTTCCAGCACCTTCCAGTTTCTTCTTGCAATGCGCGCTGCCGACGCGCGAGCAAAGGAGAGAGGGCATCACTCAGCACGCTCAAGGCTACGCCCTCTGCGTCGAGAATGCGTAAATTTATTCAAGCCTTCTAGATCTCTCGACGGCGTGCACGGACATGTTTCCTTTGGGGCCACGCCGGCTAGGAAACTGGAGAGGGCAGACATACACACAAGGTTAGGCGCTCCCTGAGGTTTCTTTAGAGATTGCTTCCGCTCTGCGCCGGTTTTCCGAACATGCGCCGAATTTTATTCCATACGACCACATGATCGTAGCCACCGTGGATTGCGTATTTGGTTTGGTTTGGTTTATTGGGGTTTGACATCCCAAAGTGTCTCAGGTTATGACGGACGCCGTAGTGACGGGCTGTGCCAATTTCGACCACCTGGGGTTCTTTAACTTCCGCTGACACCGCACAGTGCACGGGCCTCTAGAATTTTGGCCTCCATCGAAAGTCGACACCCGCGGCCGGGATAGAACCCGCGTCTTTCGGGTCAGCAGCGGAGCGCAGTAACCATTGAGCCACCGTGGCGGGTTACAGCATATTTACCATACAAGCGTCTAAAACCCTCAGTTAATCCGTAGACATCAGGTACGGCGTTGCCCATGCCCTCCCTATACCCTTGGGACGTGATACTCCTAAACCATTACGACGCCACAGTTTTCACGTGCTTCGATGCGGCACGTCCCGCTATTGCGTGGCCAGGCCAGGCTCTACAGCTCACGGTCTGTAATAGCGTAGAGCAGCACTGCTGCCGCGTGTGTATGACACAAAGGCTACTTCGTATGTGGAATGACGCCTCCTGCGTTCGCCTTCGCAGTTGCACGCGCTGCCGATCTGCAGGGTGCGGGCAGAGTTAGTCAGCATATAATGTGGGCCCGCTGGCGCACTCTCTCCAGATGTCGCCGGCTATGATTCATTCGTTGTATTTTCTAATCTTCATTTCAGCGCCCTACCTTAATGCACCGATGCTTTACCTGCATCAAGCGATCCTTGCACCTGCGTAGGTGTCTGTTCAAAACACAGACGCCAGTAAACAAATGCGTCATTTTAGGGGAGCCCACGAGGCAACCTAGACACTTTCCAACCACTAGTCAGCCACGGCGACACTTCGGTGACCGCAGATTTTCCCGCCAATGAATGTAATCGGCGCACGGTGCAGCTATCGGACAGCTCCTTTCTCAAGCCGCGAGGACTCGGGCGCCTCAACGCCTCAGAATTTCGCTGGAGAGGAGCGCGGCGCTGTCATCGCGCAGCAATATTGGGGTCCCTATGCAAGGAGGACGCTTAGATAATTAGCAAGGGCTAATTATCTTTTTTCGGTCTTGTTCCTCGCCGTTTTCTTTTTTTCCTTTTTGTTTCTGTCCTGACTCCCATTCATTCTCAGCATGGAAATGAATCACCTTCGTTGCTAGTTAGCACTTGTCATGTGTGGCCTTTCTTCCGTGTGCTCGCCTTCTTGCGCCTTAGCATCCATTATAAATCTATGCAAGCATTCCCAACTTTATACCCTCCTTGAATGGACTTGCTAGTGCTTCCCCTATCTGACTCCATAGTAGAGACAGTGCAGCGGCGGCCTAATATAGGGTTAGAAGTCACATCAGCAATAGATGAAAAATACGCGGTTATCAGGTTATTGTTTCCCGGCAGATCCAACTATCGCTGCGAACATTTATTCACGTGATAAGGTAATACCTGCGCTCGTATGACTAAAACACTCTCCGTTGAAGACAAAGTAACAGTTTGCAGGGTATTCTTTCAACACTGGCCGAACAGTTAGGCGGACAGCCACTGCAGTGGTTACGGCACTCTTCTGCTGACCCGAAAGACGCAGATACGATTCCGGCCACGGCGGTGTAATTTCGATGGAGGAGAAATTCTAAAGGCCCGTGTACTATGCGATGTTAGTGCAGTTTCAAGAAGCCCATATGGTCGAAATTTCCGAAGCCCTTTACTACGGTGTCTCGGATAGCCTTAGTCGCTTTGGGGCATTGAACCCCCCATGATCCAAACCAAACCAATTATGCGAACATTTTTTCATGCTCTAAGAGAAGACCTTTGCTTTACTGATTGTCACAATTTAAAATTTCTTATGTATTCCTCCACCCTAGGCTCCTCGAAATGGACCCCATTATCATAACATCGCCGTTATTATGTTCCCTCTTTATAGTAATGCGTCCCAAGTTACATCGTCCTTATTCTGAAAGCGCATTAGCTGCGTAGGCGCGGAAACACGAAGAGATCCAAGATGATGCAAATTTTTGTGCATCTCTTGAAAACGAGCTGGAGAGCATAACACCTGCAAAGTCATTTTTCGCTGATGTAGGTATACCGCAGGGTGGTATGGCATAACGATAAAGTTTTAATAAAGCGTTTGGGCAAACTAGAATAGCCCTACAGACGGGCAGTGCGAACGTTTTCCAAAATAGCCAGTCCCATTTTGTAGGGTTCCGTACCGATGTCCGTACCGTAACTACGCAGCAGTGCATGCAAAGTTGTTTGCACCATTCTTTTGAAGGCATGGACATTAATGTAGATATAAAGTAAAGCGCGAATTTCTTACCACTTATGCGGGAGGGCATCTCTTTCCTCTCGCTCGTAACGGCTCCCACAGCTGTGAAAGCCTCGCGAAACACTTTACGCAGACCTCGTCTTTGAGAACCAGGCACTAGTGCAGCAAGCCGAGCATATATCCATCCATTTCTCCTTCCGCAAAGCTTCCTTCATGACAATCAAGAATTGTTAGTGGAGTGCTTCTTGAAGAAGAAATATGTGGGAAAAATAGCAAATTGTCTGTAATGGTACATACATGTCTTAATCGAATTATTTGCCTCAATCTATGGAAAGCTAAACAGGAGAGGAGCTGCGCTCCAATTTCGCATTACGGAGTAACGTAATCGTCGGCAGTTTTTTCTTTGTCTCTACCCCCACGTCGTTAGCAATGTGTCACACAATGCTTGCACACTTTTAAGGTAACTTTGCTGGGACAAAGCTGAAAGGTAAGTATATATTGGGTCGTATAATGCGCAATGGTCAGGGAACGGTCGAATTTCAATACATATATAATGAGGTCCATTTTTATACAGACCAGGATGAAAAGAGGACCAACGACAGTTCCTTGACGCACACTCGAAAGAACAGGAGGCATTTAGGAGGAATGTAAATTTTCGTGAGAACACTGTTGGCGTTCGGCTAGCTTTCCTCAAACACCACTTCGTACCGACGGGTGTAGGATGAAATCTAAAAAATTTTGCAGGAGGCGCTTATTCGGGACTTTATCAAGTGGCTTTTGACAGTTCAAAAACAAAGTGGCAAAGTGTAATGTTTTGGTCAATGATAGAATGCAAGTCATGAATTAAAGGTGCAATGGGAGTGTGATATGATGGTCTTTTTCGGAAACTAAGATAACTGGTGTAAAGGAAATGAAGACATGAGAAAAAAAGTGGCGACACTTCAATAGATAACCTGTTCCTCAATTTTGCCGCCGGTTGAGGTGATGGAAACGAGCAGATAAGTATTTAAAGAGGGCGTGCTCCCTTTTTTTTACGGAGCAGTAAATTTCAAATCTTTAAGTACGCTGTGGTCCTAGTCTGAGTCGTTAAGTACTATTTCAATTTGATTGAAAAGATTAAACCGAACATTTGTTTATTTCTCCTCAGAGCTTTAGCGTTGATGGCATTTATCCGACTCAATGATTTTTTTTTTTAGAGTCACGGATCTTAACAACACTGTCGGAATATAAAATTGTGCCGTTCATTGGAGGATACCGGTAAGCAGGCTTCTTAGTGTCATTGGTGAATACAGAACAGAATGTCCAATTCCGTGCAGTAGCAAGCTCAGAATGAAGACGAGGAGAGCCACTGCGATCACAAATGGCAATAGTGTCAGGTGCATTGGGGAAAGCACGCTTCAGCATATCCTTAGGATTGTTAGCTAGCACCGAAGGTAAAGTAGTAGAGTAGAATTTTTTAATTTCATTTTACCACTAGGACATCAAAGAAGCTAGTAGCTGAACAGGATTGACATCGGGCCCCGCCGCAGTGACTCAGTGGTTATGGTGCTCGGCTGCTGACCCGAAACACGCAGATTCGATCCCGGCCACGGCGACCGAATTTCGATGGAGGCGAAATTCTAGAGGCCCCTGTGCTGTGCGATGGCAGTGCACGTTAAAGAACACCAGGTGGACGAAGTTTCCGGAGCCCTTCACTACGGCGGCCTTCATAGCCTAAGTTGCTTCGGGACGTTAAACCCCATCAAATCAAGTTAACAGTATGGATCTCGTAGAAGTTTAGTACTACTATACCCAGCAAGGTTAAGGTACGCTAAGGTTAAGGTTAAGGTATACACGCTTTAATTTCACGTTGAAGCGGCCAAAGCAAGTGTTGCGTAATTGCCAACTTTTGTTGTGCAGGCTGCTGTACACTCGGTGAATTAAAAGTGAATACTTTCATATTCCTGAATCTAGAATACGACGCGGCATTGTCTTTAACGGATTGTTTCAGCGGTCGTGACTCATCGCTTTTAATGAAAACGTCAAAACCACATTCCTGTACATAGCCATTGGTTCACTGCGATCCCAGTTTTCTCGTGACAGTTCAATTTGCCTCAGCCCGCAGGGAACGCAGCCAGAGGTACTGACAGGTGCTGGAAATAAGCGGCGCAATCTAAAACAGTTTTATTGCCATTCACAAAAGTGATTGCTTTAATCTCGGAGAGGGCAGTGTGCATGTTCCATTTACCTCAGAGTCGCCTACATTCTGGACATTCTTGGAGCGCGAAGCTGATAACCTTAGCGGGTGAAATGTTTCCTATGCCCGATAGTTCCTCGGTGCGACAATCTAATGCGCATTATTATATATGCACGAGACCAAACGATACTAATCTGCTCCTGATAACAATAAAAGAGTTTTGTCGAAGAGCCCGAGAGCCCGGGAAGGGGAAGAAATTTAACGTCCTTAAATGTAAACATGGGACGCGAGTAATTTGTGATGTCTGCTTTGTTTTTTTTTCGGTGTGTTATAACATGAGAATGACCGTTTAATAGAAATTGAACGCTTCCTACGCGTAACCATGCCTGCTGAAGCGTTTATCTCGCTTTCAATGGCTACATTAAGGCATCAATTGCATGAACAGAGCATAAGTATACCTGCAGCAAAAAAACGAATTCAATAAATTGATTCATAACGGATACTAAAGAGGAACAGACGAAAACACGGAAGAAAGGCCTGACACGACAAGCGCTTACTAGCAACAAAAGCGATACATTTGCTCCCTCAGAATAAATAGGAGTAAGAAAAACAAACATCGAAAGAAAAAAGGCCAAAATAACCAAGGGACCAGACAGAAAAAAATGTGATTAGCCGTTACTATCCAAAAATGCAAGATCCTTCGCCGATAGCAGACCAGATGGTTCGCTGACACATGCCCCTGTCTTCACAATATGGTACGCCTGCACAGTACCGGGTATTTTCTTTAGAAGGTCCAAAATTTTTAAAAAAAGGTAAATTGCTTTAGATTGATTTTAGCACTGAGGCTATACTGGAGGCCACGGGCGGGCGCCAGGCAAGAGGAAAACTGCTTTAATTAGCTCGCTGATGAACTAGATATGTTTATAAACTTTTCTAATTTTTATTATAGGGGTTATGTTGTATTCGCAGCATTCGAGATCGTCCTCCAAACAGTCCAACCGAGAAAAAACAATTTTAATTCACAATGAGACGCGGGAAGAATGTTGGTAATAGACCACACCAACTAAATATTTAAGAAGGACGGAGGGGATATCAAGCGGCTCCACGAGCAGGTCGCTACGTACATAAATAGACACAAGTGGTGTGGCCTAGTGGCATGGTAGGGGCGGTAGCCTGGGACAGTGCGGGCCGTCCGGGTCTCCTGCAGAAGGCGAAAATGGGGCAGGGTGGGGCGGGCGAAGATGCGTGATAGAAAGCAGGAGGTGGGCGGTGAGGGGGTCTTATTATGGCACAGATTTCGGCAGTTCCACTGCACAATCTCGAGGTCCTCGCCAAAAGCCATTATGGTAGTGTAGAGGCAGAAGCTCGTGAGGGTACGCGTTCCTTCTTTTTGGCCGGGGGCATTGACTCATGCAGGGATTGGAGCGTAGAAGTGAAGGATTCCAATTGTTTGGATTGTGCTTGGAGTGTGGTAAGAATCTGGAGAACCGATGTCTCTAGCTGAACCAAGCCAGTGTGGTGTGGCTGTGTGGTGGCTTCAACAAGATCAGCCAAAGGAGCGATCTCCGGCTCGCTGCTGGCGTTGCAGCATAGCGAGCCGGAGGTCGAAGGAGCGGCTCTCGTCAGTCAGGGATGTAGAGGGTGGTGTAGTGGAAGAGACGCTGGAAAGGGACACTGGAACCGAGGATCCTTTAACTTTGGCGGCGTAGGAGCCTGGTGCTGACGTGACCGGCGCTGACAGAGGATCATGATTAGAGGAGGACGAGGGGGTGGGTCGCGTCACCCGGCGCAAAGCTAGGCGTCGGAGGTACGCAGCTTTGGCACACTCGCGTTGTTTAGCGAGGACGAAGGGGCAAGTGGGGTCGAGGGAGGGGTGGGTGTTTACCTGGCAATGAACGCACCAGGGCTGGGCACATACATGATCGGAACGGTCGGCGGGTAGAGGAGCAGCACAGCGACGGCACTTTGCCGGAACGCTGTGCTGGGGACACTGTTGGGCGCGGTGTCCAAGAGAGAGACAACGGGTGCAGATGGGAGGCTTAGCCTTATGGGGACGGCACCGGAAGGCAACGCGGTTAAAATACACAAAGTGGGGGATTACGGTTCCAGCGAAAGTTATGAGCACCGATTGAGTGGTGCCCATCATGCGAGCAGCAAGAATATCGGTTTTGAATGATTCGATATCATGCATGAGATCATCAGGATTGAAGTGGCCACCGAAGTTATGGATGACGCCGAGGCATGAGATGGGAGGATTAGGGGCATATGTTTTGATGGTGATAGGCTTACCGTGAAGCTGAAGATGCGTGATAGAAAGCAGGAGGTGGGCGGTGAGAGGAGAATGTGTTTTTAAAAACACAAGGCTTTGGGCTGGCTTGGCCTGAAGGGAAATCTCCGCACTGCTCTCAGAGGACACTTGTGCAGCGGAAACGACTGCGGCGAGCACGTCGTAGAGCGGTAGCTTATGGGTGAGGGTGCCAGGGGGAAGCTGGATGGCAACTGTGATGAGCTCGGTGCGGGGACGGGTGGCGGAGGCTGGCTTACGGCTGGCACCGCTGGTGCTTCAGCCGACACCAGGGGCCGGAATGAGATGGCTGTCGACCAGGGGCGCCGTAAGGTCCATGTCTGCTGAGTCCTCAGCCTGAGCCGCAATCTGCGACGCAGGTACCAAGGTGCAGGACTTGCTGTCAGCGGGAAGTGTGGTCAGAGTAGGTGCGGCGGCACTGGCGGCGGCGACGAACGCAGTCGACAGCGATGCGTCTGTGGTCCCGAAGCTCTTGGCTTCCCTTAATGCGTGGACTTGGCCAGCAGTAGACGCCAAGGCGGTGACGAACGCTGCCGGCTGCGTCACGGCTGTCGATCCGGAGCTCCCAGCGTCGCTGAACGCGACGGGAATGGGCGCGGTGGTGTGGCCGGTGTTGAACGCAGCCGGTTGAGACATGGTTGTCAGCGTGGTTGGAGTAGGCGCCGCGGCGGCCGGGTCGGAAGAAGTTGACACCGGCGAGGTATGGGTGGGTCTCGGCTTCAGGGGCTTGGTGAGACGCGAGTACGTTTTTGCAGGCTAGTTGGTGCCTAAGCATTGTGGGTTTTTTGCGCAAAAGACACGACACAAAGAAACGAGGTAGAGAGGACAAGCGCTTACTAACAACTCAGGTGTTTATTGACATAACATTTGCTTAAATACAGCAGCTGCTCTTATCAAATACGAAAAGGGAAAGAAGAGACTTCGCATACATATATCAGATCAGCACAGATCCCACCATCGCACGAGTGAATGCATGTTTCGAGCTCTAATTCTGCGCAAGATAACTGATTTCTTTTTTTGAGAGCAAAATTGAAGGATTGCTGACACACGAGTTACCCGATTTTCCTATCTCATTGGCCTCAATTATCTCTCTTCCAAGTTGTGTCTTGCACCGGCGCAGTACTGAAGTTTTTTCGAGCGCGGGAGTGCAGTTGCGGCAATTCCGAATATGGTCAATCATTTTGCTACCTGACTTGTTCTTTACATCTCTTGCGTGCTCCCTCAGCCTTTCATTAAGGCACCTGCCAGTTTGGCCAATGTACTGCTTACCACAGGCAAGTGGTATCGAGTACACAACGCTCTTTTTACAGGCCACGAATCGCTGCTGGTGCCGCTTCGAACAAGCGACGGCCGCATCCTCCGCATTCACACTCCGTTTATGGCGTCGCCGAAAACGTCTTCAGCGCTCCTTGCGCTGCCAACTCCGCAATGCCCAACTTTCCTCCCGGATCACTGCTCTGCGGGCCGAGATCGTCGCCCACTGCGCCTCACTCGAGCACTCTCGTTGGAGTGCTCTTTGTGACCGTCTTGATCTGCATTGCACTCGCGATCCACATGGTCTCTCTTCAAATCCCTCCTTGGCACTAAGCCTGCCCTTGCTCCCACTCTAGCTAAAGCCATCACTCAAGGGACTCCCTCCGATATTTTTGATCAGCTCGCCTCTCTCTATCTCCCGCCCTCTCTGACACACGAAAGTATCCTCTGTAACCTGCGCCAAACGGGGTGCGTAAAGCGCACCTTCAACTATGTGCAGGATTTCTTAAGCAACAGAACGGCAACAATCAAAATTAGAGAAGAGAAGTCGAAACCAATAGCCCTGGGAGACAGAGGCACCCCGCAAGGGTCGGTTCTTTCGCCGATTCTCTTCAACCTGGCTCTCCTCCCTCCCCCGACTTTCCTTCAAGACATAGAGGGCACAGATCGCGCTCTTTACGCAGACGATATCACTGTGTGGACGTCGAGGGCAGGGTCGGAGAGTTGGATGGAGGAGACCCTTCACAGAGTGGCAAAGACCGTGCACGAGTTCGCTCAATCGTGCGGCCTCAGTTGCTCGCCCCAGAAGTCGGTGTTACTCGGCATCAAACCAAGAAGAAAGAAAGGAGACCAAGGAAACGTCCGCATCTCCATCGACGGCGCGAACATAACGCCAGCCACGCAAGCACGTATTCTGGGTGTCATCTTCCAGAACAACGGCAAGGTGGGGGCGTCGCTCGCCAAGATCAAGGTTTCAACGGAACAAATCTCGCACATGATTAGAAGAGAACGAACAGAAAAAGAGAATTCAAGCAGGACGATGTACTGACGCTCGTCCAGGCGTTCGTGACGTTGCGCATCGTTTACGCGGCGCCGTACCTGAAGTTACTCAAGAAAGACAGGGACCAGATGAACATCATTATACGCAAGGCAACCAAGATGGCGCTGGGCATACCGACGTATTTTTCGACCGACAAGCTTCTCGGCAAGGCCAAGCACAACGACGTTGAACAGTTAATAGAAGCTCATCTGTCTAATCAAAGAGTCCGGCTCAGTCAAACTTCGGAGGGACGTCGCGTTCTTGCCAAGTTGGGCTGGCAAGAGGCAGACCGGAAGGAAACGGGACCGTTACCCAGGTTGTGGGGGCATAAAATCGTGAGTAAACCGCTGCCTCGAAACATGAGCCCGGGTCGTAACGACGGCCTCAGAGCGCTCGTATAGCTGCCTTGACGGATACATTAGAGAAAATATAAGAACAGGAACAGGGTGTCACTCTTTTCACAGACGCTTCGTTACCCATGTTTTCATCGAAAGCCACGATGGCAGTTACGACGCGGGATATGCTCGTAACCTGCGCCTCTATTGAGACGTCTTTTCCAGAGGTGGCAGAAGAGGCCGCGATAGCGCTTGCACTCGCGCAGCCCAAAGTGGGAAGTGTCACCGACTCGCAAAAGGCGTATAACAGTTACAGAAAGGGGTGGGTGTCTCTTGCGGCACTAGGGATTCTCAAAAGTAAACGCGACTTTCCTCAAAGGAAAGTTGAGTTAATATGGACACCGGCTCACTCTGGGCTGGAGGGCAACGAGCTTGCCCACCAGTTCGCCCGAGAGATGGAACACCGGGCAGCGGAAGGTGAGCCACAGTCCGTTATTAGTTATAAGGAAATTACGAACTATTACAAGACGGAGAGGCGACGTTACCCCGATCCTCAACAGGCACATACAGGCAGGATCCTTCCCGCAGCCTTACCTTCAACACAAGATGTACCCGGAAAGGTACCAGAAAGAATGTGATTTCTGCAAGACTGAGTTAGGCACGCTCCAACATGTCATTGGAGTATGCAACTTCATCAAGGAAATCCCCCCACCTCTTACCTGCCCCACTACCCCACCCCATCCATCATCCTACCTTACCGAGCGATGGGAGACCTTGCTAACCAGCCCCGCCGCGGAAGACCAGCTCGTCCTGATGTCTTGATCTCCAGGGGCCAGGCGGCCAGGGATGCATATGGGTCTAGTGAAGAGGGAACCACTCCCGTCGACGGCGTCTAAGCAGACGTCGTATTTAGCTCGAGCAAATAAAGTTGTTTCTCTCTCTCTCTGGCACCCTCCTACCCGGTGTACTGCGGTGGACCTAACCGCGATCTGGACCAATCCTTCACTCTCCGGGAGCTCGAATTGGCTCTGGCTGCTAATTCTACACGCTGGGCTCCCGGTTAGGATGCCATTACATACACCACACTTCGCAACCTTCCTGACTGCGCCAAATAATTCCTCCTTAAAACCTACAATGACGCATGGAACAGTGGCTGCCTGCCCAGCTCCTGGACCTCCTCCCTCCTTTCTATGATTCCAAAGCCGGGGAAGCCTCCCTATCTCTCTAACCACCGCCCAATCTCCCTGACATCATGTGTTGATAAGACCCTTGAGCGAATGGCCCTGACTCGAATCTCTAATTTTCTCGATACGAGGGAGTTCTTCCCTCATTCTCTCATCTGCTTCCGACGCCACGTCTGTGCACAGGACATGTTTCTGGTTCTCCAGCACACATTTCTGTCACCTACCCCCACTCAAATTCACGCACTTGTGACCGTCGATGTTCGCAAGGCCTTCGACGGTGTTTGCCACGACCACATCCTTTCCCAACTCGCCTCCCTAGACGGCGGCTCCCGCATGTACTGTTATATCTGCTCATTCCTCTCTAAACGTGTCGCTCGCTTTCGAGTCGACACTTATCTGTCCGACCCTTACTACCTCACTCGAGGCCCTCCTCAAGGTGCTGTTCTCTTTCCTACCCTTTTATTTTGCTATCACCCCTCTCGCCTCCCAGCTAGTTGAAATTCATATATTTTACGCCCATGACATCACTCTCTGGTGTTCGTCTGGCTCTCCCGGTCACGTATAGGATACCCTGCAAAGTGGCCTAGATCTCATCGACTCCATTCTCACCACTGCTGGCCTCTCTCCCGCTCCTCGAAAATCCCAGCTCCTTCTTCTCAACCATTCCTCATACCAGCGCTCACACAACCACTTCGTCTCTCTCCACCTTTCTGGCTCTCCCATTCCTGTCGTCACGAAGTGCAAAGTTCTTAGCTTTCCTTTGCATGCAGCCAAGAACGTGCAAGCCCTCCACCACGCTGTCACCACCTGCCACTCCGTAACTCACCTCCTGCGGGGCGTGGTCACTCGGCGCTCAGGTCTCCACGAGGCTCATGCGTGCCGATTTGCGCACGCGCTGGCCCTCAACAAGGTCTTGTACTTTCCAGAAGAGCGTGTTGTCGGGCTAGTTGGTTCTGCATAATATATAAGTGAATTGCGCAACAACTTAGCCTTAGACAGGACACAGAAAGAAACACATACAACAGTTCACGAGCGCTCGTGAACTGTTGTATGTGTTTCTTTCTGTGTCCTGTCTAAGTTGTTGCGATATTCACTTATATACTCTTCTTGTACTTTGCACCCTACGTTTTCTTCAATCAGACTCAACTTAACGCTCTTGACACTGCCCTTGTGGGCCTCTACAAGGCAGCTCTCAACCTCCCTATCATTACCTCTACTGCAAAGAACTTTGCAACAGGCCTCTTTTATCCTCTCCGTTCTCTGCTCTCTCTCCATCATGACTCGCAGCTTGCCCGGCTTTCCCTTACCCGTCAGGGTAAGTGGTTACTGACTCAAGCAGGTATCTCGCCCATTCCCTGCGCCCCGTTTACCTCTCCTATTCCCACCCCGGCTCCCAATCTTCGGATCCTCCCCCTTCCGTCCAACGTGTCCCCCGTTCTGCACGCCGGCTGTCGTCATGCGGCCGCAAGCACCATTCCCCTCTCTTTGATACCCAGGGTGTAGCTTACACGGATGCCTCCTTCGTGGCTCCTCGAGGTTCCTGCGGCTACGCCCTGTACCATCCCCACCTCCCCGCTCCTTAAACTCACACCAGCGGACCTTTTCTACGCCCTCCGGATGCATTGTCCCTCGAGGTCCTCGCAATTGCGCATGCCCTCCAGTCATTTGCCCTCCTTCCCTCTCTTCAAGAGTACACAGTCTATTCAGACTCACAAGCCGCTATGCACCACATGCAGAAACGCACCCTAACCCCTTCTCTTCAACAGGAGGTCGAACGAGCGGTCTCCGCACTGCAGCCTTCCATCGTTTTCCTCCGCTGGGCCCCTGGGCATTCAGGGATTGACGGCAATGAGCTGGCTCATCAGCTTGCCCGTGACACACTTCTCCGGGCACCGTTGATCCCCTGGCCCAAGCCCTCAGAGGACGGTGGGATACTCACCCTTCGCCGCAACATAAAAGAGGTCTACCTCGAGCTCCGCCTCGATAAACGCCTTTACCCTCCCCCTCATCCATCACTCACAGTGCCGGAGGCTCGCCTTTTTCGGCACGTTCAAATGAATGCAGTCATCACCCCGTCTCGCCTCTTTCTCTATCGCTATCGATCGGACCCGTCCTGCCCCAACCGCCCCTGTATCTATGCGGACCTTGCCCATTGAATCTTCTATTGCCCGGCTGCTCAGCAGTCGGGTTCCTAACCTCTACGTTCTTTATCCATCACCACCTGGCTCGACTGGCTTGGCGCTGAAGGGGAGGAAGAACAGCGACTTCTGGTCGCCTAGGCGGTCGGCATGCTCAGCCTGTAAATTTTGGCCGAATAAAGGTCTTCTACTACTACTAATTAAAAAATTTTCACGCACGCTACGAGGCGCGGAAAAGTCACCCTGGTAGGAATCTTCACGCCGTAACTCAGCGGCGGTGGGCGCCTCTGGCGTGTTTCGCTCCCACCTCCGCTTTGCGTCACGCGTCCCGGACGGGCAGCCTGCGCTATCGCTGCTTGTTTCGCTTCGCTCCGCGGCCTCACGGAATGCCGCGTTGGAACAAAAACGCACTGACACAAAGCGCAGGGCGGAGCTAGCTACGTCACAGGCGCTCACAGACGCTGTGTTACAGTGTGAAGCTGCCTACCAGCGTGACTTTTACTAGCTTCGTAACGCGCGCAAAAACTTTTCTGATGAAATATTTTTTTCTTGTCTGGACTGTTTGGAAGACGATCTCCAATTCTTCTAATACAACATATCCTCTAAAATATAAAATTATTAAAGTTAATTAACGTATTAAGTTAATCGGCGAGCTGATTCAAGTAGTTTGTCTCTTACCTGGCGTCCGCCGTAGCCCGCAGTATAGCCGCAGGGTTAAAATAAATCTAAAGGAATTTACCTTTCTTTAAAAATTTTGGACCTTCTAAAAAAACACCCGGTATATCTTGTCCACTGATCGCGATGCACAAAGATTATTGACGTTTGCTCCAGTTGAGCCTGGCAGGCAGGCACGTCGTGCGTCATGTACTGAGGGCAAAACGCTTGCCTAGAACACTTTCATGGCGTGTTTTAGGCTGAGCACACGTTACCTAGCCACAAAATTTGGTGAGAAATGATATGAGTGTAAGCAGGTGCAGCTAAACTCATAGGATTTAATCATAGTATTTTGCCTTCCGGGTCGCAGCTGCTTTGGGAGCTGTGGGACACACCGTTCGATCGTCATAGACATGAGTTTTGCCCTCTGTACAAAAACCGCGAATACGGCCATTCCTGCCCAGCTCAACTGGAGCAAACTACGACACCCATTGTGCATCGCGATCAGAGGAGAAGAGGGATTGGGGACGGGTACCATACTGCCTAGATGGGAGGATGTGTCAGCGAACCATCTGTTCTGATATCGGAGAAAGAATTTGCATTTTCGGATAGCAACGGGTAATCATCTTTTTTAGGGCGTGCTCCTCGGCGTTTTCTTTTGTCCCTTTTCGCTTTCTGTCCTGACTCCCATTTATTCTCAGCGGGGAAATGAATCACTTTCGTTGCTAGTTAGCACTTTTCATCTGTGGCCTTTTTCTGTGCGCTCACATTTAAGCGCCTTAGCATCCAATATAAATCCATGCAAACATACCCAACCTTCTGCCCTCTTCAATGGACTTAGTGCTTCCCATATCTGAGCGCATAGTAGAGAAGGCGCAGCGACAGCCCAATAATTGGGTTAGAATTCACATCAGCAGTACATGAAAAATACGCGGTTATCAGCTTATTGTTTCCAGGTTGGTTCGACTACCTCTGCGAACATTAGTTCACGTGATAAGGTAATACCGGCGCTCGGATGACTACAACACTCTCCGTTGAAGACAGAGACACGGTTTGCAGAGTATTCTTTCAAGACTGGCCGACCAGTTAGGCGAACAGCCACCGCGGTGGCGCAGTGGTTACGGCGCTCGGCTGCTAACGTGAAAGACACAAGTACCATGCCAGCCACTGGGGTCGAATTTCAATGGAGGAGAAATTCTAGAGGCCCGTGTACTCTGCCATCTCAGTGCCCGTTAAATAACCCCATATGGTCGAAATTTCCGAAGCCCATCACTACGGCGTCTCTCGTAGCCTTAGTCTCTTTGGGACGTTCAACTCCCCATGAATCAAACCAAGATAATTATTCAAACATTTTTTCATCTTCTAAGGGAAGACTTTTGCCTCATTGATCATCAGAGTGTAAGAGTGCTTATTTATTCCTCCGCACTAGGCTCTTCAACATGCACCGCAACATGAGTACATTAGCGCTATTATGTTCCTCCTTTGTACTAATGCGTCAAATGCTACACCGCGCTTCTTTTGAAAGGGCATTAGCTGCGTAAGCGCGGAAACACGAAGAGATCCAAGATGATGCAAACTTCTGTTCATCTCTTGAAAACTAGCTGGAGAGGATAACAACTGCAGAGCCATTTTTCTCTCGTGCAGCTCTATCGCATGGAGGTATCGCGTGTGGCATAACGAGAAAGTTTTAATAAACCGTTATGGCAAACTAGAATAGCCCTACAGACGGGCAGTGCGAACGCTTTAAAAATAGCCAGTCCCATTTTGTAGCGTTCCGCACCGATATCCGCACCGTAACTTCACAGCCATGCTTGCAAGGTTGTTTGCACCACTCTTTTGAAAGTACGGACTTTAATGTAGATGTAAAGGCACGCGGGAATTTCTTGCCACTTATGCGAGAGAAGATCCCTTTCCTCTCGCTCGTAACGGCTCCCACAGCTGTGACAACCTCGCGAAATACTTGCGCGGGCCTTGTGCTTGAGAACCAGGAATCGGTGCAGCCAGCCGAGCATACATCCATCCATTTGTTCGTCCACAAAGCTTCCTTCATGACAGTCAAGAAGTATTAGTGGAGTGTTTCTTGAAGACGGAATATGTGTGAAAAATAGCAAGTTGTCTGTAATTGTACATATTTGATTGCTCGAATTCTTTGCCTCAATCTATTTTAAAGCTGAAACAGCTGATGAGCTGCGCTCTAATTTGGCATTAGGAAGAAACGTAATCGTTGGTTCTTTGTCTCTACCCCCACGTCGTTAGCAATGAGTAGCACAACGCTTGCACTGTGTTAAGGTAACTTTGCTGGGACTAAACTGAAAGGTAAGTATACATTTGGTCTCATAATACGCAATGATCACATAACGGTCGAATTTAAATACAGATATAATGAGGTCCATTTTTATACAGACAAGGATGAAAAGAGGACCAAGGACAGTTCCTTGAGGCACACTGGAACGAGCAGGAGACATTTAAGAGGAATGCGAATTTGCGCAAACTGTTGGCGTTCGGCTGGGTTCCCTCAAACACCATTTCGTACCGATGGGTGTAGGCTGAAATTTGAAAAATCTGGCAGGAGGCGCTTATTCGGGAATTTATCCAGTGGCTTTTCATGGTTCAAATACAATGTGACAACAGTAATGTATTGGTCAACGAAAGAATGCAAGACATGAAGGAAATTTGCGATGGAAGTGTGATATGATCCTCTTTTGGGAAACCTAAGCTAATTGAAATAAAGGAAATAAACGGATGTGAAAACAAGTGGCGACACTTCAGTTGATAGCTTGTTCCTCAATTTTGGAGCAGGTTCAAGTGATGGAAACGAGCTGATAAATATTCAGAGAGGGCCTGCTGCCTTTTCTTAGAACAGTGCCGTAAATTTCGAATTTCCAGGTATGCTGTGGACCCAGTCCGAGGCGTTAATTAATGTTTCTGTATGTATTTGACGACTAAACTGAATATTTGTTTATTTCTCCTCAGAGCTTCACCGTTAATGATATTTATCCGAGTCTATGAATTATCAAGGAGTCACTGATTTTAACAACACCGTCGGAACATAAAATTATGCGGTTCATGGGAGGATATCGGTATAAAGGCTTATTAGGAATATTTTAAAGTGTCATGGGTGAATACGGAACCAAAAGATCAATTCCATTAGAATAAAGACGAGGACACCTACTGCGATCACAAATGGCAATGTTGTCAGGTGCATCTGGGCAAATACGCTTCCAAATATCCTTAGGCTTGTTAGGTAGCATAGAATGTAAAGTAGTGGAATAGAATTTTCATTTTCCCATTAGCACATCAAAGATGCTAGCAGCTGAGCAGTATTGATCACGGAGAAGTTTAGTACTACTATTCCTAGAAGGGTGGAGGTACGTTTTCGTAGTGTATACTCGCTTTATTTTCACGTCGAAGCAGGAAAAAGGAAATGTTGCGTAAATGCAAACTTTTCTTGGGCACACTGCTGTAACCTCGGTGAATTAAAACTGAATACTTTCATATTGCTAATAAGGGAGTAATTGCTCACTCACGTCCAACAAAGCGCAGCCATACGGCTACAAATGAAAGCTATGCAGCTGTCTCAGAAACTTTGCAGTTAAAGAAAAATTCGTTCCGGTCCGGGGCTCGAACCCGGACCAGCCGTATGGCTGCGCTTGGGTGGACGCCAATGAGCAACTTCTCCCTTATTACAAATCTACTCCACCTTGGGGGATTCCCCTAAACATTTGACCTTCATATTGCTGAATCTAGAATACGACGTGGCATGGTCTGTTGGCTGATTGTTTCAACGTTCGTGACGCATCGCATTTAATGAAAGCGTCAGAACCGCGATCCCGTACACAGCCACCGGTTCACTGCGATCCCTGTTTTCTCGTGACAGTTCAATTTACCTCAGCCCGCAAGGAACGCAGCCAGACGTACTGACATGTGCTGGAGATAAATTGCACAATGCAGAACAGTTTTGTGGCCACCCACAAAAGTGATTGCTTTTATCTCGGAAAGGGCAGTGTGCACGTTCCATCTACCTCAGAGTCGCCTACATTCTGGACATTCTTGGAGCGCGAAGCTGATAACCTTAGCGGGTGAAGTGTTTGCTATGCTCGATAGTTCCTCGGTGCGACAATCTACTGCGCATTATTATTGAACAAACGATACTAATCTGCTCCTGATAAGAAAAAAAAAGTTTTGTCGCAGAGCCCGAGGGGCCGGGAAGGGGCCGGGAAGGGGCCCGAGGGGCCGGGAACGTCATTAAATGTAAGCATGTTGCACGAGCAATTTGTAATGTCTGCTTTCTTCTTTTTCGCGGTGTGTTATAACATAAGAATGGCCGTTTAATGGAAACTGAGCGCTTCCTCCGCGTAACCGTACCAGCTAAAGCCTTTAGCTCAATTTCAATGGCTACATTAAGGCATCAGTTACATGAACAGAGCATAAGTATACGCGCAGCAAAAAAAATTGATTTCAATAAATTGATTCATAACGGATACTAAAGAGGTAAAGACGAGAAGACGGAAAAAGGCCTCACACGACAAGCGCTTACTAGCAACAAAAGCGGTAGATTTGCTCCCTCAGAATAAATAAATAGGAGTCAGGAAAAAATCACAGAAAGAAAACGGGCAAAAAGAAAAAAAACGCCAAGGAACCAGACAGAAAAAAAAGTGGTTAGCCGTTACTATAAAAAAATGCATCCTTCGCCGATAGCAGAACAGATGGTTCGCTGACACATGCTCCTGTCTTCACAATATGGTACGCCTCCGCAATATCTCTTGTCCTCTGATCGCGATGCACAAAGGTCTTTGATGTTTGGTCCAGTTGAGCCTGGTAGCCACGCACGTCGTGCGTCATGTACAAAGGGCAAAACGCTTGCCTAGAAAACGTTCATGGCGTGTTTAAGGCTCAACACGTGATACCTTGCGATAACATTTGGTTTGAAATGATATGGGTGTAAGCAGGTGCAGTTAAACTCATGGAATTTATTCCTAATTTTTTTTTGCCTTCCTGGTCGCAGCGGCTTTGGGAGCTGTGGGACACACAGTTCGATCGTCCTAGACATGTTTTTTGCCCTCTATACAAAAATACCGCGAGTACGACAAACGCTGACAAGGTCATCTGGATCAAACTACGATAATCTTTGTCCATTGCGATCAGAGTAGAAGAGGGATTGTTGAGGCGTACCATACTGCCTAGACGGGACGATGTGTCAGCGAACTATCTGTTCTGATATCGGCGGAAGAACTTGCATTTTTGGATAGGAACGGCTAATTATCTTTTTTCGGTCTTGTTTCCCGGTGTTTTGTTTTTTCCCTTTTTGCTTTCTGTCCTGACTCCCATTTATTCTCAGCCTGGAAGTGAATCGTCTTCGTTGCTAGTAAGCGCTTGTCATGTGTGGCCTTTCTTCCGTGTGCTCGCCTTCTTGCGCCCTGTATCCATTATCAATCTATGCAAGCATTCCCAACTTTATACCCTCCTTGAATGGACTTGCTAGTGCTTCCTCTATCTGACCCTATAGTAGAGACAGTGCAGCGGCGGCCTAATATTGGGTTAGAATTGACATCAGCAGTAGATAAAAAATACGCGGTTCTCTTGTTATTGTTTCCTGGCTGATTCAACTATCACTGCGAACATTTATTCACGTGATAAGGTAATACCTGCGCTCGTATGACTACAAGACTCTCCGTTGTAGGCAATGACACGGTTTTCTGGGTATTCTTTCAAGTTTGGTCGAACAGTTACGCGAACAGCCATCGCGGTGGCGCAGTGCATACGGCGCTCAGCTGCTCACTCTAAAGACGGAGGTATGATCCCGGCCACGGCGGTTTAATTTCGATGTATGAGAAATTCTAAAGGCCCGTGTACTATACGATATCAGTGCACGTTCAAGAACCCCATATGGTCGAAATTTCCGAAGCCCTTCACTACGGCGTCCCTGATAGCCTTAGTCGCTTTGGGGCGTTGAACCCCCCATGATCCAAACCAAAGCAATTATGCGACCATTTTTCATGTGCTAAGTGAAGTCCTTTGCTCAATACATTGTCACAATTTAAAAGTGCTTATGTATTCCTCCGCCCTAGGTTCCTCAGTATGCACCGCAATATCAGTACATTACGCTATTTAGTTCCTCACTTATACTAATGCGTCTCAAGCTACGTCATTCTTCCTTTGAAAGGATATTAGCTGCCTAGGCGCCGAAACACGTCAGAGATTCAAGATAATGTCAAACTTTTCGGCATCTCTTCAAAATCACCTGGAGAGGATGACAAGTGCAGAGCCATTTCTCTCTTATGCAGCTCTGTCGCTGGGTGGTGTGGAGATTGGCGTAATGGTAAGTTTTTATTGAATCGCTAGGGTCAAATTACATTATAATAGCACTACAAAAGTGCAGTGTGAACGCTTTGCAAAAAACCAGTCCCCTTTTGTCGAGCACCGTAGTGACGTCCGTACTGTATCTACGCAGTCGTGCATGCAAGGTTGTTTGCACCATTTTTATGAAGGTATGACTTCACTGTAACATAAAGACCTGTTGCTCATGCCTTGTCTTAGAGGGCACAACAGGATGCGCTGTTGGATACGGCTCACCACCTCGCAACAAACTCATTCGCTTCACGCCATTTCCTATGCTAGCCTATTTCTCAGCCTGTTCTTCTGGCTGCGACTACGCTTGCTTTCGAGCCTCTTTAGGAAGAACTTTTTGTGGTTTCCTCTGAGTCCCTCCATCCTGTGGCTTTGAGAGCGGAAGGGAAGGGAGGTAAGGCTGCCACCGCCAGAGTAGACCCCCACTTCTCAAACTGCTCCGTCGCTCCCCTTCTCTCACTTTGCGAAAGCGGTATGGAAAGACCGTGCCGCATTCCTTCCGGTCAAGTTCGGTGATATCTCTTAGACTCAGTCACTTAAACGGAAAGTTCTAGAATGCTCCTCAAGAAACACTACCACATGTGGGTGTGGTTGGCGCCCGTGATCCTCGGGCTTGTGGTGTGACGGCACAAGCTTTTGAAGGGGAGGTCACATTTTACTTCGATAACGGGCAATGTGTGCGCCGCTTGAAGCACTCTGAAATGTTCTCTTGCCGGCTCGTCTTACGGTACGTGGCGACCGTGGTGCGGGCTGGGCACTAATATTTTTCTGTGGCGAAACGTGGCGAAACGTGAGAGGGAACGATAGTTTTCTTCGCTGAAATCTCAAGTGCTGCAATTTGAACTCGCTTGATGTAATGGGCATTGAAAGATACCTTTTACACTATCTTTCTTTCGACAAAAGCGATGGAGCGAAAAGTACCATTTTAAAAGGGGTATTTTGGAAACATACCTGAAACTTTCCGATGAGCTTTTTTCCATGTGTCGTCTTCATGCCTAAGTGTTGTCAATAAAACGCTGAGCTTTAATAAAAAGAAGTGGAAATATTCGTTTTTGGTCTCTTGATTGAAGTTTATGTGAAAGTTGGCCTGCTTATTTTGAACACTATTTTTGATTTTTTTTTCACGTGATTACAAACGGCGTCTGTCTGCACCGCGTTCATGTGCTGTCGTTCTTGCATGTCTTATTTTTAACGTTTGAATTTTCAAATATGTTTTCTAATTAGAGTTCACAAGTTCCACCCCGAATAAGAGCCCACTTTATCGTGTTCGTGAAACCTTAAGTATTGAACATACCACGAATCTATTGTGCAGTTATTGCTTAAAGTATACATTAATTCCTGCGCTCTGATGCCTGTATTGAATTTTTATTAAGACTTACTGCAAATGCTTGACTATAGCATGATTGTTATTGATCGCACGTTGTTTCTTTTTTTTGATTGGGCGCAGTTAAAATCAACAATGTAAAATAATTCACTAGTTTAGAAAAAGAAAAAAATAGAGAGGGTACTACGTGTGCATTAGACCAGGGCCCGATTTTTAAGGCGGGCGGGGTGCCTCAAATAAAGAGCTTCCACTTTAAATTGCCCTGCCACTAACCACGCAAAACTTTTGTCGTAGTCCACTTGCCCCATAGCGCTAAACAGACACGGACACAGGGAGACCAACAGGACCAGAGCTAAATACAGTACAAGTTCAGTTTTATGTTAGCGCCGTCCTGTTTGTCTCCCTGTGTCTGTTTAGCGCTATGTGGCACGTGTACCGTCACCAACTCGCCCAAGCTTCCATTCTGGCAAAACTTGTCTTGTGATGAGTTCCTTTCTCTCCTATCGAATCATGAACCAAATTGTGTCTCAAATCTTCCTTCCTAAAAACCGGCGGCAACCACTTTATATGTGGCGTGCTCGCTCCCACTTGCCCTCAGTGAGGATAGAAAGCCTCACTGAGGTATGGCCTGCCTTTGGTCGTGATCATTTCACAATGAGGCGTGAAATGTGTGGATAGGCAGTTTATGCAGACGGCGAGGCCACAGAGAGCAGTAGGCAGAAGAATGAGAATGGAGATAAATATCCTCATGTAAAGGCTTCCAGTACTACCATATTTATTTATACTTTTCAGCAAACTACCCCTAAAGGCCCGCATGTTTGAGGGTATAACGTAGGGGCGGGGTGGTATAGGACATAAAGTACCACAAACCACAAATAAAGCGAAAAAGAAACATACCCCGTGGCATTAGAATAAAATTGCTAACAGGTAATAATTCATTATTCAAAGAGTAAAGTTAAAACAAAAAAATATTGGAGGGGACACTTAGACTCTGCTTAAAAGATATGACGCGACCGTATTACTGCTTTAATGCTAATGAATGGAGAACTGGTCATTCTCTGCTTTACACTCATAGGTCGCTGGGAGTCCTGATACCGCACCTAGGAATTCTCTCTTACACGACTGTATTAACACGATGACGTCAAGAAAAACTGAAGAGAAAACCTTAGCTCTGCCTTAAGGGTGAGACGGGATAGCGTTAATGCGTTAATCCCGAGATATGAGGGATTGGTCACCGGTGACTCTACATTCATAGATCCCTCTGACGCAGTGGTGCAAGGTTAAGAAATGCGTGACTGCCCTGTGGTGGCAAGTGCTGCCATAGTTGAGGCTTGTGCGACCAAGTTTTCTCTTCCAAGGCAATCTATCACGACCAATGATTAATTTAACTGCCACCTGCCACAGTGGATAGTTTGGTCACATTCCTGTGGGCATGTTGTGATGGTGCCGCAACGTGGCCTAGATGCCTTCCAAGGTGCAAACACAGCCGCCGGTGGAGCTTGTGAGACCCAGGAGGCTCTTCCCTACCAATGCAAGAAGCTCCCGCAGGCCTCATTTTGAAGCGAGGGTTGGAGCAGAGCTTCGTGTGTGCCGGGTTTGCCGCAAAAGCCATATTCTGCGCATGCGCGAAACCGAGTGACTACCGAAAAAATTGGCTGTTGCTTAGCTAAGGTTAAGCCTGGATAAGCGAAAAGCTCTCGCTGCTTTTCAGCAGACTCCCACTTCTGGACCGGTGTTTCTGCGCCGTCCGACTGTTGCTCCTCGTTCTCCTTCCATGGCGAGTGTCTGCGCCTGTTCTACGGGCAAGCGCGCCTTATATGCCCCTCCTTTTAAATGCGCCCTGCGCACGGCTGCGGCGAAAGGTCAAACGATGGCTAGGAGAAGAAAGGGCAGCGTACATGCGCAGTAGCGCGCGGCGGCGGCGAAAGGTCAGGCGACGGAGTCAGCGGTGGCGGCGGCGACGGTGGCCACCGGCGCAGTGCGTGACGTCGCTCGGCTTCGCCCATGCGCAGAAGTGGCAAATCCGGCCTGCGGCTCACCCGAAGCACAGTGTTGGATAGCCTAGTGAAACTTTTCACTTCAACAGGAACTGCGTCGAGACTGGGAATCGAACCACGGCCTTTGGTATTTGAAGCGGAGACGCTACCACTCCACCCCGAATGCCGAACGTTTGAGCATTAATAAAGGCGTCTGTAGTGAATCCATGGGTTTCATAAATAAAATATAAGGAATAAAAAAATCAAAACAACCAAAAAACTAAAAACCATTAAAAAATAAAAAAGAAATAGGAAATGAGATGACCAAAAATGTAATGTGCAGAAAAATACAACTAAGAAATAAAGGGAAAATTGGTTTTAAGGAAAGGAAACGACGCCTGTCTCTCTCATATCTCGGTGGATACCCGAACCGCGCAGTTCGGCTGTACTATGTCCCGCTAACACGAAACACCCACCAACCCCACTTGCACCCTCTGCAACCACCCCACCGCCACCCTTCGCCACATTCTATTCCAATGCCCGGCAGATCCTCTCCAGCGAGGCCTGGAGCAGCTCCCCAGCTGGGAGGGCAGGGAGACCCTCCTATGCTCTGAGGACCCGGTCCGGCAGAAGACCGCCACAGATCGGGCTATGAACGTCTGAGTGTAGCGGGGTCGTGCGAGGGCCCACGGGCCTGTGTACCCTAAAAGTCTCTGTTACAGTTTTTAAATCCACAAGACCACTCAACTTTCACTCATTTCGTGGGCCCAGCGCGTTCGTTCTGGAATTAGAAACCTGGTGTTGCAGTTGAGTAGGCGGACCCTGCTGAAAAAAAGTCCTATGATGCAATAACGTCATAGATCATTCATCATAGAATATCATACAATCTGTATGATATATCATACAATTCGCATGATATTCTATGATATCCCTATGATAACTCTATGATTTTACAGAAATGTATGACTTTGTATGGTAATTTTCTATGATTTGTATGATAAGTCTATGATATTTGTATGACAAACTGTATGAGTTGATTGCATCATAGAACTTTTTTCAGCAGAGGAAGGACGCACAAAACACTTCGGACAGGTTGAAATAAATATAAACCTGCAGGATTGCGACAGCAAGACCACGGTGGAAGTGGCAAGGACGAGAGAGAGAGAGAGGCGATGGAGTGCGCGCGGCAGCGGCCCCGGCACGCTAGCTATGCGCCGCTACTGCGCATGCGCAGCTGGCGAGCGCGGGGGCGGCCCTTCTGATGGCTCTGTTATACTCCGACGTTCTCGGCTCGCCCAAGCGCGGCGGTTGCGGTCACACACGCCACGTTGGCGACGCTGCGCCTGGCTCAAGTTGGCAGCCGCGTCGACGCGAGACAAGGGGCGCGCATGCGCAGGAATCCATTCGTCCGGCCTGCTGCCTCCGAGTAGCGGCTACGCGCTCCGCAGACGACGCGCGCGGTGCATTTGTTTATTTATTATGCGAAGCATATTACTCGCACAACCGAGCTCTTCCTTGCTGCGCCGCGCACGGCCGCGTAGCTACCACTTGACCTTCATCGGCGCACCACGTGATATGACATCACAACAGCTGTGAAAGCTGGGGCCTCGTGCGCTCGCTTGCGGATGCGCAGCCTCCGCCGGCGGCCTAACTCCCGCTCCTACCGCTAGGAGATACTGACGTCACGCAAAAGGCGACGCACTCGTTGAGTCAGTTGAGCAGCGAGATGTCGGCCAGGGAGAGGGCGGCTCGCCAGACCGCAAAACTATGCTTCGCTTCCTAACCATAAGCTAAGCCAGGCCATTTTTTTATTTACATTTCTGCAGCGCCATGAAGGCATAATTGCAGGGGGAATACATACATAAACATTAAATCGTACAGCATGTGCCAACTCTTTGTATATGATAAGAAAGAATGGAAGGCAGAGGATGAAAAAGAGCGTCAACAGAGGATTCACATCAGTCAATTGGTCGGGAAAAGAAAAGAAGAGGAAAAGCAGGAAAACAGCAGGTGAACATGGGTATACATCACAGTTCTTCACTTCATTTCTACACTTTACTTTGTTCACCTTAAAGACCCCCTTCAGGGGGTATTACATAAGAGGTGGGTTGTATATTCAACAATAATAAATACATGTCTTTGCAGTATGATACAAGTGGTTACAGCGGATAAGAAGGAAGATGGGCACGTGATGGCGGCAACATCAGCGGGGAGGGTATTCCAGTCAACAATGGTGCGGGGAAAAAAGGAACCTGAAAAAGTTGCAGTGCGCGATAGAGGCCGGGCGATCTGAAACGGGTGCGCAGTGCGGTGAGATATGCGGGTCGGATGAGAAATGTAAGGTGTTTGATTCAAAGTACTATGGAAAAATTTGTGGAGCAAACACACGCAGGCGACGCGACGGCGAGTTTCAAGGCTTTCGAGACCGGAATTATTCTTTAGAGATGAAACGCTGATCGTATATGAATATGCAGAAAGAATGAAGCGAATGGCGCGGTTCTGAACTGATTCGAGTGCATTTGTTAGGTATATTTGGTGTGGATTCCAAATGGGACTGGCGTACTCGAGTTTAGGTCTAATAAGGGTTTTGTAAGCTAGAAGTTTCACGTGTTGCAGTGCATGACGAAGATGACGTTTTAGGAATCCTAGAGATCGGTTAGCAGACGATATGATTGTGGTAATGTGTGTTCGCCAAGAAAGATCGCTACAGATTGTTACACCGAGGTACTTGAAGGATTGGACGCTTTCTATAGATAAGTTGTGATAAGTTCTAGATAAGTGTTGACAACAGTGTTCGGAACTTTGCTTCGGACTCGTTTTTCTTTAGATCTAGCGATCTAGAAGGCTTGAATAAATTTACGCATTTTCGACGCAGAGGGCGTTGCCTTGAGTGTGCTGAGTGATGCCCTCTCTCATTCGCTCGCTCGTCGGCAGCGGCGCATTGCAAGAAGAAACTGGAAGGTGCTGGAAGGCGGTCTCTGCGTCAGACCAATCGGGACGCGTGCCCGGCGAGAGAAGAAGGAAATTGTGCCTTTAATACTGTGTGTATGTGCGCGATTTTCTTGGCGCGAATAATAAACAGATGCGGACCGCGGCTGTAAATGAAGGGCGTTGACCGCTGTCTGTCAGCCCGAGCCGCTGTTCAAGCTTGAGAGAAGCGCGCCTGCTGTACTGTCGGGCCCACACCACTTGCCCAGCCATGGATCAGGGAGCAAAGTGCGCCAACCTGCGGGGTGGGGGCGCCGTTATCCTCTGGTCGTCCGACTGTCGCTGTGCTCGGTGAACAAATTGTGTTTTCTTTGTTCCCAGAAAAAGTGTCGATATTGCAAGTGTTCTATATTAATGGCATTCGTGTGAACTAAGGACAACTGCTAAGAAAACACACAGACTTTCACCGAAGGCGACATGAAAGATGGAAAGCATTCCTAAAAATGAAGGAAAACAGACGCGAGGCTTCTGAGTGTCCGTATTTTGCTTTTGAGGAGCCCTACCGACCTAGCAATTATGAAGATCAGTTCAAAACACCAGTCTGAAGCGCTAATAATTAATTGCGAACGGTTTTCAACCCGCAGTTCTGGTCTCGGTCGGCGCTAGGGCTGAAGCGACCCTTGATGTTAAGGTCGACATGCCAACCTTTACTACCGCATTGCTAGTGACACCCGTGTCGCCGGCAAGCTCTGGTTGTCTCTGTAAACGACCAGCGGGGCCGGTGACGTCCGAGTGGTTGGTACAACTGCATCTTGATCTCTCTGGATGCGGGAGGAAATTCCGAACGGCCCCTCCGACAACATTCAAGATCATATTATATTATCTTCCACTCAAAACCAGCGACTTAAACTGGATGGAAGAGATTTCCTCACGCCTATGTAACAAATCATATCATTTGTTGAGTTCGAATTGTTTATCTCTACCCCTTTAGCATCATTGGCAATGAGTCACACAGTGCTTGCACTCAGTTAAGGTCCCTTCGCAGGGCGTAAGCATCAAAGTAAGTATTTATGGGTCATATAATTCGCAATCATCGGAGAACGGTCGAATTTCAGTACGGATATAATGAGGTCCATTCTTATGCAGACCAGGATGAAAAGAGGAACAAGGACAGTCCTTTGAGGCACACTTGAAAGAGCAGGAGACATTTAGAAGGAATGTAAATTTGCGTGTACGCTAAAATCTGTGCACTGAAATCTGAAAAAGTCTGGCAGGAGGCGATTATGCGGCACTTTATCTAATGGCTATTGATAGTCCAAAAATAGGGTTTCAAGAATAATGTTTTGTTCAATGAAAGAATGCAAGTCATGAAGGAAAGGTGCGATGGAAGTGTGATATGATTGTCTTTTGGGAACCTAGGATAACTGGTATAAAGGAAATGAAGAATTAGAAAAAAGTGCCGATACTTCAGTACATAACTTGTTCCTCAATACTGACGCAGACTAAGGTGATGGAAACGAGCAGATAATTTAGAGAAGGCTTGCTGCCTTTTTTTTACAACAGAGCAGTAAATTTCAAATCTCCCAGTCTCCTGTGGTTCCGGTCTAAGTCGGTAATTACTGCTTGAATTTGTACGAGAAGAATAAACTGAACATTTGTCTATGACTCCTCAGAGCTTTAGCGTTGATGGCATTTATCCGACTCAATGATTTTTTTTTAGAGTCACTGATCTTAACAACACTGTCGGAATAGAAAATTGTGCCGTTCATTGCAGGATACCGGTAAGCAGGCTTCTTAGTGTCATTGGTGAATACAGAACAGAATGTCCAATTCCGTGCAGTAGCAAGCTCAGAATGAAGACGAGGAGAGCCACTGCGATCACAAATGGCAATAGTGTCAGGTGCATTGGGGAAAGCACGCTTCCAAATAGATTGTAAGGCAGCACCGAATGTACAGTAGTAGAGTAGAATTTTTACCTTCATTTTAACATTAGCACATGAAAGATGCTAGCAGCTCAACAGCATTGGTCCCAGAGAAGTTCAGTACTAGTATACATAGCAGGGCGAAGGTAGGTTTTTCGTAGTATGTACTCGCTTTGATTTCTTGTTGACGCAGGCAAAAGCGAGTGTTGCGTAAATGCAAACTTTTCTTGTGCAGACTGCTTTAAGCCCGGTTAATTAAAACTGAGTACTTTCATCAGGCTGAACCGAGAATACCACTTGGCGTTGTCTGTTGGATGATTGTTTCGTTGCTTGTGACTCATCGCTTTTAATCGAAACGCCAAAACCGCGATCCTGTACACAGCCGCCGGTTCACTGTGATTCCAATTTTCTCGTGACAGTTTAGTTTATCTCATCTCGCAAGGAACGCAGCTAGATGTACTGTAACGTGCTGGAAATAAATAGCACAGTTAAACATAGATTTACGGCAGTCATAAAAAAGATTCCTTTAATCTCGGAAATGGCAGTGTGGACGTTTTATTTACCTCAGAGTCGCCTACATTCTGGACATTCTTGGAGCGCGAAGCTGATAACCTTAGCGGGTGAAATGTTTCTTATGCCCTATAGTTCCTCGGTGCGACAATCTACTACGCATTATTATTGAAGCATGATACCAAACGATACTAATTTCCTCCAGATAACAGTAAAACAATTCTGCCGAAGGGCCCGAGGGCCCGGGAAGAGCAAGAAATTTAACTAGTCAATAAATGTGAACATGGGGCGCGAGCAAGTTGTGCTGCCTGCTTTCTTTTTTTTTTCTGGTATGTTATAACATAACAATGGCCGTTTAATGAGAATTTTACGCTGCCGCCGCCATAACATGGCTGCTTAAGTCTTCAGCTCACTTCAAACGGCTACTTTAAGGCATCATTTGTATTAACACAGCATTTTATGAGCAGCAAATAAAAAACCAACTTGAATAAGTTGATTAATAACGTATACTAAAGCGAAAAAGACGACACATGGAAGAAAGGCCTTACACGACTTGTAAAAAAGAAACACAAGATGTTTGCACAATTCATTAGAACTAAAGACGTGGACGTATTAGCCAGGTATAAATCATTGCGCAATCATTTAAATAAAGAAATTAGGATAGCTAAGGTCGCTTATTATAAAAACTTATTTGATAACCAGCTCCCAAGCAACCCCAAAGTAAAATGGAGGCGCTTAAACTTACTCTTAAATAGAAACGCACACGGCAGGAAGATAACAAGTTTAATAATCGATGGTACAGAAACTTCTTGTTCACACCTCGCAAACACATTTAATAAATTCTTCTCCGAAGTAGGTTCTAGCCAATTTAATGATGGCATCTCCAATTTTTTAGGCGGCAAGTTAAAAGCATCCCTTTTCCTTGGGCCAACGGACGAAGCTGAAGTTTTTACAATATGCAGAAAATTAAAAGATACGTGCAGTCTTGATGCACACAGTAGACAGAGCCGACCAGTTAAATATATTCTTGACATAATTACGTCATGCCTAACCTATATATATATATAATACCGCACTCATGACAGCTCAATTCCCTTCCGACTTGCAGCTAGCAAGGGTAGCCGTGATATATAAAAAAGGCGATGCAAACAAATTGGGTAACTATAGACGAGTTTCTATACTTCCATATTTTTCTAAGTGTTTAGAACAGCTAATTCGCATCCGTCTTCAACATTTCCTGTCTAAACATTCCGTAATAACTGAATACCAGTATGGATTTACAAAAAATAGGTCTACTGAGCATGCACTACTGGTTCAAAAAGAATACATATTAAAAAATTTATAGTCACAGCTTTTAACCCTTGGTATTTTTGTTCACTTCAGCAAAACCTTCGATTGCTTGAATCACGACGTTCTTTATGGAAAACTAGAGCACTACGGCATACGCGGGCTTGCTCTCAACCTAATTAAATCTTATTTGAGTTCGCGGTCTCAATAAGTGGTGAATAATCATTCCTCTTCACAGATTCTAAGAATTTCGAATCGGGTCCCTCAGGGTAGCATTTTGGGGCCACTACTGTTCAATATATATATATATATATATATATATATATATATAATAAGTTAGGGAAGTCACATTGAAAAACTTAACAGATTTATTCAACGTTTCGACCAGGGACTGGTCTTTTTCATTCTCGTCATTCTTGAAAAAAAACAGTCCCTGGTCGAAACGTTGAATAAATCTGTTAAGTTTTTCAATGTGACTTCCCCAACTTATTATATTTTTAATCAGTTGCCTTGAAGATTTTGTTATCCCTTATATATATATATATATATATATATATATATATATATATATATATATATATATATTGTCACGACCAGAGGAGCCGCGAAGGTAGGCGTCGGCAAGAACCCAAGACTGGAGCCTTCTTTTAATTATAGAGCCAGCTTCCACGACACCAAACAGAACAAGCGCGCCGCGAGAGTCACCGCCGCTTCGTCGTCGTCTTCGATTCAGCGCGGAGGCCGCGCGGCGCGTTAGGCGCGTGGCATTATTCCCCCCCCGCGAAAGGCAACATCGTCTCGATGTGGAATGGGGTATGTACAGTGAGAGGAGGAGGAGCAAAAACAAGGAGAATAGGGGTGAGGTGAACTATACAACTTGCGCTAAATGAAATGCGGCGAGAGTCAAGGTCACACGTTGGGTAAGGGGAAAAAGGTAAGAAACACAGCGTGAACGCAGCGCTCAGTCACGCGAAAAGTACGGCTTTAAGCGCACTACATGCACAATTTCAGGCCGTTGACGCTGAGGGCCGACGATCACAGTTCCATGGGGTACAACTTCGTAGTTGACGCTGTTTAAACGGCGCAGGACTCTGTACGGGCCAAAGTACCTATTTATAAACTTTTCGCACAATCCCTTGCGGCGCACGGGTGTCCACACCCACACGTGGTCGCCGGGCTCGTAGTGCACGTCCCTGTGCCGAAGGTTATAGTGTCGGGCATCGGCGGATTGCTGGTCCTTGATGTGCAAGCGGGCCAGCTGACGGGCCTGCTCTGCTTGCTCCACGAAGTGGCCAGCTTCAGGGGGAAGCTCTGTGTCGCCGTACGGCAGCATGGCGTCTAGCATCATGCGGACCTCTCTGCCATACACGAGACGAAACGGGGTGAACTGGGTGGTTTCCTGCGTCGCGGTATTATATGCGAAGGTGACGTACGGCAAGACCTCATCCCAGGTTTTGTGTTCAACGTCGACGTACATCGAGATCATGTCCGCCAATGTTTTGTTGAGCCGTTCCGTTAGACCATTGGTTTGGGGATGATACGCTGTTGTTGGTCGATGAGCAGTATGGCTAAGCGCTAAGATGTGACGTAGTAATCGGGCTGTAAACGCCTTGCCTCGGTCAGTAATGATGGCCGATGGGGCGCCGTGTCTAAGCACGATGTCGTGCATAAAGAAGTGGGCAACTTCGGCGGCAGTACCTCGCGCAAGGGCCTTCGTTTCAGCGTAGCGGGTCAAGTAGTCTGTGGCGACTACGATCCACTTGTGGCCGGTGGACGAGAGAGGAAATGGCCCCAGAAGGTTTATGCCGACTTTGTCGAATGGTATTTGTGGCGGCTCGATGCACTGAAGCAGTCCAGGAGGCTTGAGCGCGGGTTTTTTTCGCCGCTGGCATTGCCGGCATGTCCGGACATAATGCTTGACACTTGAAGTTAGGTTGGGCCAGTAATAGTTCTGCCGGATTCGGGATAAGGTGCGGACACAAGAGGCGGGCGCGTCGAGTCGTCCTCAGGAGTAGGGAGCATCGGTCGCACCTCCACCAGTGTCACGACCAGAGGAGCCGCGAAGGTAGGCGTCGGCAAGAACCCAAGACTGGAGCCTTCTTTTAATTATAGAGCCAGCTTCCACGACACCAAACAGAACAAGCGCGCCGCGAGAGTCCACCGCCGCTTCGTCGTCGTCTTCGATTCAGCGCGGAGGCCGCGCGGCGCGTTAGGCGCGTGGCAATATATATATATATATATATATATATATATATATATATATAAATGATATCTCTAACATCAGCAACCTTGCAAAAGATATTATATATGCAGACGACACCAGCCTATTCTTTTCTTCCAGTGATGTACACCGCTTAGTGGATACCGCAAACCATACGCTCTTATCACTTGCCGCATGGTCAACAGTTAACTCACTAAAGATAAATAAGGAGAAAACTAAAGCAGTACTGTTCCTTCCTAAAAGAAAACAACTATTTCCCCGCCCCTCGCTATACCTCAGTGGCAGTGTGATCGAGTGCGTGGACACCTTTAAATCATTGGGCGTAACGTTCAGCAGTACGATGACATGTGATGCACGTGTTAATAACCTTGCATCTACACTTTCCAGAATCATCGGAGTTACGTTGCGTAACAGGCATACTTTACCTATCAAAACTAAAATTACTTTGTATTATGCATTTTTCTATTCCCACCGAAGCTATTGTTTCCTTGTCTGGGGCAACACAACGTTATCTAACGTTAGCAAACACTGCAAAAGAAAATGCTTCGTGCAATCGTCAGCGGGTCATATGATTCTTTTACTAGACACATTTACCTACATTATAATGTTATACCTGTTAACAAATTATTTGACTACAGATTTGCATGTTTTTACAAAACAGTGATAAAAAAGGGTCATTCATTTATTTCTCAGATTGTTCCAATGAGATAACGCCACTCATCGTACGACAGCAGATTGCAATGTAGGTTTCCACTATCAAAATGCAGAACTAACTATGGATTCTGTATGTTAACGTATATTGAGCCAAAGTTCCTCAATACCTCATTCAGTGACCAAGTGAATATATTGTCTTTATCTGCCATCCGGAAAAGCTTTATTCAGCAATTTTTACTACAGGAATGCGAAGTGTCTGGGTGTACTATGCCACTCTGTGGCATAGTACACACAGTTCGATCGTCCTAGACATTTGTGCTGACCTCTATACAGAAACACCGCGAACACGACAAATCCAGCCAAGCTCAACTGGAGCAAACTACGATAATCATTGTGCATCGCGATCAGAGTACAAGAGAGATTGTGGAGGCGTACCATACCGCCAAGACAGGAGGATGAGTATGCGAACCATCTGTTCTGATATCGGAAAGAGAACCTGCAATTTTGGATAGCAAGGGCTAATTATCTTTTTTCGGTCTTGTTCCTCGCCGTTTTCTTTTTTTCCTTTTTGTTTCTGTCCTGACTCCCATTTATTCTCAGCATGGAAATGAATCGCCTTCGTTGCTAGTTAGCACTTGTCATGTGTGGCCTTTCTTCCGAGTGCTCGCCTTCTTGCGCCTTAGCATCCATTATAAATCTATGCAAGCATTCCCAACTTTATACCCTCATTGAATGGACTTGCTAGTGCTTCCCCTATCTGACCCCATAGTAGAGACAGTGCAGCGGCGGCCTAATATTGGGTTAGAAGTCACATCAGCAATAGATGAAAAATACGCGGTTATCAGGTTATTGTTTCCCGGCAGGTCCAACTATCGCTGCGAACATTTATTCACGTGATAAGGTAATACCTGCGCTCGTCTGACTAAAACACTCTCCGTTGACGACAAAGTCACGGTTTGCAGGATATTCTTTCAAGACTGGCCGAACAGTTAGGCGAACAGCCACCGCAGTGGTTACGGCACTCGTCTGCTGACCCGAAAGACGCAGATACGATTCCGGCCACGGCGGTCTAATTTCGATGGAGGAGAAATTCTAAAGGCCCGTGTACTATGCGATGTTAGTGCAGTTTCAAGAACCCCATATGGTCGAAATTTCCGAAGCCTTTCACTACGGTGCCTCTGATAGCCTTAGTCGCTTTGGGGCGTTGAACCCCCCATGATCCAAACCAAACCAATTATGCGAACATTTTTTCATGCTCTAAGAGAAGACCTTTGCTTTACTGATTGTCACAATTTAAAATTTCTTATGTATTCCTCCACCCTAGGCTCCTCGAAATGCACCCCATTATCATAACATCGCCGTTATTATGTTCCCTCTTTATAGTAATGCGTCCCAAGTTACATCGTCCTTATTCTGAAAGGGCATTAGCTGCGTAGGCGCGGAAACACGAAGAGATCCAAGATGATGCAAACTTTTGTACATCTCTTGAAAAGGAGCTGGAGAGCATAACACCTGCAGAGTCATTTTTCGCTGATGTAGGTCTACCGCAGGGTGGTATGGCATAACGATAAAGTTTTAATAAAGCCTTTGGGCAAATTATAATAGCCCTACAGACGGGCAGTGCGAACGCTTTCCAAATAGCCAGTCCCATTTTGTCGGGTTCCGTACCGATGTCCGTACCGTAACTACACAGCAGTGCATGCAAAGTTGTTTGCACCATTCTTTTGAAGGCATGGACATTAATGTAGATATAAAGTAAAGCGCGAATTTATCACTTATGCGGGAGAGCATCTCTTTCCTCTCGCTCATAACGGCTCCCACAGCTGTGAAAGCCTCGCGAAACACTTACGCAGACCTCGTCTTTGAGAACCAGGCACTAGTGCAGCAAGCCGAGCATATATCTATCCATTTCTTCGTCCGCAAAGCTTCCTTCATGACAATCAAGCATTGTTAGTGGAGTGCTTCTTGAAGAAGAAATACGTGGGAAAAATAGCAAATTGTCTGTAATGGTACATACATGTCTTGATCGAATTATTTGCCTCAATCTATGGAAAGCTAAACAGGAGAGGAGCTGCGCTCCAATTTCGCATTACGAAGTAACGTAATCGTCGGCAGTTTTTTCTTTGTCTCTACCCCCACGTCGTTAGCAATGTGTCACACAATGCTTGCACTCTTTTAAGGTAACTTTGCTGGGACTAAGCTGAAAGGTAAGTATATATTGGGTCGTATAATGCGCAATTGTCAGCGAGCGGTCGAATTTCAATACAGATATAATGAGGTCCATTTTTATACAGACCAGGATGAAAAGAGGACCAACGACAGTTCCTTGAGGCACACTGGAAAGAACAGGAGGCATTTAGGAGGAATGTAAATTTTCGTGAGAACACTGTTGGCGTTCGGCTAGCTTTCCTCAAACACCACTTCGTACCGACGGGTGTACGATGAAATCTAAAAAATTTTTCAGGAGGCGCTTATTCGAGACTTTATCAAGTGGCTTTTGACAGTTCAAAAACAGAGTGGCAAACCGTAATGTTTTGGTCAATGATAGAATGCAAGTCATGAATTAAAGGTGCAATGGGAGTGTGATATGATGGTCTTTTCGGAAACTAAGATAACTGGTGTAAAGGAAATGAAGATATGAGAGAAAAAGTGGCGACACTTCAATAAATAACTTGTTCCTCAATTTGCCGCCGGTTGAGGTGATGGAAACGAGCAGATAAGTATTTAAAGAGGGCCTGCTCCCTTTTTTTACGGAGCAGTAAATTTCAAATCTTTAAGTACGCTGTGGTCCTAGTCTGAGTCGTTAATTACTATTTCAATTTCATTGAAAAGATTAAACCGAACATTTGTTTAATTCTCCTCAGAGCTATAGCGTTGATGGCATTTATCCGACTCAATGATTTTTTTTTAGAGTCACTGATCTTAACAACACTGTCGGAATAGAA
Organism: Amblyomma mixtum; assembly: GCF_055824585.1. Classification (NCBI taxonomy): domain Eukaryota; kingdom Metazoa; phylum Arthropoda; class Arachnida; order Ixodida; family Ixodidae; genus Amblyomma; species Amblyomma mixtum. The sequence continues at coordinate 14,552,158 of NC_143021.1, forward strand.
AATTGTGCCGTTCATTGGAGGATACCGGTAAGCAGGCTTATTAGGGAGTATTTCAAAGTCGAGAATGTGGGCGCTAGGCGCGGCCGCACATTTATTGTAGAAAGCTACAGACCCCATGAGCGGCGACGGCCAGCGAACAACACATCCGCTCTGCCCTATGTCTCCAGCATTCTACTCGGCGCGTGCCTGGCAACTTCCCTGCATCTTCCAAAGCCCCAGTCTATGTGGTGGAGCTACAAACCTAGCTGCCTTATATTGAAGTTATCCCAGTTTCTCGACAAGATATGCTTGATGTGGGTTAAAGATACCGGCATATTCTTTTTGCGATCTCAATAAAGTTCTTTGTGCTGAGAGTTTGGTCTCCTTATTTGCACAGTACAAGTGACGCCTTACGAAACCGAGAGTTTTAAATGCTTTAGAAGTTATGTAGTCAATCTGTTTCGTCATGTCTACTGTGAACAAGCGTGGTCACCTAAGCATTTGACTGCTGGAAATTTTTCAATGGCCACGCTATCTACAGAATAAAGCATGTGCTTAGTCACTCTAGTTGTTTTAAATATACCACTTTCTTTTCAGAAATGTTTATTTCCATATGCCATTGTTTGCACCACTAAGCAATTTCGTTAAGATCCGATTGCAAAACATCAGTATCGTGAGGGCGAGTAATATTTCTGTAAATAACACAGTTGTCGGCAAATAGCCTAACTATAGAAGTGATGTCGCTACTTACGTCATTAATGTAAATAAGGAAGAGGATCGGCCCAAGCACTGAATCTTGAGGCACACCAAACTTTACATGGATTTCTTTGATGCGCACAGAAAGACGACACAATAAGACAAGGTAGACAGGACGGAGCGCTCCGTCCTGTCTACCTTGTCTTATTGTGTCGTCTTTCTGTGCGCATCAAAGGAATCTGAGTATGAACCAACTAGCCCCACAACGCATATTAATGGTTTACATGGATTAGTGAGGAGCAATATCCGTTAGCAAAGACAAACGGTTGTCGGTTAGTTAGGAAGTTGACGATCCTGTTCAAGAAGTTGCTTTTTATGTTGCGATTCCCAAATTTAAATGTGAGATGAGCGTGAGAAACTTTCTCGAACGCTTTTGCAAAGTCGTTGAATATGGCATCAATTCTCATTAAATGTTTTACAGCGTTGTTCAGGCCTGATACGAGATCAAGTAACTTGGACTCGCAGGAACGGCCACTTTGGAGTCCATGTTGGTTTGAAAAAAAAATTTCTGCTGATTGATGGACTGTATTATTGCTGATGACATAATGTGTTCCAGAATTTCGCAAGCTGTACTCATTAATGAGATGTGGCTGTCATTTTAAAGGACAGAAGAATCTTCAAATTTAAATATAGGCATAATCGGTGCGAATTTCCGAGCCTTAGGCAAAATACTGGTGTCAATAGACTGCTGAAAAATTGGAGACAATATGCGAGACACAACTGGTTCAGTTAACTTGAGCACTTTTGGACATATGATATCGGGTCTATTGATACAGTTTTTGTACATGGCGCTTGGAAAATGTGCACGTAATATACCTTTATTTCAATATGAACGTCCTTCTGTCCTTTCAAATTACAGGCCCATCTCATTAATTAGTATATCTCGCAAAATTCAGGAACACATTGTATCATAAGCAATAATGAAGTGCTTCAAGCATTATTTTTCAAACCAACATGGATTCCAACGGTGCCGTTCCTTCGAGTTACAGCTTTTTAAACTCGTAGCAGGCCTGCCCGACGCTAAAATGACGTTTCGGCTCCACTGCGGGGCCTTCTTCAAAGGCCCGCGTAGTGGTGCCGGAAGGTCATTTCTAGAACGAATGATCGGCGCTTGAAGAATTTCCAGCGTGGACATACTCACCCGGTCAGGTTTCCGTCAAACCCTGCACTTCAATTCCTTCCAGTGTAGTTAAGATGTCATTCATGCGCGTGATTATATTAGCCGCATTAAAACCTATAGGAATGGGTCTTAGGTTAGAAAACACGGAGCTAAAAAATGAGTTCAGTTTGGTGGAAACTTCAGTGGCCTGAACAAAATCTCCGACTTTTACTATGGTCGTCTTAATAGAGAAGAAGGCTTACGAATGACTACTTGCCAAAATTGTTGAGTATCGGTTTTAAATTGATATGTCATGATTAAATAATTTATCTTTGGCTGTCTCAACTTCCTCTTGGCATATTCTTGAATGGGAGCGGTAGTTATTGGAATCTCCCTGAGGTGCTGGTCGTTTTGCTTATTGTAAAGGCGCTTTTTCTTTCTGATACATCGCTTGACGTTGTAAGTGAACCACATGCTCCGTGATGGCGTGGTGACCCTGATTGTCGGTATGTGAGTTTGTCCAGTTAGCGCTTTGTTGACTCCAGTTTTCATTTGAACCACGGCTTGATATTGATTTCAAGAGCTGCTCACTGATCAATGGCAGTTCACTAACCAATCGTTCAACATTTGCCCGTGCCTAGTTCTAGATAATGTTTCAAGAAATTTCCGGTTTCATTCTCTCTAATTTGTATTTGCAGTGAAGAGCATGGTGATCACTGACACTTTCCAAGACATGCACTGTCATTTTTTCAGGTTGCGTTGTCAAGACAAATTTTACGACCGACTCGCCAAGTGTCACAGTAGAAACAACTTGCGGCGAACTGAATTCAGAAATTAAACAACAGAATTCCTTACATTCGTCTTTCCTAGCAGCGCCTTCATGTGTGCACGTCCGCCAATTTATACTTGGTTAGTTGCAGTCGCCAACAAGGATTGTTTCTGAATTTGGATATTTGTCACGCATAAAGCGCAGCGATTCATTCATATCCGTGATAAACTAGGCAGGCGAGACCTGTACACAGTAACCAGCACCGACGATGCGGGCAACAAAATCATGCAGTCGCAGTGCTAGCCACAAGATTTCAATACGTGAAGGGCTTTCTAGAAAGGTGGCTTAGAAATTAATGCTCACATCTGTTAAAATTCCCCGACCACGTGAGGTGCACCTGTCTTTCCTAAAGATAGAAAAGTTATGAAACAAACAAAGTTCGCTATTTTTGATATCAAGGTGCAATCACTTTTCCTTTCCCAGCACTATATCCGCCTCACAGCATTCAGTGAGCGCGCTTAAGGTGTCTCGCTTTCCAAGCAATTTCCGAAGATTCCACAGTAGGAGTGAAAGCTTTTAGCTCCACTATTTTTTTTTATCTGCAATAGGATGTCATTAACTTGCGTTTGTTTCCTGACCCAGCGCTCTCTCTTCCTTTCTCTTAATAATACAGTTACCATTTTTCCATTTTTGTTTCCATAGCTCTCTGCGCAGGTCTCAATAAGGGAACCCGTTTCTTATCTTCTAAGTTTCCCACTATAGCTGGCTACCGGCAATATATAAGTGTTGTATACTTTCTTTTTGAGAGAAACTGGTAAGGTGCCGTGAATGGCCTGAGAGTGTCTGCCGAGCAAAACGTTCTAATCGTCCGAGTTAATTAACTACCGTGCTCCGGTTCAGTGGTGACTACCTGCCCTAAATTAATTTGTTGACAGCTTAAAATCAGTAACTGCCTTTTGCAAGCTGTTGTGCTCTTCCGAGGCTGTATAATAATGCTATAGGTTTCTTATTAATATATTTCTAGGCATACGACTTGCTTTGGCTGTCTAGGTTCTCCATCATGCTTTACAATACATTCCATGACTTACACAGCAAGGCAAAGTCATAAAGTAATAGGAGAGTCATTTACTTTTTCCCCATCTCTTTAGAATCCAAATGTCTTAGTGCCTAATCCAAACTCGCAGTGAATAGCCCTGGAGAGATGGTATCTTCCCGCCAGACACCCTGCTCGTTCTCTTAATAAATACTTATTTACAAGCAACAGGATGTACCACTCCATTGGCAGGCTCTGGGACCTTTCTCGGTACATTATTTTTGTAATTACCAAATAATTTCAAATCAAGAGCAAGAAACGGGCTTGGACAGGGCATGTTATGTGAAGGCAAGATAACCGCTAATCCTTAAAGGGGCTGTGAAAGGGGGTCTCAACAAAGATGCGATATGCCTAGGATGATAACGGACGCAGCGTCACAAATATCTTTCAGCAAAAGTTTTTCCTCAGGGGGCGGAGCCAACGACTCCTAAACTGGTTAGGCGTCAACAACGCTGGCGCGGCGAACCAATGATGACATTCCACTGCTGACGTAAAGAGCGCCAAATGACGCAATGTGCGCGGATTCGGACCAAAGCGCGCCACCGCTGGTCGCTCAGTGGTGGCGCGCTTTGCCACCGCTGGTCGCCGTGTGGCGACCAGCGGTGGGCGGATGAAATTAAGAAGCCGGGAGGATTAGATGGGCCGATAAGGTGGGCGGATGAGATTAAAGAGCTTGCAGGAATACGTTGGCCGCAGCTCGCAAAGGGCAGGGTGATTTCAATGACATCGGAGACGTATTTGCCCTGCAGTGGCCGTAGTCCTGCTGATGACTAGGCTGATGATGTGTGTTACGCAAAATTATTACTCTTTATTTTTCGTAATTTCCAATACATGGTACGAATTAAATATGACTGATGTTATTATGCCCCACTCCCCGGGGCCGATATGTGGTACGAATTTAATATGACTGGTATTACGGTACCCAACCCCCCGAACCCCCAACCCACTACTCAATTTACGCACTCCGGCTCCCGCTGCCTGCGGTTTATGCTGAGACTGCTCATGTAAGCGAAACTTAACCCGAAGCTTTTGCCCAAGAGCCGCGTTGTACTAGACCACAGTGCACTATCTGGCCAGTTATATTTTTCTTTCTTCCGGTATCGTTCAGATTCACTGCGGGTAATAAACAACTCAAAGTTGACAGACGTATATCATCACCTCGACCTACTAATAATGCTCGGGAGGACGAACATGCTTACAGCATATATCGCCGTCACACGTATGATTGATAACTCGGCGCGAAGTATTGTTATTCTCTCGTGGCGTAGACATGCAGCATTCCTTTTTAGCATTTTGACAGCTCTATACTAAACTGCCCTCTTCCAGTCACGCACTTCTTTAATTTACTCCGGAAGAGGTCTGCATGAAGAGTGCGCTATTTAAAATGTTGTCTCCCTTACTGCAGTATCATTTGCCACGGACGAGTCTCGACTAGGCTGAGTAATCATCACCTGGAGGAAACAATGGCCACTTCAGAGCGTCTGAGTATACTGCTCTACAGTATCCTTTTCTCATGTGGCGCCATGGAGTCCATCGATAAAGAAATGGCTCGGAGAGAAAATCCTGACCCTTTCCGGGTAAGAGAAGATTTGAAATTCATATGCAAGTTTCACAGCTCACAGTAAAATAAATTCCCTTCAAAATGCCAAGGGGCGCATGGACTAGCAAAAGCACGCCTAGATCACATGAATCAATTTGGGAATAGTAGTCACTGACCTGTCTAAAACAGGAAACGGCATAGATTAAAACGAATTCAATGTTTTCAAGAAAAGAAAAACGCCAAACACTTGGATAGTTGGTGTTCTAACTTCGTATTGAAGTAGCACTAAAGAGCTAGAAGGAAGAAACGACCGGAGAAAAAAATGCCAACTGCACGACGAAATGCTATTCCCAACTGTTTAAACAGTTGTTAAATAGTTGTTAGCAGGGCTACGTTCTGTAGTGGTCATGTTTCATTTGTCTTTCTTTTGCCCCTATGAGAATTTTGTGCTATTGTGGGTTGTAATTAAACTCCACATTTCAAAGCAACTTCAGCTCCGTCCAGAGGGATTACGAGAAAGGGCTGCGCGTAGGAGAGCTATGACTTGTTCTCACAGAACGCGCAGAGTGGTGGTGGGATCATGAGGGTGAAACAAATCATAGATGATGACGCTTTTTAACTGCAGTTTGTTTTTTGGGCTTTAATGTGCAGAAGGATGCTGAAAACTGACACCTGGCGATGACCAAAGGAAGAGCATGAAGGATGTTACAATGAGGCAGTGTGATTTGTTATGTGGCTGAAACATTCCCCATACGTTTATTTCATTCACTGCTGATTTATTGCCGCATCGTAGAGTAGACCATAAAAAGTAGAGGATGGTTACGTCTTCGGATTCCATATACCAAGAGCTATGTTGGAGTGTCTTTGGGGGTAGGTTTGAATTCCGTGAAAAACATACACGCACCGTCCGTACTCCCCTGCCCTCCTTTTAGTATTCCAGAACTTGCCGACCATCCCAGAGCTTCACAGTCCCATTGAGGCCGCTTCCATCTTTGCAAAAATTGTGGCCACAAACCCAATAACCCTCTGTAACAGCCTCTGAGAATTTAGACAAGAAGACCCCGAAAAGTTAGTACGAAGTAAACCGAATTTTGGTCAACAGGATGACCATTTCCTTATGCGGTAATTCCAAGCACATGCAGAATTCAGGTTAAATTTCACGGTATGAGTTCTCAGCGTCTCTAAAAATGTATTAGCCTGGAAGCACATTTCGCTCGCCCACGCGCTAATGAAAAAATTGTAAGAGCTTCTTCTGCACGCCGAAAAATGCTTGGCCACATGTAAACTAGTGGTCAGCTATTTAGGAGCAAATCTCAATATTTCTTTTCAGGTGCTGTTTCGCGTTCCAGCAGTTTCCTAAAAACAAAGAGTGCCGCAGTTATCATCTTAAATAATTACTTTTCTTGTGCTTTAAAAAATTTTATCTGCTTGGGCCGATTGCATCATGCTCGCCGCTGCCTTTCTAGAGTATCAAATTTATTCGGTTGGAAGCAATGGCTATTCCCAATCGCCGTGCCTTCGTTATCTTAGGCGAATTAAATGTCGGTTGATGTAGAAACTAAATTTTTTTCCTTCTGCCTTTTAGGAAAAACGAAGTTGCCTACATTGGCTCTGCGTGTCTTTGAAGAATTTAGTAAAGGGAAAGAGCAGCACATATACATTCTCGCCTTGTGTGCAAATGCGAAAAGCGAGACGATGATATCTGTTTTTATAGCGTGGCCGTGTTTCGCCCATCACACCTTTAGTGTGAAGTGCTGCAGTCACCGCCTTATTCAGTGTATACTTAATAAATAAAATTGGAGGGCAAAAATGTATTACGGGATACATCAGTTAAAGAGCGCAACAAAGTCTGCAATTACTGTGCTCAATTTAGAGCAAATATTCACGGTTACGGGGAAATAGAAAAATACACTTGAGGCTTGTACCGGTATATACAGGCTGCATATCTTTCTCTAGAACAGCTTCCGAGAGTTGCGCTTCGATATCTCTAGCGGCACCTGTAGCCCCATTCTGTGGGCTCTGCATTATTGTTACCAAATGAACTTTAATTAGTTTATTGGGGTTTAACGTCCCAAACCGACTCAAGCTATGAGGGACGATCAAGAATTTTCGGCCTCCTGGGTTTCTTTGCCGTGCACTGACATCGCACAGTACACGACCCTCTAGAATTTCGCCTCCATCGAAATTAGGCCACCGCGGCCGGCATCGGCGCCGCGTCTTTGGGGTCAGCAGCCGAGCGGCGTAACCACTGAGCCACCGCGGCTGGCACCATATTAAGTGCCAAGGTTCTCAGCAGCGCCAATCGTAATTACTGATATGCATATATGTTGGTCTATTTTACAATATTTTAAATCAAGACGTGATGACTCTCTCGGTGATAGTATGAATATTTTCCGTACGTGCTTAAAATCATTTGATATTAAAAAGAAGAAAACCATGCGCATATGAATAGAACAATAACTCCGAAAGCTGGAGATCTATCCTTCTGCGGCAAGTACTCAAAACTGTGGCCTTCTGTGCATTATTTCTGCTCGAAAATAAGAGCCCTGGACGCTGAGGCAGGGTTTCCAATTGAAAGCAGATCTAGGCAGGTTTAGAGGTTGCCTGTTTTGAAACCAGTCGTCTATGGCGTCCTGCCATAAAAAACGTATGATAAGGGCAGGTGTAGTGTAGTGTAGTCTTCGAAGGCGCTGCGTCGCGAACGGCTAGCGGTACGCCCCGGTTCAGTCCAGAGGCAACGATCAGTCCCAGCGGCAGCGATCAGCGCACACGCACGAGCATCGGCGCCGTTGTCTTCGTCCTCTTCTTCCTTACGCCAGCCGCCCAAGGTTCGGGAGCCGAAGGCGTCCTACAACTTCCCCCGGGCGAAAAGGCGCCATCCTGGCGGCCTAGGGAGATGTGACGACGACGGGGTCGTAGCATGGCTTGAGGCGGTCAGTGTGGACAATTGCACGGCCTCGGCGACGACGATCAGTAGACGGTGTAAGAGGTTCGATGAGGTAATTGACGGGGGATGTCTGCTTAAGAATGCGGTAGGGGCCCTGGTACTTGCTGAGAAGTTTGGAGGAAAGGCCGGGACTTGAGGAAGGAACCCAGAGCCAGACCAAACAGCCAGGAAGATAAGTGGGAAGTAGTGCAGAGGGATCACGGGTGCTTTTCTGCTGCTGCTGGGAGTGTGAAGTGAAAGACCGGGCAAGCTGGCGGCATTCTTCGGCATAAGTGGCGGCTTGAGAAAGAGTCGTAAATTCAGAAGCATCAGGGCGGTAAGGGAGAATGGTGTCCATTGTGCAAGAAGGCTCACGGCCATAGAGGAGAAAGTATGGAGAGAATTCGGTGGTGGCTTGAGTAGCGGAGTTATAAGCATAGGTAGCGAAAGGTAGAACGCGGTCCCAGTTACAGTGATCGGAAGCCACATACATGGCCAGCATGTCGCCAAGAGCGCGGTTAAAACGCTCAACCAGGCCATTTGTCTGCGGATGGTAGGCAGAGGTGGTGCGGTGAACGATGTTGCATTCCCCAAGGAGAGCTTCGACAACTTCAGACAGAAAGGCTGGACCTCGATCACTCAGCAACTCTTTGGGAGCACCATGGCGAAGAACGATGCGATGTAGGATGAAGGATGCAATGTCGTGGGCTGTACCAGATGGCAAAGGCGACGTCTCGGCGTACCGGGTAAGGTGATCGATGGCGACGATGATCCAGCGGTTGCCGGCTGATGTGCTGGGAAGAGGGCCGTAGAGGTCGATGCCAACACGCTCGAAGGGCTGCGCTGGGCAAGGCAGCGGTTGCAAAGGAGCGGCGGGTTGGCGAGGTGGGTTTTTTCGGCGCTGGCATGCGGGGCACGACTGGACGAACTTGCGCACATAACGGTACATCCCACGCCAGTAGTACCGATGTCGTAGGCGGGTGAAGGTCTTCAAGAAGCCGGCATGATCACACTGGGGATCATCTGGGTAGGAAGAGCAAATGAAGGAGCGCAGATGGGTCGGAATGACAAGCAGCCACTTGCGACCATCCGGAAGGTAGTTCCGACGGTAAAGAAGCTCGTCTCTGATGGCGAAATGGTGGGACTGAGGACGCAGAGCACGGGAAGGAGGTCGAGGCGATTGGCCAGATAAGAAGTCCAAGAGGCAAGCGATCCATGGGTCTTTGCGTTGCCATATCAGCGGGCTCAAACGTCAGAGAATACAGAGCACAGATAGAAGACGCTGCCTCAGACGGCAGAGGGGAACGTGAGAGGGCATCAGCATCCGCATATTTACGGCCGGAACGGTAGACCACGCGGATGTCGTACTCTTGAAGCCGCAGAGCCCAGCGCGCCAGTCGACCAGAGGGATCTTTCAAAGACGACAACCAGCAGAGGGCGTGGTGATCGGTGACAACGTCAAAAGGCCGCCCGTACAAGTAAGGGCGGAATTTGACTATCGCCCACAGGATAGCTAAACACTCCTTCTCAGTGACAGAATAGTTCACTTCAGCTTTTGTGAGTGTCCGGCTGGCGTAAGCGACAACATATTCGTCAAAGCCAAGCTTGCGCTGCGCGAGGACTGCACCGAGGCCGACGCCGCTGGCATCGGTGTGGAGTTCCGTCGGAGAAAGAGGGTCGAAATGGCGCAGAATTGGCGCAGTGGTCAAGAGGCGACGGAGTGTCGTAAAGGCTTCATCACAGGCTGGCGACCAGGCCGGAAGGTCGTGGCCGGAAAGGAGCTTGGTCAGAGGGTCGATGATAGTGGCGAAGTTGCGGACAAAGCGGCGGAAATAGGAGCAGAGGCCCACGAAGCTGCGGAGGTCTTTTACAGAAGTCGGTTTCGGAAATTCTGTTACAGCTCGCAACTTTCCCGGGTCCGGGCGAACGCCATCCTTGGACACGACATGTCCGAGAATCGTGAGCTGCCGAGCTCCGAAGCGGCACTTTTTTAAATTGAGTTGGAGGTCAGCGTCGGCCAGGCAGCGAAGAACAGTCTCAAGGCGCTGGAGGTGAGACGAAAAATCCGGCGAAAATATCACAACGTCATCTAAGTAACAAAGGCATATGTGCCACTTAAGCCCGCGGAGTAGGTTGTACATCATGCGCTCGAATGTGGCGGGGGCATTGCAGAGGCCGAAGGGCATGACATTAAATTCATATAGCCCGTCGGGTGTGACGAATGCAGTTTTTGGGCGATCGGCCTCTGCCATCGGCACCTGCCAGTAACCAGAGCGCAAGTCCAATGAAGAGAAGAACTCAGCGCCCTGCAGGCAGTCGAGGGCGTCGTCGATACGAGGGAGAGGGTAAACGTCCTTGCGTGTAATCTTATTCAGACGACGGTAGTCAACGCAGAACCGGATGGAACCGTCTTTTTTCTTGACAAGAACCACCGGCGATGCCCACGAGCTTTGCGACGGCTGTATCACGTGGCGCTTGAGCATGTCGGTAACCTGTTCGTCAATGATGCGGCGCTCAGCGGCTGACACGCGGTACGGACGTTGGCGCAGAGGGGCATGTGTGCCAGTGTCAATACAGTGGGTAACGGTGGTTGCGCGGCCCAATGATGTTTGCTGGTAGTCAAACGAAGCTGCAAAACGGTGCAGGACGGCGACAAGTTGGGCCCTTTGGGTACGCGTCAGGGCGGCGTCGACGGAGCGGTGAAAAACATCGAGAGGAGACGGATTGACGATGGAAACAGGCGTAATGGCGCTGACGTGAAGGTCGGCCGAGCTATCGACGAGGGGGTATGCTGAGGAGGGATCCAGCACGGCAACACTACCAAGCGATTGGCCACGGAGCAAAGTGGTAGGGGAGGAGAACGGGTTAGACACATAAATAGCGCTGGAGCCACGAATAATTGTCAGCACGGCATGAGGCAGGAAACCAGATTTCTGGTCAGCGCATCGTAAAGAGGGCGTATATGCGACAGTTGCGTCGGAGAGAGCAGCACAAGAAAGAGGCATGACCACTGAAGAAAAGGGCGGAACGTCAGTGTCCTGTGAGACGATCACAGTAGCGGCAGCAGCGTCGGGCACGTCCAAGGAAGCGGCACTGAAGCGCGATAACTCAAGCTGAGCACGGGCGCAGTCAATAACAGCGTGATGAGTGGAAACGAAGTCCCAACCAAGGATGATGTCGTGAGATGAGCAGGCGAGGACGATGAACTCTATTGTGTAGGGGACGTGCTCGATAAGCAGGCGGGCGGTGCAGGCGGCTATTGGTCGAATGTCCTGAGCGCTGGCGGTGCGGAGAGAAACAGCGGGCAGAGGTGTCGTCACTTTTTTGAGTCTGCGACAGAGTGTGTGGCTAAGAGCAGAAACGGCTGCGCCCGTGTCAGCAAGTGCTTCGACAGCGACTCCCTCAACGAACACGGTGATAATGTTGGCTGGCACGGATACAGGGCTTGAGCGAGTCGCTGGCGGCGCAGTTCTTGCCTCCGGAACTGCGGCCTGTAGTTTTCCGCTTGCGGAGCGGGTGGGCGGCGGAGCATCGCAGAGCGGGAACGTCGGGCAGGGGACGGCGAGCGGTGAGAACGGAAACGGTAGCTAGACGAAGGCGGATCGGGAGGCGGCTCATGTGACACAGTCGAGGAGGCCGGGGATAGATCGTAAGTCGGCTCACGCCTATAAATATACGGACGATAGTCGCGACTGCGGCACAAGCGAGCCACGTGGCCAGCGACTCCGCAGGCGTAGCAAATAGGGCGGTTGTCTTGCGTACGCCAGGGGTTGACAGGCTGCGGCTGTGGTCTTGGGCGGGCAACCGGACGATAAGCGGTTGGTGCAGGTCGCTGGGGCTCTAACAGGTGATGGGGAGGCCCGTAGGCAGGAGCAGCAGGCGAAGGCCGTGGTCTTGCCACAGCATCCGCGTAGGTTAAAGGAGCCGTGATCAGTGGCTGCTGAGGAGGTGGAGGAGGAGAGGGCAGTACCTCGGCGACCTGCTCCTGTATTACACGCTGGATGTTGGGAGTGAGCGGCGGCGCAGGAGTAGGTGGGCTGGTCGACAAGCACAGCTGGCGGGCGACTTCCTCACGGACGAACTGCTGAATGTGCTGGAGGAGCGACTGATGGTCTAGAGCACCGTCCCAGGGAAGAGCCAAGCTAGAAATATTTGCCTCTTGAAAGCCGGCTCGGCGGGTCGAAAGGCGCTGTTTGCGCAGCTCATCGAAGCTGTGGCAGTGGCTTATCACGTCGGAGACAGACTGGGGTTTCTTCACGACGAGCATCTGAAAGGTGTCATCATCAATGCCTTTCAGAATATTTCGGATCTTGTCTGCCTCGCTCATGGAAGCGTTGATGCGTTTGCAGAGATCGACTACATCTTCGATGTAGCTGGTAAAGTTTTCGCCGCTTTGTTGTGCCCGACTGCGCAAGCGTTGGTCGGCACGAAGCTTAGCACAGCGAGACGGCCGAAGACCTCCATGAGGCTGGTTTTCAGATCCGTCCAGCTGGAGATGTCCGCTTCGTGGTTGCGGAACCATAGATTGGCAACGTCGCTTAAATAAAATATAACGTTGGTAAGCTTGACGCTGTCGTCCCACTTGTTATACGCGCTTACGCGTTCATAGGAGGCCAACCAATCCTCCACATCGGTGTCATCCGTGCCGCTGAAGATCGTGGGGTCGCGCTGACGGACGGCACCAGAACAGATGACAGCAGGGCCAGCAGGCTGGGCAGGTTGGGCCGGGGGGGTCGGGCACCGTGGTAGAGCCTGGAAGCCTGGGCATGGTGGCGTCTCTCGATGGTGAGAGCAGACAGCACCTCCACCAAGTGTAGTGTAGTGTAGTCTTCGAAGGCGCTGCTTCGCGAACGGCTAGCGGTACACCTCGGTTCATTCCAGAGACAGCGATCAGTCCCAGCGGCAGCGATCAGCGCACACGCACGAGCATCGGCGCCGTTGTCTTCATCCTCTTCTTCCTGACGCCAGCCGCCCAAGGTTCGGGAGCCGAAGGCCTGTCTTACACAGGCTTCTTATCAGGCTTAGTGAGGGGTAGTCAATCAACTATTCAAAAATCGGTTCTCAAGCGGGAGGGAACTTTCAGTCACTTTGCTACATTCGGAACAATCGCTAGTAGATCACTATTTTCTGTCTGTTCGAATCCGCATATTTCCGTGTTTATTTCGCGGTTCCTACATGCTAATTTTTTTAGTTGTTTCTTAACTGAAGACAATTCGATATTTGCCATCGTTTTGGAGAACCTAGACACTTTATGTCATTTATATAAGGGTGACGACGCGTTGTGACAGGAAGAATTCACTGTAGAACACGTTTATCTCTCACACCAGACACCTCCCATACAGGCGTTATAAGAGCATTCTGGCTGTTGAAGGCACCCAGTAACAACGCCATACATACACCAATATCACCACGAATGTGAGTGTAATACCATAACGTCTCAATGTGAAGGCACCAGTTCACTTTTAGCTGTGACAGTTTTCTGTGGCGCGCAGTTCTGCTCGTGCTGCTCCCACTTTGTCTTTAACCGTATCATGTCCTCTAGAGAAATCCCTAAAAAATTATGACTGTAACTTTGACTCGTGCGGCAAGAGGGAAACGCGCACACGTAACCGAAGATAACTTAGGACGAAAGGAAAAACTAACAAGACACTTAACATTAACACCACACTGGATGAAACAGCCCCACAAATTGAAGTCAAAAGGTGTAAAATCCTGGCTGGGGCAGTCGCTAATGTTAAGTGTCGCTAATGTTAGATGAGGCAAACAGGAAGGAAATACCTCTTCTCTCCTAAGAAAGCAGCTATCCTTTGTGATGAATGGGAGGTAGCTAAAGTTCTTCAGTAGCAGTAAATACTGCAGTGGTTTGTACACCTATGAGTAGCAAATAATATTGTTCATTGATGTTTGTTCACTGACCTCCTCATATTGGCAACACAATCGCACTCCGCAAGTTAATTCCTTCCGCACTGGGTTCTAGATCCATCAGTACTGATTGTTGTGCGGCCTTAGCTATAAATCACTGTCGCATCTCTCCTTAAAGCAGAACAGCGTCGAACATTCGCTCCGTTGCAGCTGACTCAGTTCTCCGGTTTTATCAAGTATCGGTGGCGGCGGCAGGGACAGAAATCCTACACTCACCTCGATTTCGTCATTGTCGATCTTTTTTTACTCTCAGACCTCTCCTTTATTCATTAAAGTCGCCCTCTCTCTTTTTATTTTCTGTGTTTGTGCGCGTGCTTTGAGCAATGCCCGATAAAGGTGTTTCTCTTTCGCTTAAAATACATTTAGCAAAAACTATAATATCCCTCGAAACTCGCGTAATGTAGGTCCGATCTCTGGCCGACTATTTGCTAGTAAGTGAAAAATTCACGGGTGGCACTATGGCCGTGTGTGTAGCCGCTGAACCCCACATATAGTATGTTCGCCAGTCTTCTCAGGCAGCACTGTACACCTATCCAAGATAGAGAGAATAGAAGCTAGACAGCCAAACGCGCCGGTAATGTCGATGAGCGGGCTACTGTTATGGCGTGGCAAGCTGCGATCAGCGATGGACTTCAGCGCGCTTCCCAACACGAAAAAGAGAAAGGGCTGAAGACGTCGGTAGGTTAAAACACCCAAAGCGGACAATTTCCTATTGAAACGTTCATATGATCAGCTTGTATGAAATTATACGAACCTGGAGTCCATAAGGTATGGAGAAAAAAATCTCTGCCTCTCCCGTAACCGAGAGTAGAGTAAGCATGAAATGTTTACGGGCATAACACATTGCTTGTAGATGGTACTAGTCAAAATCTTGAAATGGGTCTAGTGTTTGTTGTCGGCAGGGCACGGGCGAGCAGTCTTCTTCTGTGGCGTATCACTCGCAAAGCGATCGCTTTCCGCAAGACGCTTACTACCTCTCGTTTTATCAGGCTCCACTGCTCAGCTTAAGCAGCTGTGACGGTGGCGGCATTGAAATGCAGGACGATGCGGAAGCGTACGCGGAAACGACGAGACGCAGGCCTGACAAGAATGTATATGCAGCGCGTTCGAATACTCCGCGAGCGTGTATACATCTGCCTGCCAGAGGGGGAAACGGCATGACCTGATGGCCCAGCGGCCGGTCTTTTACATGCGTGAGTGTAGGACCGCAGCGCCATCCTTGGGGAGTGCGCGAAAGCAGTTTTCTGCTGAAAGCCCTTCTCGTTCTGGAGCTCCCCTCTTTCTCTAAGCGGCCTTCTCTCAAAGCCCTTAACAGATCACGTATGACAACGAAGTGTATCGTGGCATGTATGTGCTTTTTGCACGCGTTATCAGAAATCAGAAATTATAATTCCTTGCATTATCAAATGCACAGCTCGAGTGATACGTGATGAACATTGAGAAGACAATGGCAGCAGTTAAATTTTGTGACTCGTTTGGAGAGCAACCGGCACTTTTATGCCGGTCCCGTAGGAGGGCTTAGAGAGTCTCGTTGAATCTCGTTAAACCTCGTACAGTGCCCAGTTGTTCTCGTTCGGGATCGTTGCGTTATGGTGCCTAGTTGCGTAGTTTCTGCCGGCCTTGAGAGGAGCGAAGCCCCATCCGAAGCGGAGCGGACCCCTGGACCCCGCCCCCAGCAGCAGGCGCCGCCCCCTAGAAGATCGCCGTCCCGGCACGGCGCTGCCCGCCGGCTGCCCGGGAGCACCTTCCTGGACCGGTCCTGCTGTTCCAGGCCCCCCCTTCTGCCACGATGGCATCTTCCAGTCCTGCTGGTCCGGAGTTCCGGGCGCCTCCACCGAAGGCGCACTGCTTCACGATGAACGCGGACGCCACGGCCGACGGCATTGAAAGCATCGTCGGCCCGAATGGGCTCGAAAGCCTCCAACATCAAGGAGGGTTCAAGTTTTGTATCGCCGTGACCTCGGCTGCGGCGGCACAAAAGTTCCTAGCGGAGGGATCGTTCCCAGTGAACGGGACCTCTGTCCCAGTCTCTTGCGTGGGCCCCTCCGTGCTCCACGTAACGGCATTCCGGGTGCCACTGTACGGCGGGGACGCGGCGCTGGCCTCGGCACTGAGCCCCTACGGCAAGGTGCTCGAGATCTCTCATCCGACGTTGAAGGGGCGACGCCACGTGAGCAACGGCCAGCGACTCGTCAGGATGGAGATGAAGCAGGCGGTACCTAACTTCATGTCCGTGCAGGGTCACCGCGTCATGTTCGACTACAGGGGCGTCCGAAAGGTCTGCTCACGCTGTGGCCAAGACGGACATGTCGGCGCGGCCTGCCGCACGCCGCGGTGCGCCCGCTGCGACGAGTTCGGCCACGAAACGGCCGGATGCGACGCAGCGTGCCGATGCTGCTCCGGAGCCCACGCCACGGCCGACTGCCTGCGGCCGCGCTCCTACGCGGCGGCGGCCGCTTCCGGCGCTTCCGGCGCTACCGGCGCTACCGGCGCTTCCGGCGGAAGAAGCCGGCATCGCCAGTGGCGCAACCGACGCAGGACACTGTTCCTGCCCCAGCGCCGGCGCCCCCTGCGCAGACCGCGCCACGCCAGGACGACGACACGCCCGCCACTCACGTGTGGTGGTGGTGGTGGCGAAAAACATTTATAGTGCAATAAATATTTACAGAGAGGTGATTGGGGTAGGCCCTATTGGCCCTTTCCCCTAACAATACTAGGTGGAGCCCCTATTCCGGGGCCCCATTGGCAAGCAACGCCGCCCGCGTCCGGTGAACCAAGGCCTTTTGGGTCTTTAGCTCCTGACAGCCGAGCAGGGCCGCCTCCCAGTCCTCTCTGGTGGGGTTGGGGTTGGGGGGGATAGATGGGTTGGATTGACACGCCCAAACCATGTGGAAGGTGTCAGCCACCTCCCCACAGAACTGGCACGTGCCATGAAAGGATTCGTTGAAATGTTTAAGTACCGCCGGGCACAGTACAGTGTTAGTAAGAATTTTGATGAGGAGGCGCTCGTCAGCGCGATCCAGTCCCTTACAAGGGGCCGGGTAGCGCCGGTGCTCCTCCTTGTAGTAATCGGTGATGTGTTTGAATGTAAGGGCCAGATTGTCTGATTTGGAGTAGGCTTCCAAGGACAGGGAGATACCCCGGAGAGAGAGTGCGCGGGTGGCCTGATCGGCCTGTTCGTTTCCCTGGAGGCCCAGGTCACCGGGGGCCCAAATTAGGTTGCGTGGAGTTGGATCTTCGCATCGGCAGCTATATTCCAATATGCGCCAGGCAAGCGGGGGAGCCCAGCCCAACTCATAGTTCCGACAGGCCCCTCGCGAGTCGGTGATGATGTGTTTCGACTTGCCAGAGCAATGGCAATCTCCTCCGCGTGTGTTGCGCTGTAGGCTTTGAATGTGAGCCCGTTAACTGTGTTTGTGTTGTGTACGACTGCGGCCGTGTACCACACCCCGTGATGTGGTCCGGCAACGTCCACGTAATACACATGTTGTTGGTTACCATAGTATCGCGCCAACGCTTCCGCGCGCGCCTGGCGACGACCGCTATGGTCTTCTCTGGACATGTTGCGGGCAAGGGGTCGAACCCGGAGGGCGCGTCTCCAGGGTTCTGGCACTCTCTCCCTTTCCTCAATATGGTAGTCATGTTTGATGTGTAGCCGGTCCAAGAGGCGGCGACCGGACGTGGTCTGTGCAAGACGCGTGTATTGGTTGACTAAGTGGGCTTCTCGAAGCTCCCGGAATGTGTTTACCACGCCCAAGGCCAGAAGTCGCTGGTTGGACGTGGAGAAGTGGGTGGTTGGACGTGGTGACCGGGAGGTCGAGAGCCCGCTTGATGACTTTCCGGTGGATGACCTCCAGTTGATCATCATCATGTTTGCGCAGGTGCAAGTAGGGGGTTGAGTAGAGGATTCTACTCGTCACGAAAGCATGGGCAAGCCGAAGTGCATCCTTGCTTCGTAATCCGCCCCGCTTGTTGGAGACCCGGCGGACCATGCGGCCCACCTGGTCTCCCACTGTGCGAAGTTTGGCTAGGGTAGTGTCGACCCTGCGTTGATGGTGTATCAAGAGACCAAGGACGCCGATCTCCTTGGACTCCCGGATCGGTCCCGAGGGAGACTGATGCAAAGCGGAGTTGTGTCCCGAGGGGAGGGACGTATGTGCACAAATTCTGATTTAGATGGGGCACACTGGAGTCCGCAGTAGGCCGCGTAGTCGTCGACTAGGGTCGCCGCTGCTTGCAGGCAGGATTCCATGTGGCCAAGGTTACCTTGCGTGGCCCAGATTGTAATGTCATCCGCATAAAGAGCGTGATGTATCCCGGGCAAAGAAGACAATTTGGAGGGAAGATGAAGCATTGCCAAATTGAAGAGGAGGGGAGACAGGACCGCGCCTTGAGGTGTTCCCCTCGAGCCGATGGTGTATGGCCCGTGTTCCGCATCTTGTATGCGTATGTGGGCTTGACGGTCTGTAAGAAATTGTTTTATGTAGTTGAATGTTTTGTGACCACAGTTGGTGTTACTGAGGTGGTCCAGGATTACTTCGTGTTTGACGTTGTCGAATGCGCCTTTAAGATCCAAGGCCAGGACCACCTTGTCGTTGTGGGGACATTCGACAGCATCTACGATGTCGTGGTGAAGCTGCAGAAGTATATCCTGTGCTGACTTGTGAGGGCGAAAACTGAACATGGTGTCCGCGAAAGTGTGCTGCGTTTCGAGAAAATCGGAGAGTCTGTCGCGCACCATCGTCTCCATCAGCTTGCCGACACACGTGTCGGAAACCCCGGCCGGCCCAGAGCCTGCAGCTTCATCGCAGGAGCAGCCGGAGAACACCGCGGACACGGCGTCGACGGACTCGCTCACGTTCCCGTACATCAGCGACCTACCGCCGATCTCCCTGACGAGCTCGTCAGACTCGTCCTCCTCTGGTGAGGACGACTCTTCCACCACAGCAGACGAGAGCGACGGAGCGCCCTCACGTGGCGCGACGCTCCGCCTCACCGGGGACGTCCCCTGCGAACAGCCCGGAGCGACCGACCTGCCGAGCGCCGCCGGTCCGCCTCGAGGTCCACGGCGCCGACCACCCCCAGAGGCCGCGGTGGGGAAGGCCCAGGACTCCACCGACCGCAACCCGTGCACGACGCCTTCCGACCACGCCTCGCAGGGTGGTGTGAGATTCCACCGACTCTCTACCCTCCGCAGAACCCATGGACTTGAGTAGGGTCTCGGGGAAGCACGCATTGTCGCAGTCCGCGGACTTGGACGGCTCGGCCGATCCGTCCGTCCCCAAAAAGCTGGCGCGCGCGAGCGACTCCGCCCCTAAACTTGTCGGCGGAATGTCGGCGCCCTGCTTTTTCATCATGGCGACGGTGCATCTCCTCTCCCTGAACGTTCAGGGATTTCGGTGGCTGGATACGCAGAGGGAGGTCATGCACTTCGCTCGCGCGCAGGGCGTCGACTTTCTCTTCCTTCAGGAGTGCAACTTTCGAACCGCGCTCGATGTTACCAGCTTTAAGAATCGCTTCCTCGTGCCTGCATTCTTTTCACTCACCGACACAATGTCATGCGGGGTCGGTGTGGTATTTATCAATAGTTCCCTCCGTTCAGGTGCACATTGCACGTACGGCGTCGACGGTCGCACTTGGCCGTTGACTTTTCCCTTAACGGCGGACGGGTGAGGGCATTGGTTGTGTGACGCGCCGGCGCGACGAGGCGATTCTTCCTCGTTTTTCGAGTCGCTGGATTCTTTCATGCTGGACTCCTACCCCACTTTCATAGCGGGTTACTTTAATTATGTGCTCGACCCCTCACGCGATGTACGCGGCCCAGGTCAGGGTCGGCCTTACGCCGGCGCGCGCTCCCTGCGTGACCTATGCGCGCAGTTCCGACTGTCCGGCGCATGGGTCTCGTCGCATGGCGACAACTTCGGCGCCAAATGGGAGAGAGGGAGGTCGGCCAGTAGGCTCGATAAGGTTTTGTTCCCGCCCGTCCTCGCTCGATATGTAGCTTCGTGCGAAGCACTCGCGTTTCCCGCGGGCACACCGCGCATCACCGACCATCGACCGCTGTCAGTAGTGCTGGACATCGGCGGGTGCGCCCCACGAGTAGACTTGTGGCGAATGGACGCCAGCCTACTGACAGATTGGTCGAGTCTCACATCGTCGCAGCGTTCGCTGGGTGCTCCGGGCGCGCGTGCTAACCCATCAGTGCCGTGGGACGAGCGGAAGGGCGAGTGGCGTGCACTCCTTATCGCGGAAGGCCGCCGGCGAAGAGCACGCATCACCCGCGAAATTAACGAGACGCTCGCTCGCATACGCATATTCAAGAGAGGCGCTTCGCTAGCGTTCGCTATTCGAGACTATTACAATTTATTGAAGGCTCGGTACGAGACGCTGTTGCGGCAATCGTCGTGCGCTGCCAGCCGAGCCCTCGTTCAGGGTGGGCCCGTAGCCGATTCATCGGTCTTGTGGCAGGTACGCGCAGGTGCCCTCGAGGAGGATGCGCCCGCATTCATTGCGGAGATCGCGCTGCCCAACGGGGCCACGAGCAGCAGCGCCACGGACATACGCGAAGTCCTCACACGCCACGTGTCCCAGCTTTTCGCATCCATTATCGAGCGGGCGGGCGACCCCGCGTTCCGCGACGCACTCCGCGATTTCTGCCAGGGTTTCCCCGCAGTTCAGGACGAGCTCTCGCAGCATCTCTGCGCGCCGGCGACGCCAGACGAGCTCCGCGCCACAGTAGCTACAATGAATGCTGCCTCGGCCCCCGGACCTGACGGTATCCCCGTCAGTTTCTACGCAAAGCTGTATGACGTCTTAGAGGGTCCTCTGCTCGATATGGTCAACAGCTTTCTGACGGACGGAGCTCGACCAGAGTCTTTCAGAGAGAGCCGAGTCACGCTCATTCTGAAGCTGGCGGGTGCCCATCTGACCCGCAGCCATGGCGCCCGATCACTCTGCTCAACGCAGACTACAAGATCGTGGCGTCACTGCTAGCGAACAGGTTGAGCGCGATTCTTCCCTCGGTGGTTAGTCCAGCGCAAACGTGTAGCATGCCGGGCCGTTCGGTGTTTTCCGCTCTCGCACTTACTCGTGACTTGTTCACATTCACCTCGAGAGCGGGGATCCCGGGCTGCTTTGTCTCGCTTGACCGGTCCAAAGCTTTTGACCGCAACGAGCACCGGTACCTGCTGGGTGTGGTGGTGGTGTAAAACATTTATTTATACTATATACAGAGGTATTGCTTGGACCGTGCCTGAAGGGCCCGGCCCTCACAATCACTAGGAGGGATCCCTAGTACGGGACCCCTGTTGGCTCCGCGGCGGCCCGGGCTCTTGTCACCAGGGCTCGTTGGTCCTGGAGAGTTGAGCAGCCGAGCAGGGCAGCCTCCCAGTCCTCTCGGTTGGGGTGGGAAAGCAGGATTGGCAGGGCATGCCCACACCATGTGATACGTGTCCGCGAACGCTTCCCCACAGTGTGGACACTCGCCCGAAAAAGCCGAATTGAAATTTTTGAGCACTGCCGGACACAGTACCGTGTTGGTGTAGAGGCGAAGTAGCCAACGCTCCTCTGCCTTATTGAGGCCTTTACAGGGGGGTGGGTATCGGCCGTGAGCGTTTTGATACAGGAGAGAGATCTCCCGAATAGCCGGATTAAAATCAGTAGCCGGATCAGGCGGCGAAAGAGGCGATGCCCGGTGGTTAAGCGCGCGGGCGGTAGTGTCCGCTACCTTATTTTCCTCTATCCCCGCATGTGCTGGGGCCTAGATGATGGTGCGCCGGGTTGGGAAATCCCGGTACTCACATCTGTGTAAAATTTGGAAAGCACGATCTGGAATTTGGCCCTGTTCAAAATTGCGGCAAGCTTCTCTTGAGTCGGTGATAATGACTCGGGACGCTGGATCCGCAGCTGCAAGTGCGATAGCAACTTCCTCCGCGAATGTAATGTTCGGGGCACGGAAGGTGAGGTCCTGAACTGGGTTGTTTTGGTGGACAACGGCAGCCGTGTACCAACCCCCATGGTGTGGACCTGTCGCGTCCGTGTAAAATACCCCTGGTCCAGCACCATACTGCTTGGAAATGGCCTCCGCTCGCGCGAGGCGGCGGCCATCATGGGCATCTTTTGTCATGTTATTGGGGAGGGAGAGAACCTTTAGTGCGAAGCGCCAGGCCTCGGGCATGGATACCCGCTTCTCCTCTTGGTTTGTGTAACTGATGTGGAGGCGGGTCAGTAGGCGGCTACCCGCACGTGTTTTGCTTAACCGCAAGTATTGATTGCCGAGATGAGCCTCGCGCAGCTCCCCAAAGGTGTTCGTCATCCCCAGGCCGAGGAGACGTTGGTTGGATGTTGCAATTGGGAGGTCGAGAGCTCTCTTATAGATTTTTCGGAGAATCACTTCGAAAGCGTCCTCATCGCATTTGCGCAGGTTAAGGTACGGTGCCGAATACAGGATTCGACTGGTTACGAATGCATTGGCCAGCCGCAGGGCGTCTTTGCATCGCAACCCCCCTCGTTTGTTTGATACCCGGCGGACCATACGGCCCACCTGATACCCCACCTTGAGGAGTTTCTTCAGCGTGGTGTCAATCTTGCGGTTCTTTTCTATGTAGAGTCCCAATACTCTGATTTCATCGTGTTCAGGTATCGGGCCACTAAGCAGGGAGAGGGCAATTTTGGTTGTGCACCTTGGATTGGGACGTATGTGCACGAATTCCGATTGGCTCGGGGAGCACTCAAGGCCGCAGCGGTGTGCATAATCGTCCACAATAGCCGCCGCTTGCTGCAGGTTGGCCTCGATTTCTCCAACCGAACCGTGTGTTGCCCAGAGGGTGATGTCGTCCGCGTACAGGGCATGCTGCACACCTGGGACCTCACCCAGCAGGGTAGGGAGCTTCATCATGGCCAGATTGAAGAGAAGAGGCGAGAGGACTGCTCCCTGTGGAGTCCCTCGCGTACCAAGTTGGTACGGGCCATGTTCACTGTCTTGGAGTCGGATATATGATTGCCGATCTGTGAGGAATTGCTTGATGTATTGGAATGTGTTGTACCCACAGTTCACTTGGGACAGGTGGGAGAGGATGATATCATGAGTAACATTGTCGAAAGCCCCCCGCAAGTCCAATGCGAGGACCACCTTGTCATCGCTAGGGTGCTCGACGGGATCAAGAATCTCTGTATGAAGTTGCAGCAGCACATCTTGTGCGGACCGGTGTGGGCGGAACCCGTACATGGTGTCTGCAAAGGCGTTGTGCGTTTCTAGGTAGGTGGATAGTCTATCACGGACCATGTTCTCCATCAACTTCCCCACACAAGAAGTGAGAGATACGGGCCGGAGGTTGTCAGTGTTGAGAGGTTTGCCTGGATTGGGTAGGGCCGCTTTGAGTTCATGAAGCTGGAACATTCGATCCAGCTCTGCGTTCTCAGAACCTGCATACGAGTACGCCGGACCACGCGAATCCTGGTCTGTGTACAGATATTTGTCTCGGAGCGCGTCAGCCAGTTTGGCTGTGTCTCTGTTGAAGGTGTGCATTGCTCGCTGAAGATGTTTTTATGTTTCGGTGCGGGTTTGTGTCGGATCAATGAGGGCGCGGAAAAGGCGCCACGTGCTCCGGCTCGACATTTGCCGAGCAGCGGTGTTGCATCGGTCTACCCAGTTCGAGTCGGCGAGTTGGGCCGCATACTCTGCCGCTTGTTGGGTGAGTTCCGCGATGCGGATTTTCAGTTGCCGATTGTACTTCTGCGGGCGCCATCGGCGGACGAGGCTGTGCCGGGCCTCCCAGAGGTGAAGGAGGTGGTTGTCCACCGCTGGGTTCGCCTCTGAGAGCTGAACGTGGTGTTCGGTATCTTTGAGTTGGCAGATGAGGTGTTGTGACCAGGTAGTGTAACCTTGATCCGCTATAGGGGTAGGGTTAGTGTAGTTGGATCTGAATTTGGTCCAGTCTGTAAGGGTTGCTTTAGTGTGAGGTCTTGTAAGGGGTTTGGTGCGGATTGTGGTCCAAGAATGCAGTGGTCGCTAACCAGGGTTTCCTCGGTGTTGTGCCATTCTGCATATCTAATATTTTTGGTAAAGGTGAGATCTGGGCACGTGTCGCGTGCCACGGAGTTCCCAATGCGAGTGGGTTGTGCAGGGTCCGTGTGAAGAGTAAGGCCCAACGTTGACGCAAGTTCCTCCAGCTTGCGTCCTCGTTTTTCTTCACGTATGTATCCCCATAAGGAGCTAGGGGCATTAAAGTCCCCAACGATTATGAGGGGGTCCCTGTTCGCCACCTTTAACGCCCGACTGAATAAGTCTGCAAACGTGACGCTTGGAAGTTTGGGAGAGCTGTAAACCTTGAGTACGTGTAATGGGGGGTCCTGTTTGCGTAGCGGAAGGATCGTCACCATCGCATACGAGAAAATCGCCTTGTAACCCAGGTCCACCGGGGAGGCCGTATAATTTTTATGTACGCAGAGGCAGCTCTGCGCATCCTGCTGATACACTGAGTAATTTGGGAGGGTGGCTGCGTCCCCCGGCTCTTGGAGGGCCACTACAGCAGGAGGACTGGGGAACGTTGTTAGGAAAAGCCGTAGGTCGGCCCGCTTAGTACGGGCCTTGAAACCTCTGCAGTTCTACTGTGAAATTTGGACAGGGGCCGAATTGCTGCGTGAGTACCACCGCGGTTTATTAATGTCCGCCATGATTATGATTAGAATTTATGCTTACAAGGAAGGGGCCCGCCTCTGAGCCGGGTGCCCCAATGACAGCAGGTTGCGTCACGCTGGGCAGGTTGAGAGCGGGCTCCTGTTCCTCATGTGCGACTTTTGCTCTACCAGCCTTAATATTGGGGCTCCTTATACGCTTGAGTTGGCCGGAGCGCCTGGTAGTTAGAGTTTGTTTCGTCATATGCGCGGCTATAATGGTAGGAATTTTGTCTAGAGCCGCCTTGATGGTGGTTGCGATTTGCATTTCTAAGGCGGAGAATGCGGAGTTCATCTGGGCCTCCAGTGCGCTAACCCTCGCCTCAAGCGCAGACTGCGCAGTAGCAGTCAGCGCGTTCGCCGGTGTGTCGCTATCCATCTCTTCCACCGCGGGGGGAGTGGGCCTCTGGGTTGGAGAATTGTGGCGCGCCTCAGTGAGGGCGAGACGCTTCTGTAGGTTAGCGATTTCCTCTTTGAGGGCGAAAATTTCGGATTGCTCGGCCGTTTTTGTCGGCGGTTTGGAAAGGGGGGGGATGATGAGGGGCTGCCCTGCCCTTGCTGCTCACCTGGGATCCCTGGATGACGGCTTGCACCCATGTCCGCGAAGAACCTTGTGGGGGGGTACTCGTTCGTTTCTCCACGTCGGCTTGGGGTGGTGGTGGTATCGCCTTAGGCAACTCCGGCTTGTCGGTAGATGGACCGCCTGGCTTGCCGGTAGATGGAACGCCTGGCTTGCCGGTAGATGTACCGCCTGGCTTGCCGGTAGACGGACCGCCTGGCTTGCTCGGGGGCTGGTTGGCTCCCTTGTCCTTGGCTTGGCGGGGCCGCCGTTTCCGGCGTTTACGGCGGCCCTTCTTGTGCGTCGGTCCCTGCTCCGGGCCCAGAGGCTGAGGGGTTCGAAACTTTGCAACGCACCCGCGGGCCCCCGTGGTATGGGCTCCGCCGCACAGAGAGCATTTTGGAACGCACTCGTGAGAGGCCCGCACCCCCTCAACGAGCTCGGCTTGTTGGCCGCACACACCACATTTGTCCGGTCTTGGGCCGGGGCAGGCGTCCATACGGTGACCGACAACACCGCAGTGACCGCAGGCCGGGATGGTACGCTGGTATTCACGGACTTCGGATGAGCATGCACTCGTAATGTACGTAGCGCGGCTTCAGCTTTCCGGAAAATGTTATTCGCGCCTTGCTTGAGGTGCCGAATTTGCGTATCTCCAGAATCTCGCCATGGCGCCACTCGAGACTTGAGCGGAGGGATTCCGCTGTATCTGTATTTCGTACTGTTACCACGCCGTAACAGACGTTACCACCGTCTTGCCTTAGGTGGCCTGTAAGTTGGACTTTCTTATTTTGCAGATTTATCTCGAAGTCCCCGATAATTTTATCTGTAATTTCGGCTTTTGAAGTGTAAATTAGAATTAAATTTTTGTCGCGTCTCGGAAGAACTGTGAAAAATTCCGAGCAGTCCGGTCCAAGGTAGGCTATGAACGCCCGCCCGTATCCGTTCTCCTCGAATACCTCTTGCAATGATACTCGAGTTCGCGGCTTGAGGACTACCACGAAATCTTCGGGTGTCGGTTTTGGTAATGGCTGCGGCCTCCAGGTCGTAAGAGGCCGGCCCGCTGTGCGTTGAGCGGAGTTGTCGGAGCTGGCGCCAGCGGCGCGAGCGGCAGGGGAGGCCGCGTCGACGGACGCCGCTTTTAGGGCACGGCCCTACGCTCGGCGAGCTACCGCGGCAGCGAGCGCGGCGCTCTTGAAGCTTGCTGCTGTTGTCTCACCCACGTTCTGGGGATGAACGGTGGTCCACGCCATCGCCTCCGGGTCATATCCCTGGCTGGTGGCTTGTTGGAAGGCCATATTATCGCAGAGCAGGGGCTCCGCCGCGCCGGGCGTTGGCGCCGCTGTCAGGCCTAGCGGCGCCGTCCAGCGTGGTCGAAACTTCGCTTTGCCAGGATTTGTAAAAGGGGATCTCACCTCGGAAAAAAAGATAACCGCCGATCCCCTGTGATTTTCGGAGCACGGTGGTGCAGGTCTTGTTGGCCCGGGGTGGAAAAAATCCGGGGCTCCAGCCGAAAATCGGCAGAGCCGATGCGCACCTGCTGAACGCTCGGCGCGCGGCTTTCGGCTTTCCATCGGCCTTCGTAGCGAGAGTCGGGCTCCTCTACTCGGGGCTTACGGCCCGCCTGACTGTCAACGGAGCGATCAACGCTCCTTTTTGTGTTTCCAGAGGGATTAGGCAGGGCTGCCCCTTGTCGCCCATGTTTTTTGTTCTGTGCCTAGACCCACTGCTGCGTCGCATCGCCGGGAGCCCGTCCGTACGCGGTTTCCCGCTGCCGGTCCACGGCCAGGTGAAGGTCTCGGCATACGCCGACGATGTGTCCCTGTTCCTGCGGAATGAGGACAGCTACGTAGCGTTTTTGCGGCTGTTTGAAGTGTACAGCGAGCTGTCCGGCGCCCTGCTGAACACGGGCAAGAGTAGAGCGTAGCGCTTTGGCGCGTTCTCCTCAGACCTGTTGCGCGACGTACAGTGGGGTTTAGCCGTGAATGTTCTAGGGGTTTATTTCCACGCGTCCGGTGAGCCGTCTCGCGAGACGTGGACCTAGCTTAGAGAGACCGCAGAGAAACGGTTGTCAGTGGCGGCGCGATTCCGTCTCTCCCTCGCGGAGCGCGCATTTATCATCCGCACGTGGGTGTGCGCCCCACTGTACTATGTCGCTCGCGTTGCCCACCCACCCCGTACCTTCACGCGCCGTTTGGCCACTTTATGTGGCTCGTTCTTTTGGGCAGGAAAGACGGAGTCTGTAGCGCGCGCGCTCCTCCGGCTTCCCACTAACATGGGGGGATTCAGCCTTCCCCACCTGCCCACATTCTGCAACGTGCTCGCTTTGCGGGCGACCAGCGACCTGGCTAACCAGACCGGCTACCCGGGCAGGGCGCTCCTGTCATACCTACTCGGTACTTCGCGCTCACTTTTCTTTCCCGACCAAAGTGTCGGCCCGACAGCCTTCCAACAGCCTCGGTTTTACCAGCGAGCCTGCCAGACGCTCAGGTCCCTCACCGCAGCGCTGCCAGAGGTAGAGCTTTTTTCAACTCCAGCCTCTCGGGTATGCGAGCTCCTGGCCATAAAAGAAGCCCCACAGGAGAAATTGGCGCTTAGCAGAGAGGTGCGACTGCGGGACCTGACGTCGTCATCCCTTCCCTCAGACGTGCGAGACTTCGTCTCGCTGCGGGGCTGGCGGGCCCTGCCTACGGCAGATCGCCTGGCGGCTTGGGGCGTGGCCCCCTCCTCCCGTTGTCCACAGTGTGGCCTTGTAGAGACCTTGCCGCACGCGCTCTTTGAGTGTTCAGTAGCCAGGACATTTTGGGTACTCATGTCTCGAATGTTCAGAGCGACCCTTGGCCCCAACTCCAGGTTTAGCGACCCTTTCGTGTGCATGCTTCTTTGTGTCGGGGCTTTCGTGCTGTGGCGCCAAAGAGGTGTAGCAGCACTACAAGGACGGCCACAGAGGGCCATGTACCCCATGTTGCAGCAGGTGCGTGCGCGCATGTTAGCCCAAGCGTGCGTGGACCTCGTGTCGCTGGAGGAGCACCAGTTCCTTCGGCGCTGCTCAACCCGCTCATAGTCTTTGTCGTGTGTCGGTAGCCGTGTGTCGGTGCGGCTCCTGCCATATTAAGTGTGGCGCGCCTGTGTGGTGCGCGTTGTTCGTGCGCGATGTTCGTGTATGGTGTTTGTGCGCGGGTTTTATGCGCGGGTCTTAGTGCGCGATTTTCCACCCGGCGTGCTTCGCCCGAGCCTATGGACACATTTGAACTTTTTTTTGGACACTTTGTGTTTTTGAACACTTGCGTTCCCAGTGAGTGTGTGAGCACCAGGCGACATCGGTCGCCGTAATGTATCTTTACAGGACTGAAGATCGAGAAGAGGACAGGACGAGCGGTATCTCGATCTTCAGTCCTGTCAAGTTTGCGGTTATCCCTCCTCCCCTACATGTCTGACCAACTGGCCCAAAGCTTCCCCTTAATGTATCTTTGTTTTTGTAGAGGGCCGGATGTCCCTTTTTTGCTCGAGGGTGAAATAAATTGCTCTTAAACCCGGATGAGTGGAATTCAGTGCCCGGATGAGTGGGATTCAGTGCCCGGATGTTGGCTCTCGGTCTCGGCGTGACGTCACCACACTGCCGACAACGGGAGCTAAAAGCATTTCATGCTTAATATATGGATGTCCTTATCGTGTCTCTTTGGCGTCCATAAACATTCACCATAATTTCCATACCTCTTCTCTAGAGTGCACAAAACATTATATAGAGTCTGTAAGTGTCTATACTTGCTTCCGTATTGTCCCTAACGACTCCATATGCTCCATACTGACTCCATAATATTTCTTTTGAAAAGAAGAAATTACAGAACTCGACATATGGAATCTTTCAGTAGGGAAAGCAGCCATGCGCGCTGTCTGACTAAAAATGTAGCTGAAGGCGTAGACCACTCCATGGCATAGACTCGCCAAGCCACGAAAGCTGAAAGGTACTTCGCGCTTTACCCGGCGCTACAGACAAATGGGCGAGGTTCATAATCCTGCGACCATACTCGGAAGTTTCGAGGTGCAGTCCAAAGTTTTATTTCTGCAATAAACAAGCAGTTGGTATACTAGCAGTGCGACGCGGACGTGCTTTGATGCTTTCCGGTTACAATATCTGCTCCTCTGCTGTTGTTTCTACCGCACGCTTTTCTTGTTGTTTTACGACTCCTGTAGGTCCTATACATTTGCTAAAATCTCCTACCTATGGCTTTTTTAGTGTTGTGAGAGACGCTGACCTTAAAGCCTTTTTACTGGCTAGAGAAAAAGCTCTTGTTTTGCGACTGTAGCCATTCCGCCATCATGCGACTTCTTATGGCCTGGACCAATAAATAAAGTAGGGAGAAGTGCAACTCTTTTCTGTTTTCTGTAAACAGAGAAGGAGTAAGGCAATGCCGCATAGAGCAACCACAGGCTAATCCTGCACGCTTTGTCAGCATAAAAAGATTGTGGAACCGTAAGTTGTGTTTTCAACGCCCTAAGTCTCCATATTGGCTATGGCCCGCTATGAGGCACGTCGTAGTGAAGTGCTTAGGAATCATTTAAATCACGCTGGGTTTCTTATCGCGGGCTGACTTTGCAAAAGCAAACGGGCGCCTTTTCCGTTCAGCCTCCGTCAAAACGTGGCCACACAAGTCGTGAAAGCCACAAGAATATTTTAGCCGAGTCAAGCTTGAAACCATCCAGATATCCAGGCTTATGCTTCATTTTGCAGGCTGCAAGTTTCTAAGTTCTAAACTTTGAAAATTTTCAAACTGCACATCGTCATGGGGAGTGCAGTGGCCTTAACGAAATCTGAAAAATTCACGACAACTAAAACCATAAGTAACGCCAAAGGAAAAAAGCTGAAAATGTTAAAATCAGGAGCGATGTTGCGGCAATAAACGGAACAAACGCTAATTTGCTGATCAAAAGGTGTACTCGTCCTTTTTACTCGATGAAATCGTGCTCGGAAAACGAACGTTGGGGAACGTTAGCACGACACACGATTTTGTGGTCTTTTGAAGAACAGTTTTGGTTTCGTTTTGATTTTAATGGGTTTAAGGCCCCAAAGTGACTCAAGCTATGAGGGACGCCGTAGTGAAGGGCTCCGGAAATTTCGACCACCTGGAGTTCTTTAACGCGCACTGACATCGTACAGTAACCATGCAGCGTGAAGCCGAGTGTGGAAGCAGCATTAACAGCGCAAGTAAATTTATGGTGGAGCCTGTAGATCCGTTCGACTTTAGTACGCAACATGTATTCATCTAAATTCTCAAAGCCGAGGGTAGCTTTTATCCTTGTCGTACAGGTCAAGAAACAGTAATAAATAATAACCGCATTTGTGAGCAAAAACGGGCTTCAGGTTAGGGAACAATTTTTTCTACTAGGGTTCCCGTGTTGGTCAACCATACTCCGATATCGGCTTAGTGTGGAGAAATCATGCCACGCTTTTGTATTATGGCTAAGTGCGCGAAAGTCACGCTGAATAATTTGGTATACTTGCGCAGTTAACTGCAGCGCACTCAGTGCGTTTTGGCCACATGATATCAGGTGGCCAGGAAGCATTAGGATGTGTGATGCGAATAAATCCGCGTTCTCCACTCTCTTTTATTCCATGTCCTGAGTGTCGCTATCGCTTTGTACATTTTTCAAGTCTTAGGTAAGACAGGACTCCATACGTATTCGAAGTATTTTCTACGATGTATGCAGCCCTCCTGTGTTCTGATTTGTTAAATTTTGCGCAAGAAAAACAATTACTGTCGCTTCCGCCTCTTAACGAATTAGCTAATTAGACATGCTTTGTGATAGAATTGAATATAACATTCGAACACGAATAGCTTTGGAAGCACGGGCCAGTTGGCTTTTTCTTTCCTTTTTATTATAATATTACATTCAGCCATGCACATCGGCACCATTCAGTGGTCAACAGGAACCACGAAGTATTCGCTGACAGAGGCGTGAGAAAAGTTGCCAAATTTAACCGACGGCCATTTGTACGGCCGCCTTGTGCCATAGGATTGTGAGGGCTTCGAAAGGAGCTTTGCGGTTTCAGCATCCTCTTTCCATCAGCATAATACCTAAAAAAAGTTGAAAGTTCGCTCTCCACCCGACCACGAAGAATGTCGCTGCAATGTGGCTTTATGGGCACTGCTATGGCCAGTTGAAGATTTCACCTGTAGTTGTGCTAGACTTTCTGTATCCTTTCCCATATAATTTTTCTTCTCTGTCAAATGGTACTCCTAAATAAGCCAGCTGTAAGGACGACGCACCAAGAAGAGATGAGATTAGGGTATACTGGCAGTAGTACTTAGGGCAACCATGTAGGGAATCCCCAAAGGTGAAGTTTATTTGTAATAAGTAATTACTCATTGCGTACGACAATATCAGTCATGCTGCTATCCTGGAATCGCTTGACTTGCTGCATTTCCCCGTTAGAGTGCGCAATTTTGTAAAATCCTTTCTAGAGGGCCGACACTTTGCCATACGCCTCAGTGGTGAGGCCGTAGGATCCATTGTGCCTCTTCGCGGCGTGCCCCAGGGATCGGTACTATCACCCACATTATTTAATATTACTTTTATCCCCCTTGCTTGGCGCTTACATGAAGTGACTGATATTAAGTTTTTATTGTACGCTGATGACATCACTGTGTGGAGCACTCACCACGATCTGTTGACTCAAGCCTCCGCCATACAGTCAGCCCTACATATAACGTCGACTTATACTTGTTCAATTGGTATTCAGCTTTCAGTGAGCAAAACTACTTATGTGTCAGTTGCCAACCGCTGGGGACGCCGTAAACTCGCTGCGACACCAATTCGTCTCCATCTATCCGGAACTCCACTTCAAGAAAGTTCGATAGTCAAAATATTGCGCTTGACGATTCACAAGTCAGGAACAGGGACTGCTTGGCTTTCTCGAGCTAAAAAGCAAGCGATTCAGGCGTTAGGTCTGATTAGGCGCATTGCTCCTAAAACAGTCGGCGCCCGCTCTCATGTTGCTAGGCAGTTGGTGCGGGCGGTTGTGCAACCGCGCCTCGTGTCCCAAGTCCAATTCCAGCATTTGACGAGGGCTCAGTGGGATCGCCTTGAAGCCGTTAATCGAGAGGCAATGAGGGTCATCACTTGCCTTCCCCGCATCACCCCGATCGTGGCGCTCCAAGAACATGCGCAGCTGAACACTCTAGATGAGCTGGTGCAGCAAAGACGTGATGCTCGCCGGCTTAAGTCTAACCTTACACACGCAACGTGTCACTCAGGGCGTATGCTTCCTCGCACTCCATTCAACAGCCGCCTCCGCCAGTTCTCCCTCCCTGGCATTTTGTGCAGCTAAGTGATAACAAACGAACTGATCTACGTCGGCCATCATCTACCCTCGCGGCGGCGTCGTTTCGCGAAAGAATTACACAAGAAGACGCCCATCTGCCGCATGGCTCTATCGTTTTATACGTTGACGCAGGCATCCAGGCTTGCGAAACCACTACTGCAATTTACTGCCCTTGCAAGCCTGCCCTCAATTAAACGTCCAGGTTTCGCTTCCCAGAACCTCCTTCCTCCTTCTCTGCGGAGATGCTTGCCGTTCAAGAGGCACTATGCTCAGTGGCCGCCGTTCCCCTACAACCTACGACTCGCATTGTCATCCGCACCGACGCTCTTCAAGTCATACGCCTACTACGACGCGTCAGTCGCACCCCAGGTATTTGCCAGGACATCCATCGTCTCGCGGCACGCATCCCGCAGCCAATCCGAATTCAGTGGGTCCCACGAGACCTCCTGAGTTCGCAAAGCCGTGCAGATTCTGCGACCCACCTTGTGACCCCAACTTCGCCTTCGCCTCGAGTCCTAACACTGGATGACACCACCCTCCTTTTAACAAAAAAGGAACATCTCCGCCGCCGCACACGTGCTCTAATCCCTCAGTGTGCGGTAACCCTCCCCCGTGGTTTTACCCGTGCAGAGGAGGTTGCGCTTCGGAGGATCCGGGTCGGGGTTGCCCTAACTCCGCCCGTTACACGAAAGTGGCCGCAATTCGAAGATGCATTTCCCCGCCCCGGGTGTCCAGTCTGCAAGAACCGAAATCTTGAGGCCGACATTCACCACCTGCTGTGGGTTTGCCCGGCGTTGAAGCCGACAAGAATTCGGCACCTGGCGGCAGCGGGTCTTTTATTTAGGCATCCTCATTTATCATTACATGCTGTTTTATGCCCTGAAGCAATCAACATCGCATTAAAAAAAATTACTCATTTGCATCCATCCAATCGCTGTCGTACTGATACAATGGAAAGCTCTACAGCTTCCACAGAAACTTCGTATTTGACAAAAATTTCATCCTGCTCCGGGGTTCGACCCGCTTCACCGGACTAGTCGTTCTACGAATTCTGCTAACTGGAACGGCTAGCATTGGTACGGCGAGAGCGAATTCATCAATAACTCCAAGTGGGAAAAGTGTTGGCCAGTTTTTGGTCAACTGGTTCCGGCCCTGCAACATGCTAGCGACCCCTGTTAGCTCTGATGGTAGAGCGACTGCTGCGATGAAGGAATAGTCCCTGGTTCGAACACCAGAGAAGGAAGAATTTTTTTTCAACTGCGGTGTTTCTGTAGAAGCTATAATTTTCCTCTGTAGCAATACGGCTGCGCTTGGGTGGATGCCAATGAGTAATTACTCTCTTATTACAGTAGTTACTTAAAGGCTCTTCCTTAGCAACAGTACTGCTGCATGAAGCAGTAAATGATTTTTTCGGCAGCACTTATTGCCTTTTTTTTATTTTGGCAGTGGCCTTATTGAATGCATGTTCACCAATTGGTCCATTTTCTAGGTGTTGACCCTGATGCCGGAAGTTCTGGCCATCTCTGTCACTAACTATGACTTTTTTTTCGGATGCCTGGTGGGAGAACTCACTCATGTCGACATGAGAAAGAAAGAAGCTACCTACACCAAAAAATTCAAGAGCGATTACGGCACAAAAAAGTGAGTACGATGCCTTAGTTCTATTCGCGGTAGAGTGCAGGCACCCGACCACTTGCCTAGAGCATTCTAGTTTTGCGCTGTCTGCAGCGTTTGCGACTACTCGCTGAAAGCCGAGATCGATTTATGACAGACCAAAAGTATATCTTGGTCGAAGCGAAATGCAATATGATAAAGTGTTATTTCGAGGTCAAGGCCCCTCGTGACTAACGCTAGTTTACTGTACACAGTGCAGTTCGAATGTTCTAGACGAGTATATGGAAGGCTGTACGATATCTTCTCAAGTTACTGATATCAAGTCTGGCCTATCGCCAGGCATCACCCGCGATATCTAGAGGAGAGGTGAATGCAAGGTTTTCACTTTATTTAGGCTTTGGCATTATTCCGGGAGGCACGAGACATGTTTATAATTTCCTAATTACAATATCACAATGCAAAGGATTGCTAATTGTTTCTGAACGTTACGTGTTTAATTTAAAAGCAATTTTTCATTTATCATATGTTCAGGAACACCACCTAAGCGTTGTGATGTTTCAAAAGCCAAACACTTGAGCGGCGGACGCATGTTCAAAAACTGTGGGCTTTATTTTGCTTTTAGGTTATGTTTACAATCAATACGACTGCCCAATACAATGATCACGTCGTACAGCAACCGAAAGGTGTCCAAAAACACTGCAAACTAATCCAGTTGGCCTGTGACGTCCAGTGGACATGTATTCAGTTAGGCTGCTAAGAAATTAAGTAAAAATTAAGGTGCCCTCCACGCACAGTAACAAAGGAATGCTTTTTATTTATCTTTATCTTCTCTTCTTCTCTCTTTGTACCCTTCCCTCTCTGCACTGCAGAGAAGGATTTCGGGGGCTGTGCCTAGATTCCCACCCTTCCTGACTCTTGCTCTCAATACTCTCGCTCGAACTTGTTAAAGACTGGGTGGATGCCGTTTGCGTACCAGACATGACAGATATGTCGAGCCAAAGGCAATATCCAACTAATTTGATGCTGCTACAAATAACCCTCCACCCCATCTCTCAAATTTTAGCACCTGTGTCACTGCGCAGAGGTGTATCAGCGCGGAGAGTGATATTGTTAGGTAGTGGTGACTGCAATCCGGAAAGGAAAAACAAAGCGAAAATGACGTGTAAACAAAACTTCATTTGGGCTGCCTCGCGCCCGCAATGGACTGAATCACTCAGCGGCGGCATAACAACAAACGTGCTCGGCGGTCGTCGAACAGAATGGCCACCGTTCTCGGCCATGCTCAAATTAAATCTTATAGTGAACTTTCGAGATAAAGCGTGCAAAGTTACTGCAACAGTTTAGAACAACGGAAACTACCTGGATGTGATCAATGGAGATAAATCTGGTCCCATCTTACATCGCAAACAAAGTGATAAAGCGGCATGCCGGCAGCTTTCAAGAATGAACAAACAAAACAAAGATAAGCAGCATTACTCTCCTGAAAGAAGCATCGACCAAGCCTTGAAAACTGTGATTAAAAACAATACGACGAACTGTGCAGAATAATCACCCAGAGTGGAAACACAGCATCCGTTACCGTCCATATTAGGGCTTTAGACGGATGACAAGGACAAATTCTGGACGTAGGCGTAGGCGCTGGAATGCAGTCATTTCCTCAGGGACGACTCCGCGCACGAAAAGAAGAGTGGCTGCAGGAAGAAGCACTCAAAAAAGTATATCGACTGCTGTACCGGTGTCGTTTACGAGATACCGTTGACCTGCGGGAAGGCTTACATAGGCCAGACCGGGCGGTGTGTCAATGACCGGGCGGGGGAACATTTTGTGGGCGTTAAGGGGCGGAGGCACACATTTGGCAGAGCATTGTGCAAACTGCAGAGCGTGCGAGCCGCGGCTAAAAGAGATAAAGATACTTGGCAGAGGCGGTGATAAGACGGCACGTGAACTATTAGAAGCCTTTCACATCAGGAAGAGGGGGCACGACTGTGTGAGTGACACGTCTGTTAATCTTTTGCACGCAGAGTACAGGTACCTTGAGCACGCATTGTGAACCCGACGATGTGTTTCTTTACTGCGCATGTCTCCATTTATGTATATAATCTGCTCTCTTACCTGCAAATAAATCAGATGAAGTTAGCGCCTGTCCTGTGTCTTTCCTCTCTTGTGTGCGTGTTGTTGTGCGCTTGAATTCGTTTCAAAATAAGCTTTTCAATTGTTCGAAATTATCGTGACGTCACAGTGCGCGAATTTAAAACGGGGCCAATTGTACTTTGTCTAGTAACCGTGCAAACAATTAAAGGGATGGTATTGTCACGTAGTGGTGACTGCAGTCCGGCGAACAGGAAAACAACGAGGATGTCTTCGAAACGGAACTCTTTATTCGAAACGAAACTCTATGAAGAGCTACTGTTTCTAGGCCACATTGTCAGCAAGGAGGGAGTACGGCCAGACCCGCAGGAAACCACTGCTATCGCAATGTTTCCCCCACCGGCCGATAAGAAAGCTGTGCGCAGATTCCTCGGACTTTGCGCGTACTACCGACGATTTGTGAAGAACTTTTTTGCGCATCGCCGAGCCGGTGACCCACCTGACAAAGGCAGACGTGCCATTTAATTGGGAAGCGCCGCAAGTGGAAGCCTTCAAGGAGCTTCAGCGTCATTTGCAGTCCCCACCGATCCTCGCGCACTTCGATGAAAACGCCGAGACTGAAATTCATACCGACGCAAGTAGTGTGGGCCTAGGCGCTGTTCTCGTTCAGAAAATTGACGAAGTGGAGAAGGTCATCGCGTACGCTAGCCGTTCCCTGTCCAAATTATTCGACAACTGAGAAGGAGTGCCTTGCCATCATCTGGGCTACGTCGAAATTCCGCCCCTACCTGTACGGACGACCGTTCAAGGTGGTCAGCGATCACCACGCACTGTGCTGGCTGGCCAGTTTGAAGGACCCCTCCGGCCGCCTTGCTCGACGGATCTTGCGGCTCCAAGAGTTTGATGTAACCGTCGTTTACATGTCCGGACGCAAGCACTCTGACGCCGACTGCCTGTCACGAGCCCCTGTAGATGCACCGCCGCCGGACGACGATGAGGACGCCTTCCTGGGACCCATCAGCTCCAGCTCTTTTGCACAACAGCAACGCTCGGACCCCGACATAAAATGCCTCATCGAATACTTGGAACGCAAGGTTTCTTCACCCCTTTCAAGCGATGATTGTCTTCGTTCTGTTTACAGAACGATG
This sequence comes from Amblyomma mixtum, assembly GCF_055824585.1. Taxonomy (NCBI): domain Eukaryota; kingdom Metazoa; phylum Arthropoda; class Arachnida; order Ixodida; family Ixodidae; genus Amblyomma; species Amblyomma mixtum. The sequence goes on from NC_143021.1 coordinate 14,589,649, forward strand.
TCCTCGTGAAGAAAATCTTTGCATCGAACAAGACAGCCTACCTCCTTGTAGTACCTGTAACTCTGCGCGGAGAAGTTCTTCAGGCCTCACACGACGAGCCGACAGCTGGACATCTCGGGTTTTCTCGCACCCTCCGCCGCATTCAAGACAAGTATTACTGGCCCCGACTGTCTGCCGATGTCGCTCATTATGTGAAAACCTGCCGAGATTATCAACGACGAAAGACCCCTCCAACCCGACCAGCAGTATTTCTGAATCCTATTGAACCCCCCTCAAGGCCCTTTCAGTAGATCGGCATGGACTTGCTTGGTCCTTTCCCGAAATCAACATCTGGAAATAAGTGGATCATTATAGCGACCGACTACCTGACCCGCTACGCCGAGGAAAGAGCCCTAACAGAACAGCAGCAGAAGTCGCCAAATTTTTCGTGGAGAACATTCTTCTGCGACACGGCGCCCCTGATGTGCTCATTACGGACAGAGGAACAGCATTCGCGGCGGAACTGACGCAAGCCATCCTCCATTACAGCCAAACCAGCCACCGGAAAACAACTGTATACCACCCGCAGACCAACGGACTGACCGAGCGCCTTAACAAAACCATCGCCGATATGCTCGCGATGTATGTCGATGCCGAACACAAGACCTGGGACGTCATCTTGCCTTACGTAGTCTTCGCCCACAACACCGCAGTGCAGGAGACCACCCAGATGACGCCTTTTAGGCTCGTGCATGGCAGAGAGGCCACGACCACGCTGGACGCCATGCTGCCGAATGTTACCGAAGTAGATAACGTCGACGTTGCCGCCTACCTACAACGCGCAGAAGAAGCCCGAAGACTTGCCCGATTAAGGATCAAAGACCAGCAGCGGACCGACGCCACACGCTACAACCTACGAAGACGCAACGCGGAATACAAGCCAGGAGACCGAGTCTGCGTTTGGACGCCCATTCGCCGCCGAGGATTGAGTGAAAAGCTTTTGCGACGCTATTTCGGCCCGTACAAGGTTCTCTGTCGGCTAGGTGAACTGGACTATGAAGTGGTCTCTGACCAAATGACTGCATCCCAGCGACGCCGCGTACGACCAGAAGTAGTCCATGTCGTACGCCTAAAGCCCTATCATGCACGCTAAAGGACGCCGTGTTTCCACATTGGGTGTTTATTTTTGAACAATCTGTTTTTGATTGTTGATAGCCGCATTATATTCTAAAGCATCGAGTCGATGCTTCTTTGAGAGGGGAGTAATGCCGCGAATCTTTGTAGCATTTGTTTGTTGTGTTTATTTGTTCATGCATCAAGGCTGCCGGCATGCCGCTTTATCGCTTCGTTTGTGACGCAAGACGCGCCTAGAATTATCTCGATTGACCGCATCCAGGCGGAGCCGATTCTACTTTGTGCCAGAATGTTCTAGTAACTTCCACGCTTTATCTCGAAGGTTCGCTATCAGCTTTAAAAAGAGCACGGCCGACAGCGGCGGGCATTCTGTTCGACGACCACCGAGCACGCTTGTTGCTACGCCGCCACCGAGTGATTCAGTTCTTTGCGGGCGCAAGTCAGCCCGAATAAAGAGTTCCGTTTCGAAGACATCCTCGCTGTTTTCCTGTTCGCCGGACTGCAGTCACCACTACGTGACAGTATAGTGATGCTACAAGTTAAATAAATAAATTAAACCGAGTAAGAAACTAGTCGAGTGGGGGGAATCGAACCAGGGTCTCCGGAGTAGGAGACGAGAGCGCTATCACTACCACTCGATGGTTTGGAATAAACAAATGCGCGTTTAGGGAATACGGTGTCTGCGTTCACTCCCATCTTCCTCCCTTCCCTTACGGCAAGGTTCAGGGGGCCACCGAGGTATACGAGACAGATTCATTTCCTTTCTTCAAAAACCAGTTTACCGAGAAGCAAGGCGTAGAGCCGAATGGGCAATGACATTTTGTGGACTCCCTGGCAGCGTTGCAAGATGCTGTCGCGTTAAAAGCCGCACTATAGACCCAACTATAGACCGACTTCATTGATATCACAGTCTTGCAAAATGTTGGAACGCGTCATTCATAAACACATCATGCTTTTTCTTGAATCCAATAATTTGCTATCTAACGTTCAACATGGGTTTAGGCGCGGTTTTAGTACGGTAACACAATTAACAGAATTCACTCATTACATAACCTCGATGTCGGCAACCAAGTTGATGCCACTTTTATAGACTTCCAGAAAGCATTCGATACTGTTCTACATTCCAAGCTTCTTGCTTAACTAAATGCTGTACTAAACAATCCTCACTTGGTTTATTGGATTTCTAGCTTTCTCATCTCGTTCCCAGCTCGTATCCTATAATTCTTCTCATTCCGCTGCTCTTGATGTAACGTCAGGAGTGCCTCAAGGCTCCGTCCTTGGACCGCTACTCTTTTTAATATTGTTACGTAGCCGTTGGGGCTCGTAACCGAAAGGCTTTAATGAGGGGTTGACCTGGACGGCACCGGAGAACAAGCCAAGAGCACCCAGAGGAGGCCGGGACCGAGCTTCTTCTTCTTTCGCTCGCCGGTGCACGCGACTTGCGATGAGCAGCCGCCCAGCGGCTGCTAGTGGAAACGTGGCAATATATATAAATGACCTGCCACATAACAAGTCTTCTAACATTCGTCTTTACGCTGCTGACTGTGTTTTATACGAAGCAATTAATGGCCCTAATGATTATCGTCATCTCCAAGAGTAATTTGCTGTTTTGTAGTTGGTGTAGCACCTGGCAAATGAGAATTAATTTCGACAAAACCGTCCTCATGTCTTTTTGCAACAAATCTTCCATTTCCCATTTCAGTTACTCTTTCAATGGCCGTGTGGTAGATAGGGTCTCTCAGTATAAATATCTTGGTGTCATATTCGCGCATAACATGTCTTGTCTAAACACATTGATCACGTATGTACTAAAGCGCTAAAAAACTAGGTTATCTATGACGAACGCTACCCAATTCACCAAAAGACACAAAGCTACTGTTGTATAAATATCTAATCCGCCCTGTTCTTGATTACGCAGCTGTAGTGTGGAACCCGTACAAGCAGTTTGAAATTAACATGTTAGAAGCAGTCCAGAAGAAAGCTGTGCGTTTTATATGTCATCGTTATGATCGCGATTTCTCACCCTCTTCTACACTTCTTTCATTGAATTTAACCACGCTGTTTGCCCGCCGCCACACTGAATCATTAAAATTCTTACACTGTATCGTCAATTCCTCGGTAAGGCTCTCAGATAACCACTACATTAACTTTGCACCATTATCATCTACAAGAAGTCATCACGAGCTAAATTTAATACCGTACTTTGCGCATGCTAATTCTTTCAAATTCAGTTTTTTCCCCGTTCAATAGAAGCCTGGAATTCTCTACCTGGGTCCATTAGTTCTTGTCCATTTCAAAGTTTTGTAACTGCCATTGAAGACGCATAATAGCTGTATACTCCTACCCTGTCGTTAACAGTTACTTTCTTGTTTGATATTTCTTTTGTGATTTTAACTTTATTGTACTGCTCACTTTGTATATTTTACTGCATTTTGTTACCTTGTTGCGTTTTTTGCATTTTTGTGTTTTTCTCACTCCTGCCATAGCGCATATTATTGCGCTACAGTATGTATAAATAAATAAATACATGGAGCGTTTCTACCGCGGCGAGTCCGCGATTTTCGCCCGTCGGCGCAGATCTGACGCCCGACGTGAAGAAAACCGCCCGCCGCCGCCGATCACAAACGGCTACATTTTGTCGCGCGGCGTCCGGTGAGACCGGAAGCGGCGGCTGAAGCGAGCCAATAGAAGCCCAGTAAGCCCGCTCTTCCGGTCTTCTGCCTGCCGCCGCCAACATGGCCGCCATGGCTGATTAGCTACGTAGTGTTTTCGGCATGGAAATGTTTTTTGTCGTGAAAATAAACGCTTCATCAGTCTTGAAATGTCGCTTTTTTGGAGAACACGGCGGAATCTTGGATCGGGATGCCTGCGCTCCCTCCCTGAAGCGAATTTGTCGAAGACAACCGCAGCCGCTTGTGTCCGCGGCTGAGCGGGCGTCCAAAGGTACGCGACGGCATTCATTCGAGCACACAAATCTTTATAGATACTTAAGCGCGCGTGCTAAATTTTCTACAATGGTGTCGAAGTGAAGCTTTCCTGATTTTAACAAAATGGTCAGCGTCGCCGTTCTCACAGACCTCCTTGCACAGTGGTGTTTGCCACTTGTTGATCAAATTTTCTTTCGCGTCGAGGGATACGCGGCGGCGCGCCGCCGCTTCAACGCTCTTGTATCTCCAGCCGGGCGTCGCGCCGCCGCGACGTTTCCTGCCTCGTGAATGTCGTCGAAAAAAACGTCGCATGTATCCCGGGCTGCGAAGCTTAACATCTTAACTACACATCAGTGACACAAGCAGCACCACCGCGCTTAAGGCTTTCGCCTCACTGCACTTTAGGTCAACAAAGCACCCCCTTAAATTTTGAACATATACACTTCACAAACAGTAAAAAAAGCCCTTACACGTCACAATAGGCTTGGGCTTCTATATAATTAGAAGACGTTAAAATAGTCGGAGAAGGAACCCGGAAGACTTGAAAAATAAAAACGTTAGATTAATGCGCAGCCGGCACTGGGGGAATACGAAATCATTAACGCCTGCTCTACACTTGTCTCCTCTCTTTGCCTCACTTGGGACTCTTACTGTTTTTAACCTTTTTTTGTGCTTTACTACTATTTCGACGTCCGAGGCTGCTCTAACGTCCTCCCACTATATCGACGTTCGTGGCTGTTTCGACGCCAGATTTTTGGCCCCTAATTACTCTACATGAACCATAGTTCTTTTCTTGGGTTAATTAATGTTAATTTCACCCTACCATCTATTTCATATCGTCTCCAGCATAATTGCGTATTTTCTCACAATTTCGACGACCAAGGTGTTTTTCCGTCCATCCACTATATCGAATTCTGTGGCTATTTGGACGGCTAATTGACTTTTTGCCTCTAATTAATTAAGCGGTCACTACACATCAGCCAAATTCGACGCGCAGCGACATGCAGTCATTATTTTATGCCTAACACTATCGAACGACGCTAAAACCTGCGGACTTGTATTGCGTCCACTTTCATCCGACGGCCGACGGCCCAGTTATGTCCACGTAGTAGAGGCCCTCTTTAGATCCATATTGCCTCTCAAGCGTGCGAACCCGCGCTTGTCGTCTGCCTTCATGTGAAGCCATGTCCATGTTACGCGGGAGCGGCGCGACCCAGAGCATGTGGCGCCACAGCACCGGGTTGTTCTCCGTTCCCTCTGGTATGCATGTGTGTTGGATGTGTAAGCGGTTTAGCAGGCGGCGCCCAGGCACCGTCTGCGATAGCCGCGTATATTGGTTCACGAGGTGGGCCTCCCGCAACTCCTGATAGGAGTTTACCACTCCCAACGCCTTCAGTTTGGCGTTGGAGGTAGCCACCGGGAGGTCCAGTGCTCGCTTTGTTGCCTTCCTGATGATGACGTCAATGCGCTCGTCTTGTTGTTTGGTGGTGCGTAGGTACGGCACGGCGTAGAGGATCCGGCTGGTCACGAAGGCATGGGCGAGCCGTAGCGCGTCCCTGGCCCGCAGACCACCCCGCTTGTTGGAAACACGGTGGATCATGCGCCCTACCTGTTCACCTTCGCTCTTGAGTTTCGCTATAGTAGAGTCCGGCTTAAGCTTGTTATTGATAAACAGACCCAGGATGAAGTCGAGAGTTCGACGAAAACTCGTCTGGTCGGGGACAAACATGTTGACGATGAAGAAGGAACGCCGACCAAAGAAAAACGAAAACAGACGTTTCGGCTCCCGTACGGGAGCCTTGTTAACATTGAAATGAAGCAAGTAGCTCAGTGGCTATACATATGCTTGAAAAGAGGGCGCAGGGAGCGTGCGTAGATTGGGTTCAGATTTCCATCGTTGCGGTTGAGGGTGTGACTAGTAGTTTGGATGATTAATGATTCCAAGTGCAGGCGAGGGCGTAGCTTCTTTTCCGTTGAAAGCACGTGTGCCCGACCCCAGTCGATGTCATGGCCTGTAGATACTGCGTGCTCGGCGATAGCATTGGAATCCACTTTTTTGTTACGTACATCGTTACTATGTTCTTTTAGCCGCCTTTCGAAGATTCCGGTTTCGCCAATGTATGCGTAGTCACAGTCGGAACAAGGAATCTTATACACTACGCCAGGATATTTTTCTTTGGGAAGGGGATCTTTGACGTTTACCAACGCATGGCGCAGTTTTCTTGTCGGAACGTGGGCGATATGGACGCCAAAGGTGCGCATGATGCGCGCTAAAGCCTCGCTTAGTCCGGGAGCATAGGGCACGGCAGCACGCTTCAAGGGTGAGAGAGGAGTATGCGCTAGGAGTATAGTGTATAAGATTCCTTGTTCCGACTGTGACTACGTATACATTGGCGAAACCGGAAACTTCGAAAGGCGGCTAAAAGAACATAGTAACGATGTACGTAACAAAAAAGTGGATTCCAATGCTATCGCCGAGCACGCAGTATCTACAGGCCATGACATCGACTGGGGTTGGGCACACGTGCTTTCAACGGAAAAGAAGCTACGCCCTCGCCTGCACTTGGAATCATTAATCATCCAAACTACTAGTCACACCCTCAACCGCAACGATGGAAATCTGAACCCAATCTACGCACGCTCCCTGCGCCCTCTTTTCATGCATATGTAATGCCACTGAGCTACTTGCTTCATTTCAATGTGAACAAGGCTCCCGTACGGGAGCCGAAACGTCTGTTTTTGTTTTTGTTTTTCTTTGGTCGGCGTTCCTTCTTCATCGTCAGACCCAGGATCCGGAGCTCTGCCACTTCTCTGATGGGACCGCCCGACAGAGATATGTGTACAGCCGTATTGTCCTTGTGGTTTATCCTGACGTGTAGAAGCTCTGATTTGGCGGCAGCACATTGGAGACCACAGTCGGCAGCATATGCATCGACTATGGAGGCGGCTTGCTAAAGGCGGTCCTCCATCTCCCCAAGGCTCCCCTCGGCGGTCCAGACTGAAATATAGTCTGCGTAGAGGGCGTGTTTTATGCCCTCCACCTGAGGGATGTTGAAAAGGAGCGGTGATAACACTGCCCCCTGTGGTGTACCTCTTGTACCCATAGAGTACGGGCCGTATTCCTGGTCCTCGATCCGGAGGAGTGCCTGACGCGCAGAGAGGAAGTCTCTGACATAGGCGAAGACCTTCGCCCCGCAGTTAGTGGTGTTCAAGTTAGAGAGTATGGTGCCATGTTTAACATTGTCAAACGCCCCCTTAAGATCGAGGGCGAGAATGGCCTTGTCGTTTTGTTGCATGGCTGTGGGTCGTATTATGTCCCTGTGTAGTTGGAGTAGGACATCCTGTGCAGACATGAGCAGGCGGAACCCCAACATAGTGTCTGCAAAGAGGCCCTTACCTTCCATGTATGGAGAGAGGCGATCCCGAACCATCGTCTCCATGAGCTTTCCCACACACGAGGTCAATGAGATGGGTCTCAAGTTGTCCGTAGTCAGGGCTTTACCTGCTTTGGGGATGAACGTTACAAGCGATGTTTTCCATTGGAGTGGGAGTGGATACCCATCCCAGATCTGATTTATGTATTGTAGCAAATGGAGGTACGCAGAGTCAGAGCGGTTCGCCAACAGTTTCACTGTTATGCGATCCCGACCCGGTGCCCCACCTAGACGCATTTTAGCCAGGGCCGCCTTAAGGTCATGCAACTCAAAAGGGGCGTCTAAACCCTGATTTGGCTTGCCCGAGTACGTGTACTCGGGCCTAATGGGGTCATTTCTGCGGCAGAGATACCTGTCGCACAAAGTGTCCGCAAGTTGCGCCGTCATACCTTGATACCCGTGCAGAACCCGCCGGAGCTGTTTTGCGTCTCCCCTTTCGTTTAAGAAAGGTCCATGAGGGTGCGTAAGAGACGCCAAGTCCCACTCCTTGCCCGGCTGGGAGCTTGGGTTCTGGACGACCGGGTGTCTTATCGTAAACAGCCAGCGTTCCGCCCAGCGCATCAAAGTGCACCGGTGTTCTCGTTGACTGCAAACTTCGCTTCCCTCACGACGTGGTTGAGGTGTCCACGAATATGTGCAACAGTTACTGCGCCTTTCCTGTCTTATGGAATCACAGTCACAACAAAGACGCACAACAACCAATTCATGGAGTAGCGTCACTGCAGCCCGTTCTCGATTTGTTTGCGCGGCGGTAATTGGCGCGGCGGATGGGTTCCTTTGAGAGATCTCCTAGAGACTTGTTCAGCAGCCAAGGCGTCGCGCCGAACGGGCGATGGCATCCGTTGACTTCCTGGCATCGCTGAAACACACTTTCGCGTTCCACCATCAAAAGCGAAGCTTAATCGTCCTCCAATTTTTTTACATGCATGTTTTGTTGTTAGTGACTTTGGAAGTGCGAAATTGAGATTGATGCTCGTCGTCTTAGGTTTGAGGGCGCTCGCGTTGACGTCATGTGGAGAGTAGCTGGAAGCGGACTGCACCGAACAGCTCCCTTTCAGTAATTGCCAAAGAGGAGGAGGAGGATAAACTTTATTTCCGTCGACAAAAGTAGCAGATGGTTTGGGGTTATGGCCCCATCAAGGTGCCATGAGCCCGTGGCGTTCGCCGACTTTTAGGCATCTTGTCACAATCCGGATCTGTGTGAAGAGAGAGGGAGAGAAAACTTAATTCCGAGGGCAGATCTCAGAGATCAGAAGCGCTTTTCGAAAACAAAAAACATACCGAAAACATTAGGGAAAGGGCGTACAACCGTCCAGCGATAACAGCTTTCGCAAGCAAACAAGGCAACAGCAGTAACGCGTAAACCTGATCAATACGTATCGGCAAGAACAAGAATACTTATATATTTGGCAATGGAACTGCAGAGGCTACCGCAAAAAGCAGGCCCTCTTAAAACAATATATAAGCACACAACTCACACCTCCTGATGTAATTGCGCTCCACGAGACAGAGACACGAATCAAGCCGACCTTACAAGAGTACGAGGTTTACGAGAGTCAAAACGAAGGTAAAGCGGCCGTCCTAGTCAGCAAAACCATTACCCCCCTCAGGCACGATACCATCGCCGACACCGACATTGAACACGCGCTTGCTGAACTCATTCCGAAAAAGCGAAAGGGAAGCAGCACGTTCTTACTGAACGTGTACAGCCCGCCGAGACAAAGAAAAGCCAAACTCTTCGAACTGTTTTATGGAGCGCACAAGCTGGCCAAAGAAAATGCACTCATCATCGTAGGAGATTTCAACGCCATGGACAGGACTTGGGGATACCAGAAACAAGACATCAAGGGAAGAACATTAGTGGAAGTAGCGGAATACTTTGGCTGCAGTCTAATCAGAGATCCTGCGACCCCCACGAGAATCGGGAACAGCGTGAGCACGGTCACATGCCCGGAGCTCACCTTCGTAAGGAAGAGCAGGGAGTCACAGTGGGAAAACATGATGGAAAACCTAGGCAGCGATCACTTTATCCTCCGGAAACGAATAGCATCCGACACCATAAGACGCCAGATTGGATAGGCGAAAATCACTGACTGGAACGCGTTTCGCGGGGCTTGCAACAAATCTGAAGGCGGTTTCCAATCACTGGAGGAATGGAGCGGCATGATGAGAGAAACGCGTTAACGATGCACAAAAAGTCTAAGGAGAATGACAGCAACGCCCGAAGTAGACGCCCACCTCCTCAGACTATGGGAAGCGAGATGCAGTCTCACCAAAAGATGGCGGAAGCAAAAACACAACAGGAAACTAAAACTAAATATAGCAGAAATTACGGCAAAGGCCGAAGAATACGCGATGCAACTCGCGAAAGAAAATTGGGAACAACTCAGCGACTCGCTTAGGGGAACTCTAGGCACGGCCAGAACCTGGAATCTCTTAAGAACACTAACCGATCCGACCAAAATAAAATCAGAAAACAATAAAGCCATCCACAGGTTCATACACTCCTTCGAGGGATCAGACACCGCCCTACTAGAGAAGGCACGAGAAAAATGTTTCGGCGATCACAACCCCCCGCGATACCAAGGAACGTATCGAGGAGCCGAAAACGAGAAACTCGACCGCCCCATATCTGTGGAAGATGTTTACGCGGCCATAAGAAACACCACCAGAAACACGGCAGCCGGAGCGGATAGAATCGACAACGCCCTAATGCGAAACCTGAGCGACGACCTCATACAAGAGCTTGTCAGCTCGTCAGCCTGTCCGATAAAATTGCCACCATCGGACAAAATCCGCACTCGGACAACGATCGGACAAAATCCGCACTCCAAACAAGGGAACGCGTCAAGGGTCAGTTATCTCACCCCTACTCTTCAACATAGCTATGATAGGCCTAGCTCGAAAACTAGAGAACATCGAAGGCATCAGGCATGCAATGTCATCATCATCAGCCTGACTACACCCACTGCAGGGCAAAGGCCTCTCCCATGTCTCTCCAATTAACCCTGTCCTTTGTCAGTTGCCGCCACTGTATCCCCGCAAACTTCTTAATCTCATCCGCCCACCTAACTTTCTGCCGTCCCCTGCTACGTTTGCTTTCTCTTGGAATCCACTCTGTTACCCTTAAGGACCAGCGGTTATCTTGCCTTCGCATTACATGCCCTGCCCAAGCCCATTTCTTCCTCTTGATTTCAACTAAGATGTCATTAACCCGTGTTTGTTCCCTCACCCACTCCGCCCGCTTTCGATCTCTTAACGTTACACCTATCATTTTCCTTTCCATAGCTCGCTGCGTTGTTCTTAACTTAAGTTGAACCCTCTTTGTTAGCCTCCACATTTCTGCCCCATAGGTGAGTACCGGTAGGATACAGCTGTTGTATACTTTTCTCTTCAGGGATATTGGTAAGCTACCATTCATGATCTGAGAGAACCTGCCATATGCGCTCCACCCCATTCTTATTCTTCTAGTTATTTCCCTCTCATGATCCGGATCTGCGGTCACTACCTGCCCTAAGTAGACATATTCTCTTACTACTTCCAGTACCTCGCTACCAATGGCGAACTGCTGTTCCCTTGCTAGGCTGTTGAACATTACTTTGGTTTTCTGCATGTTAATTCTTAGCCCCACCTTTCTGCTCTCCCTGTCTAACTGATTGATCATGCTTTGCAGTTCTTGTCCTGAGGGGCTTAGCAAGGCAATGTCATCAGCGAATCGCAAATTACTCAGGTATTCTCCATTAACTCTTATCCCCAACTGTTCCCATTCCAGTCCCCGGAATACCTCCTGTAAGCAGGCAGTGAAGAGCATTGGCGAGATCGTGTCTCCCTGCCTGACACCTTTCCGTCAGGCAATGTATGCTGGCGATATAACAGTCTGGACAAACACGGGCTGTCTCGGAGAGAAAGAAGAAAGGCTACAGCAAGCGGCCTCTTGTGTAGAGCAATACCTTGCAGAAAGAGGACTCGCATGCTCGACCGAGAAATCGGAACTGTTGAGAGTCTGAAGAGGCAAGCAAAACCGGACCGTCCCAACCAACGAGGACCTAAAACTCAACGTCCACCTAGAAGGGACGCCCATACCCGAAAAGACAGCAATAGAATTTTGGGCATGTGAGTTCAATCCAACCAGCGCAGTACTCACACTTTTACCCTAATGAAAGCAACAACGCTACAAGTCGCACGCATGATCACCCGCATCACAAAAAGGCGACATGGCATGCGTGAAGAGGACACACTGAAACTAGTCAGAAGCCTAGTAGTTAGTCGAATCACGTACAGCCTACCCTACCAGTGCCTCAACAAAAACGAAATACAACAAGCGGATGCCCTGCTACGCAAACCGTATCAGACAGCGCTCCGACTACCACGCAACACGTCTACAGAAAAACTCATGGCCCTGGGATTACATAACACCTTTGAGAAGCTACGAGAGGCGCAGCTTGAGTCGCAAAAACTCAAGCTGTTGCAAACAACGACTGGAAGAGCGCTCCTGGAGAGGCTCGGATACCGCGAGCAGATGCGAGAAATGTCGAGGACGGCAACGATCCCCGACGAGCTTCGCAAGACCCTCAAGGTAGCGCCAATACCAAAAAACATGGATCCCAACCTCCATCGAGGCAGAAGAGAAGCGAGGGCCGAATTCATCGAGAAAACATACGCTCCTTAAGCCACGACCGTATATGAAGACGCGTCTTGGAGAGGAGGAGATACCAAAATCGCTGTAGCGGCGGTGATCGATTCGTCTTCACGCGAAATGGCCAGCGCGTCTCTCCGAGGCTGCACAGCTGCAAAATCCGAGGAAGTAGCCGTTGCTCTAGCAGTGGCGGAGGGCTATAGAACCGGGCGGTCACTAACAATACTCACGGACTCTCAAACAGCCTGCCGAAATTACATGAATGGCAGAATAGGTCGTCACGCGCTCCGTATACTCGTCGCAGCGAGCGACAGAATTAAAAACCAGGAAGAACAAAACGACAAGATCCCACACAAAATTGTGTGGGTACCGGGGCACACGGGAGTGGTAGGGAACCAAGAGGCCGACAGGATAGCTCGAGAATACATTACTTTCCGAGCATCCGACGAGACCGCGGAACTCGCGCCAGCACTCAGGGAATATTCGGCCATACTACAAAACTATAGAGCCAGAAGACTGCGATTTCCCCCACCGTACAAATCTCTCAGCAGAGAGGAAGCTGTCACTTGGAGACAATTACAAACAGGCTCCTTCCCAAAGCTACATATACTAAACAAAATGCACCGACGATATACACGGACAAATGTCCCTGGTGCGACAAAAAACCTACTCTATACCACATCACATGGCCCTGCCAAAACATAGACGTGGTCCCCAAAATACAAAACCCGAGTGCGGAGCAGTGGGAGCCTCTGCTGTCCAGCGACCGCTGTGAAGACCAACAAAGTCTGGTACAGCGAGCTCAACGGGCGGCAGTGGCCAGCGGAGCCCTGCACTGAGGATAACCGACCACTGATTAGAGGCGGACGACTTCGACAGAGAAGGATCCTGGGGGTAGAACCAAGACGTCTCTGAAGATGCCCCCAAACCGCAGGAAAGCCATTAGAGTAAATAAAGTTTTCCCTTCCTTCCTTCCTTCAAAGAGGAATTCGGGGCACGCCCCAGGGTCCCCGCAGGACCCCACTGCACTCAAGTGTTAATGTTCCTAAGGTCCATAACATTGGCAGCCCGGCCGGTGGCGATGGTCTGCACGGCCGGGTCCTCCGAGCTCAGCAGGGTCTCCCAGTCCTCCCAGGTCTTGAGGTTCTCTAGGTCCCGCGGAGGAGGGTCCGCCAGGCAGAGGGAAAGGACGTGGAGGGGGAGGACGTGGAAGGATTCTGGGCATAGGGCACTTGCCGGAGTGGGGAAGGAGGGATGGTAGTGGGCTAGGGTAAGGGGTGAGGGGAGAGAGTGTGTCTGTAGTCTGCGCCAGAGTGTTTGTTATCTAGGGAGGAGTGGGGCGGGGGGTAAAGCTGGCGTCAGGCTCTGTAGGCCTGCGTCAGCTCACTGAATGAGTGCATGCGCTCCTTCGTGAATCCCCGATCCCAGGCCACCTGAGCCCGGTTTAAAGAACCTCGGGCTAAAAGGTTAGCGGCCTCGTTTCCGGGATTCCCGGAGTGCGCAGGCACCCATATCAGTTCCACTTGGCGGGGTGGGGGTGCATCGGGCGAGCCCAGTGTGCAAAAGCAGGGACATGGACTCGGCCTCGAGCAAAATTTAGAATCGCAGCTTTAGAGTCACATAAAATGTACCGGGCTTCCGTGTGAACGAGAATACGTGATCTGCGCTGTACCCGTGGCAAGCGTGGTCACGCGGAATGGTCGCGGGGGTGACGCTGGTGCTATGGTTCCGTGGTGCTGACCAGCGTGGTGCTTATTCTCCAACAGATACTGCGGGACATCCTGAAAATAATGGCTGCGTTTGGGCGGGTTGGTTAGACATGTTAAACCTGGAAAGCGCATAAAAACAACGGACAACAGAAAGAGACAGACACACGAGCGCTTACTTCCAACAGTTGGAAGTAAGCGCTCGTGTGTCTGTCTCTTTCTGTTGTCCGTTGTTTTTATGCGCTTTCCAGGTTTAACATCCTGAAAGTCGCCCTCTGTTCGGCTAGTTGGCATTGGATTGCTGGTTCGGGTAGCGCTCAAGACAAGCGCAGATAAAGGTGGAGATGGAAATAGCAACTTGAAACGTCATTTCATCGCATTGCTCCTAAGCGGGTTACCGCAGTGATCTCTAATTTTTCCTTCCTGCCTTGGCTGTCTGAATAAAGTCCAGTCACAAGTCAGCCCAATGATTGGTAAATTGGTAAACTGGTTTTTGGGGAAAGGAAATGGCGCAGTATCTGTCTCACATACCTCGGCGGACACCTGAACCGCGCCGGAAGGGAAGGGAGGAAGGTAGGAATGAATGAAGAATGAGAGGAAGAGGTGGCGTAGTTGAGGTCTTCGGGTTAATTTCTACCACCCGGGGATCTTCAACGTTCACTGACATCGCACAGCACACGGGCGCCTCTTGAGTTTTGCCTCCATCGAAACGCGGCCGCCGCGGTCGGCTGCGGGCGAACAAAACTCTGTGCGCTTGGTTGGCTTCGCCGGCTTTCCAGCCTCGGTGTCGGCGTGTGCTAATCGCTGGTATCAGCTATCAAGCGTGCTCCCGTATTTGTAGGTTACCTCGTGACGAAGTGTACACGTCATTTCCAGCCGTGCGACGTGACCACCGTGAGTGCAGCGTACGCCGTGACTCTGCCATCGGGCGCGGCGACTTGGGTGCGTGCTAAGCTTGACAGGCCGTTCACCGCGGACGTGCTTTTCGAATCCGTCCTGTGCTCCGCTGCATCCCACGAGATGAGCTCCCCCGGTAGCCTCCTGCCTGTGATCCACGTTTTAGAGCGGAGCTTTTCGGCACCCTTTTCTGCGTTTCACGGCATCGCCGTTGCCGTAACCGTCGTCGTTGTCCATTGTAAACAGCAGTGGACACGTTAGTGGGTGGTGGTAGTGAAAACATTTATTCAGAAGGAACAGGAGGTGTTTGGATCAGCCCGTAAGGGACCGATCCTTACAAACGCTAGGTGGAGGTCCCTAGTTTGGGACCCCAGTGGCGGTACTCGGGCGGCGGCTACCGCCACTGCATGGGGTCCCAAACGCCTTGAAAGGCAGACACTCCCGAGGCCCGCTAAGGGTCTCAGTAAATCGGATGAATGTAAATCAGTAAATCACCTTCGCAGGCTACAAACTATGTCTTTCAATAACCGAGCTACGCTTCACGCCATTGAGCCCGAGTCCTTTTCGACACAGTGCAAATTTTGTGGCCAGAAGGCAAACTTGTACCATATGGTTTGGTTTAGTTTGGTTTATTGGGGTTTAACGTCCCAAAGCGACTGAGGCTATGAGAGACGCATTGTACCATATGGTATGGGCTTGTCAGAAAAATGACAGCATTGACATCATAAATCAGCCAACACGGGAAGGCTGGGAGGCGGCCCTGTCCAGCTCGGACCTCGAGGAACAACGAGCCCTCGTCGCCAGAGCACGGCCAGCGGCTTTCACCAACGGCGTCCCGGACTAGGGACCCGATAAGCCTTCCCTTCAACTAAGGCATTGTGGCTTTAATAAACGTTTTCATCATCATCGTACATATTCCTTCTTCAAGAAGTAGTAGTAGTATAAAACTTTATTCCGCAAAATCGTACGGGGTTTAGGGGTTGCTGCTCGAGACCCCAACCACTCATTCCCGTCCCATTTTACGGAATAAGATTTTATACTACTACTACTTCTTGAACAAAGGATATGTATGAAAAATAAGTTGTCTGTAATTATACATACGTGTGTTGCTCGAGTCCTTTGCCTCAATCTATCCAAAAGCTGAATTAGCTGATGAGATGCGCTCAAATTTAGCATTAGGAATTAATGCAATCATCGGCAGTTTTTCTGCTGAACATCGGACGTGTCTCTCCCATGCTAACTCCCTGTGCACAGCTGGGAACAGCGTACGTTTTCAGCCCTGGCTCACTAGTTTCGTCTGTGCAACCAGAAGATCCGCTTCACCACTCTGTGGCGCCGGTGGTTCCACCGTGGGAAACGTTCAACATTGGACACAACTTGACCTGCGCTGAGCTCGCCGTTTTGAAGGCATTGCTGCTCAAGCACCACAGTTGTCTTGCCTTCAGCACCGGTGAACTCGGGTGCATTTCTTGCGTTCAACACCGGAGCGAAACCGACGGCCGCGGGCCCATTCGTCACCACCCTCGCCGGGTAGCGCCAGCCGAACGGCGGGTCATTCAGAAGCACGCGCACAATATGCTTGACCAGTGCATCATTTCCCCGGCTTGTAGTCATTGGTCATTCCCTGTCGTCCTCATAAGCAAAGCGGATGGGACACTCCGCTTCTGCGTCGATTAGCGCGAGCTAAACGCTGTTACCCACCTCTTTGTGTATCCACTGCTTCTCGACGACGCGCTGGACCGTCTGAAGGGGGCCCGCTATTTTTCCACCTTGGATGTGCTCTCGACCTACTGGCAGGTGCCCGTTCACGTCGACGACGCGGAAAAGACTGCGTTTGTGACGCCCGACGGCCTATACCAGTTTACCCCCATGCCCCTCGGTCTCCCGAATGTTCGGGCCACTTTTCAGTGCCTCATGGACCGCGTTTTCGGCCATATGAAGTGGACGATGGCGTTGCTATACCTAGACGACGTGATTGTCTACCCGGCTATGTTTGACGAACACCAGTGCCGCCTCAAATTTGTCCTCAAGGCCCTTACTACTGCTGGCCTCCGCTTGAAACCGAAAAATGTTTCTTCGGTTTCGCGGAAATTATGTACTTTGTTCACATTGTGAACGGGCATGGGATTAGTCCCAATCCGTCAAAGCTGCAGGCGCTCATGCCTTACGAAGCTCCCACCACTCGCAATGAGCTGAAAAGTTTCCTTGGATTCGCCTCCCTTTTTATTGCTTCATTACACATTTTGACACGGGAAGCGCCCCGCTGAGCGCCCTGCAGAAGAATGCCAACGGCAGCTGGACAGCATCCCAACAGCACGCGTTCATGGATGTCAAACATGCCCTCCTCGAGCCTCCTACATTGACCCATTCCGATGAATCGGCCCCAACGGTTCTCCACGCTGATGCCAGCCAAGATGAACTGGGCTCTTTGCTCCTCCAGGAAGACGGGTCTGGCGACCAGAGCGTCCTTACTTATGTCCGCCGGCAGCTCACTGACGTTGAGCGCCGCCAGCATTCTTCGGAACTCGTATGCCTCGCCGTCGTCTGGGCTATCGAGAATTTCCTTCCCTACCTATACTGCGTACACTTTACCATCGTCACTGACAAGAGCGCCCTCACTTTGCTGCAGTCCGCCAATCGTGTGAGTGAAAAGATTGGACGCTGGCCCCTCCAACTTCAAGAGTACGATTTTACGATAGCGCATCGGCGCGGCTCTGCCCATCAAGATGCTGATTTCTCCTCCGGTAAGTCTTGTTCTGTGACAACTTTGACGGACCTGAGTATTGCGCAATCGCAAGATGCCGACATTGCTACCATAATTCGCTCCCTGAGAGCCGCTGTCGGCACACGCCACCGCATACTGCGCCAGATCCATGCGCCGGAGAATGCCCTTTTTGTCATGTGAAGCGGCTCCGTGGTAGACCTACTGTGGGGTTGCCGGTGATGCCGGAAACACTGCGATTGCAGGCCTTGTGCGGCTTGCACGACGCTTCCATGTGGGGCATCTTGGCCGTGGCAAGGCCTACATGCGAGTGTCGGAACGCTTTTGGAAGCCTAACATATTTAGGGATGCCAAGTAACGCGTGGCATCCTGCCCGACGTGCCAGTACGGAAAGCCGTCTACGCGAGTCCCCAGGCCACCACTTCAGGCTTTTTCACCACCGTGTTCACCGTTCGAGATGGTTGGCCTGGATCATTTAGGCCCGCTTCCAAAGATGACCACCGGCAACCAGTATGTGCTGGCAACAACCGACCACTTCTCAGAGTGAGTCGAAGCACTGCCCGTCCGTGACACGTCATCTGCTCATGCCATCTTGTTTGCAGAACGGCATCTAGTGCTCAGTGATATTGTGCCCTATCGCCTCATCACGGACCATGGCAGCTCCTACATGTCGCATGAGTTTGAGCGAGCCCTCCGCTCTTTCGGCAATGCGCATTCCACTACGTCCGTCAAAATTCAGCAGTACAGTGGCACCATGAGCGGCTCAACCGTACCGTCACGGATATACTCGCGTCCTATGTCGCTCCGCGCCACACAAATTGGGAACGTTTTGTTCCTGCTGCGACTTTTGCCGTGAACACTGCGGCGCAGGAAACTAAGCATGTGACTCCGTTCTCCATCGTCTATGGCAGAATGCCCTCCATCCCCATAGACGCACAGTTGGACTCCCCCAGCCTACTGCATCCCCACCAGACTCCGCCGAATGGCTTCGTCGCGCCCACCTCGACACCCAGCGCACCATTCTCAAGGGGCATGCGCGTGCAAAAACGCTCAATGATGCAGCTCCATCACTTCCCTCCTTCCGATCCGGCGACTTGATCTTCGTTCGTCGCATGATCCGCGCTACTGGCCGCGCCGCGAAGGTTTTGGCCCAGTACCGCGGCCCTTAGCGTGTCGTTGCCCGGCTCGGTCCCGCGACATACCGTCTCGAAGGTCTGCCCGGGCATCGCCTACGCCGTGTGCGGCACATTTTTGTGGAGCATGTGTCGCACATGAAGCGCTATGTCTCCGGCGCCCGCAATAACCCCGACTTGGCTATCAGGCCCCGCTCGTCGGCTGCAATGTCGTCGGCAGGGCCGAGCCGACTCCTGGCTCCATGCCTTCCTCACAGTGCACCACCCCATAACGGGGACCGCCCAATGGGCACACGTCGCAGGCAGTTCCCGCGCTCACGACGTTCCTGACGTGTGCACGCATTAGCACGAGGTCTGCTGCTCTGGGGGTGACGGCCAGCAGAATCGAGACGGAGCAAGCAGCCACTGCGTGGTCCAGCGCCCGACAGACTCTAGCTGCTTGCGGGGCACATCCCTCACATGCGGCGACGTCGTGCCTCTGGAGCACTTCCCCACTTGCCACTGAAGAGACTTCTCGTCGCGCTTGGTCAGCGCCTTGAAGCGCGCCCACAATAGGAGGTCGCAACAGTCCCACTGGATTGAGAACCGCCTCCCGTGGGACTGCATCGCTTCGGGACCTCACGGCCGTCGGACGGCCTCCCCTGTGCTTTTGTGGCTGATTGTGTTCGGGCACATGGCACATTTTGCGCGTTTCCTTATCCTCCCCTCTGCCCCCCCCCCCTCGCGCACCCCGCCCCGGTGAAAAGATGTAACGGGAAAACAGGAAGAGGCCGTGCCGCCACAGGATAGGCACCAGGGCAAAGCGCGGGCCTGTGTTCGAGGGAACGAGCGGCAGGAGGACTGTGGTCTGCGGTTCGCTGGAGAACCGGGTTTTGCTGTCTTCTTGTGCCGACCCACATCGCATCAATATTGAGAGCTGTACGTAGGTGGCCGCTTCCACATATTCCACCTTCGTATTGTTGCGATACTGTCTGTGTAGGTAGCGAACGCGGGCCTGACCTCTGGCAGCCTGGAGTTGATGGTACCACAGCCGTGGGAGAGTATCAAGATAGCAATGCGCGCGTACTTCCATAGACAGGATGCCTCTGAGGGCCAGGATATGTGTCTCTTGGGTAGCCCATACGGTGCAGAATTGTTTGTCCTGCGGCAACAGTGAGCAGGCGAGTATGTTGAGAGGCAAGAACCGCCTCCTGAATCACCTCTTAAGAGGTGTGTACGGCAAGGGTGAGGAGAGAAGTGTTACACGTGCAGACTGCGAGGCCGAGGGTAGTCTGGCCGAGGGTATGCATGAGGACGTTCACCTTGTTTACGTAAGCATTATTAAGGTGCCGGTAGGACAGGCTTTATTGGATGTCGTATTGACTGGCGAGGGCCCCTACTAGACGGAAAGTCTCCTTTTCACTCATGCCCTTTCGATTTCGAAAGGGCAAGTCGCAGTCGCACACCGGACTGTGTCAGCAACCTCAAAACAAACGTCCTCGAAAATGGACGTCCCTCCCTTTTCGAGCCATGTGAGAATCACTTCTTGGTCAAGGAGAAGCTCACTGCCATGCAGCGGTCGACACACTGCTTCCAGCCAGCTCAGCACGCTGCTAGGAAACACAGCTATGACGATGGGATCGCTGAAACGCTGTTCCAGACAACGGAGGATGACAACAGACCTTCACTTTCTGTCGAGGACAGGAAGTTCTTGAAGCTGATGGACGACGAGTTCTCAAAGGACGAATCCAACAGTTGGATAGCGCCTCTCCCCTTTCGTTCTCCAAGGCCATGGCTTCCGAATAACAGGTGCTTGGCCGAGTCGCGGCTCACAGCTGTCGTACAGACCTTGAAGAGAAAGCCAGAACTTAGGGAACAATTCACGAGCTTCATGGACAAGATGTTCAAGAATGGCCATGCCGAGGAAGCTCCACCAGTTCGAGAAGGAGAAGAATGTTGGTACCTTCCCATCTTTGGTGTTTGCCACCCACGAAAACCCGGCGAAACACGAGTTGTGTTCGACTCCAGTGCACAGTTCAAAGGCGTGTCTTTAAACAGTGTGCTGCTTACCGGTCCAGACTTGATCAACAGCCTGCTCGGAGTGCTCATCCGATTCCGGAAGGAACCCGTGGCCATAACTGTGGACATAAAGCACATGTTCTACTGCTTCCTAGTGCGAGACGACCACCGAAATTACCTAAGATTTCTGTGGTTCCGCAACAACAACATCTACAGTGACTTGGTGGAGTATCGAATGAAGGTTCATGTGTTTGGAAATAGTCCTTCACCAGCAGTTGCAACCTATGGGCTGCGGAGAACAGCACGAGAACGAGAGGAAGAATTTGGCAGCGACGTCAGGCAGTTCATCGACAGGGATTTCTATGTGGACGATGGGTTGAAGTCTCTCTCTACAGACAAGGAAGCCATCAGCCTGATACGCTGCACACAACAGATGTTGGCCGCGTCAAACCTCAAGCTCCACAAAATAGCCTCTAACTGCCCTACAGTGTTGGAAGCATTTCCAGGAAAAGACCGTGCCAAGGATTTGAAGGATCTTGACTTGTGCAATGGCACGCCGCCAATCCAACGCAGTCTGGGAGTTTCTTGGAACCTGAAGAAGGATGTCTTCACATTTACGACAACAATTCAAGAGAAGCCATTCACTCGACGCGGTGTCTTGTCAGTGGTGAATAGCCTGTACGACCCACTTGGGTTTGTGGCTCCAGTCATCGTTCAAGGGAAGTCCCTCCTCCGAGAGCTGGTCGTTGGGACATGCGACTGGGACTGTCCACTTCCTGAAGGCAAGAGGGCCGCGTGGGAGACGTGGAAAGACTCCTTGCAATTGCTCCAACAGCTGGACATACCTTGCACCTATTCCCCTGCCTCACTCACTACCGCACAGCGCAAGGAACTGCACATATTTTCCGACGCATCAACCAAGGCTGTGGCTGCAGTGGCTTACCTCAGAGTGACATATCCAGATGGTGCATGTCAAGTTGGGTTCGTCATAGGAAAGGCTAAGCTAGCACCACATCCGGAACACACCATCCCAAGGCTTGAACTATGCGGCGCGGTGTTGGCAGTGGAGCTAGCAGAGCTCGTCAGTCGTGAAATAGATATGGAGCTTGATGCTGTAAATTTCTACACTGACAGCAAGGTGGTCCTAGGTTACATACATAATGAGACTCGGAGGTTTTATGTGTATGTCAGTAACAGGGTCGAACGCATCAGGAGCTCTACACGGCCAGAGCAATGGCACTACGTTCCTTCAGACGTGAACCCTGCGGACCTCGGAACAAGGTCTGTGCCAGCAGCCCAAATGGCAGGATCGGCCTGGCTGACAGGCCCGGAGTTTTTGTATCATCAAGAACACTGCTCGCGGGTATTGAAGGGCAAGTTCGACTTGGTCGATGCTGATTCCGACACGGAGGTGCGGCCCCAGGCAAATGTTCTCGCAACCAGTGTAGACGTGCAAGAACTCGGCAGCAGGCGGTTCGAGCGCTTCTCGAGTTGGATTAAGCTGACTCGCGCAGTTGCAATGCTCGTGCGGCTGGTGAACAAATTTCGGGGCACCTCTCACAACGTGTCATACAGCCCGCATAACAGCTCATCTCGACAACTAGGACCTTCTACAGAACACCTAGCCCGAGCGAAGGCAGTCATTATTCTGTCTGTCCAGAAAGAAGCGTTTTCAGACGAGTTGAAAAGCTTGCAACGAGGAAAGCGACTTCCGAAGTCAAGCCCTCTGTGGAGGCTGGACCCATGGGTTGATTCCGACGGTCTTTTGAGAATTGGTGGCCGACTAGACAGAGCAAACCATTTCGACCAGCAAGAGCGGAAGCCCATCATCATGCCAGGACGGCACCACGTCACCACCCTGATTGTCCGGCATTACCACGAGCTGGTAAAACATCAAGGCCGCCATTTCACTGAGGGAGCAGTCAGGGCAGCTGGGTTCTGGATCGTCGGAGCTAAGCGCAGCATCGCCTCATACATACACAGTTGTGTTACGTGTTGCAAGCTCAGAGGAAGGCAGCTGCAGAAGAAGATGGCAGACCTGCCTGCAGAAAGGCTAAGCACCGAGCCGCCTTTCACTCATGTCGGACTAGATGTATTTGGCCCGTGGCAAGTCGCTTCTCGTCGGACCAGAGGCGGTGAGGCCAACAGCAAAAGGTGGGCCGTGCTCTTCACTTGCATGAGTATCCGCGCTGTTCACATTGAAGTGATCGAGAGCATGGACACCTCAAGTTTTATTAATGCTCTCCGGAGATTCTTCGCCATAAGGGGTCCGGCAAAGCAGCTGAGGTCCGACTGCGGTACGAACTTTGTTGGAGCGTGCTCAGAACTAAAACTGGGCACCAGTGGCCCAGACCACGAGAAGCTAGGAACATTCCTGTCAGACCAAGGATGCACTTGGGTATTCAACCCCCCTCATGCTTCTCACATGGGAGGAGTGTGGGAAAGAATGATAGGAGTCACACGGCGAATTTTGGACTCCATGCTTCTTGAGAGTACCTCTCGTTGCCTTACTCACGAAGTCTTGGTAACCTTCTTGGCGGAAGTCTCGGGGATCATAAATTCCCGACACCTCATTCCTGTCTCAACCGACCCCGAGTGCTGGGAAGTGCTGACTCCTTCAACACTCCTGACCCAGAAAGTCGGCGGCAACACAGTGCCACCAGCCTTCGGTGAAAAGAATGTGTATCGGCGACAGTGGCGGCAGGTTCAGTGGCTGGCCGACGCCTTTTGGTGCCGTTGGCGACGCGAGTTCTTTACCACCCTGCAGAGTCGTCGGAAGTGGCAGGGGACAACTCGGAATCTCAAGGCAGGTGACCTCGTGCTCCTGAGAGACAGCCAGATTCATCGCAACGAGTGGCCCATGGGACTCATTGTGAACGCCATCGCGAGTGCGGACGGCAGGGTGCGAAAGGTCGATATCAAGACGGCGACACGGGGAGTGATTAAGACGTTTCTCCGTCCTATGACTGAGACAGTCCTGCTTATTCCATGTGAGGACTGTACACATCACAGAGTGGTTATATGTATAACCAGACGGGGAGTGTGCTGTCCCGAGTCCAGTTTGAATTTCCCGCCTGGGCGCCAGCCTCATCTGCGAACACTGGACTTCTCTCCTCCCCGCTCTTTCTCTTCCTTCCCCCCGCACACTCGCCCACGTGCTTTCTCCCTCTTTACACCTCCCTCCGGAGGTGTCATGTTACGTAACTCGTGACTCTCTCGTTCCTTCTACCGCGCTGCACGACTGTGGCAGCACCGCGTTTTTACAAGTTGTAAATGCCTGGATAAATGTTTGATTTTCCTTGTGTTTGCGACCTGTCATCTATCTGACGAGTGGCCGCAGCCCCAACGCGTGCCACGGAATCAGAATAGTAATCACAAATAGAATCAGGACAACCGTAGACTTCGGTCAGTCAAATGATCAGGCAGGCTTTCGTAAAGAATTCTCGATGATATAGCAAATTCACACTATCAATCAGGTCAAACATAATTGCGCTTTTGAAAAGACGGGGCAAAACAGGGACGACACAAACTCTCGTGTCGTCCCTGTTTTGCCCCGTCTTTTCAGAAGCGCAATTATGTTTGACCATGTTAACCACCGACTAGCCCAATTTGAAACCCTCTTAATATCAATCAGGTGATAGAGAAATGCACAGAATATAACCAACCCTTATATACAGCGTTCAATGATTACAAAATGCATTTCATTCAGTTGAAACCTCAGGAGTCACGCAGACATTGCGGAATCAGGGTGTAGGAGAGTCTTACGCGACTGGAAGATATCTATGAAGACTGCACAGCTATCATATCACTTCATAAAGTCAGCAATAAAATTCCAATACGGAAGGCTGTCAGGCAGGGAGACAAGATCTCGCCAGTGCTATTCACTGCCTGCTTACAGGAGGTATTCATGGGCCTGGATTAGGAACAGCTCGGGATAAGAGTCAATGGAGAATACCTAAGTAATTTGCGATGCGCTGATGAAGTGCCCTTGCTCAGTCATCCAGGACATGAACTGCTGCAAAGCATGATCAATGAGTTGGACAGGGAAAGCAGAACTGTAGGTCTTAAAATTGACATGCAGAAAACCAAAGTAATGTTCGAAAATCTCGCAAGGAAACAGGAATTCACAACTGGTAACGACTTGCTGGAAGTCGATCGTAAGGCAATACGTGTGCTTTAGGTAGGTAGCGGTCGCTGATCCGGATTATGAAAGGGAATGCATGCATTTTTCAACCAAGGATGACAATATTTAAGAGGTCGCTTGTAAAATCTGGGCTAAAATTTTAAGAACACCAACACTGACACCATCTTATCCTGGACCTGCAGAATGCAACATTGCCAGGGCTGAGAGGAGCTCTGATGCGTCAACCTAAATATAATCCGAAGAGGGTGACATTGCGCACAAAGGCAGGTTTCTCTGTGTCCGGAAACGTAACGCCAATCCCTAAGCACTACGCTCCAGGGTTTCCTGAGCCTCATATGGGCATAACCCTGTTGAAGAAGTGAGGTGGGACTGGAGAACTCTTGTTACGATCGATGAATCTATGCAGGGCCTTCCGATTACGAGGATTTTAAAGATATGAATTTAAGTTTAAATTTTGGTTATAATCATCCATGGCTTTTGCTATTGTTCTTTTGAAAGATGCAGGCAAAATTTGTAATTTAACTAATTAGCTGGACACTGGTTGTAGGATAGCCTCTTCCAGGCCGCTTTTCTGCGACGATAGGCCTTCTCACATCCATTTGTCCACCAAGAGACGGCTGTTTATTAGAAGCTGTTGCGGGCACCGTGAATATTGAGTTGTCTGCTATATTTTGCAAAAATGAAACCATCTCCTGAGCTCTGTCATCTCGTCTTGTACTAACTGTACAGGCGAGTGTGGCGGGCATCAAATTTTTATAAATATTGTGGTTGCCAAATTTATGGCCTACACAACTATTTTTGAGTGCAGATAACCGGACAGTGAAAGTTAAAGGGAAGTGGTCACTAGATGTACCCGAATTCTCTGTCGACTAATCAGTCACCTCTAGCTTACCTGCTGATAATGTTAAGTCAATGGCTGAACGAGCAACCCCTCGGATAAAGGTTATTTCTCTGGAATTGCAGCCGCGTACAGCATTTGCAGATAGCCGCGGCCAGAGAAACCGGCCTCAGGAATCACTACGACGTCCCGTCACTATGATTGGAATTCAAATCTCCTGCAATGGGTACCAGAGGGCGGAAGAGGGACGGTGCAGAAACCAAAATTTGTCAATTTTGCGGCAACGTCGCAACATTAGATCCCATAATTTGGAGATGCGTTCGTGCCCCAGGGCGCAACGCGATTAAAACTAGCGATGAATGGGAGACCACGTTGAGAAGCTCCGACGAAAAAACTCCGCGCTTCGCCGTCCGTCTGGCGGCCGAGGCTGAAGACCTCTTTTCCTAGACGGGATCGGATGTCCTCCGGCCGCGGTGCGACAGACTGCCTCCCCGGACGCCTGCGTGCGGACCCGGAGGTGGCTAACACGCCGTATTTGGCGGAAATAAATGTTCTTCCTCCTCCTCCTCGTGCAATGACAACACTGCTTACGCCAGCCACCAAGCTGCCTAAACAGTGTCTCCTGTGTACATCTAAAGAAAAATAAACAGACATCAGCAATTGTAGTACCGGCACCATGCGGAAATGAAATTTTGACCGATAAAAGCTCACAGTCAGGGAGAATTTTCTTAGTGATAGATGCCTGATGACATATGTGCTTAGATATCATGGTTACCAATGCACCTCCCCTGCCAACATTTCGATTTGATCTTAAAACTCAAAAGTTTCTCATTGAAATCGATTTATAAGGTGATAACCACGTTTCTTGCAAAAGCACGATTTCAGGGTTATGTTGGTGAATAAGTAGTCCTAGATCTGCAAGAGAAGACAGTGCGGAGCGGCAATTCTATTTTAACACTTTGATACCTGCCATGATTACCGACCAACTGAAGAGGCAGAAACTGCCTCTTAGAGGATATCAACCTGGTGAAGAAGTTTGAGTGGTCCTTTTTTAGCTTTCATCTGGGGAGAACTAGATTTAGATGGTGACAAGGAAGCACGGCGCTTCGGCGTAGGGTACGACATTTCGTCATCTGTTGTGCAGATGTCGGCGCGACATGCACTCCTAGGAACATAGATGTCAGGTGGGACCTAGGAAGCATCAGGAGGTGATGCTGAGCGGCTAGCACTAGCTGTACAAGCTGAAATGGTGGCAGGCGTTGCTGCCAGAACGGATGTTGATGGTGACACAGATTGAATTGAAAACAGCTGAATCAACGCCTCAGAAAAAGTGTTTAGCATTCGCTCAACCACACTGTTACGGGATTTTTCTACAGTGGTCACAATTGAGGCAGTCAGATTGGGCTCGCCCCGCTTCTCTTTGGTGATGACTAACAAGCTACGCTCTTCACTGCGTTTTGCGCAATCGGCATCATCTGCTGGGTGGTTATTGCTGCAGAGAAAATAGTGAGGCTTCTCTGAGGAGCAGTTATCAGCAGCATGACCTCCACAGAAACGGCAGCGGGTCTCTGACTTGCATGCTTTGCCGCTTTAACCGAACCGCGAGCAGTTGGTACATTCAAGAGGGCGGGGTTGCAGAGTGTCCACTCGGTATACGTTAGGCCAAATGGATGGTTCACCAGGCCAGGAAGGGCCAGCAAAAGTTGTTATTACAGGCTCTGTAGCAACACGCGAGCCACTTACTTCTCCTCTACTGCAGCGATAGACTGAAAGAACTCCAACTCCTGCATCCTGAAATTCTATAAATTCTTGTGGGGAAGGTGCTGGGCCGACAACACTTACAATATCTTTGACACATGCAAGCTGCTCGGGAATGGATGCTTACACCGTCATTGAGCTGAAACTTTTGCTCTGAAGCAAGTCAGCTACACAAGAGATGTATGAGGACTTGCAGAGAATGCCTCTACGGCCAAATGGACGCACTTCAGAGACCTGCAGATAATGGGCTGTCAAAGATCTTAGCTCCTGTTGAATTAGTTTGGGAGGTTTTATTTTGATCGCACCCTCACCGATTGGGACGAAAGCCACTAGGCTGCATCAATGTCATTTTTATTGCAAAAGCAATACTACGCTCACTAACGGCCTTTCGCGTACCGGCGGCCGGTACTCACGTTTGACCTTTAGAATGACCTCTGACGTATCAACCGTCGCGGTGGACACCTGAACCGCACCGTACAAAAAGGAAGGCAGTGGGAGTGAAAGAAGAAAGAGAAAGAGGAGCCGTAGTGAAGAAAATGAAAATTCTATTTGAGGAAGAGAAATTATGCAGTAACTGTCTCGCATCTCACGGTGGACACCCGTCATACGTTTGCAGAGGAAGGGAGGAAGTGGGAGTGAAAGAAGGAACACAAAGAGGGCCTGTAGTGAAGAAAATGAATTAGAGGAAAGGAAATTACGCAGGAGGTTGCTCCGCTGCACGAAGGAGACGGACACCGCGAGCATGGACGAACACCGCGGGTATGAACGGACGCCGCGGGCACGGACGGACGCCGCGAGCATGGACGGACACCGCGAGCATGAGCCATTATAGGTTTTCGCCTTAAAATGAATTAGAGGAAAGGAAATTACGTACAGGCGCTAGTGACGTTATAGCGTGACGTCATACCAGGAGCGAGAAACAGGCTACCAACTCGGCTCGTCGGGTAACGGCGGCCGCTTGCCACAGCGCGCCACGCTATCGTCCAACCAGAGACCTCTGGCCTTGGGCGTGGTGAACACATTCCGAGAGCTTCCACAAGCCAACTTAGTCAACCAATACGCGCGTCTTGCACAGACCACGTCCGGTCGCCGCCTCTTGGACCGGCTACACATCATACACGACTGCCACATTGAGGAAAGAGGGAGAGTGCCAGAACCTTGGAGACGCGCCCTCCGGGTCCGACCCCTTCCCCGCAATATGTCCAGAGAAGACCCTAGCGTTGTCGCCAGGCGCGCGCGGAAGCGCTGGCGCGATACTATGGTAACCAACAACACGTGTATTACGTGGACGTTGCCGGCCCACACCACGGGGGGTGGTACACGGCCGCAGTCATACACAACACAAACACAGTTAACGGGCTCAGTTTCAAAGCATACAGCGCAACACACGCGGAGGAGATTGCCATTGCTCTGGCTCTCACGAATCCCAAGTCGAAAGCCATCATCACCGACTCGTGAGAGGCCTGTCGGAACTACGAGTTGGGCTTGGCTCCCCCGCTTGCCTGGCGCATACTGGAATATAGCTGCCGATGCGAAGATCCAACTCCACGCAACCAGATTTGGGCCCCCGGTCACCAGGAACTCCAGGGAAACGAGCAGGCCGATCAGGCCGCCCGCGCACTCTCTCCCCGGGCTATCTCTCCCTGTCCTTGGAAGGGTACTCCCAATCAGACAATCTGGCCCTTACATACAAACAAATCACCTAATACTACAAGGAGGGCCTACACCAAATAAACCGTTGCTACCATACAGTTCCGCGCACTCGAAGCTTGTTAAAAGAGGAATTGTCATGTCTAGCTTCAGGAGTGCACTTACAAAATCCTGTCTACATCAAACCGAACGCAGATTTAGTAGCCAGGTAGAGAGGCTTACTGCTTGTGGCTATCCGCTTCACGTGCTTTCTTCTGTGGCCGAAGTTTTGTTGAAGAAACTGAAATGCTCCGCCAGTCCTGAATGTCAAACAAGAAAGCGAGTAGCAGCCATTCCCTATATCCACAAGATATCACATAATTTGAAAAGTGTTGGTAAAAGAGTCGGAGTGGATGTTGTTTTTTCGGCCCCCGTTAAGTTATCAAGCTTGTGTACGCGTGTCAACAACCCAGAAGAAGGATGGATAACTGGGCGAGTTTGTACTGATACATCGTGGGAGGGAACAGCGCGAAACAAAACGACGGACAAAGGAAGAGGCACAAAGACGAGCGCTGACTCGAAACTGAATTTTTTATTGAAAAAACGAAAACATATATACATCACACTCACGTGAACAAACAGAGCAACTACCATTGGTCTAGTGGAATCAAGACCATCAAACGCACAATATGGCACGTGGTGAACTCTGAACAAAAGCACCCCTGAATCCCGAAATGAAGCAAGTCATGAATTATCTAAAAACGACACTTCTTTGTTAACTAATGCTAAAGAAGGCTGGCTGATACACTGTGATTCAGTGTATCAGCCAGCCTTCTTTAGCATTAGTTAACAAAGAAGTGTCGTTTTTAGATAATTCATGACTTGCTTCATTTCGGGATTCAGGGGTGCTTTTGTTCAGAGTTCACCACGTGCCATATTGTGCGTTTGATGGTCTTGATTCCACTAGACCAATGGTAGTTGCTCTGTTTGTTCACGTGAGTGTGATGTATATATGTTTTCGTTTTTTCAATAAAAAATTCAGTTTCGAGTCAGCGCTCGTCTTTGTGCCTCTTCCTTTGTCCGTCGTTTTGTTTCGCGCTGTTCCCTCCCACGATGTATCAACAACCCAGGGAAAACTACCCCCGATTGCCCCAAAAACCATGAGTGCAAATTTGTGAAGTGTCAAAAAAATGTCGTATATTCCATTCTTCTCACTTGTAATAGGTGTTATATTGGCCAGACAGGACAGTGCTTAAATGATAGGCTCAGGCAGCACCGCAACAATGTAGATAACAAATAGTCTCGTAACCTCAGCATGCATAGCCGTGAGTGTGATTGCTCCCCACAGTTTAATTTTTGCCGAGTTGTTGCTAGGAACAAAGACCAGCTGTGCCGGGAAATAATCGAGGCTTCGAATATCAAGAAGTATGGTGATACATGCGTAAGTGCTGCATCAGTGTCTTTATCACAAAAAGAACTTCGCTTCCTGAATTGCACATCTTAGCTTGTGTTGGCTTGCAGGGATCCGGGTCCATGAATGAGCTCTATGCGTTGTTTTCTATTTTGGTGCCTGAATTTATTTATACGCGCAGTGTGCCAAATAAATGTCAGTTGTTAGTTCAGCGCTGTGTTGTCCGTTTCCTTCTTTCTTCCGCTCTCTTCTTTGGCCTTCGGCCTTGCGCTGTTTCAATCATACCATGCATAACCAACTCGCCCATCAGTTCGTGCTTTCAATACAAGGAGGAGCACCGGCGCTACCCGGCCCCTTGTAAGGGTCTAGATCGCGCTGACGAGCGCCTCCTCATCAAAATTCTCACTAACACTGTACTGTGCCCGGTGGTGCTTAAACATTTCAATACATCATTTGATGGCGCGTGCCAGTTCTGTGGGGAGGTGGCTGACACCTTCCACATGATTTGGGCGTGTCCATCAAACCCATCTATCCCCCCCAACCCCAACCCCACCAGAGAGGACTGGGAGGCGGTCCTGCTAGGCTGTCAAGACCTAAAGACCCAAAAGGCCATGATTCACCGGACGCGGACGGCGTTGCTTGCCAATGGAGCCGAATAGGGGCTCCACCTAGTATTGTGAGGGAAAGGACCAATAGGGTCCTACCCAATCACCTTTCTGTATAAATTTAATAGACGATAAATGTTTTTCACCACCACCACCGCGCTCTTCCCACTAGAGGTGCTGCATATGCAGTATAAAACACCTGCTTTCGCAACCTACCAGGCTTAACCAAAGCTAAGCCCCCGCCAAATTTTTTGTGCCCCCCCCCCCTTACTGACAGTAGCGGGGTTCAGAGACTTCGTTGCCTTGACCGACGACTCCCGCGGCAACGGTAGCAAACCAGTGACTCTGGACGATCGGAGCAAATGGTTCCGCAGAAGTGAGGAAGGCGACCTTTTTATTGCGAAAGCAATACTACGCTCATAAACGGCCTTTCGGGTAGCGGCGGCCGGTAGCCACGTTTGACCTTTATAATCACCTCGTGATGGGTTTCAAAGCGCGACAAGACGGAAACGAAAGGAAAAGAACGCACGTGACTAGCGCTTTGTGTTCTTTTCCTTTCGTCTCCGTCTTGTCGCGCTTTGGAACCCATCATGAATGTTTACCAACGTATTTACCAACTTTAGGGAACAACGGTTGGCGAAGCAACGTGCGTATGCTGCAGAATGGCGAGCTCGCCGGCTTGCTGCGGGTGCATCTACAAGTTCAGAGTCAAAAGCCATTTCTTTACGGATCACCAAAGCGTGTTCATCGGAATAAATAAAGTTACAGTAGACCCATGTTGTGTCCACAGTGAATCCATACGGGTAACCATATTAGCAGAACCAAGTCGTGACCAGAGTTGCACTGTACGGGAAACCATGTCCAACTGCCAGCAGAACCAAGCGCAGCCAGGTGTTATTGCTTTCGCAATCAGCCAGGCTTAACCAAGCTAACTAAGCCTTCAGCCAATTTTTTTAGAAGCCGAGTTCCTGCTCAAAAAATTTTTTGCGACACATAGCTATCGTCTAGGCATGGTACGCACGGTTAATGAAGCTGGACTTTCCAACATACCATATTTCGCCCTATCCTGCAGAACGCGCTACGGTGCGCTCGCTGGAGCAAAAGCGTGCCCTCAATCTAACGTCTACATTCCATTCTGCAGGTTGCGTAAACCTTTTAAACAAAACCGTGATTGAAGCAAAACGGGGCGATAAACGAAGTCATTTCTAGGAACTCTGAAGAGCCGAACTCACAACAGTAGCCAGGAAAGGTTGTTGTTCAGTCGTACTTTCAGCGGCGTTTGCTGTGTCCACCTTTGTTTTGAGTCGCGAAACCGTGGTCCCGAGTACACGTACGCATTCCCTAACATGCATGATAGGGTCTATGGTTTAGTGGGGTTTAAGCGTTCCAAAGCGACTCAGGCTATGAGGGACGCCGTAGTGAAGGGCTCCAGAAATTTCGACCACCTGGGGTTTTTATTGCGAAAGCAATACTACGCTAATGAACGGCCTTTCGCGTAGCGGTTGCCGGTAGCCACGTTTGACCTTTAGAATGACCTCTGACGTCATACCAGGGTGAGAGATGGGCTACCAAGTCGAGTCGTCGTGCAGCGGCGGCCGGTAGCCACGCGTGACATTTAGAATGACCTCCGACGTCATGCCATGCCTAATGGCGTCATAGCGTTACGTCTTACCAGGGTGAGATGGGCTACCAAGTCGAGTCGTCGCGCAGCGGCGGCCGGCAGCCACGCGTGACCTGTAGACGCGGTGCACTGCGTTCCTTCTTTAGACGCGGCGCACCGCGTTCCTTCCGTTAGAGGCGCTGCGCTCGCTTTCGCAACCTACCAGGCTCAACCAAACCTAAGCCCCCGCCATTTTTTTTTTTTTTTGGGGGGGGGGGGGAGTACTCAAGCGGCAGGCTTTGGGCTGTAAAGCTGGCAAACCAAGCTGCCAACCCTCCACCTGGGGAGAAAACGACATGTCGCAACGAAAAGCACCCTCAGGTTCCCATGAACTGCGTCTTAACCTAAGCCTTGGCCAAAACGCCACAACGTAGAATGGCCTCGCCAAAGACGAACAAGCCGGAACCACCAGGAGAAGGAGAGAACAGCAGCAGCCAGCAAGGACACGCCAGCTCCACTCCCTTTCGATGCACTTACCTCCCTTAGCTCCTCACTCACTCACTCCCTAACTCAGCCCCCTGCTTCTTTTCATCTTCCTCTTTGTTTATCATCCCTCCGGAAGGTGATGAGCAGCGGATTTGATTGTCCGCCTGTTCGAGTTAGCTTTACCATGCGACGTAATGCTCGAGTAAATGACGATTCGCCCGAACACATTCGGGCATCACAGCCACGTTATGAGAAAGAGAGAGAGGCTTCATTGATTATGGAAGATGTCTGGCTGGTTGTTAGCCTAGCATTTTACTCCAGGCGAGGGTGCCACGTTATGAGCCTAAACACTGTAGACAGCGCCATAGACGTGTCGCAAAGAGATGTGTATACTAATGGAAAGTTTGGCATTATGACTCAATAGTACAAGGAACTTATGGTTGTGTATTTCTGTTGGCACTTTTGGAAACAACTCGTAAGAGTGGAACTCAATAGGTTACGACCTCTAGCTCTGGCAGATTTTAAAACCTATTGACTTGTGAACCTGAAAATCTTCCAGCAGTGAGAAGAAAACGAAAATTTTCAGCACCCCTCAAAGCAGTCGCTGAAGAGGACGAAGATGAAATTGGAGAAGAAGAGTAGAATCCGGCTCTCGATACGCAGAAGAGAAGTTTCAGCTTTGGTAACTCTTGATGTAGCAAAGGCCTATGATAGTGTAGAACATACTATTTTACTTGACAGACTTGCGCAGTTACATCCTCCAACCTACATTTATGCATGGGTATCTGAATTTCTAAAGGACAGATACTTTTACTGCGCAGAGGGTACCCTACGTTCTAATACTTACCATCAATCAAGAGGAGTGCCGCAAGGCTCGGTACTATCACCGCTGCTTTTTAATATTTTGGTCAGTGACATCCCCATCCATCCTGATATAACAGTTTTTGTGTATGCAGATGACATAGCTTTTTTCGCCTCGGCCACGGATATCCATTCGCTTTACCAGATTATGCAGGGATATTTGGATGCTCTTGGAGTTTGGTTGCACCGTATTAATTTATCCCTGAATGTTAACAAATGTGGCACACTGGTATTTCCTCCAGACACGCCTTTGTACATTTCATTAGCCCATCACTCTAATCTGATTCCACAAGTGGAATCTGTTACATATCTAGGTGTTACTTACCATCCAACCTTAGATTGGAGCCTTCATATCAAGAACAACGTGCGTAAAGGAGAACGCGCTCTAGGCCGGCTGACACGAATCGCCAATAAAAGGTTTGGGATGCGCCGCGACACATTATTGTTACTTTACAAAGCTTATGTAAGACCTATACTTGAATTTGGTTGCGTTTTGTTCTCTGGTAGCGCAAACTACAAGGTCCAACCCTTAATCTTACTGGAAAGGCGTGCTCTGCGTCTCTGCCTTGGGCTGCCAAAATCAGTTTCAAACGCCCTGCTTTATCTCGAAGCCAGTATGCCCGATTTAATTTCCCGCTTTCAAATACTCACGGTGCGAACTTTCCTCAGATCGTTGGACCCGATGACTAATGTCAGTACTCCTATTTTTGTGTCTCAGCAGGCCTTATTTTTTTACCATCATTGGCCACGATATAAAATGCCACAAATTACCTTAACGCAGAAACTTTTAACCCCGATTGGTGTTGATCTCAGTTCCTTGCAGTGGGTTGACCACACGCCGGCAGCAGTGGAATTCCATTTTGACCACATCTTCCCATCTCATGCGAAACACATGCCCACAAACATTTTAAACGGCATTCTTTCTGGTCATATAGCGGAATTCCCCCATCATGTGGTGCTTTCTACTGATGCCTCCGTCAGCGGCCAAAAAGCTGCAGTTGGCATCTTTTCGCAGGATTTGGCATGGAGCTATTCTGTCCGCATCCCAGATTACATCCCCATATTCTTTGCGGAATTTTTGGCTCTTGGAATGGCCCTGCACAAAATTCCGTGTCATGTATCTCACGTGATCATCCTGGCTGATTGCTTGTCAGTTTTAGTCTCCCTTGAAACTTCCCAAAAAGATTTTTTGTGCCGCTTCCTGCGATTTTTTGTCCCGTCCACTTTAAAGGAGGTCCGTTTTGTCTGGATTCCTGGTCATGCAGGCATTCATTCCAACGAGGTGGCTGATTATTTAGCAAGGTCAGCCCTTGACGGGCCAGTAACGCATCCCGTCCCGAATTTCAGTCTGCTGGCGATCTCCAGGTTTCAGCGGTTCCAACACATATCAGCCAGGTTACGCGATCCCCTACTAAATACTGCTGATTATCAGCACTTAGCGTATAAATGGAACGTTCGTTCGTGTAACACCAGGCAGTGTGAGGTATCAATGACGCGACTGCGGTGCAGGATTCCCAGTTTAAATTTATACCTATGCAGATGTGGCTGGTCTCCAACAAACCTATGTGACTCATGCGGGGTCGTTGAATCTGTGGACCATTTCCTGCTCTACTGCCCAAAGTTCGCACTTCAGAGAAAGATTTACCTGGAGGTCCCTCTCTCCAGGCTAGGGCTCCCGTTATCTATGCCAGTGTTGTTATCGTTCGGAGCGAGCGCCAAAGGATTTGCTTTGAGTTCAATTTGTGGGAATCTACATGATTACATAATTGCAACTGGTAGGTTGATTTGCTAACTCCTTTAAAAATCTCGGAGTTTTTTTTTGTTTTTGTTTTTTAATTATTATTATTCTCGCCAAAATGTTCTTTGTTATTTCACTTCCATTATTCTTCTGTCGTTTTTCATGAATACATTTTTCAAATTTCACGTTTAATCCTATGAAAATTTTCTTATGTATACCACTACACCTTGGCCAATCCCCCCACGTGGGTATGTGCCATTATAATGAGGTGAAGAAGAAGAAGAAGAAGAAGAATAAGAATATCACTGGTTTGGATGCCCAGTGTCTTCCCTAAGCACTGCAACGACCGGGAGCGAACGCCCGTTTTCGAAACGGAGTAAGTTGTTCAGCAGTTGCCTTCGAGCGCAGGGCACAAAATTAACTATTTGGTGTGTAAGAAACGGCGGCCTGAAGTGACTTTTGTTCGCATAAATTTTTTATTTTGTCCGCAAGAAAATCTCGTCACGCCTTCTGTGCTGACGGGGCTGTCGACCAGGCTCGTGCAGCGCATTCTTCAACGACGAGTCATAAGCATGGTCCGCAAAGCACTCATGGCTGCAAGACTTTTGATCTTGACGCATGCACTAACCGTCGACAAAGAAGACGGCGGATACATGGGATTGCTCGTAGCCATTGATGATAACGTCGCCTACGACTCCTCTGTGGTCAACTCTACCCAGGTAACTTGCGGTAGTGGCTGCTTCGCAAGGCATTCTCCGACGTGTTTCTAAGCCAATTATTTCTTTTTTGCGATTGACTAAAATTCGAGTACTCCATTGAATCCGCGCCAACGTGCGCTGGTAATATTCCAACGCCGTAACTAGCTTTTTATGAGTGCTTGAATCTAGAAATCCTTTAGATAACAGCGCATATCCTGTGTTATGGACAAAATATTGCACGATGCGGTTCGTAAAAAAAAATTATAAGTCAGGCAAAGCTGAATCGTAAGATTCAAAGAGATGTGAGGGCCATTTGTGTGGCTTTTAAGCTCCTAGCGCTGGCACCCTCCGATAGAATATAGTGGCTAATGAACTCGCTCTAGCAGCAGTTTAATCAGCTGAAATTGCCCAAGGAGCCAAACGCCTCCCTCGGCAAACAGTACAACTGTAAGTGCACACTCTCTACGGTCAGGAGGAGTTGCTGGGTGTTTATTTTCTTCTCTTGTGCATGCAGCGCAGTCCGCATCTCACATAATCTATGTCCATCGCCGATTCCAGTGAACGTAAATGAAGAGCTCTATTTTCGAGTGGGAAAAAAGAGGTGATATGCCTGAGTAAAGCTTCTCAGTAGATTCTATTTAGCAAATGCGTTCCGTTCTGTACATCAGTATAAGAGAGACTGTCTTGTAACTGCTGCAGTTTCCCCGAAACTACTATAGCTCTATCGCTAATCGCAAATATTGTATAGCTTCCTGATGTGCCTATCATATTTTTGTACAACTATTTTACAACAGCTTCCTTTCCAAGAAAGACCCTCCGCAGAATTGAATGACGCTTCCGTTGAATGACAGCAATTCTATGAGATTCAGTAAACCTTTGCGAATCACCGCGAGACTTCAGACTAAATACTTCATACTTATCTGCCACTGCGATGTGAATGCTCCACGAAAGCGCAAGCGAAGCTACGCATCATTTTAATGCAAAGAATTGTACACCAGGGTGCCAGCTATGTCATTCAGGAAGGGGAAGTCTTTAACATGCCGTGCTCCACGAACTTCCTGCCGACCGAAGATTTTTCTGGGCGGTAAAGATGTTGCCTGGACAGTTTCATTGTGTAGTGAGCTGTGCCAACTATAAAGTGGCCACGAATTTATAGAGTTCGACAAAATAGTTCGCTTAATATTCGCAGGAAGCTGCGGCGGGGCTTAATCTAAAGCTCATCCGTTGAGCTGAACTCGCGGCTCGCGATGCAGAGTTCAGCGTTTCGATTGCTCCTTCGGCTGCAGCTTTTTTTGAAGCGAAAGCTTCACTACGGGACCTCGGGATTTCTTCGCGGCGCTTGCGGTTTTCACCTTTCATTTGCCCTTCAGATAAATCAAAGGAAAGGAAAGTGCATAACTGGCCCCCTGGGCCTTAGTCGCGCTTTGTTTTTAAAGTATAGAAAGAGAATTTATTGGGTACGTATTGGTTACATAAATTCAGTCTTCAGACGAAGGTCCCAAAGTCAAGTGACTGTCACGGGACCTATGAAGAGCGGCAGCTTCGAAAGCAAGCAAAGGCGCATAACTGACCCCCTAAGACAGTGGACACCTCAGTCGTGCTTTAAGCTACGTGGCGGTAGTGACAGATGTGCGCTGCATGTGTTGGCATTGACAAAGTTGTGCCAGAAACGCGGCGCTGAAGCCATAGGCCGTCGGCGTTCACTGTGTTCATTGGCGTTGGCGTTGACAAAGTTTCAGACTCCGATGATTTTAAGGAAAGTAAGTGCGCATAACTTGCTCCCTGGGTCAATGGACGCCTGAATCGCGCACTGAGGTATGTGCGGTGGTGAGAGAGAGATGTGGCCTGCTTGAGTTAGCGCTGACCACGTTGTGGCAGACATGTGGCACTGCAGGTGTAGACCGCAGCTTTAATTGGGTGAGCGAACTCTCGCGATCAACGATTAAGTGCCACCTGCCAGGGTGGCAGGGTGGGCGCGCTGCCTATGCTGTGTCCGGAACACCCTCAACGCCGAGTTCAAAACGTTACCGCATTATTAAGGCGAAAGCCTTTAATAATGCCTCGTACTGTCGTTAGCAGACGCTATCGGCAGCCGTGTCGACAGACGCGTCGGCAGATTTGTCCGCCTTTCGGCGTCACTGCTTAAAAAGAAACTGCGCCGAGGGTGGGAATCGAACCAGAGTCTTTGGGATTTGAAGCGGAGACGCTACCACTCCGCCACGAAGGCTCAAGGTTCGAGCTTGAATAAAGGCACATGTAGTGAATGCATGAGTTTCATAAATAAAACAAAAAGAATAAAGTGAAGGAAAGGAAAAATAAAAAATGAAGATAAGAAAATAAACAAAAATAAAAACAAAATAAAAATAAGATATGAAAACAAAAATAAAAAGAAAAAAATACGAAAAAGAGCACAAATAAAAAATAAAAAATATAAAAAAATAAAAACGAACTGCGCGCCAGGAAACGGTTTCGCCTTGCAGTACTTTAGAGAGCCAAAGTGCCCCCTGAATTTTTTTCTTTGAAACTGTGGCTGAGGAGGCTCGAATTTTTTTATGCAACCTGAATAAGTCTGGCACTCGCTATTGCAGGTGCTCCTTCGCGAGGCCTCTTCGATACTCTATCGGGCAACGCACCGTCACGTGCACTTCAAGCAAGCAACCATCGCGCTTCCCCGAACTTGGCCCCGCATGGTGCAACATTCCGGCGTTGCAGTTCACCGGGTAGCTTACAATGGTCTGCACCGATCCGAGATACGGATAGTACAGTCGTCGAGAAGTTCCGGAGAAGGCGGTATGCGCGCAGTGAACGCCCGCGGCTGTGGACAGCGAGGAGACCACATTAAGATTTCCCAGGATGCACTGCCCAATGTCAGCAGCGATGCTACCTCTCTGAGGAGGGCAGGTGAGCAGCCAGCCAGGAAACTTTCGGTGCTGGCTTCTTAACTAAATTACCGACTAAAGTACATTAAAGCTGCACATAATAAGTAAAGGTCTTATTTAACGTTCATACTATTTCTAGGTCCAGAATATATTGTGCGGCTGTTTTGCTAAGGATGCTCCTCGTCTTACGTTGGTATTAGAATGTGAGCATTGCAGCAATAGGTGCGAATTACGGATCAATCCAGATATATGCACTTTTATAGTTGCGTCCTAAAATATTATAGACAAGGCCTATGGGCCCAGCGCAGGTCTCGTATATAATGCACCGCCTCCTATTTGCATTTCTTCCTTGCATCTTGAAAGTGTCGTTTTATTCTAATTCTGGGACATGTAATGAGCACTTGGTGGCCTCTTCATTCGGTCATTGTAAATGAAATCACTTGCCTTGGTTATGGCTGAAAAGGAAAACGAAAGTGACGTACTCGTAGGCCCCATTGCTCATCTAGGTTTCTCCGCCAGTGCAGCACGAAGCCTGTCCTTGTTTTGAATAAGGTTCGCATTTTTGGCATGCACCGTCGACTTAATAAATAGGCTGCTTTCGGCGTAATCTTGTTCATGCATACCATCGTCGTTGAAAATTGAGTATTTGATGATTATGTATAATTGCAGTTTCTGGCTTATAGCCGACAGCAGCCGCCTGGTTATTCGCTAATACGACTCCTAAGCAGTAACTGCCACATATTGCTTAGTGATGTCCAGTGGAGCACGAAGTACATTATGTGGAGATTCAACACCCATTTAGGTGCAACAGCTGTATTCTTAAGGACAATATTTTGCGGTCGTTCCTGAAGAAGCCTTTGTAGCCAGAGTACGTTGTCTTAAAATATCTGGACCAATAGGTCTCATAACATTACATAACGTGGCAGACAAGAATATTGTAGCGTGCAACGCCAAAAAGTACACCAGCGCAGAGACGAAAAACCTGCGGCGTTCCCTCAGTGGTTCGAGCGCGCACGCGAGAGCCAACTAACTTCTTCCTCTTCTAGTGCATGCACTACTTCTGTTTCTTCGAATGCATGTATCACTGCCCCCCTCTTCGGCAGCATCGACACGATGCGACTAGGAGAGAAAAATCAGGGAAAGGGTACAACACAGCTGCAGTGGACCGCAGTTTAGTCAGGTAGCCGGTCGTGGTAAGGCTTCACGCGAACAACGTGTACGACTTCAGTTCGGTGCGACCGGCGCGATGAACAAGCTGTCGGGGCGGGAGCAACTGCATAAGTCACATCACTGATGCGGCGCACTACTTCGTAAGGGCCGAAGTATCGGCGCAGCAGCTTTTCAGAGAGCCCGCGGCGACGAACAGGTATCCAAATCCACACAAGGTCGCCGGGCGCATAACTGACTAAACGGCACCCAAAGTTGTACCTAGCGGCGTCAGTCTCCTGTTGACGGTTGATTCGCAGGCGGGCCAGTTGACGCGCTTCCTCAGCACGCTGAACGAAGGTACCTACGTCGAGGTCAGCGTCAGAGTCGCAGTAAGGGTCGACGGGCAACATAGCATCCAACGGAGTGGTCACCTGGCGACCGAAGACAAGCTGAAAGGGGGTCAGTCGGGTTGTTTCCTGCAGGGCGGTGTTGTACGCAAACGTTACGTACGGCAGAATGGGGTCCCAAGTTCGATGCTCGACGTCAACGTACATTGATAGCATGTCCGCTAGTGTGCGGTTGAGTCGCTCTACCAACCCGTTTGTCTGCGAGTGATACGCCGTAGCACGTCGATGGCTCGTGTGCGTCAGCGTCATCACGGACTGGGTTAAGCGGGCCGTGAAAGCAGTTCCGCGGTCGGTAACAACAACGGCGGGTGCTCCGTGACGCAAGACAATGTTGTGGACGAAGAACTGCGCCACTTCAGCAGCAGTGCCTTTGGCAAGAGACGTGGTCTCAGCGTACCGTGTGAGGTAGTCAGTCGCAACGACTATCCAACGCTTTCCAGACGAAGACTTCGGAAATGGACCAAGGAGGTCCATGCCCACTTGTTGGAAAGGGGTCTTCGGTGGATCGACGGGTTGAAGAAATCCGGCTGGTTTCAATGGAGGAGTCTTCCGACGTTGGCATTCACGGCATGTTTTTACGTAGGCCCGCACCGATGGGAGTAACCTGGGCCAATAATACTTTTGTCTAATCCGCGCGAGTGTACGGCTGACTCCAAGGTGGCCGGCGGATGGTGCATCATGACAGGCACTCAAGATCTCAGACCGCAGCTGTGATGGTACGACAAGTAGGAACACTTCTTCGCTGTTGGCAAAGTTGCGCTTGTAGAGAACACCAGACCGTAAAGTGAAGGAGTGAAGCCCTCGAAGAAAAACACGCGGAATGGGAGCTTCACTGCCTTCGAGGTAATCGATGAGCGGCGCCAGCTCCGTGTCCGCCCTCTGAAGCTGCGCCATTTGGGTGGTACTAACAAAGCCCAGGAAAGGAAAATCATCGGTGGTTTCTTCGGTATTGATTGGGATAGGCGCGCGCGAAAGACAATCATCATCCTGTTGCTTACGGCCAGACTTGTAAACTACTGTTAACCCTTTGAGGGTCGAATTATTTTGAAGAAAACTTTTCCAGGTGGTCAAATTACTTTATTGCGGATCTTGAATCTACAAAATGTATATAATCGAGAATAAATAGTAAAAAAAATTGGGAACAGTACTTTGGTGACAGCATCACTCACAACTGGAAAATGTTCAATAGAATAGAATAGCAACGGTGATAAGCAAGCTAAGAGCAGCACCAATAAAGATAGAAATCAACTTCGGCAGCCCCTGCAAGATAGTGCTGACAAAAAGAAAACTCAAATTTCGCGCGACTCCCTTGCGATCACGCGGCGAAACCAAAACTACAAAAGGGGTGTTGCCGCAGTCTGTGCCGCCGCGCTAAAGCTAGACATAAGTTCTGCTTATCTCCGTAAGAAGGCAGCACAAAATTCAAACACTTCTTGTAAGTCCTAAGAGGTGGCAGCACCCCCCAGTGAGCACGCACTGTTCTTTTGGCGCAAAATTTCAAACGGAAGATCGAAACCGTACCCGTACGGCAAAGACCTTGCGGGACAGAAAACCGCCGCCGTACATATACGGCAAAAACCTTCAAAGGGTTAAGTCGTATTCTTGCGAGCGTAATCTCCATCTAGCCAAGCGTCCTGAGGGGTCTTTGAGGCTCGCCAGCCAGCATAAGGAGTGGTGGTCGCTTACCACACGGAAGGGTCGTCCGTAGAGGTACGGTCGGAACTTGCAGATGGCCCATATCACTGCAAGACATTCTTTCTCCGTCGTAGAATAATTGGTCTCGAAGCGCGTAAGTGTTCGACTAGCATAGCTGATGACCCGTTCTGCACCGTCTTGCCACTGGATCAGTACTGCACCAAGGCCAACATTGCTGGCGTCAGTGTGGATGTCCGTGGCAGCATGCTCGTCGAAATGACCGAGTATCGGAGTGCTTTGCAGGCGGCTGCGAAGCTCGATAAATGCAGCCTCTTCGTCGGTCCCCCACAGAAAGGGCGTGTCGTCACGGGTCAGTGCGTTCAGCGGTTCCGCGATTTTCGAAAAATCTTGAATCAAGCGCCTATAATAGGAGCACAGGTCCAAAAACCGGCGAACGGCCTTCTTGTCAGTTGGGCGTGGAAAACCTGAGACGGCAGCGGTCTTGTCAGGGTCCGGGCGAACACCTTGTGCGCTGAAAACGTGACCGAGAAAGCGGAGTTCCTCAAAGCCAAAATGGCATTTCTCGGCTTTGATGGTGAGCTGCGCGGATTTGAGTGCTTGTAGCACAATGCGCAACCGCTCCAAGTGTTGGTCAAAGGTGGTCGAAAATATAACGACATCGTCCAGGTACACGAAGCAGGACTGCCATTTCAAGCCGGAGAGAACAGTGTCCATCATGCGTTGGAACGTGGCCGGTGCTGAGCACAGACCAAATGGAAGCACTTTAAACTCATAGAGGCCGTCAGGCGTCACGAAAGCCGTCTTCTCTCGGTCTCGCTCGTCCACTTCGATTTGCCAGTACCCGCTTTTAAGGTCTAAAGAGGAGACGTATCGGGCATTCCGCAATCGGTCGAGCGCGTCATCTATCCTGGGCAGCGGGTAAACGTCCTTTTTGGACACGTTGTTAAGTTTCCTGTAGTCCACGCAGAAACGCAGAGTATTGTCCTTTTTTTTTCACAAGAACCACAGGCGATGCCCACGGACTGGTGGACGGCTGAAGGACATCGTCTGCAAGCATCTCGGCAACCTGATTCTGAATGGCTTCTCTCTCCGCCGGGGAAACACGATATGGGCGCTGGCAGACGGGTCGCGTAGTCTCATCAGTGATACGATGCTTGGCGAGTGGAGTTCGGCCGACCTTCGAGCACGTAGCGAAACAGTCCGCAAAGTCTGCCAAGAGGTCCGACAGAAGATCCCTCTGAACCGACGGCAGGGCGGGATTTATTCTGACTGACTCAAGAACGTGATGTGGGCCAGCATACTCCGGAGTGGGTCCTCCCACGGTGCACAAACCTGGAACGTCGGCAACGTCGTGAAGGAAGGCAATAGCCATGCCTTTGGCCAGATGCTGATATTCGTTGGCAAAGTTAGTCAGGAGGACGTGGGTGCGGCCGTCACGTAGTTGGACGAGACCTCTTGCAACGGCAAGTCCCCGCTTAAGCAGCAGTGGACTATGGCTGTCCGCTAGGCCCTCGTAGTCGTGAAAGAGGTCATTCCGCACGAGCACCAGAACACTGCACCGCGGCGGCACCGTAACGTCGTTCTCGACAATGTGCAGGGCGTTGCTGCAGGGATCGCGGGAGTCAAAGCGCGCCACGGCCTGTTTGGTCGAGAACGTGACACGTGCCTCCTGAAAGTCAATCACAGCGCCGTTCGACTGCAGGAAGTCGATCCCCAGAATCAAGTCTCTGGAACACTCGGGGAGTACGACAAATTCACCAACGTACGTGTAACCACTAACCCCAACTCTAGCCGTGCACTTGCCCACAGGGGAAATTAAGTGACCACCAGCGGTGCGGATGGGGGTCCCCGTCCACGGTGTCACAACTTTCTTGAGTTCACCAGCAAAGGCACGGCTCATAACAGTGTAATCAGCATCGGTATCGAGCAGCGCGGTAATCTGAGTACCATCAATTGTCACACGCAAATCGGATGCAGCGTATCTGATACTGTCGCTGCCTCTCACTGTGGAGGTATCGTCGGCTCGAGGGTCGCAAGATGGAGGGTCTTGACACGTCCCGACGTCAGCGGCCTTGCCTCCGGAGGTCGCTGGTGTTAGTTTTCCCGACGCGGACTCGGCGAGCGACGGCCAGCAGAGCTACTCTGGCGGCCAGGGCTGGAAGAGCGATAACGGAGAGGCGAAGGCGAACGGGTCTCGCGCCTTCCAGAGTAGACAGGGTTCTGGCGTGCCCAGA
The DNA here is from genome assembly GCF_055824585.1 of Amblyomma mixtum. Taxonomy (NCBI): domain Eukaryota; kingdom Metazoa; phylum Arthropoda; class Arachnida; order Ixodida; family Ixodidae; genus Amblyomma; species Amblyomma mixtum. The sequence continues at coordinate 14,634,308 of NC_143021.1, forward strand.
GATGCTGCGCAATCTCATGCGGTCGTTCGCCGTTCTGAGGGCAAGGTTCGTCGGGATGGAAACCGCGAAGGCCCACTTGGCGGTGCGGACATGCACGGTATAGGTGACCGGGCTCCCCACAGTGGTAGCAAAGAGGCCTGCGGTCCTGTGTACGTCACAAATCCGACTTGCGAGGGCGTGGTCCAGCTGTAGCAGATGCGGTTGCGGAATATGCGGCGATGTTACTCACGGGGGTCGTCGGGGCGATACCGTAGCCAGGCACGCTTGCGTGACATTGCCGATGTTGCTCACGCCAGGCGTTGGGGTAATGGGACCGTAGCCTGTCGTGCGACGTACAACGGATGCGTACGTGGGTCTGTCATCGAACCGGGACGGCGCTTCGGGGACAGGAGGTGCCTGCGCAGCCTGTCGCACCTCGTCCCTGACGACTTCAGTCAGCGCTGCCAGCGGCGCAGGTGCAACCTGGGGCAGATGGATCCGTTGAAGTTCCTCCCGGACAACTGAACGAATTAGTTCCCGCAAGGTGTCTGCACTGCCGCCGAGACACGACGAAAAGCCTTCGGGCACCATGCAGTTGATGTCCCGGTTGTACTGGCGGGCCCGTTGTTGCAACGTCGTCTCCATCGTGGTCGCCTCGGTTAGAAATTCCGCCACCGTGCGGGGTGGGCTGCGCACGAGGCCCGCGAACAGCTCCTGCTTAACCCCACGCATGAGATGGCGCAGCTTCTTCTCCTCTGTCATGTTGGGGTCGGCGCGCTTGAAAAGACGGGCCATGTCTTCGGTGTACATGCGCACGCTTTCGTTCGTGCGCTGATTTCGAGAGTGCAGCGCAGCTTCAGCCTTCTCCCGGCGGTCAGCGTTGGGGAACGTAGCCAGGAGACTCCGGCAGAACGTCTCCCAGGTGGGAAGGGTAGCCTCGTGGTTTTCAAACCACGTCCGAGCAGACTCTTCCAGGGCAAAGTAGACGTTATTGAGCTCGCGCTCGTCGCACCAGCCGTTGTAGCGTGCGACCCGCTCGAAGGTCTCCAGCCAGTACTCAGCGTCTTCGTACACGTCACGGTGAAAAGATGGCGGTGTTCGCGGTGGGTGGCAAAGGATTGGCGCCAAGGGCCTGGTGTCAGCGGCCATGGAAGTTGGACTCGACGGTAGAGGCTGGATCGGCGGCGGGGTCCTGGTGTCAGTGGCCATGTCAGTTGGACTCGGCGGTCGAGGCTGCGTCGTCCTTGTTGGCGGGGGAAGAGGCCCAAATTCAGGCGACTCTTCGCGGAGACGGCGGCTGGGTCACTGGTGAACCGGTGTGAGGTCCGTAGTGACGCTGTACGGAGTGTGCAGGTCGAGAAGCGTACCCAGCACCTCCACCAAACTGTAGCGTGCAACGCCAAAAAGTACACCAGCGCAGAACGAAAAACCTGCGGCGTTCCCTCAGTGGTTCGAGCGCGCACGCGAGAGCCAACTAACTTCTTCCTCTTCTAGTGCATGCACTACTTCTGTTTCTTCGAATGCATGTATCAATATGATGGTTGGATCGAGATCAAAACGTCATTTCATCCAGGCAGCTCAGACTAGCCTATAGGGAGGAATGCGCATATTGCATAGTTCTAAAATATCGGCTTGATTACTCACATAACTTCTAACAAATATCAATGTGAGAAGACAACCTCTACACCGCTAGGTTTCTCCAGAAACCACCCCTTCTGATATAATAAAATGTTTCCTTTACACCAACCATATTGAGTGCAAAATCACCTAAACTAAATCTGACTGTATACAGCTATGTTTTAATTTTGAGCAGCATCCCACGGCAGCTCCTGCAGACCTCTTTCATTAGAAGCATGCTTTCGCAAAATTTCTGTGGGATATGTCGCGGCTAGTTGCTTGACAAGTGTACGTGGGCCCATTGCGAGAAACGCGACTGGAAACCAGTGCCACCGCGTTAACTGCTGTCGAATTGCGGCGAGCTATACGGGCAGAGCTTAATAACGCGTTGCTTTCGAGCAGCTAATCGAATGCCAAAAGGAAGCCAGATGTATGCCTCGCGCCACACGCAGACTTCCAACGCTGCGTTTCTTATGAGAGCAGCTAAACAGATTGATGCGTAAAGCTCGTGAACATCGGTCAGCCAGCCAATATAGTCACCGGTTTTGAAGGCAAAAAACTCGCCTACGCGATGCATAACCTATGGTCTTTGCAGCAGCGGACAGCGTAGTGAGGAATTATTTTGTGTATTTCCAAAGCGTTTGGCCTCGCTAGTGCGGTGTGCAAAGCCTCTTTTTTTTTCTCGCCGTTCTTGCCAATGCATCGCAGACTGATGTCGGTTGGAAAAGATATAGCTGCACCGCTACACAAAAGGTGTCGACGTGGTAGCATCTTCGTGGAAGCATGCCTGTCCGAGAAAATCTTGACTTCACAAAATTTCGTACACCAGTAATCATGTCAGTCATACATACTGAAATTGATAATGAGTATAAAAGCTAGTTTTATTGGTTTACTGGTTTGGTTTATTGGGTTTAACGTCCCAAAGCAACTAGGCTACGAGGGACGCCGTAGTGGAGGGCTCCGGAAATTTCGACCACCTGGGGTTCTTTAACGTGCACTGACATCGCACAGTACACTGGCCTCTAGAATTTCGCCTACATCGAAATTCACCCACCGCGGCCGGGATCGAACCCGCGTCTTTCGGGTCAGCAGTCGAGCGCCGTAAACACTGAGCCACCGCTGTAGCTGATAGTGTGCAGGTCAGTAGCCGTAAATAAATTTGTATGCATCAAGGAACATGTTTTCGTTAGTGAACAGGACATAAGCCACTACTTTTCAAAACCTGCGCTTTGCACTTGCATTCCCAACATTTCTTCATTAAAAAAAATTTCTAAAGAAAGAATGTTTCAGATCCAATGCTCCTTCACAGCAATTCACTACGAACCACTCAAAACGCAATCTTATTAACCATCTATCGGGCAGGTTATACGTGCACGGTACATAAGGCTTGAGGGAAGACAATTATAGGTCTGTAAGTAGATATAGTTGAACAGTGGTTGCTCAGTGATGATTATTCAACTCTTTTATAGATCACCTTACGCCAGGCACCGAAATATCAAAGCAACACAAACGAAAAGCACAGGGTTCTTGTGTTTGATCGACTGCCGTGTTTTGAGTAAAATGGAGACCCCATATGCATTATTAATTATAGAGCACCACTCGCCATTCCATTACACTCTTTGCAGCCTTCCGGCTTGTCCGGGAGTGGGCTCGCTTCCGGTACGGCGTGTTCGATGAGTTCGGCGAGCCCGGAAGTGAACGCTACCCTGCCCTCTACTGCAGCCACGGGAAGGTGAGCTACACCGGCAAAACTATGTTCTAATATAGTTTCACTGGCTTGGAAATTTGTAACGTTTTATTGCCTACACATTCCTTCAGTACAAGTCGGTATGTACAAAGCACCAATAAGCATTCACAAACAGTACATTGCTGTTGGTCATAAGTAGAGGCGCTTCTAAAGAAATTATTTTGAGTACAAAATCTGTCGTAAAAATTCCACGCCAACGTATTTTTACAGTAACACCCTCGTTCATTTCTTCGTGTTCTTCCGACTTTTCCAGGTTCTGGCGACTGGCTGTGGCATCAGTGACTTCATTTTGAGGCCTGCAAACGGCACCACTTGTCGTATGATGCCTGGGTGTCGCTTTGGCGCCGACTGCTTGGTCGAGTTCAGACCTGACAAAGAGGGGGATCGAAGTGCCTCTATCATGTCTGTACTCTACTCGACTCACGTTAGTACAGTCAAAGAGATGTTCTTGCATGACTCCTGGGGCCATAATTAGCAACGATGCGTTTCATTGTCGATTTATTTGCTCTTCTGCATTTGGTCTGCTGTTTCTCAGGGACGTGAGGCGGGGTGGACCGAGTCAAATATATTTTAGGTTAGTTATTTATTCATGTTATTGATGCTAACACGGACCCGGATACGGGTGGGCACTGAAAGAAACAGCGGCATGACAAAATACAAAAAGCCGTACATCTGACATCCGGCGTGCTGTGCGGAAGAAAGCGCAATCAGTATGTACACAAACACACACACACACACACACACAAATATACATCGGCGGCATGAGTTACACGATAACAACAACATGATTAGCTTGTAATTTTGAACACTTCTTCAAGACGGGACCAAAATTGTTCGCGGTTTGCGATGTAACAGCATTTTTTTCAAGTCTATTCCAGTGTCGTGCTGCACATGGAAAGAAGAATTGTATTAGGCAGTCCTTTAAAACTGCACATCTGTCACACGTCTACTATGCTCATGCCGGGTTATTGGCAATGAATCATTCTGTATATTATGCTGTTTGTCGACGTGTACCAAGCCGTTCATTATGTCACAGAACAGGTTCAACCGCTTCTGTTCTATTCTGGGCTCGAAGAAAGTCAAAGAAGCGTGTTTTAGCACGCTGCTGAACTTCTTCAGGCGTAAGAGTTGGAGTTTTGGCATGCGGATGCCATGCTTCACATGCGTATTTCAATATATGACAGACGAAAACCTTGTATGCACATAGCTTTCTCTGAGTGGAGGCGTTTGTTTCTCCGTAGATAAGTTCGCGGCGCCATTTCGGTAGACAGCGCGGCACCATAATCGAACTGTTTTTTTTTTCAAGAAGACTATGACCAGTTTTCGTTTAAATAGGCAAAAATAGGAAAACACACCTTTTCCGTAAAGCCTCGCCGTATGACCCCACCGCAAACATGTCGGCGAGCACGGCGAAGATTTGATATGCCCGACGAACGTTTTCGGTGATCATGAGTGACGCCCCTCTCCTAATATTCTTGTAGCGCCTACAAACTTATAAGCCATATATTGCGTGCTCTGAATAAAATAAAGAGGAAAATACAGGACTAAGTATCGCGTGCTGAGTGGCCTCAATAGCTGTTTCTGAGCATGGCTCCCACTTTACGCGACAGCCGTTCTACAGAAAAGCCAGCATCAGCGTTGCCGTCGTCGTTGCTTATACCGAAACCTCCGGATTGGTTGTAAAAGTGGCTGCTACAAGAGGCTACAACCGCATTTGAAAACCTGGCAGTGTGCGGGTAGGTTGCAAGACAAGCTACCCGCACACTGCCGGGTTTGCAAATGCGCACGTACCCCTCTTCCCGAAAACTAAGGTGCTTGTTCACCACCAAGACAAGGTGACCCGGGAGCTGATGGAAGCCTTCTTTATTAGAAAAAACGGCAAACAGTGCGTCAGCAAACCTTCAGTGGCCTTGTGAGATATGGAATTCAGATACTTGAATAGCCGGGTGCCCACGCGCGCCGCTCCTGTTTAGATTCTCTTTCACGCCATGCACGTAATCTGTTTCCCCGAGGTTATGACGTAAGCAGTCTTAGGTGTTTACTGTATATATCCTTTTTCGTTTTTCTAATAAACCTGAGTTGCGAGTCAGCGCTTGTAGTGTCTTCCCTCTTGTTGTGTGTTCTGTGTCTTAGTTTGCGCTGTTTTTCCACCATGAAAACTGTAACCCGCTTTATTGGAAATATTGAAGATAATAGTCCATTCTTCCAAGGCGTAGCAAAGTCTTTTGTTTCAAGTCTGCGTATATAGCGCGAAGCTAATAAATATGACTCCCACAGAAAAGTAATGAATTTGACGGTCGCAGAAACGTCAGTAGCAAAAAAAATGCAAGCCTCCGAAAAGGCTATTGGCAGACGTGTTGATTATTATAGTGGAATCTTAAGATATACGAAAAAGTTCCGCTAATAACTTCTAGTTGGAAAATGCCCTTGCCCAGATTTTTTGAATATGGTGCCATGGACGCCCCCTCTTTCCTCAGCAGCCGTCTCAAAACAAAAATTACAAAGTTATCTCTCTTTGGACAGAGACCTTGGCGTAAAGCCCTCCACTACGGAACCTCTTTCGGTCCTTCATTCGCTCCATTCATCCTGCCTTCCCTCACGGCGTAGTTGAGGTGTCCACTGAGGAGTCAGGCAGTTCCTGCGCCATTTCCTCTCCTTCAAACAACAACCAAAGATTTTAAAACACTCCAGCTAGCTCTGACGCAGGTAATGTTTTCCAGCCACTTGGTCAAGCTCTCGCAGGGGGAAAACATGTCAAGCCTGGCGTAATCGCAGTTGCCGACCACTGTTGAACATATGTTGCCTCGTCTCCGGAACTGTTTCATCTCAGTGCAATAGATGTTGCCTCAAAATGTACGCTACTCTCTGGAATAAACTTCCGGCTTTGGAACGCTATTGAGAAGAGAACGGAAGGGAAAAGAGGCGCCAACAACCGCCTAAACGAAAGCTAACAGCCACTTAAACAGAAGCATAGGGATGTTTTTTTTTCTTTTTTTTTTAATTTGTGGTGTTTATAAGTGGGAGATTAATACCGCAATGATTACAAACCTAAAGACAAACCATATGTTGCCGATGGGATTTGAGCCCACGACCTCCGAATTTCGCGTCCGGTGCTCTACCACCTGAGCTACAGCGATGGCTGCCCAATCTTCTGCATTTGGGGGTTGTTTGTGTTTAGTGTATCCTAATCTCGAGATTGTTCACCTGCGCCACCCACGTCCACAGCGGCGGCCGTGGTACCTACTTATTACCGCGAGTGCCACGTGCAACTTGATCGAACGGTGAGGGCGGAAGCTGTGCGATAGACCTATTATGCTGCCCATGGCATCAAGACAGCCCGAATCGAGGTCATCGTTAGCTATTCAGCAGACAGGTGAAGGAAAACAAGGGGCTCTTTATGACGTACTACATCAGCAACGCCAACTCTTATCGCAACAGCTGCGCTATAAGAGGGGTATCGCACAGCTTCCACGCTTCCCCTTCGATCACGTTTTAGATGCCGCTTACGGTAATGCGGGACGTACTACCTCCGCCACTATAGACGGGGGTGGCGCTTGTGTACACTCTTAAGATTAGGTTGCATTACACACAAATACACCTGAAAGCAGGCATTTGGGCAGCCGTCTTTGCAGCATAGTTGGTAGGGCATCGCAAGCAAAATTCTGAGGCCGTGGGCTCGGATTTTTTTTTCTTCTGCTTTCTACTCAATTATGATAAAATAATTTCCCTAATCATCTCCACTAACGAACCCCACAAACTAAATAAAAGAAAAAACACCCCCTATGTTCCTTGCTTTCAGTTATTATTCGCTTGCGTCATGTTTGGAACAATATGCTATCAAGAGAAGGACCAGATGCTGGTTCGTTTGTACGGGCAATGGCTATTTTTAATTTCTTTTCACTTGAAAATGAAACAATCGCCTTTGAGACAGAAAGTAACAGAAAGTGTAGGATAAAGACTCACTACCAGGGAATCGGTAGCATTTACTGAAATCCTTGAAAACGGGCCGTTTTGGGCGTCTCTTCCTCTCACAGCGGTAAGGGATGGGCCTGCCTTTTCTCAGTTTCATTTAATTCAAAGATATACACTGATGGCTTGCATAGCCGGAGCGCTCAGTTCGTGCAGATCCCGCCTTTACCTAAGTGCACCGTGATTGTACGGTGCGCAAGAGTTCCTATAGTTTTCCGCTTATGGATCTTGATATTTGCTACTGGATTTGTTCCATGCGCGCAGGACCTGCAATTCTGCAACAACGAAAGTCACAACGCTGAAGCTCCCAACGAGCATAATCACCTCTGCGGCGGCAAATCTACCTGGCACGTCGTCTCACAAAGCGAAGATTTCAAGGGGTGAGTCTGAAGGTGTTGTCGATCAGATGCATGTTCACCATCTCAAACTGACCCTAAAGATACCGAGTGCAAGGAATGTCTTGATTTTCCAACGCGTTCGAAGTTACATCGAAGCATGGAAATTCCGACGGAAAGACTTTCGAGCTTAGAGCTATACTTCTGGTATTACCTAAGTAGCAAACAAGCTGTGAGTACACACCAACCTCGCAGGTCTCCTGAGAGTAAATTCTCATCTAGAGTATACGTTGATGCGGCGATGAACTCTTACACTTTTTTTTTCAGGGCGTCCTCGGGAATACCAATTAGCTAAGGTTTCATCTTATAAAAATGTGTTCATATTTTGGCGCCTACGTCCCCAAAATACAATATGATGATATTGTGAAACAAATTTAAGAAATGAAGGCAGCAGGAGGAGGGCAATACATCCTTACTGACAAACTGGCGTATTAGACTCAGTCATCGGGTGAATCCCCATTTCAGGAAGGCGTTGGCAGAGACAGCCCTCTTTGCTTAGTCAACCAGCCTTTTGTGCCGCCAGAGCGAGTCGGCCAGGGTTGCCGCCCACTGCTCTATGGATGGCTTTGGGAGGGGGGAGAGAGGGTATGTTGGGGTTGGTTTGACAAGCCCAGAAGACGTTTATGGTGTGGCTAGATCCTTCCGCATTGAAGGCATTCTGGGCTGAAGTCGGTTGGCACTTGTGTATGAGCTGTAAAGCTAAGAGTGTGTTTGTATTTAGTATAAGGAATTTGTTTTCGTGCATGAAGTTTCTTGGGGTATGAGGGTATTTTTGACAGTCTGCACTGTACTTCAAGGTTAGTTCGTGGTATGGGACATTGATTTCCTCTGCTTCGTTCAGGGTCTGAGGCTCGTCATTGCCCGCATCGGTTCAGCTATACGACCCGAGAGGAAAGGGCGTAGCTTTGGCTCTCTCCTCTCAGACCCTATAACCCTCGGTAGCAATGGCACCCCCCAGGGATCCGTTCTCTCCCCATTTCTTTTCAATGTCGCCGTGCCCACACTACCTTCTAAATTAGACGCTATCCCCCGGCTATCCCGTACCTTAGACGCAGGCGACATTACCCTCTGGGTTTCAACAGGCAACGATGCTGAGGTTGAATCCACACTTCAACAAGCGGTCGATGTCATTGAGCGCCATGTAGCCGGAGCCGACCTCTCGTGCTCCCCTCAGAAGTCCGAGCTGCTGCTCATCCGAGGTCAACCCGGCCTCCACAGCCATCCTCCCATCTGCATTGCTGCTAGTGCCCATACGCGAAGTATCCATCATTAGGGTATTGAGGCTCCTCATCCAGAGCAATCGGAACAACACCCACACTCTGGCTAGACTTAGTCTCTTTCTCGCAGACCATTCGGGTTATTCGTCGCATTGCTAACAAACATAAAGGCATGCGAGAGGCTGACCTCCGACCTCTTGTTCAGGCGTTGACTGACTCATTAGACAGGCATACAAGGCGGCTGTTCATCTCCGCCACCGGACCCCCACGTATAAACTACTCGCATTAGGGTTCTACAACGCTGTGGCGGAGCTCTCGGAAGCTCATCTCACTTCTGAGTACGAGCGTCTCATCCACACCTCCACTCGACGTCACATACTCGACAAGCTTGGAATACGCTTCGAAACAACCGCTGCCGACAAGGTCCAGCTTCCGCACCATATCCACAGTAACCTTATCGTTACCCCTCTTCCTAAAAACATGCACCCAGAGTATCATGACGCTCGCCGCAAGGACAGAGCTAAATCTCTGCACAAAAAGTATTTAACAGATCGGACAGCGGTCTACGTCGACGCCACCGAATACCCCGAGCGTGAAGCTTTTTCGCTCGCGGTTGTAAACTACTGTGGACGGCCGCTGGTTGCGTGCTCCATTCCCGTCAGATCGCCTGAAGAGTCCGAGGAGGTGGCCATAAGCTTGGCGATGGTCTCCACCTCTGCGGAAACCATCTTCAGCTGCTCTAAATCTGCGGTTAGTAGTTTCGCCGCGCGGCGGCTGAATTTCGATGGAGGCGAAATTCTAGAGGCCCGTGTATTGTGCAATGTCAGTGCACGTTAAAGAACCTCAGGTCGTCGAAATTTCCGGAGCCCTTCACTACGGCGTCCCTCATAGCCTCAGTCGCTTTGGGACGTTAAACCCCAATGAAACAACAAACCAACCAGTAGTTTCGCCAAAGGCCGGATCTCCCCTGTCACCCTGTCTCTCCTCCACTCCACCAACCTCCAACTCCACCCGATCCAATTGATCTGGATCTCTGCACACTCATCCCATCCAGGGAACGACGCGGCCCACAATTATGCCCGAGGATTCGTCGACCGAGATGTGGTGTCGCTCGCCCTGCGGATGGTGAGAGATCGTATGGTTACATTTTATGGCATAACCATGCACCACCGCACTACCACATATCCCTCCGCACATAGTTCTCTCACCAAACCCCACATACTCTGGGCTTGCCCTCGGGGCTCCCCTCCTCGAGGCTTGCAGCTCTCGAATCCTGACCAGTGGGAGGCCGCATTGCTCAGTTCCGACTCGGACAAACAGATCCTGGGTGTGACAAGACCGCTAGAAGTAGCCGAACGCCACGCGCTCATAGCCACTTGAAGTGGCTATAACTTCACATCGTCTGCTACATTTGTCGGCGGAAATAAAGTTTATCCTCCTCCTCCTCACCTGCATCGGTGGACTGGGAGGTGGTGTGCATGGTGGGCGAGTATCACGAGTGTGTCGGTAGGCAGATTCGTTGATTATGGCTGCCTTGTGCACCGGGATTCAAAATATCTGTGCTTGCACCGTTTCGAATTTCGACCTGAGAAGTAGAAGGATGCCGGCGATTTATATGCAGCATTAAAGACAGTTTCGGTGGGCTTCTTGGGAGCATGCAATGGTTTTCCTCTGCGGTTGGTGCTGATTGCGAGGGTTATGGCCGATTCTTCCGTCGCCGTTCGGTGCAGTTGGCTAGCTTGCCGAAGGTTTTGGTAGCTTTTATCACAATACAGTCGCCCACCGGTCCTGCCCTATCGACGAGGAGGGTGTCGGCGTGTTCGCCAAAATTCCTTGAAAATGTGTTTTGGAACTTCTGCTCTTCTGTCCAAGCTATTGTTCGTATTAATGCGTATTAGGTAGTGTCGAACCGGATGCCAGGTCTGATCTTCCACGAGCTGTCTCGGCCTTTGTCAGTGGGTTTTTGGATCCCATGTCCCTACATAAATAGTAGTAGTCTGCTAGGGTCTGCTGCTAACGGAAGCTGGGATGGGGCTTTTCTTTGAGAGTGATTATTTCTCCCGGTGTGGTGTGCACCCCCCCCCCCCCCTCCTAATAGCCTGCTCGTCGATAAGCAATGCGTAGGCTTAATTCAGTCTTGTATGCTTTCCTGGTTGCTTGTTTTATCTTTCATATCCGTGCTTGGCTAGATTGAGGTGATCCGAGATGTCCAGACCTTGCATAATAAGCAGGGCGTCCTTTTTCCGCGGTCCTTACTGGTTGATGACGATGACTGTGTGATCATGCGGGATACATGTATGTCTTCAGGTGTTGATGACTCTTTCTACCGCTGTCTTGTTCGCCTTTGCCGCAGTGATGGGTAATCCTAGGGTAATTGTTTTTTTGCGGGTGAAATGTTAATGTTCAGGTGTGGGATATGCACTGAGGCCGGACTGTATGCAGCGGAGCGCGCTCTATCTAGAGAGAGCGAGCTCCGCTGCATTCAGTCCGGCCGTGACTGAGGTTACTTGGTATTCTATTCTTTGCCTGCGTTTGCGGCAGTCTCAATTTTTCTGGAGCGAAGGTAAGGCCGCAGCCTGCAGCGTTGTTTTGAACAATATATGCCGCTGCCACTCCTTAGCAACTACCTCTGATATTCTCTTTTGTGCCGTATGGGCGCCAGAGAGATTTCAGTGGCATACAGTATGTGCAAGGTGCCTTCGCCCTAGTCCAATAGGTCCCGCAGTCCCTTAAAGACGATGTTGAACAGGAGAAAGAAGAGTATTGGCCCTGTCGAGCGCTTCGGGGCCTAATTAACTGGATGCCGTTTTGATGCCGTTGGTGTTAAGGACAGCCTTTCTGTTCGAGAGGAATGTCCTCGTCTTCCGCACCCCGTGTTTGCCACCGGCTGAGGACGCTTTCGCGGGTAGAATTGTCGAATGCTCCCATCAGGTATAAGGTACCAGGGCACGGGGTTGCGTACGGGCCTGGCGGTCTATTATATGATCGTAGATTTGGAGAAGCGCGTCTTGCGTGGAGGGATGTTCCCAGAACCCGGACTTGGCGAGGGGCATGAGCCAATTACTCCCACATATCTAGTCAGCATCACGTCGATAACTCGCTGAAGACTTTGCCCTAGCACAAGGTGAGGTAGATGGGGCGGTGGTTGCTGATTCCTGGAAATTTGTTTGCTTTAGGTATCAACCTGCTTGTGCTGTTTTGCAGCAGTCGTTGAAGGCTCCCTTTTTTCAGCAGTGTCTGTTGAAGTAGTGACTGCTTGCTGAGGGGATTCATCTCCAAGTCGAAAGAAGATCTTGCTGCCGGTGTTACGGTCCCAGCCCAGGCAGTTCAATTTTCAATGACTACTATTGCTGCCTGTATTCTGGCTACCACAATGAGAAAACTCAGCACCTGATTTTCTTTGCCGTCGTAGACGGGGTTGGTCCTCGGGGCTGTATGAACAGGAATCGCTCTGCAGGGGCTCTGGCTAGGTCCTCGTTGCTCCCTTGGGAGCAATAGAGGGCCCTAGGGAGTAAGTACCCGTTGCTTTCTTTTTGTTTTTGCGGGGATTCAGGATTCATCAAGTGCGGAATGCATTGGGTTCAGCCTAATTTTAGATCTTTCTCGCAGGTTGCGACCAGCTGTCGGCGCTTCTTTGTCGCCTCTGACCTTTAGACTCACCCAGGAGGACCGCACCCTGGAAAGGCGTCTCGTCTTTGTGCTTGCGGTGTCGTCAAAGGTGCGGTGCCGCTGTTTCCAAAAACTGAGTATTGTTGACATAACCACGTGGTTTGCGTTAAGGCCTTATATGTGCCCTGGTATCACTATCTATTGAAAGATCTTAGCCCGTGAAAGGTAAGCGTTTAGTTACTTTCTCAGAAAAAATTATCAGTGCCAGATTTGTTCGAAGTCAAATTTCGAGTTCCCGTGGCAATGTGCAGTGCCTTACTTTGCCCATGCGCTACAGAGTAGTGCGTCGGCTGAAATTCTCTTCTGATCACAAAGAGGGAAGGAAAATATTATGAAGTAGGATAGAGCCCTCGCTGGAGCAAAAGACGAGCTTCCATTACTATCGTATTCGTCACCCCTTAGAATTTGTGAAATAAAAGCGTGGAGTAGAATTGCAAGTGTGAATTGAATTTTTTGAACAGGGATTTCTAAACTGTAATGATATATATATATATATATATATATATATATATATATATATATATATATATAATCTTCTGATCACAGAGGGAAGGACGAAGGCCAGACCCTGGTCGAAAGGTTAGAATAAAGTTGTTGTTTTTCTACCGTGTGTCAACCGAATTACGTTTATATATATATATATATATATATATATATATATATATATATATATATTGTGAACGAAACAGGACTGCACAGCTCACAGTTTCAGCAAAGTTCAGCGCACAGCAGAAAACTCACAAGATGGCTGACTCACTCACTGACCGAACCACACGCACTTCGTCTTCGTCGACCGACACACGGACACTTCGGCTTCATCGTCGGCGCGCTACCATGAGCACGCGCCATTCCCCCTCCATCAAAGCGGCGGCCCGACGCCGGGAACGAACACGCAGGGCAATGGTATTTTCGGTATAGAGGGCGGAGGACAGAGAACACGGAGAGCTGTTAAGCAGGTAAAACTGTGGGTTGAGGCTTGTCATAGTAGGGCTTCATGCGCACCACGTGGACAGTCTCGGTCGGATGACGCCGACGTGGTAAGGAGGTCGTGTACCACGGGACAACTTCGTAAGTGACCTCACTAACACGACGGACCACCTCGTACGGACCGAAGTAGCGTGGGAGTGCTTTTCGGAGAGTCTGAGGCGGCGCACAGGTGTCCATACCCACACAGAATCGCCAGGCTCGTACCGAACGTATCGTTGTCGGAGGTTGTAGCGACCAGCGTCGAGTTGTTGTTGATGTCGAATCCGGCACCTTGCGAGTTGGCGGGCTTCTTCAGCCCGCTGGATGAATGTGTCAACGTCAGCATAGGTGCCGATGTCTGCGTCGTTATGACCAGCGGGTAGCATAGCATCCATCTGGTAGTGACACGCCATCCGTAGACCAGCTGGAAAGGTGTAAGGCAGGTAGTCTCCTGTTCTGCCGTGTTGTAGGCGAAGGTTGCATAAGGAAGAACTTCGTCCCACGTGCGATGCTCAACGTCGACATACATAGCAAGCATATCTGCAAGCGTCCGGTTGAGGCGTTCAGTCAAGCCGTTGGTTTGTGGATGATAGGCTGTTGTCTTCCTGTGGCTGGTGTGAGTGAGTTCGAAGAGAGATCGCATTAATGCCGCCGTAAAGGCGGTTCCACGGTCCGTGATGACGACTGGTGGCGCACCGTGACGCAAGACAATGGATGTCATAAAAAAACTGAGCCGCTTCTGCAGTACTAGCGTGGGCAAGCGCCTTTGTCTCGGCGTACCGCGTTAAGTATTCCGTCACCACAACAATCCATTTGTTCCCAGAGAAAGACAATGGGAATGGGCCCAGCAAGTCCATGCTCACTTGTTGGAAAGGCGTTGTAGGCGATGGGATGGGCTGGAGAAGCTCTTCAGGTTTAACTGGTGGTGTCTTTCGTCGCTGGCAGTCACGGCAGGTCCTGACATATGGCTGGACTGATGAGAGCAGCTTTGGCCAGTAATACTTCGCACGAATGTGGGCAAACGTCCGGGTAACATCCAAATGGCCAGCCGATGGCTTGTCGTGGCAGACTTGCAAGATTTCTGGACGGAGTTCGGATGGCACAACCAGAAGAAACGTTTCCGTGTTATGCGCGAAGTTCCTCTTGTAAACGACGTCATCTCGGAGACTGTAGAAACCCAAACCTCGATCGAAAAGCCGCAGAACAGCGACGTTAAAGGTGCATTGAAGAGGTATTTGAACTCGCCTTTTTGCCGCGGGAACTCGATCTACACGTTCTGAGCATTCTTAGAAACTTCGATTCATTGCCCTGTGTGGCTGATTTTCTACGCGGGTTCGATCCCGGCCGCGGCGGTTGAATTTCTTTGGAGGAGAAATTCTAGAAGCCCGTGTACTGTGCGATGTCAGTGCACGCTAAAGAACCCCAGGTGGTCGAAATCTCCGGAGCCCTCCACTACGGCGTCTCTCATAACCTTATTCACTTTGGGACGTTAAACCCCATAAACCGAACCAAATCGAATTAACGTCCGGCTCCCGCCTTTTTTTTTTAATTCTCCCTCGTACGGTGGGCGGAGTCGACCAACGCGTGGAGTGCCTTGCAGCCAGCTCCTTGGAGGCTTTGCTTTCGCTTTATATTGTTTTTTAGGTTTCCGCGAATAAATAGTTTCATTCGCAGATAATATAGCCGCAAAATAAGCCCGCAGAAATAAAAATACGCGCGCACTATTTGCTTTTACGGACTACTACGTATTACTCCGACGATGGCAGAGCGGCAAGCCGCCGCGGGACTGGCTGAAAGGCACTCCACGCGTTGGTCTACTCCGCCCACCGTACGAGGGAGAATTAAAACAAAAAGGCGGGAGCCGGACGTTAATTCGATTTAATTAGGAAAATCAGCCACACAGGGCAATACATCGAAGTTTCTAAGAATGCTCGGAACGTGCAGATTGAGTTCCCGCGGCAAAAAGACGAATTCAAATTCCTCTTCAGTGCACCTTTAAGGCCCTCCAGATGCTCGATGAGCAGACGCAACTCTGAGTCAGCCCGTTGACGTCGGGCCATATCGGACGACGTGACGAGAGCAAAAAACGGCAAGTCGTCCTCCGTGTCGGCCGCAGCAACGTCGGCAGGTGCACGTGACAAACAATCGGCATCATTGTGCTTACGGCCGGACTTCTAGACTACCGTGATGTCGTATTCCTGGAGCCGAGGGCTCCATCTCGCAAGCCGTCCCGAAGGGTCTTTGAGGTTGGCTAGCCAGCATAACGAATGATGTTCGCTTACAGCTCGAAACGGGCGACCATAGAGATATGGTCGGAACTTGCTAATCGCCCACACTACCGCAAGGCATTCCTTTTCTGTGGTAGAGTAGTTTGCCTCTGCTTTCGAGAGAGAGCGGCTGGCGTAAGCTATGACTTTCTCCTTGCCGTGCTGCCATTGAACGAGAATAGCGCCGATGCCAACATTGCTGGCGTCAGTATGAATTTCAGTGGCAGCTCGTTCATCAAAATGGGCGAGTATTGGGACAGTCTGCAGGCGGCTGCGTACCTCGTTGAAGGCAGCTTCCTGATCCTCGTGCCACTCAAAAGAGACATTGTCTCTAAAGTTTTCAACGAAACGTCTGTTGTAGGCACAGAGGCCCAGAAACCTACGAACGGACTTTTTGTCGGTTGGGAGCGGGAACTGTGAAACAGCGGCAGTCTTCTCCGTGTCAGGATGGACTCCGTCAGCGTTTATCACGTGACCAAGAAAACTCAGCTCTTGGAAACTGTAGTGGCACTTTTGTGGCTTTATCGTCAACTGTGCCGAACGGAGTGCCTGTAGCACCATTCGCAGCAGCCGGTTGAGGTGTTCCTCGAAGCTAGGAGCAAAACCGACATCATCAAGGTACACTAGGCATGTCTGCCATTTCAGCCCCGAAAGAACGGTGTCCATTATGCGTTGGAAGGTTGGTGGCGCAGAACAGAGTCCAAAGGGTAGCACTTTGAATTCATAAAGGCCGTCAGGTGTCACGAACGCTGTGTTCTCTCTGTCCCTTTCGTCCACTTCGATCCGCCAGTAACCATTCTTAA
The DNA here is from genome assembly GCF_055824585.1 of Amblyomma mixtum. Lineage (NCBI taxonomy): Eukaryota > Metazoa > Arthropoda > Arachnida > Ixodida > Ixodidae > Amblyomma > Amblyomma mixtum. Next base: position 14,650,937 of record NC_143021.1, read on the forward strand.
GGTCGAGTGAACAAAAATATTTAGCATCACGCAGTCGATCCAAGGCGTCATCGATACGTGGAAGGGGGTAAACGTCACGTTTCGTGACACAATTTAACTTCCGATAATCGACGCAGAATCGCAAGGTGTTATCTTTTAAAGCGAAAGCTTTACTACTTGCACTTTCAGCCTTTGCCGTGGCGCGGCGGTGCCACCATTGACCTTTAGTTGACCTCTGTGTGACGTCATGTGTGACATCACGCCGAAGAGAAGGGCGACCGACTCGCGCCGTCGCAAGCCGCGGCGGTGCCACCACCGGCGCCTAACGCCTGCTCTCTCCGCTAGGAGCGCGATTGTGGCGTTACGCTGAAGAGATTAGGCTCGATTCACGTCGCTAGAAAGCAGTAGCTGTGCCAAGCACCAGCGGCTTAACATTGCTTCGCGATCTCGCGCCGTCCGTGTGCGACGGCGGTGCACATGAACGGCGGCCTGATTGGACTAGATTGTACTGGATTGAATTGGATTAGAATAGATTAGATTACATTAGATTACATTGGATTGGATTGGATTGCATTGGATTGGGTTGGATTTTATTGTATAACCGATGCATCACCACAAGTCTAACCACAAGCAGCACCACCAGCTACACTACCAGCTGAACCATGGCGTAGGTACGGATATTGCTTTCGCAATTACCGGGCTTAACCAAGCTAAGCCACAGCGAATTTTTTCTTCACCAATTCCATAGGCGAAACCCAGGGGCTTGTGGACGGCTGGACTACGTCGTCTGCAAGCATTTCTTGCACTTGGGATCGTATAGCCTCCCGTTCCATCGGCGACGCTCTGTACGGGTGTTGGGATATGGGGCTTGTCTCCTCGTTGACGATGATGCAGTGTTCGGCTACCGGGGTGCGCCCTACCTTTGATGTCGTGGCGAAGCACTCTGCGAAGTCGTGAAGGAGCTCTAACAAGCGCTGCTTCTGACCCACCGACAAGCCGGGATTAATGTCTGCGGTAGACAGAACGGCTGCTGCATCGCGTCCATCCGGGGACGGTAACTCCAGAGCACATATTTCAGCGGGGTCAATGAAGTCCGTAACGTATGCGACGGCCGTTCCTTTCCCAATGGGCTGGAACTTGGTTCCGAAGTTGGTGAGCAAGAGTGTCGCAGAGCGATCCCGTAAGCGAACAAGCCCTCTTGCAGCGCAGATTCCATTCTCAAGTAGAAGGCTGGCATTTCTCTCTGTCATAACGTCTCGATCACCGGGCGAGTCACTTTGCAGGGGAACCATCATGCTGCACCGCGGAGGCACCGTCACGTAATCAGCAGCAATACGCAGGGCGGGCATCCTGGAGTCGTCTGGGTCGGCTCTTTCAATTGCTTGCGTGGGCGAAAACGTCACGCGCGGGTCTTTTAACCTAATAACGGCGCCGTTAGCTTGTAAAAAATCCAGGCCGGGAATGACATCGCGCGAACAGTGAGGTAGGAGAACAAAGTCACAAATGTAAACAAATCCGTCGATTGTAACTCTCCGCGTACACCGGCCAACAGGGGTGATTAGGTGCCCACTAGCTGTGCGAATCTGAGGCTCAGTCCACGCGGTTAAAACTTTCCTGAGTTCCTTTGCTAGCTCGTTGCTCATAACCGAATAGTCCGCTCCCGTATCAACCAATGCCGTAACTGCTAAATCGTCGATATCGACCGGTAAGTCCGAAGCTGCACATCCTTTGTGATCGCCACGTGTCCTCGTTTGATAGCCGTAGTCTGGTCGTGAACGCGATGGAGGATGTTCGGCTGTTCGCTCGTCAGCGGCCTTACCTCCGCAGGCCGCTGGGTCTAGTTTCCCCGGCGAGTACTCGGTGAGTGGCTAAAACCGCTTGTCGAAGGACGTGGACTCGGCGAACGATAGCGGGTAGAAGTGGGTGGGCGGTAGTCAGGTCGAGGGAAACAAGTGTTATCCCGGCACGTTGACAGGTGGTCCTCAATTTCGCGGTACCGTTCGCCATTGAGCGGACAGGGGACTCGCGGATAAAATCCAGGAATTCCAGCTCGGCGATAAGGGCACCACCATAGGATATGGCCAGCCTCACCGCAGTGGTAACAAAGGGGCCGCTGGTCAGGTGCCCGCCACACGTCCGTCTTCCGCAGCCTCGCTTCGGCCAACACAGGGACAGGCGGGGGCCGCGGCTGGAAAGCAGATGGGCTTGCGCTCCCAGGGGTGAGGTCGCAGTCCTGCCGGAGTACCGACGCGTACGGCTGCCGTTGGGTCGTCGGTGTAAGGGTGTAAGGAGATAGCGCCACCCAGCTGCGTTCGTGAGGAGAAGAAGACAAAGCACGAGGAGCGCGTGCGGAGAGAGAGAGAGAGAGAAAACTTTATTTACAAAGGAATTCGGGGCACGCCCCAGGGTCCCCGCACGACCCCACTGCACTCAAGTGTTTATGTTCCTGAGGTCCATAACACTGGCAGCACGGCCGGTGGCGATGGTCTGCACGGCCGGGTCCTCCGAATGCAGCAGGGTCTCCCAGTCCTCCCAGGTCTTGAGGTTCTCTAGGTCCCGCGGGGGAGGGTCCGCCGGGCAGAGGGAAAGGATGTGGAGGGAAGAAGCGAAGGGTTCTGGGCATAGGGCGCAAGCAGGAGTGGGGAAGGAGGGATGATAGTGGGTTAGGGTAAGGGGCGAAGGGAGAGTATGTGTTTGTAATCTGCGCCAGAGTGTTGCGTGTCTGTTATCTAGGGAGGGGTGGGGCGGGGGGTAGAGCTGGCGAGAGGCTCTGTATGCCTGGGTCAGCTCACTGAGTGAGTGCATGCGATCCTTCGTGAATCCGGGGTACGCCGGGACAGGTCGAAGAGGATTGCGTGGCAGAGAAGAGAAGAGCGCGGTGGGCGACGGACGTGGACGAGTTCTGCTGGCTCCCCGAGTTTCGGGCTTGGGCCTTAGCCGCAGACGTCCGGGCCACCAGACCTGGACATCCATCGTCAAGAGCCTCAACCACCAGGCCCAGGCGCCACTCTTCTGCGTCCATCCGTCAGCTGCTCCACACAGGCCGCCTCTGGTGCCTACGTGGCCTTTCCGGGATACCAGACCTGGGAACCGTGCTGGGAGCCCACAGACGCCGACGCTGCGGTAGCGTTGCATCAACATTGGAACGCCCAGAGACTCCCTGACTGCCCGACACCCAGCCAGTCCTCCCCGCTCGTTGCTCGAATAAGAGACAAGTAGTGTGACTTTCCTCTTTGACTTTCTTTTTCCTGAATTTTTGTAAGCACTTTGTTCTGTTCCCCCGTGTGTTTTTCCCGTGCGTTGTTGCCTTGCTCTCTTGTTCCTTTCCATTTTTCACTCTCATATTGAAATTGGTATCCTTTCCTATAAAGCCGCCTCGTTTATTGTTTGTACCTTTGTGTTTGTTTAAAATAAGACCTGCAATCTCACAGATCCTCACAAATTTGGCGGCCACTACGACAGGACGAGGTCGGTTTTTATTTCTTTGCCTGTTGTGTTAATTTAGGAACAGTATGAGCGCGTCAGAGTTGGTTGCCTTAGGCGAGCGCATGGGCTTGTGCGGCGCGGAGTTGCGAGCGTGGGTGGAGGACGAGCTTCGTAAGGCACGGGAAGAGAGAGCCGCTGAGCGTGAAGCTGCGAAGCAGGAGTACCTGGGTTCGAACCCGACCGCGGCGGCCGCGTTTCGATGAAGGCGAAACGCAAGAGGCGCCCGTGTGCTGTGCGATGTCAGTGCACGTTAAAGATCCCCAGGTGGTCGAAATTATTCCGGAGACCTCCACTACGGCACCTCTTTCTCTCTTTCTTCTTTCACTCCTATCTTCCTCCCTTCCCATATGGCGCGGTTCAGGTGTCCGCCGATATATGTGAGACAGATACTGCGCCATTTCCTTTCCTCAAAAAAAAACAATTTACAATTTACAATTTTACAAATTGGAGTTAGAGGCACGGAATTTGGAGACGGGGGGTGAAGCTGCGAAGCAGAAATTGGATTTAGAGGCACGGAATTTAGAGACGGAGCGAGAGGCTGCGAAGGAACGCTTGGAGTTAGAGGCGCGGAACTTGCAGCTACAAATAAGGCTCATGGAGGGTGGCGCAAATCCTCCGAGTGACCGTGGAGAGCGTAGCGTCTCATCGACCAGCTCCATTAACCCGCACAGCCTCATACCACAGTTCAATGAAGCGCGGGATGACCTCGATGCCTACTTAAAGAGGTTTGAGCATGTGGCCACGGGGCAGGGTTGGCCAAAAGAAAAGTGGGCAACGGCGTTGAGCTTGTGCCTTGGCGGCGAGGCACTTAGGGTCTTCGGTCGGCTCTCGCCTGAGGATTCCGTGGATTATGACAAAGCGAAGCTTGCCTTGCTTCAGAGGTTTAGGTTCACCGCGGAAGGGTACCGAGAGAAGTTTCGCAGAGCAAGCCCCAGGATGGAGAAACGGCCCCGCAATATGCTGCCAGGTTGTTTAGTTTCTTTGACCGTTGGGTCGAGATGCGGGGAGAAGGCCGCACTTTTGAGGTGGTTCGCGAGATGGTCGTGAGCGAGCAATTTCTGAACAACTGTCATTCTCGTTTAGCCCTTTTCTTACGTGAGCGGGAGGGCAAGACAGTTTCCAAGCTGGCGGAGGCTGCCGATCATTTTCTCGAAGCACAGCGGCAAAATAACTTGTTGTTCATTAAAGAGGAGGGTGAGCACACGATAGTTAAAGCCAAGGACGAGGTTTCACGTTCACAATCCCGCCTTCGATATTTTCTTTGCGAGAAGACTGGGCACAAGGCGTCGGATTGTCGGACAAAGCCGAAGCAATTGTATTGCCCCTGGTGCGGCGAGGTAGGACATGATGCCCAGTCATGCAAAGCTAAGAGACCAGGAGATCGTGAGGAGTCCGCCTGTTGCATGACACCTCGATATTCACATCCCGATAACCCTGCAGAGGTAACGCGCGTAGAGGGCCAGTTGGGGGAGATGGTCTGTCCTTCCAACCCGGTGGAAACTGCTATGCCCGTGGCGCACGGTGAGGTGTTCGGCCAGCCTGGTTCGGTATTACGGGATACGGGCAGCACCGGCATTGTTGTGCGTGAGTCCCTTGTACCGGCAGCGGCGCTTACAGGGAAACAGGCTACATTATTCTTGGCCAATGGGACCCGTGTAGAAGTTCCGGAAGCGGAGGTGGTGATTTCCTCACCATACTTTTCGGGTAAGGCCATCGCGCGGTGCTTGTCTACACCCCTGTACGACATCATAATAGGCAATGTCACTTGCGCTAAACCTCCATTCTCGGTCGACCCGCCAGTTCTCACTGATTAGGCAGTTTCCCTTGCCATTACGGGTGCGGTCGATGTTCCTTCTCTTACGGTGACAGCAAAGGTTTCAGAGAGTAGCAAAAGCCTCACTCTTAACACACTCCGCTTGTCACGGCCGGAGTTTCGCCTCAAACAGGAAGAAGACCCGACCTTAGAGGTGTGTCGCAAGAAGTTGGGGCAAATATTTCGTGGCAAGGGACAAACCACCCACTCTTTTGATACAGATGACGGTGTTCTTTTCCGAACATACCATGTGTGTCCCGGCCGAGTCGTTGAGCAAGCGGTGGTACCGCAGGGCTTACGCACGCAAGTCCTTAAGTTGGCGCATAAGGGTGCATTATCCGGCCATCAAGGAATACGGAAAACAATAGCAAGGGTTCTCAGTGAGTTTTACTGGCCCGGTGTACTGGCTGACATTAAGAGTTATGTCAGATCGTGTGATATGTGTCAACGGACTGTGTCGAAGGCAAGGGAGAACAGAATGAATAACATCGTAGGACGGGAACATGTAAAATCATAGTGGAGACCGAGGTAGGTTTGTAGAAAACGGAAGTACTAGCTGAAAGAGTTCTCGCGACGGTGAAGTGGTTAGATGTGAACAATGGAATACAGAAGAATGGAGCCCACACCTGTTCTTGTTGGAATTGTTTTTGTTTGTTCATGTTTGTTTTTGAGTGTCGACTATCTACTTTTGATGCCTTCCGTGTTTCTTCGCCCTCTATGGACGCTTTACGTTGATATTTCATATACTCTCTGTGCTGTGTGTACGAATGTCTGTGGACGCTTCGAGCATTGACGACCATCGTATTGTGTGGCGTGTAGTGTGCGCGCTGTGGTGCGGTGTTCTGTGTTGCGATCGTCGAACGCGTCTGGTGTCGCTCTCCTGAAGTTGAATTCTTTCCCTTGGAAAAAACTTCCGAAGAGGGGGCCTTCTGTAAGGAGATAGCGTCACCCAGCGGCGTTCGTGAGGAGAAGACAAAGCACGAGGAGCGCGTGCGGAGGGGTACGCCGGGACAGGTCGAAGAGGATTACGTGGCAGAGAAGAGAAGAGCGCGGTGGGCGACGGACGTGGACGAGTTCTGCTGGCTCCCCGAGTTCCCGGCTTGGGCCTTAGCCGCAGACGTCCGGGCCATCAGACCTGGACATCCATCGTCGAGAGCCTCAACCACCAGGCCCAGGCGCCACTCTTCTCCGTCCATCCGTCAGCTGCTCCACACAGGCCGCCTCTGGTGCCTACGTGGCCTTTCCGGGATACCAGACCTGGGAACCGTGCTGGGAGCCCACAGACGCCGACGCTGCGGTAGCGTTGCATCAGCATTGGAACGCCCAGAGACTCCCTGACTGCCCGACACCCAGCCAGTCCTCCCCGCTCGTTGCTCGAATAAGAGACAAGTAGTGTGACTTTCCTCTTTGACTTTCTTTTTCCTGAATTTTTCGTAAGCACTTTGTTCTGTTCCCCCGTGTGTTTTTCCCGTGCGTTGTTGCCTTGCTCTCTTGTTCCTTTCCTTTTTTCACTCTCATATTGAAATTGGTATCCTTTCCTATAAAAGCCGCCTCGTTTATTGTTTGTACCTTTGTGTTTGTTTAAAATAAGACCTGCAATCTCACAGATCCTCACAAAGGGCAGCAGGGGCGACAGGTTCAGGGACCTCCTGCTGCACATCCTCTCGGATAATTTGTGCTAACGAAGGACACTGCGACTGGGCAGAAAATACAGCTCTTCTTTGACGATAGACCGAACCAGCTTCCTCAGGGTGTCAGCGGAGTCGCTGGAGGCTGGCGCAAAGTCGGCAGTAGATACAGTGTTCACGGCGCGATTGTAATAGAGGGCGCATTGTTGCAGTGTCTTTTCGACGGTAGTGGCCTCCGATAGAAATTCCGAAGTGGTGTTAGGCGGGTTTCGCGCAAGCCCAGTGAACAGCTCTTCTTTTATCCCACGCATCAGGTGGCGCACTTTCTTGTCCTGGGCCATGTTTGGATCAGCCCTTCTGAACAGTCCTTTCATATCCTCATAATACATTGCGACGCTCTCATTGGGTCGGTGGTTCCTTGACTGCAGCGCCGACTCAGGTTGTTCCCGACGGTCGGTGTTGACGTAAGTCGCCAGCAACTGGCTCCGGAACCGTTCCCAAGAAGGAAACGTTGTCTCGTGGTTCTCGTACCACGTCCGCGCCGAGTCGTCAATAGCGAAGTAAACATTGTGGAGCTTCCGCTCTGCATCCCAGCCGTTGTACCTGTCAACGCGCTCGAAATGGTCAAGCCAGTCCTCCGCGTCCTCAAACACTTCGCCATGGAAGGTCGGCGCCGTTCACGGCTGGAGGACCAGGAAATGAGCAGCTGAGTTTCCGTTGTCAGCTATAGCTGCCGCGTCTCTGTTGGTAGCCATAGCTGCCACGTCAGTCCTGTGCGTCGCGGCTGGAGCCCTGGTCTTAGGGGATAACAGGCCGAACTCAGGTGACTGACCTTGGAGTCGGCGGCTTCCACTACGATGAATCGAAGTCAAATCCGTGCTCATAGACAGCCTTCGGGACACGTAGAAGTTGGAAAGTACCCAGCACCTCCACCAAAAATGTAACGAAGACAGGACTGGCACAGCTCACAGTTTCAGCAAAGTTCAGCGCACAGCAGAGAACACACAAGATGGCTGACTCACTCGCTGACCGAACCACACACACACTTCGTCTTCGTCGACCGACACGTACACCTCGGCTTCATCGTCGGCGCGCTACCATGAGCACGCGCCAATATATAATATATATATATATATATATATATATATATATATATATATATATATATATATATATATATGACGTTCTATGTCCCACCTGCGGTAACTCAGGACGTTCCACGTCCGCCGCTTATGAACTTGGGTGGCGCTGATGAACACTCTCAAGGTTAGGTTACTTGTAAACATAAATACCCCCGAAGGCAGAAGAATTGACAGCCGTCGCCGTAGCTCAGAGGTAGAGCACCGGACGCGTAATTCGGAGGTCGTGGGTTCGGATCCCACCGGCTGCATGTGGTTGTTTTTTCTTCTGCTTTTCCAATCAATTAGCTTTAAGCGATAACATATTCAGTAATATTTTAAATTGATCAACACCACAAAATAAATAAATAAATTTGAAAAAAATCCCCTGTGCCCCTTGGTTTCTGTGGCTGTTGGCTTCTTTCATATGTATAACGAGCCCCTCATCCCCTTCTATTGTTTGCTTAACTGCTTAGCGAGGGCCTCGGTTCTGGCAGCCTTGACGCCATAGGAGGCATAAGAGGGTTCTCACGCAGCTTCCACCCTCTCCGTTCGATGACGTTCTATGTCACACCTGCGGTAACTCAGGACATTCCACGTCCGCCGCTTATGAACTTGGGTGGCGCTGATGAACACTCTCAAGGTTAGGTTACTTGTAAACATAAATACCCCCGAAGGCAGAAGAATTGACAGCCGTCGCCGTAGCTCAGAGGTAGAGCACCGGACGCGTAATTCGGAGGTCGTGGATTCGGATCCCACCGACGGCATGTGGTTGTTTTTTCTTCTGCTTTTCCAATCAATTAGCTTTAAGCGATAACATATTCAGTAATATTCTAAATTGATCAACACCACAAAATAAATAAATAAATTTTAAAAAAATCCCCTGTGCCCCTTGGTTTCTGTGGCTGTTGGCTTCTTTCATATATATATATATATATATATATATATATATATATATATATATATATATATATATATATATATATATATATATATATATATATATTGTGACGCCCATAAAAGGCAATACCCATTCTGCGTGGTCGGCGCTGCTAGATAAGCCGAAGATGAGGAGAACAAAGTTGGTGGCGTCTCGTGCTCGGCAAGCGGACCCAGCTGGTTTTTCGTTCCCCCGTCCCAGTCTTAATAAACCACTGGGCGTAACATCTTGGTGGAGGTGCCGGGTAATCAGGTTCCTCCGAAGACGGATCCCCAGATCCACATTCGCCGCAGTCGTCGCATTGTTGGTCTGCCGCCTTCTGTGCCAATGATGTCCCTGGACGGCGACGCTTCGAGGTCTGTGCCCAGCAGTTCGTGGCAGCATTACCGGGAGCCACGGTCATTCGCGGGTTCATCTAGCGACGACGTCGATGAATGGCTCACCCACTACCTACGGGTGAGTCGCTACAACAAGTGGAACTCCTCCGCCCGGCTCGCGAACGTCGTGTTTTCACTAACCGACACAGCCCTAACATGGTTTGACAACCACGAGGATTCCCTCACGACTTGGGACCGCTTTGTAGAGGAGCTGAAGAAGTGTTTCGGTGATTCAGTCGTAAAGAAGCGGGCTGAACAAACACTTGCGCAAAGGGCTCAGCTCCCCGGTGAAACATGCACGAAGTATATTGAGGAAATCGTGAAGCTATGCAAGGTCGTCTCTCCTGCCATGACAGAGGAAGACAAAGTGGCCATTTGCTCAAAGGATTCGCCGAAGACGTCTACAATTTTTTGATCGGAAAAGAAAGTCTCGAGTCCGTGTCTGACGTCATCAAGCACTGCCGGACGTTCGAGACGTTGAAAATGCGTCGCATCACACCGAAATTTGGACGTTTGGCCGGGGTGACGACGGTGGCAGCTGTAGACACACCATCGTCATGTGATCTGGCTTCCACAATCCGCCAGATCGTTCGCGAAGAGTTAACCAGGTCATTGGAACTCACTCGAAATTCATCAGAGCTCCCTCCTGTGTATCTCACGCGTCCTACTCCGCCATCCGACGTTAACACAGCGGACTTTGATGATCACCGGGTACCCCTAGGGCTGCGGCCGAACAACACACCGCGATTGCCCCCGGAGCAACGGTCCGGCTTTTACCAGCCTGTGCCGGCCACATACGACGACAACTTTCGGCCCAGTCCTTCGTATGGTGACTACTTGCCGGCGCAGCCTGCTCCCGTTCCCTCTCTTGTGTGTTACCGCTGTGGTCAACCCGGACACATCTCCCGATTTTGTCCCCGCCGACAACCATCCCGTTACGGCTCCTCGACCTATCCTCGGCGTCCGGATTACCAACGCGGTCCTTCTCGATACCCGTCCTGCCCGCCTGATTCCGGCAATCCATGGCCTGCACAAATGCGGAATAATTCGCCGGCATCTGATAGAAGTGTGACGCCGCCTCCAGCCTTCCGTACACGTCGATCTTTATCACCCCGACGCCGCTCCTCCTCGCCTCCGCCGGAAAACTAGCCGCCGCGACCGATGGGGGTGAGGTCGCTGGAAGTCTGCCGTCGGAAGTGATACCCCTGCCTGTAGTTATGTTAAAGAACAAAGTACATGTGCTAGTGGATGGTGTACCTGTGATGGCTTTAGTGGATACCGGTGCTACTGTTTCGGTTATGAGTGCTGCGTTTAAGTGCCTCCTAGGAAGAAAAGTTTTGTTTCGATGGGACAAAAATGTCCAGTTTTGTGGCGTGAGTGGTGAACCGTTGCCAGCAGTTGGAGTGTGTAGTGTTAAGGTTTCTTTGGGTGGTGAAGTCTTCAGCACGCAAATGGTGGTGCTCAGCTGGTCGACGCACGACGTTATTCTTGGCCTAGACTTTTTGCAAATGTGTGGCGCTAAAGTCGACTGTCACACAGGTGAGCTCAACGTCGGCAAATGTTCCACCACTGATCTTCTAGAAGGCTCGTGCAGGGGAGAGAGAGTGTTTTGTGTTGCCCGAGATACTGTCCTGCCTCCTTCTTCGGCTGTGTGCGTACCGGTTTCCTGCCCCGATACCACTCTCGACGTGTTTGATGCGGCTGTGGAACCGAACCACTTGAACTGCATGAAGAAGAACATCTTGGTTCCTCATGCCATGGTTTCCGTCATCAACGGAAGAACTGAACTGTGGACAGTGAACAGTTCGACGGAATCTGTTGTTCTGCCTGAAGGCCTGAAGCTTGCGTCATGCAGCCAATACACGCCGGTATCCGTTGCCTTGGTTACCGACGCCTTGGGCGCAGCAGCACCAGAGTTTTACGACGAGTCGCAGTTGCTCCGAATGATCGACAACTCGCTTTCCACGCATGAGCGCCGTGCACTGTTGACCATCCTCCAGCGATACTCCACTGTGTTTGACTTTTTGCAGCCCGGCGGCCCATCTTCCATCCCCTCGTCTCGAACCCTGCACAGGGTTGACGCTGGTACGTCACATCCGATCCGCCAAAAGCCCTACCGAGTGTCACCGTCTGAACGCAAGGTAATCAATGACCAAGTGCAGGAGATGCTAACCAAAGGCGTTATACAAGAGTTCTCAAGTCCCTGGGCTGCTCCAGTAATTCTTGTTCGGAAGAAAGATGGATCATGGCGTTTTTGCGTGGATTACCGTCGTCTGAATGCCGTCACGAGAAAAAATGTATACCCCCTGCCTCGAATCGACGATGCCATCGACTGTCTTTTTTCAGCGTCCTACTTCTCTTCTATTGATCTTCGGTCGGGGTATTGGCAAATCCCCATGCATCCCGCAGACAAAGAAAAAACAGCTTTTATTACGCCTGATGGCCTTTATGAGTTTAATGTGATGCCATTTGGCCTTTGCAATGCGCCCGCCTCCTTCGAGAGATTTATGGACACTATACTCCGCGGTTTGAAATGGGAAATCTGCATGTGCTACCTCGACGACGTTGTCATTTTCGGAAAGACGTTCAGTGAGCACAACGACCGTTTAGCTCTCGTCCTCGACTGTATGCGCCAAGCTGGCCTTGTGCTTAACTCTAAAAAGTGCCACTTTGGTGCGCGTCAAGCGTTAGTGCTTGGACACCTCGTTGATAAAGACGGCGTCAGGCCTGATCCAGCCTTTCGAGGCTGCCCCTTCCATAGTCGGAGTCTAACATCGATACGTTGGACCACTGCGTCGCGTCAGTGTCACCTGTTTTTCCTGATATCGCAACGTTCAAAGCGGAACAGCAGGAAGACTTAACCCTACAGTCTCTCCTTGCGGAGGCTGAAGACCCTTCCAACGTCAGCCACTTTTGTGTGCGAGATGGTCTTTTGTGGAAGAAAAACTATTCTCCTACGGGCCAGCGCTTTCTGCTGGTAGTTCCGAAGAGCCTGTACTCCTCTGTCTTGCAGGCCATGCACGATGACCCTACATCTGGACATCTTGGTTCGGCACGGACGCTGCATCGTACCCAGGCGCGCTTCTATTGGCCGAAAATGCGGGCCACGACTGAGCGGTACGTCGCCAGCTGCACTCAGTGTCAACGATACAAGCGACCTACTAGCCTTGCATCTGGTCAGCTTCACCCTGTGACACCGTCTGCAGCACCGTTTGAGCAAGTGGGCATAGATCTGCTGGGCCCGTTTCCAAAGTCCTATCATGGGAACCGCTGGATAGTGGTTTGCGTCGATTACCTTACCCGGTATTGTGAAACGGCAGCTCTACCCTCGGCTACAGCGTATCATGTGTCCTCTTTTCTGCTCCGATTCATAGTTCTCCGTCATGGACCTCCAAAAGTTTCAATTAGTGACCGTGGTCGGCAGTTCACCGCTGACGTCGTGGAGCAGCTTCTCCGTTCCTGCGAATCACATTTTCGCCATTCCTCGCCTTACCATCCCCAGACGAATGGGCTCACTGAGCGCACGAACCGCACGCTCACTAACATGCTGTCAATGTATGTTGATTCAAGGCACAAGAACTGGGATAGCGTCCTGCCGTTCATCACGTATGCGTTCAATACCGCGCGCCATGAGACTACTGGCTACAGCCCCTTCTTTTTACTGTATGCACGCCCCCCACGCTACACCCTGGACACCATACTACCATATTCTGACGAGCTCCATGAAGATCCCTCTATCGCTGAGTCACTCTGTCTCGCCGAAGAAGCCCGGCGACTTGCTCGCCTTCGTGTTCTCGCCTCCCAAGATCGGTCAAAAGCGCGCTACGATGCCCACCGCCGTCGCGTTACTTACAGTGCCGGTGAGTTAGTCTTGTTGTGGCGGCCTATCAGAAAGCGAGGATTGTCTCAGAAGCTGCTGTGCCACTACGATGGACCCTACGTCATTATTGACCAAATTAGCGAACTCAATTACCGCATAGCTCGTCTCACGGCAAGCGGCCGTCGTTCAGCGCGAACCGAAGTCACTCACGTTGCCCGGCTGAAGCCCTACCATTCGCGCGGCGCTGCTTAACTCGCCCAGCGGGCTTCGGCTGCGTAGGGGGAAGTGTGACGCCCATGAAAAGGCAATACCCATTCTGCGTGGTCGGCGCTGCTGGATAAGCCGAAGATGAGGAGAACAAAGTTGGTGGCGTCTCGTGCTCGGGAAGCGGACCCAGCTGGTTTTTCGTTCCTCCGTCCCAGTCTTAATAAACCACTGGGAGTAACAATATATATATATATATATATATATATATATATATATATATATATATGTACCCCTACCCTTCTTTGCTTAATTGCTTAGCGAGGGCCTCGGTTCTGGCAGCCTTGACGCCATAGGAAGCATAAGAGGGTTCTCACGCAGCTTCCACCCTCTTCGTTCGATGACGTTCTACGTCACACCTGCGGTAACTCAGGACGTTCCACGTCCGCCGCTTATGAACGTGAGTGGCGCTGATGAACACTCTCAAGGTTAGGTTACTTGTAAACATAAATACTCGCGAAAGCAGAAGATTTGACAGCCGTCGCCGTAGCTCAGAGGTAGAGCACCGGACGCGTAATTCGGAGGTCGTGGGTTCGAATCCCACCGGCGGCATGTGGTTGTTTTTTCTTCTGGTTTTCTAACAATTAGCATGAAGCGATAGCATATTCAGTAATATTCTAAATTGATCAACACCACAAATTAAATAAAGAACTTTAAAAAAAAATCCCCTGTGCCCCTTGGTTTCTGTGGCTGTTGGCTTCGGTCATATATATATATATATATATATATATATATATATATATATATATATATATATATATATATATATATATATATATATATATTGAAAGGGGGTTCGCGTACTAGTGACCTCAGCTATACAGTTCACCAAACAGCTGAGCGGACGGCAGCAAAATCACAGTCAGTCTACACAGCCAGAGAGCTGGAGCCGCGCGCGCCGGCACACTTCGTCGTCAACTTCTTCGTCTGCCATCGAGGCAACCTGAGGCGCATTCATAATAGTTCAGGCGCGTTAATTGTAATTCACTACAATGGCCCCGGGATGGAAGAGGAGCCATCCTGGCGACCTATGGTGCTGGCAAGAGGAGCGGGTCGTAATAAGTCTTGATGCGACTGACATGGACAAGCTCACGGCCGCGACGACGCAAGTCCGAAGAGGGTGTAAGCGGCTCTACAATATAATTAACAGGGGATGTTGATTCGACGACACGGTAAGGACCATGATGTTCTCTGCGAAATTTCGAAGACTGTCCTGGTGTAGTGGAGGGGACCCACAGCCAAACTAATGAACCTGGAGAGAAAGCGTGCGCGGTTTGATGGGCATCGTGTTCATGCTTTCGGCGACCTTGGGAGTCCGAGGTGAAAGAACGGGCCAGTTGGCGACATTCCTCGGCGTGCTTGGCGAGTTCGGAAAGGGGCGTGCATTCGGAGGCGTCCGGAGTGTACGGCAAAACCGTGTCCATTGTGGAGGACGGCTCACGGCCATACAACAGGTAGAAAGGGGAAAATCCGGTGGTTGACTGGGTGGCGGTATTGTATGCGTACGTCACAAAAGGCAGTACAGAGTCCCAGTTAGACTGATCTGACGAGACGTACATGGTGAGCATATCGCCGAGAGTGCGATTAAAGCGCTCAGTCAGCCCGTTAGTTTGAGGGTGGTAGGCAGTGGTGGTCCGATGAATGATGCGACACTCTCTGAGGAGGGCTTCCACCACGTCCGAAAGAAAGACACGGCCTCGATCACTGAGCAACTCGCGCGGCGCACCATGGCGGAGAACAAAATTGTGCAGCAGGAAGTGGGCAACGTCACGAGCAGTGGCAGCGGGTAGTGCGGCGGTCTCTGCATATCGGGTTAGGTGGTCGACGCCAACAATTATCCAGCGGTTCCCAGATAACGTGTAGGGCAGCGGGCCGTAGAGGTCGACGCCAACACGATCGAATGGGCGAGCCGGGCACGGCAATGGCTGCAAGGGGCCGCTCGTACGTGGCGCGGGAGACTTGCGTCGCTGACAGGCGATGCAGGAGCGGACGTATTGGCGAATGTACCCGTACATGCCCCGCCAATAATAACGCTGAGATATTCTTTGAAACGTCTTCAACACACCGGCGTGGGCACATTGTGGGTCAGCGTGAAACGAGGCACAGATCTCAGAACGTAAATGGCGAGGTATCGCGAGGAGCCACCGTCGACCATCTTGCGTGTAGTTACGGCGGTAGAGCAGGCCATCACGGAACGCAAAATGTGGTGCCTGGCGGCGTAGAGTGCGCGAAGGCACAGCAGTGTGAGCGTTGGTCACGACGTCGATGATCGACGCAAGCCACGGGTCTTTGCGCTGTTCCGCAAGCATATCAGAGGCGGTAAGAGGCGAGAGGACGGGTTCAGGCACGGATGAGCATGCAGCGGCGGTGGGCAGAGGAGATCGAGATAGAGCGTCGGCGTCCATGTGCCTACGGCCAGAGCGATATACAACGCGGATGTCGAACTCCTGAAGGCGGAGAGCCCACCTGGCGAGGCGGCCGGCCGGGTCTTTAAGAGACGACAACCAGCAAAGCGCGTGATGGTCCGTGACGACATCAAACTGGCGGCCGTACAGATAGGGTCGAAATTTCATGAGTGCCCAGACGATCGCTAAACATTCCTTCTCCGTAACGGAATAGTTGCACTCAGCCTTGCTGAGCACCCGACTCGCATACGCCACGACGTATTCCTCATAACCATCTTTCCGCTGAGTCAGGACAGCTCCGAGGCCGACGCCACTTGCATCAGTATGCACCTCGGTAGGGGCTCTCGGATCGTAGTGGCGAAGTATGGGCGGCGAGGTAAGGAGACGGCGCAGTGTGGTGAACGCGTCTTCGCATTCGGGGGACCAAGCGGACAGGTGGTTGTCTGTTCCAAGCAGTTTCGTGAGTGGCGCAATGATCGACGCAAAATTGCGGACGAAGCGCCGAAAATAGGAGCACAAACCGATAAAGCTCCGAAGCTGCTTCATTGTTGTCGGCTTGGGAAACTCCGCAACAGCGCGAAGTTTGGCCGGGTCGGGGAGAACGCCTTCCTTAGATACAATGTGACCCAAGATGGTTAGCTGCCGGGCGCCGAAGTGGCACTTCTTCAGATTAAGCTGTAGGCCGGCGTCGGTGAGGCAAGTCAGAACCTGCTGCAGGCGCGTGAGGTGAGTGGAAAAATCTACCGAAAAGACAACGATATCGTCCAAGTAACAGAGGCACGTATGCCACTTCAGCTTCCGTAAGACGTTATCCATCATTCTTTCGAATGTAGCTGGCGCGTTGCACAGGCCGAATGGCATAACGGTGAACTCATAAAGGCCGTCGGGGGTAACGAATGCGGTCTTCTCACGGTCAGCGGCAGCCATCGGGACCTGCCAGTAGCCCGAACGCAAGTCAAGAGAGGAGAAGTATTCGGCGCCTTGGAGACAGTCAAGAGCGTCATCGATGCGGGGAAGCAGATAATTGTCTTTGTGGGTAATTTTGTTCAGTCGCCGGTAATCGACACAAAATCTGATAGAACCGTCTTTCTTCTTGACCAGCACCACCGGAGAAGACCAAGGGCTGTGAGAGGGACGGATGACGCCACGGTGCAGCATGTCTTCAACGTGCTCACTTATCACTTGACGCTCAGCCGCAGACACGCGATAGGGGCGCTGCAGAAAAGGCGGGTGGGAGCCGGTCTCAATGCGATGAGCCACGGTTGATGTACGGCCTAAAGGCTGATGGGCTGCATCGAAAGCGAAGCGGAAAGTGTGGAGAAGGGCTGAAAGCTGCTGACGGTAGGTGGACGGAAGAGTATCGTCGATGGCGGCGCGGAAAAGTTCGTCAGGCTCAGGTTCAGTAGCGAACTCGGAATGCATGGCGTTTAGAGAGGGACCGCTGGCTGCCTCGTGGACATTAAGGGCAGAGAGAAGGCAGACAGGTTGAATGCAGCCAGGGGACTCACCAGGTAGCAGGGTAAGGGCACACGAGGATGGATTGTAGAGCAGCATCTTCGTGACACCCCGCCGAACATCGAGGACAGCAGAAGGTAGCGGCAGGTTCTTCCGGCGTACAAAGGAAGCAGACGGCGTAAATAAAACGGTGTCATCCGACGCGGCACGGCACGACAGGGAAACAAGGGCAGATGCTCCCGGCGCTACTTCAACATCTTCAGCGATAGTGACCTTGAGTGGCAAGGGGGCAGAGGTTTCAGTAGTAAGCTCGTCAAACAAAGGGGAAAATTCAACTTCAGCGCGGGCGCAATCGATGACGGCGTTGTTGTGTGACAGAAAGTCCCACCCGAGAATTATGTCATGTGAGCATGAGGACAGCACCAACAATTCGACTGAATACAATATATCGTCAATGATGACTCGCGCTGTGCACGAGGCGAGAGGGGCAATGCACTGTTCACTAGCGGTGCGGAGCGAGAGACCCGTAAATGGCGTCGTGACTTTGCGCAAGCGGCGGCAGAGTTTTTCGTGAATCACTGATACTGAGGCACCCGTGTCGATAAGCGCATGTACCGGCAGTCCGTCGACGATGACCTGAAGAACGTTGCGTGGGGAAAACGGAGGCCTTGAGCTTTTCGAACAGCGCGCAGTTCTTGCCTCCGGAACTGCGGATCTTAGTTTCCCTCTTCAGCGGAGGGAGGGCGACGGCGCATTGGTGACAGTGAGCGACGGCGCGGTGATGGAGAACGTCGGATCTCGTAAGCACGACGGTCGGGGGCGTACGCGTCTAGCGGCGAGGATGGAGAAGCCGAATAAAACATCTGGGATGGATGCACAGGGGTTGAGATGGTTGGCGATGCCACAATGCGACGGCGACAGTGGCGGACGACATGTCCCGCGTACCCACAGGAGTAACAGATGGGTCGGTTATCCGATGTGCGCCAAGGGTTGTAAAGCCGCTGCGGAGGCGGCGAAGAAACCGGGGCTGGTCGTAGAGACGGGGCGGGGCGCAGGACGGGCTGACGAGGTGGAACAGTCAGGGGCACGGAGCGCGCCGCTGCTTCTGCGTAGGTCATCCGGGAGGGTATAGGAGATGGTTGGGGATACTGAGCCTCGGCGTAGGTTAAGGGAGCAACCGAAGGGACTGGATGTGCAGTAGGAATAGCCTCGGCAACTTCATGGCGGATGACCTCCTGAAATGGCGCCACCAGAGGAGTCGCAGCGTCGTGACTGGAGGGCATCAACGAGAGCTGACGCGCGACTTCCTCCGGAACAAACTGCTTTATCTGCGGTGACAGTTGCGCCGGGTCGGTGTCAGATGTGAGGGAAGCAAGCGATTCCTGCTGCGAAAGCGGAGAACGGGTGAGGATGCGTCGCTTCCGAAGTTCGTCAAAGTTCTGGCAATGAGTAATGACGTCGGCGACTGTGGTGGGATTGCGTGCCAGAAGCATCTGGAACGCATCGTCGTCGATTCCTTTCAAAATGTTCTCAATCTTGGCGCGCTCAGACATAGAGGCATCAACTCGTGTGCACAGGTTCACAACGTCCTCTATGTAGCTGGTGAAATTTTCACCAGGCAGCTGCGCCCGACTTCGCAGGCGTTGTTCCGCGCGCAGCTTGCGCACCGCAGGCCTGCCAAATACATCAGAAAAATTGGACTTGAAAGCTGACCACGTGGGGATGTCGGATTCGTGGTTTCTGAACCATAGGTTCGCAACGTCCGAAAGGTAGAAGATGACGTTGTTGAGTTTGAGTGCATCGTCCCACTTGTTATGGGCGCTCACCCGTTCGTACGATGCCAGCCAATCCTCGACGTCATCGTCGCCGGTGCCACTGAAGAAAGCGGGATCACGCTGCCGCAGCGCTCCAGCGCACAGAACGGTCGAGGTGGGTGGTGCAGGACTGGGCACGGAGTCCTTAGGCATTGTGAGCGGCGGGAGAAGACGGCTGCGAAGGTCCAGGGCGTCAGACGACCGCAACCTCCACCAAATGAAAGGGGGTTCGCGTACTAGTGACCTCAGCTATACAGTTCACCAAACAGCTGAGTGGACGGCAGCAAAATCACAGTCAGTCTACAAAGCCAGAGAGCTGGAGCCGCGCGCGCCGGCACACTTCGTCGTCAACTTCTTCGTCTGCCATCGAGGCAACCTGAGGCGCATTCATAATAGTTCAGGCGCGTTAATTGTAATTCACTACAATATATATATATATATATATATATATATATATATATATATATGCCTCGGTTCTGGCAGCCTTGATGCCATAGGAGGCATAAGAGGGTTCTCACGCAGCTTCCACCCTCTCCGTTCGATGACGTTCTACGTCACACTCTGCGGTAACTCAGGACGTTCTACGTCCGCCGCTTATGAACGTGGGTGGCGCTGATGAACACTCTCAAAGTTAGGTTACTTGTAAACATAAATACCCCCGAAAGCAGAAGATTTGACAGCCGTCGCCGTAGCTCAGAGGTAGAGCACCGGACGCGTAATTCGGAGGTCGTGGGTTCGGATCCCACCGGCGGCATGTGGTTGTTTTTTCTTCTGCTTTTCTAATCAATTTTCTTTAAGCGATAACATATTCAGTAATATTCTAAATTGATCAACACCACAAAATAAATAAAAAAAAAAAATCCCCTGTGCCCCTTGGTTTCTGTGGCTGTTGGCTTCTGTCATATATATATATATATATATATATGCGCCGCCGCGGTGGCTCAGCGGTTATGGTGCTCGGCTGCTGACCCGAAAGACGCGGGTTCCATCTCGGCCGCGGCGGTTGAATTTCTTTGGAGGAGAAATTCTAGAGGCCCATGTACTGTGCGATGTCAGTGCACGTTAAAGAACCCCAGGAGGTCGAAATTTCTGGAGCCCTCCACTACGGCGTCTCTCATAGCCTTAGTCGCTTTGGGACGTTAAAACCCCATAAACCAAACCATAAACCAACCATATATATATATATATATATATATATATATATATATATATATATATATATATATATATATATATATATATATATATATATATATATATATATATATTCCTCATACTAGCGCTCACACAACCACTTCGTCTCTCTCCACCTTTCTGGCTCTTCCATTCCTGTAGTCACGCAGTGCAAAGTTCTTGGCTTTCCTTTGAATGCGGCCAAGAACGTGCAAGCCCTCCGCCACCTGCCACTCCGTAACTAACCTACTGCGGCGCGTGGTCACCCGGCGCTCAGGTCTCCACGAGGCTCATGCGTGCCGAGTTGTCCACGCGCTGGCCCTCAACAAGGTCTTGTACTTTGCACCCTACATTTCCTTCAATCAGACTCAACTTGACACTCTCGAGGTTGCCCTTGTGGGCCTCTACAAGGGAGCTCTAAACCTCCCTATCACTACCTCTACCGCTAAGATCTTTGCCCCAGGCCTCTTTTATCCTCTCCGTTCTCTTCTCTCCATCGTAACTCGCAGCTTGCCCGCCTTTCCATTACCCGTCAGCCTCTGTGGTTACTGACTCAAGCGGGTATCTCGCCCCCTTCCCATCGCCCCTTTTACCTCTCCTATTCCAACCCCGGCTCCCAATCTTTGTAGCCCCCCCCCTCCCGACCAACATGTCCCCCGTCCTGCACGCCGGCCGTTGTCATGCGGCCGCGCAGCACCATTCCCCTCTCTTTTTTACCAAGGGTGCAGCCTACATGGATTCCTCCTTCGTTGCTCCTCGAGGTTCCTGCGGCTACGCCCTGTACCATCCCCATCTCCCCGCTCCTGAATACCACACCAGCGGGTCGTATCTACACCCTCCGGATGCACTGTCCCTCGAGGTCCTTGCATTGCACATGACCCTCAGTCACTTGCTCTCCTTCCCTCTCTTAAAGAGTACACAGTCTATTCAGACTCACAAGCCGCTATACGGCACATACAGAAACGCACCCTAACCCCTTCTCTCCAACAGGAGGTCGAACGAGCGGTCTCCGCATTGCAGCCTTCCATCGTTTTCCTCCGCTGGGTCCCTGGACATTCAGAGATTGACGGCAATGAGCTGGCCCATCAGCTCGCCCACGACACGCTTTTCTGGGCACCGTTGATCCCCTGGCCCAAGCCCTCAGAGGACGGTGGGAGACTCACCCTTCACAGCCCCATAAAAGTCTACCTCGAATTCCGCCTAGACAAACGCCTTTACCCTCCCCCTCATCCATGGCTCATGGTGCCGGAGGCTCGCATTCTTCGGCACATCCAAATGAATGCAGTTATCACCCCGACTCGCCTCTTTATCGCTATCGATCAGACCCTTCGTGTCCCAACTGCCCCTGTATCTATGCGGACCTGGCCCATTGCCTCTTATATTGCCCGGCTGCTCAGCAGTCGGGTTCCTATCCCCCACTTTCTTTATCCATCACCACCTGGCTCGACTGGCTTGGCGCTGAAGGGGAGGAAGAACAGCGACTTCCGATCGCGTGGGCGGTCGACACGCTCGGCCTGTAAATTATGGCCGAATAAAGATATATATATATATATATATATATATATATATTCCATCTGCATGTACCAATGTCGTAGTTACACATAAAGGACGTCGGTCCAATGTTTTAGGGAAATCCCCAAGGTGGAGACTAGATTTGTAATAAGGGAATAATTATTAATAAAGGAGGACGGCGTGAAGATATAAACAATCAGCGCCCTATCTCAGTCTTCCCTGTGTTCTTAAAAAGTTTAGAGCGTCTCCTGAAAATGCGATTAACTAGCTTTCTTGAAGAGAAGAGTCTTCGCTGAAGAGCAATACGGTTTTCGTGAAAATAACTCTACAGAAATGATATTACTAAATGCTAAAGAAAAACTGTTGAGTAATTTCGAGAGTAAGCAATTTACCATTGAATGTTCTTAGATATCAGGAAGGCTTTCGACTCAATCGACCGTAATATTCTGCACCCAAAACTCCCATTCTACGTCATTCGAGGCATAGCGCTGTTTGATTTGCACGTATTTATCTGGCAGATTGCAATACACAGGCCTTTATGGTTTTCGTTCCGAGTGAAAAGAGATAATATATGGTGTTGCGCAGGGTTCTATACTTTGACCTTTGTTGTTTATTATGTACATTAATGACTTTATACGCATTCCACATACCCCTCACACAATTATTTACGCTGATAACACTACAGTCCCTATTCTCTGGCAATAATTTGGGTCATCTTGCATGCCGAACTCACGCATGGTTAAATGAATTATACACTAGGCTGGGGGTAAATCTACTGCAATTCAATGTTAGTAAAACAAAATACGTCATATTTAAACCAAGAAGTAAACCATATGACAAAAACTTTATTGTTAAATATAATGCCTCTGTAATAGACAGGGTTTCTAGTTTTCAAATTTTTGGGTGTTTACTTTGAGCACTTGAGCTGGACGCCTCAAGTAGACAAGGTACAAGCAAATGTATGCAGATCTGTTGGTATGGTGTACAGAATTAGATGCCTGCTTACTGTCTGGCTAAAATGCCTACGCCGGTTATGCTACGCTCTTGTTCAGTCACGTTTCAGTTACCGCTTACTAATCTGGGGCTGTACTACCAATTGTAACCTTCGTCCAACAAGTCTAACAAGTATAACTTTCGAAAGAACTTCTTTAGACTACCTGCCGTAAGAACGAGCTTTTGTACACAAACACAAACACACAAGATCATTAATCAATGTGCACATTTCATTTATTAAAGTGTGAAACGTGAAATATTTTACTTAGCTTCAGAAACGCTAATGTGACCAGTAATGGGTCCCCTTGCTAATTGTTTAGCATAGCCCCAAGTAAGTACGGTTCGCCACTACGCACAACATTCCGAATGCAAGCCAGCCACATCGCTCCATTTTACTCATCGATGGCTGCGCATTCTGAGGTAACCACTACTAGCATTCACAGCTAAGTATTACTAAGTTTTAGCAATCGAATCTCTAGAAAAGGCTGCCATTGAGACTTATCACTCTAACGGCGATGCTGTTTAAGCCGGAGGTGGTTCCATTATGTCGGTTAGTCATGCGCAGCGGTGGCTGTGTTCGCAGTAATGAGATCACCCAGGGACGCCTGACGCCCCCCTGTCGGAGCGGACGACAACTATCGTATTAGTTTTCGTCCACTCCGACAGGCGGCGTCAGGCGTCTGTGGGTGGTACTGAAATAAGCACTGGTACGTACTGATGAATGAGTGTTCGTTAGTCTTGGGGGGTGCGCCATCAGTTTTACACGACAGTGTAATCTACCCTACAATTTTTTAAGGTGTGAAAAAGCGTTTGATGTACTCGGTGAAGAAGATAAATGGCCCCCTCACATGCATAGCACGCTACGTTAGGCCAAGTACACATTGGAACTCAACCTAATATGAATGTCATTGATCGCAATGGGAACTGATCATGAAGTATTTTCATTTTGTACATAAGTCCTTCAATGGGGAAATATAAGTTAATATGTCTACTGTGCGAGAAGTTCCGTAGCAAGAAGTTTTTACAGCGACAATAGCATTCTACAAGCCATTTAATAAAAGCAGTTAAGGGGGTACAACGAGTTAGCTGGATATTGGCACGAACATCAAAGCGTGAATGAGGTGTCCCCTGACCCAGGGAGCCAGTTATGCGCTTTAGTTGCTCAAAACCGATCGAGACTAAGCCTTCCGTCTTTCGAGACAAGTCGTATAATTGCCCCAAGTTATAGGTAGAAAGGACCGCTAGCTTAGAGCCACGGAAAATGTTCTAGCGACTCTACGCAAGCTGACGGCGCGATTGAGGGGCCTGCATGTCCTGATTTCCTTCGTTGAAATGAAGTTTCCCTCTCTCTATCTGCCTACTGACCCAATAAACCAGTTATACACCTTTCCTTTCGTTACAACCAACGGAGCGTGTAGACAGCGAGTAATACAGCGCACTAAGTACTAGACTAATTACTTCGTCCAAGCGTGCACCGGAGTCAGTGAAGTGTGCCGGCAACACGATGGAATCGAAGGCGGCAAGCAGAGGAAGGCCGAGGACACCCCTTTCAGGCGCCATTTTTGTTTTGACTGAAATCATTTACTTTTTCACCTAAGTAGTATATTCAGGCCTCAATAGAGGGAATTTGTTAGTTTTCGAACGTGAAAGACCAGCAGGTAAGTTTTTACAACGATGTGGAGGATTCCGTTCAATTTGTCAGATTTGTTAGAAATAATAACATCGAAATGTTCTAGTGTGTCAGGTAACACCCTAGGGATCGAGGAATCGCTTCGTGTTTCGAAAATTCACATTACTTTCTATATTCAGCAAAAACAATCGATGTTTTCACTCGCGGCAAAATCTGTCTCCACAAAAGCGGCGGAGAAAGTGCTACCTAGCTCAATCTTATGTGAATAATATTTGCTGCATTCGCTACGTGGTACAAAAAGGCAAAAAGAAGGGTGCTCAATTTGACTGAAATAATGAAATCACTGTTAAGTGCTCCCATTTCTTAGAAAAAGCTGTAAGTTTGCCGCTTACGCATTTGTGTACAAAGCGCCTGAAAGGGATACAGTGAGCCTATAGACCCCAAAAAGGGTCTGTGATACGCTACACCGGGCACTCGCCTTTGAGAAGTCAAGATGGTTATGCCACTCCTCACTTCTCGGCCGATAATCCCAATCAGCGTTCGATGATTAATGCGTTAAGCCGGTGCGGTTAGATCGAATACCTGTTTATCCTTGAATCGCACCGGTTGCAGGTGAAGAGTCGCATTTTGACCTTGAAGAAAGCCATGAGCTTGTTGCTTAATGAAGAACTTCCGGCGAACGCCTGGGTCTCTCTAATAACCTCTGATGGTGACCGAACTGTGCGTCGCCCGCTCTCCCCTCTCGACAACCGCACGAGGGCGGCGCTGATCCGCCAGGTGGAATCCATGCAGCCTGACCACCACCCCTGCAGGAGCTGTGGTGTGCTGGCTGCTCTTCAGGTGCGTGTTTTGCGAATATTTGCGCTGGCAATTGTGTTCCTTAATCGCAGAACATAGTGCGAATAGCGGTCAATGTTCCAGTGCCTTAACCATGATAGAACTAAGAAACAGTATCTAGGAACTATTTCAAAAGTCAACGTGCACGACTGCGAGATTCACGACTTTTCGCTCTATGGCTCCTAACGCTACGATTACTCTTCGTTTGCGTGATGACTGCAGTTCTGATTTCGGTCAGACTTTGTAACTATAACTATCATGGTGTGCGTTTGACGCGTTCCACAGCTTTATTGATGTCGGTCAACAAAGCTCTATACATTGGGCCTCTTGAGCCACAATAATGCAGGCTTGGAAGCCTCTTGTGACGTGTAGAACATGAATGCCATTGGAATCATTTACTGTATTGTGTATCACGACATCTTTCCAGGTTCTAAAAGCTGAGCTAAACAAAAGGTGACAGAATTGCTTACCTTTAAGCTACAATAGCTGAGCTTAACACCTGCGCTATTTTTCAAAGGTTCTGTCTTCGGGCCCCACGAACCACGCTGAAGGAAGCACGATCATACTCGCTACTGACGGCCCCCTTGACCGTGAGACCCCCGCCGAGGACCTTATCCCGCTGCTGCGTGCGAAAGGCGTACTCCTTCACGGCATAGCACTCAGCGGTGACGCTCGTCCAGACCTTGAGCTGCTGGCGTCTGAAACGAGTGGAACATCCTTCGTGGCACTGGAGCCCCGTGCGCTGTCAACTGCGCTCCAAGAAGTGTTGTCCCGTATATTCGACGTTTCGGACATGCCCCCGAAACCTATCAAGTCTCCTGCTGACCAGACGCCTAAGGTAAGACTTCTCACAATTTGCCGCGGAGAAAACTATTTTGCATAGCTCTCAGGTGATCGCTCTCGGGATGGTAAAAAAAAATGCAACTCTCGAGATTTACGTAGCCCATTGTTGTGAGAGACAACGGAAAATCCTGGGGGCAATTGTTCGCCACTCCAGGTCAATCATATTTGAATGCCCAGTGCCATGGTCACATCGCGTGTCTCAAGTGAGTAATACGACCACATGGTGCAGGTTCCCGAGAGCACCCACGCCACGGCACGCCTTAACACTCTGATTTAGGGCACATGAATGCTGTAAAATCAGATATGGAGAAGTTATGAAAAACTACTGTGAAAACAGCGCCGTCATTGTTTGGCTTGAACAATGACGCATATCGACTGCCGTGCTTAGGCTTCCTGAATAACATATGATGCCATGGGTAACTTTGGTAACGTCTCTTTAATTCTAACGAAAGTATTATTTTGGTCGAATTTTTTTCGCACTGTGAGCTTCCACCCCAGCAAAATATGTACTTGCTAAATACCCCGCATAGCAAGCGCCTCAGAAAAGACAACTTCTGCTGTATTGCTATGATAAAATATTTGACGTTCAGAAGCTGAGATTTCGTTCTTGAAGGCACTCTAGGAGAAGGTTACCGTTTAATGTCGACCAACTAAGCTTCTTTAACATGCACTCTCATCTCACAAAGCACGATCGTTTACTTTTTTAATTTCTCTATAATTGGAAAGCGGCCGCCAGAGTCGAGATTCTATCTAGTAATACAAGGCTCGATTCCGATCTTAACGACCAGGGTGCATCGCATTTCCTCTGTGATGCATCTGTCCGTGAGCGTTACAATAAATTAAATTTCAGTTCAAACGCCTCCAACTTCCAAAAACTATGTCGCATGCAGCACAAAAAACAAAAAATCGCGGACGATTACGATACTTCCTACTGCGAAATTTGTGAACAGTTGTTTAGGTGTTATGATTTCGCGCACGATTCTTCGAAGCTGAAACTACGGGACGCGCTCGCCGACTGTGCTGAACGTCCTTCATATACAGCGTGGCATTTTTAACCTTTATAGATTCTTGTTTAATAAACTGTGAGACATGCGCTTGTGTGGCCTGAGGAGCAGGATTGTGCGCAAAGTGGACATTTTGTACAATCGGCCAAATCTTTAGCTAGCGTGCGTGACGGCCGCTTTCTTCATTCTCCTGCTGGTCATCACGGCGAAAATTTGCAAAAATATCAAATCCTAGCACAGGCTCACTAAGCCCGCGCTTAGTATTGAGCTTTCCACTAGTTTGCTTAGTTGTAAAGCGCAGGAGCGCGGAAAAAGCGGCCATCGCGCACGCTAGCTAAAGATTTGGCCAAATGTATATTTTATGAATGAATAATTAGACCAGTAATGAAATTACCCCTGTGCGATGGCCTCGTAATGAGGGTCTTTACGCTTATAGGGAATAAAATGGGATAAAGTTTTCTAAGATTGGTTTTAGGGACGAAGTCATGGTACGAAATTGACGGCCTTCAACATCGAAGGTGAGCACTGTTTTGAAGTTCAATAAATGGGCAACGAGTTTCGAAATATCGTACGTCAAAAATGCGCTTTTGCAAGCTCATTGAGTTGGCTTTCCCGCTTTGCATGTAGATAAAATGGCGTCTCATACTCCTATGCATCAGATACAGGCGCAGCTGGTGTATTTAATGATGCAGAAGTTTACTTGATTTCGGCGGTGGTGCTACGCGCATCGACGTCATTTTATATTTAACTAATGCGGTAAATACAACCCAACTAGACCCCGCCGCGGTGGCTCAGTGGTTATGGTGCTCGGCTGCTGACCCGAAAGACGCGGGTGCGATCCCGGTCGCGGCGACCGAATTTCGATGAAGGCGAAATTCTAGAGGGCCGTGTGCTGTGAGATGTCAGTGCGCGTTAAGAACCCCAGGTGCTCCAAATTTCCGGAGCCCTTCACTACGTCGTCCCCCATAGCCGAGTCGCTTTGGGACGTTAAACCCCAATAAACCAAACCAAACAACTCAACAAGCTTTCAAATGCCTATTTCTGGCTTTCCATAGTTCGGACCACTTTACCAATTATAAAAATTTCGAAACAAAGCTTGCCACCGCTACTGATGACCATCAATATCGCAATACAACTGCGCCCCTTAAAATAAGAAAAAAATTAACTTGTTAATTTAAGTTCATTAATCGCCTAAATTTCATATCAGTTACATAATACCCACCTTGCTGAATAGCAATCCAGCTCAACAGGCCGCACCGACGTATCTCTAACGAGTTTTTGAAATAAAAATCTGCAAACGTTAAAAAAAACATCTTGAATGCAGCGCGCCGAGTGTGTTCGTCACTTCGCACCAAAGCAAGCGCGCACGCACACATAGCGTCCAATGTAGAAACGCTCCTCAAAAGAGCACTCTGTGACTATACAGATATAAAACGCTCTCATGTTCACTGCCTCATACGTCGTTACACAAAAATTGCTTGCCAGCTCTCGTTGAATCTTGCGTTATGCACTGGTTTTGAGTTTTTGTGAGTTTTTTTTTTTTCGGTGTTCGCATGTGCACGGGTTTCAAATCTTCAAACTGCCTTATTAACTACCATCCTTCACTTTCCTGGTGGCAACAGTGAAGGTGTATTGGATTTGATGCCATTCAGAGTGTGACCTTTTGCCCTACTCTTCACTAGAATTTTTGAACAGCCCCCCTGTCGTTTTTGTTCTGTACCTGCAGAGATAAGCCTTTGGGCTTTTGTGAGACCATTTATTAATCCTTGCAGATTACCAACGATATATTGAACACTTCCGGGTCCAGAATAGCTCCGCAGCTGGCAGCCTTCTATCCATTTGGAAGGTACATCCTAACTCCTGATTACAAACCCGTCGTGAAGAAGTTTGAAGATGCCCGTTTCTCTGTCACTTTAACGAAAGGAAAAACTTGGATACTCAACGCCAGTGTCACTGCCACGTTTCAACTTCACGGACAACCAATCTCAACGCTTCGTCTCGTCGACACAGGTCTAGGTGAGTGACGGGGCTTGCGTTCTCTATATAAACTGGTACTATTTGCACTCTACACAATTTTGGGTCGGTTCGAGAGTAACGCTGGACCTTATCCTCTACAGAGAATACGAACAGATAATACGAATTGCTGACGAACCATTCTTTATGCTGATTTCAAGCACTAAATATTTACTTCCCGGTTGCAAAACGGAGCGACGGACCAAAACATATTAGCAAGAACAGCAGCTGAAGTTATCGCCTGCTTGCGCTGTATCTTAACTACGCTCAACTATGGGGCACAAACTAGGCGGCTAACGAAAAAAAAAAAGAGTTCTACTCACGGTAAGGACAACGCGGCAAGAGAACCGGTAGTCGTTAAGGGTAAGGCACTGCGTACCAAGAGACGGTAAGCATAACACAGGACAACAAAGGGTTAGGTGGGTGGATAAGATTAAAAAGTTAGCGTTGATAGGGGACCGCAGTTGGCACAGGACACGGTTAATTGGAAAGGTGTTGGAGAGTCCTGTACTCGGCTATGGGCGTAGGTGTTCAGGCTGATGGTGATGATGATAGTGAAGGATGAAGTTAACAGCGCAGGACGCAGATGAGGGCATGAGACGAAGACGCAGCAAGCGCTTACTTTCAAAACCATTTATTTTTAAAATGCAGACGCTTCTTATACCTTCCCCACGAACGCATGACACGTGCCACAGATGTCACACCAAAACATGCGAAGTCACACTGGAAGTTCAGTTCAATGACGTTTAAATTGACGAGTACATTTTTTTTAATGACAAGAACGGCGTGCTAAAGCAATAGACAAGCAGCGGAGTGATTTCAGCTGTCTCAATAATCTCGCGAACAAACTGCTCACTGCGTTTACCAAGCAATTCGGAGCGTCTGTCTTCCAGAGCACATGTTTTGAAGAGGGAATTATCTGCAGAGAACAAGAGCATGAGAAGAAGTTGCACGAAGTCGCAGTGTTGCACGAAAAGTGCAGCAGGCACTGGGCACCCCGGCTGCAACGGCCACAGAGCCCCAGGCCATGACCTACGCCGCTGCAGTAAGCACTCCTCAACCCCAGCAACAACCCATACGTCCTCCCCGACTTGAACCATTTGTTCCAGAACGCAGCCTCCCTGCCTCGCCCGCGCAGCCTACGAGTGACGCTCAAGAACCCGGAAGATGCGACGCCTATAGGACTTCTGAGAACCGGCCACTGTGCTTCCATTGCAGTGAGGCCGATCATATTCTTCGGGACTGCCCCTACGGAAGAATGACCGAGCGTGGCTATTCAACAGATGGCCCACGACCCCACCCCAGCCAACGACCCCGGGAGATCAACGAGTACCTGCGCTGAAAAGAGTACGTGTCATTGAGCCATCTGTCCAGCTCATCATCCCCATCCACAACCCATCTTGCGTCGCCGGGCCGCAGCTACGCCGCGGCTGCTCCCTAAAGGTACCCCAAACCCCTCAGCGGGAAAAATAAAGAAAGCAACCTTTGGAGGTGACGTTGCTCGTCAGTGAAACGACGAAGAAAGATCCTGGGCGAGCTGAGAAGCGACGTCTTCCCCACGCCGTGCAAAGGCACACCCCAAGGATCCGTCATATCGCCCGTCCTCTTCAACGTGGCAATGATTGGACTCTCAAGACGGCTCAAGGAGATCCAGGGCATCCAACACGCGATGTACGCCGACGACATCACGATATGGGTCACCCAAGGATCACTCGGGGAGAAGCAAGAAAAGCTACAGGAAGCGGCAACTTGCGTAGAAAATTACACCAGAGAGAGGGGCCTAAGATGCTCGACGGAGAAGTCGGAACTCCTCAGGGTCGGCAAGCATCCCACCCAAGCGACACTGGAGGTCGTTCTCGAGGGACAGAACATCCCGGAAAAGAACATGATAAGGATCCTGGGCATGTGGTTGCAAGGAAGCCGGAAATGCAGCCACACCATCAGCCTGCTGAGTAAGGCGGCAGAACAGGTGGGCCGTATGATCAACAGAGTCTCCCAAAAGAGATATGGAATGAGAGCAGAAGACACTCTCAAGCTAGTTAACAGCCTAATTGTCAGCCGAGTCACGTACTCCCTGCCGTACCACGCGACGACCAAGGCGGAAAGAGAGCAAGCCGACATCATTCTCAGGAAGGCGTACAGGACTGCTCTGCACCTACCCAAGCACACGTCGAACGGAAAGTTGCTCCAGCTCGGCATCAGCAACACCTTCAGAGAGCTCCCCGAAGCTCTGCTGGGAACGCAAACCACGAGACTCAGGGGCACCCCCACGGGACGAGCGCTCCTAGGAAGGTTGGGTCGAGACACGAGCGGACTGGTAGACAGATACGCGGACGTACCGAACTACCGTAGGAAAACCATTAACGTGGGACCATTGCCAAAAAACATGGACCCCAATCTTCACGAAAACAGGCGAAAAGCGAGGGCCGAGTACGTGGAGAGAACGCTAGCCCAGTTAGACAACACCGTATACACGGACGCTGCCGTATATCCGCGCGAGAGAGAACGCGTAGCCGCGACGGTAGTGGTAAACAAGGAAGGAAACATGAATACGTGTGCCACAGCAAAGGTCGCCGGCACAGCGGAGGCCGAAGAGATTGCCGTTGCGCTGGCGGCAGCAGAAGGCTACCGAACGGGCCGATCTCTCAACAAACTGACGGACTCGAAGGAGACGTGCAGGAACTACACGAGGGGCAGGATCAGCAGAACAGCCCTTAGAATACTCAGCGGGGTAACCTCCGCCGAGGAGAAGCCCAGGCATAACCTAATCTGCATCCCGGGCCACGCGGGCATAGGGGGGAATGAAAGGGCAGACAGCCTAGCTCGAGGTAACGCATTCCGAGCAGGGCAGTCAAATGCTCCGGAGCGCCGCCTACAGGCTTGCGAGGGGGGATACGCAGAGACCTTGCACTTGCATAGGGGAGCTAGAATTAGATATCCACCACCACACAAAGCCCTAACAAAGGAGGAAGCGACCGGCTGGCGCAGATTACAGACCAACTCCTTTCCTAACCTACACATAATAAGATGTTCCCGACACAATACAGAGCCACCTGCCCTTGGTGCGATGCCACACCTACACTTTATCACATCACGTGGGAATGCGAACGCAACAAAGCATTCCACCAACACGAATACCGGAGTGCGGAGCAATGAGAGAGTCGGCTCACCAACGGCGAGCTCGCGACCCAAAGGGCCTTAGTGCAGCACGCGAATGATGCAGCACGACTCAGTGGAGCCTTGGAATAGGGGCCCACCCTTGCTGACGAGAAGCCTCAAGTCGCCAGCGCCAGAGAAGACGACGGAGACTTCAGAACCGCGAAACCCTTGAAAGATCCAATAAAGTTTTCACTCACTCACTCCACCGAACACGCCGCATGAAGACGCTGCACCGGCTACGCCGACGCCGCACACAAACAAGAGCTCGGCCACGATGCAATCGGGCTTCAGAATGACTCCGCCAACCAGAAGAGCTCCGACGACACATACTACCCACGATCCAGATGCACGCAGAATCCGTGATCCGACGCCGAGGGCAACTTGCAATGCAAACAGAACATCCAGAACATCCGACTTAGATGTGGCTGTAGACAGCCGGAAAGTCACTGCTCTAGTCGACACTGAAGCCGATTTATTTATTTATTTATTTATTTATTTATTTATTTATTTATTTATTTAGAGTTAGAGTCAGTCGGTTAGTTAATTAGTTAGTTAGTTAGTTAGTTAGTTAGTTAGTTAGTTAGTTAGTTAGTTAGTTAGTTAGTTAGTTAGTTAGTTAGTTAGTTAGTTAGTTAGTTAGTTAGTTAGTTAGTTAGTTAGTTAGTTAGTTAGTTAGTTAGTTAGTTAGTTAGTTAGTTAGTTAGTTAGTTAGTTAGTTAGTTAGTTAGTTAGTTAGTTAGTTATTGTATTACCCGCAGCGCCACAAGCGGCATTACAGTGGGAGGAATAACACATAATGCAAACGAAAGAGGTAACAAACTCCTACACATACAATGCAACCACGAAAGTAGCATCATTACAGCCCAAGAACAGAATTCACACAGGTGAAGAGAATGAAGCACACGACGAAATTAGCACTACCTCTTCAGAGAGCCTATTCCAATCTCTTATATACCTTGGGAGAAAAGCACACTTGCACATTTCTGATTTACAGTTCATTTCCCTCACTTTTAATAGATGGTCACGCTTTAGGGAAACATAGTTTGATGCATGGATACACAGGTCATGGTTTCAGCTAGTTTTACAATAGTAAATACTATTAAAGAATTTTAACCTCAAACAATATCTGCGTTTTTCTAGCGTCTGCCATCCAAGCGAGTTTTCTTGAGCGTAAAACGCTAAAGTTCCTGCTACAATTATTAAACACATATCGAATACCGAATATTTGAGCTCTTTTTAGTTAGATGATATCTATTTTATGCCAAGAATTCCATACTGCGCAAGCATATTAGAGAACCGAGCGAACGTTAATCTTGAAAAGAACTCCTGTGCTTCTAAAGGGAAATGTTTGGTGTTACGCCTTAAAAACCAAGAACGCGACACGCCTTTTTTGTTAGACAGTCCACATGTCGTCCCCAATTTAGAGGTTATGTATACGCCGTGGTATTTTTACTCTGATACTGAAGAAAGTTGTACCCCATTAATTGTATCAGAGAATTCATGCTGTTTTTTTTCTTTTTTTGTGACTCGCATGTCTACAGATTTTTGCAAGTTACTGAACATCCCCCATTTCTTACACCATTCAGACACCATATTGAAATCATTCTGTGACACCACACAGTAATTCATAGTGTCAGTGACTCTATACAATACACAATCGTCTGCAAACAGACGAATATTAGAAGCGATATTAGAGCAAAAGTCATTCATAAATAAAATTGGCAGAGGCTTAGCTTGGTTAAGCCCGGTAAGTTGCGAAAGCAATAGCCCTGGCTGCGCCTGGTTTGGCTGGTGATGTGTCTCGGTAGTGCTCTTAGTAAAGCTTATGTTTATCAAAGTTTAGCCCATTTGTTTTACATGGCATTATACTCACCACACGAGGGCCCCCACGGGCTGGGAGATTTATGCGTGCCTCGGTCGCCAAAACGAGCGACTGACGCTAACGGATGATTGTCTAGAAACTCCGAGCTACGCGGCCAAAGCCGGCGGCCGAGGTTGCGGATAACCGCTGGATGGATAGATGGATAGATGGATGGATGGATGGATGGATGGATGGATGGATGGATGGATGGATGGATGGATGGATGGATGGATGGATGGATGGATGGATGGATGGATGGATGGACGGACGGACGGACGGAGGGACGGAGGGATGGATGGATGGATGGATGGATGGATGGATGGATGGATGGATGGATGGATGGATGGATGGATGGATGGATGGATGGATGGATGGATGGATGGATGGATGGATGGATGGATGGATGGATGGATGGATGGATGGATGGATGGATGGATGGATGGATGGATGGATGGATGGATGGATGGATGGATGGATGGATGGATGGATGGATGGATGGACGGACAGACAGACGGACGGACGGACGAACAGACGAACGGACGAACGGACGAACGGACGGGAGCGCCCCCTTTGAAACGGGGTGGTGGCAATTGCCGCCATGCTAAGCTTTTCTGTTTTTTTTTTCATTTTCTTTATTTTTATTTTTTCACTTTTTTTCGTTTTATTTTTTTTATTTATTTATTTTTTATTCGCGGCAGCGGTGCGCAGCTGCTGCGCGGCGCGGCGTGGATCCGCTGGGACAGCAGTGACGAGCTGAGTTGGGCCCCAGTTTTCTCTCCGTCTGGCGTGACGTAACAACAGAGGTCAAGCTAAAGGTCAAACGTGGATACGCCGGGACGACGCTGAACGCTCAAAACCTAGCGCAGTATTGCTTTCGCAATAAAATGAAAATAACAATGGTCCAAGCACAGATTATTCGGTGATGAATGGAACATTCCCTGCGGAGCTGAGGAAAGTCACGACCGCTTGGGGCGGACAAAAAATTGGCACCGCATGAGGCCGCATCATTACGCCATCAGGACGATGCACAGCGCGAGCTACTGTCAAGGGACATACCTATCGTGCGACTTTCATTGTGCTACCCCTCCCCCCAACCAGTAGGATTTCTGAACACTACGGAACCCTCCGCAAAGTCCTTCCAGCAGATCGGCATGGACCTGTTCGACACTTTCCCGAAGTCGATGTGTGGAAATAAGTGGGTCATCTTAGCGACCAATTACCTCACCCACTACGCCGAGGCAAGCGTCGCATCGAACGGAACAGCAGAACAAGTCGCCAAATATCTCGTGGAGTGCATTCTTCTGCGACATCGCACCATTGTTGTGTCATCACGGACAGAGGAGCAGCGTTCACTGCGGAACTGACGCAAGCCATCCTGCAGTACAGCCCAATAAGCCACCGCAGGCCAACTGCTTATCATCCGCAGACCAACGGACTGACGGAACGCCTGAACAAAACGATCGCTTAGATGCTCGCCATGATTGTTGATGCCGAAAACAAGACCAGGGACATCATCCTCCCTTACATCTTCTTCGCCTGCAACCCCACGGTGCAGGAGACCACCCAGATAACGCTGCAATTCAACTACTCCTGAACCTGGTTAGAGAGCGGAAGCTACGGCGTATCGGGCAACTATAAGGAGCTTGGCGTCTCTAACGCTGAGTGCGTTCCGGACACTGGATAGGCAGCGCACCCACCCTGCCGCCCTTCCAGGTGGCAGTTAATGGTTGATCGAGATAGTTTGCTCATACAATGAACGCTGCGGCTTATTGCTGCAGTGCCGCCTGTCTGCCACAACGTTTTCAGCACTAACGCATGCAGCCCACAATACTTTCTCATCACCCACGTATGTACCTATAAGCGCGATTCAGGCGTCCACTGACCCAGAGCTAGTTATGCGCACTTTCTTTCCTTGGAATTAGGCGACGCGCGTTCCGGCATCGGATTGGCCAGCAGAGATACCTCATGATAGGTTCTAAAATTTCTCATATTGTCAAGCTTGGTTAGTCACAGGCAGCGCGGAGTAGTTTCGCTTTCAACTCTACCCGTGTCTCGCTCTACCCCGCTTCCGCTTTCGTCCATGGCAGGGAGGCCGTGACCAGGCTAGACGCCATGCTGTCCAACGTTACCGAAAAACGTACCGCCGACGCCGCCACCTACTTTAAGCGCGCAAAAGCAGCCGTAAGGCCTGCCCGTTTATGGATCAAATACCAGCAGTGGACCGACGCCAGACGCTACAACCTATAAAGACGCTACGCAGAATACAAGCCAGGAGACCGGGTCTGGCTTTCAACGCCCATTCGTCGCCACGGACTGAGTGGAAACTTTTTGCGCCTCTATTTCGGCCCGAACAACGTTCTTCGTCGCCTAGGTGGACGGGACTATGAAGCTGTCCCCGGGGAAATTACGGCACCCCAGCGACGCCCGGTACGACCTGAAGTTGACCATGTCGCCCGTTTAAAGCACTATTATGGGCGCTGAATGGCTCTGTGTTTGCACTCTCCGTGTTCATTTTGCACAGTCTGTTTTATTTGTCTTTAGTCACCTTATTCGTTTTAAAACATCGGGTCGATGCTTCTTTGAGCGGGAAGTAACGCCGCGAATATTTGTGCTGTTTGTTCATCCTTCAAAGCCTCTGCACGCGGCTTATCACTTTGCAATGCAATACGGTACAAGATTTGCCTCGATTGATCGCACTCAGGCGAAGTCGATTCAGTGTTGTTCCAGACTACTGTGGTAGCAAATTGTGAAATGGACCTCATACTATGCGCTCACTCTGGCATCGTATAGAATGTTAGGTCCACGGTAAGTCCCGTTGTAGCGAACGAAGAATGGTGAGGTCTCGTATTAGCTTAGATTTGAAAAGGGAACGGGGGAAAGTAGTGAAGCGGAAGCCCAATAACGAGTTAGCGGTAAATGGGAAAGTACAGGAATTCAGGATTTCGCTGCAGAACAGATATTCCGCTTTAACTGGGGAAGACGACCGTAATGTTGAAACAATGAACGATAATCTCACAGCTATCGTTACGGTGTGCGCCGAAGAAATAGGCGGTAGGATGGTTCGACAAGATACCGACAAGCTATCTAAGGAGACGAAAGATCTCATTGCGAAACGAGAAATCATCAGCGTCTAACTCTGCAGAGTTAAAAGAACTAGCAGAGCTATCAAAATTAATAAATAGGCCCAAGGTAGCCGACATAAGGAAGTTTAATATGGAGAGAATCGATCATACTCTAAAGAAGTGAGGTAGCCTAAAAACGGAGAAGAGGAAACAAGGCATAGGTAAAAAATATGTGTGCGTTAAGAGACAAAGAGAGCAATGTCATTAGCAATATCGATAAAAAGGTTAATGTAGCCAAAGAGTTGTACACAAATCTGTAGAGTAGCCAATGCAATCAGAACATCAACGAGAGAGGCAGTAGACCACAGCAATGGGACACCCCGCCAGTACCGAAAGAGGAAGTAACGAAGGCTGTACGAGAAATGCAAAAGGGTAAAGCAGCTGGTGGGGAACAGGTAACAGCAGTTTTGTTGAAGGACGGCGGTGAGATAGTGCTAGAAAAAATAGTCACCCTGCATACGCAATGCCTTGTGACCTCGAGCGTACCAGAAGTTGGTAACAACGCTAACATTATCTCAATTCATAAGAAAGGAGGCGTCAGTGACATAAAAAGTCACAGACCGATTAGCTTACTGTCCGTTCCCTGCAAGGCATTTACTAATGTATTCGCTAATAGAGTCAGCTTCTTGAAGAAACAGCGCGAACGAAGACGACCACAAAAGACAAGCAAACGGACGACAGCGCTGTGTCGTCCGTTTCCTTGTCTTTTGTGCTCGTCTTCGTTCGCGCTGGTTATTCAAGATGCTTAACCAACTAGCCCGCCAAAACGTGTTAACGTAATAGAGTCAGGAAAAGGTTAGACTTCAATCAACCAAATGATTGGGCAGGCTTTCACGGAGTATACTCGACAACACACAATGTTCACACTACCAATCAGGTGATAAAGACATGCGCAGAATATAACCAACCACTATATATAGCATTCATTGATTACGAGAAAGCGTCGCGGAATGAAGGTGTAGAAGTGTGTTACGGGAAAATATTGGAAGATATCTATACGACTGCACAGCTACCATAGTCCTCCATAAAGACAGGAATAAAATTCCAATAAGGAAAGGTGTCAGGCAGGGAGACACGATCTCGCTTATGCTATTCACCCAGGAGATATTCCGGGGCCTTCAATGGGAACAGTTGGGGATAAGAGTTAATGGACAATACCTAAGTAATTTGCGATTCGCTGATGACATTGCCTTGCTAAGTCACTCAGAACATGAACTGTAAAGCATTATCCATGAGTTAGACAAGCAGAGCAGAACGGTGGGGCTAAAAATTAACACCCAGAAAACCAAAGTAATTTTCAACAGTCTAGCAAGAGAACAGCAGTTCGCAATTGGTGGCGAGGTGCTGGCAGTAGTAAGATAATATGTCTATTTAGATATAACTAGAAGAATAAGAATGGGGTGGAGCGCATATGGCAGGTTCTCTCAGGTCATGAATGCCAGTTAGCAATATCCCTCAAGAGGAAAGTATACAACAGCTGTATCTTACCGGTACTCACCTATGCGACATAAACGTGGAGGCTAAGGAAGAGGGTTCAGCTTAAGAACAACGCAGCGAACTTTGGAAAGAAAAATGATAGTTGTAACGTTAATAGATCGGAAGCGAGCGGAGTGAGTGAGGGAACAAATGCGGGTTAATGACATCCTAGTGGAAATCAAGAGGAAGAAATGGACCTGGACAATGCATGTAATGCGAAGGCAAGATAACCGCTGGTCCTTAAGGGTAATGGAGTGGATTCCAAGAACAGGCAAGCTCAGCAGGGTGCGGCAGAAAGTTAGGTGGGCGGATGAGATTAAGACGTCTGCGGGGATAGGGTGGCCGCAACTGGCAAAGAGCAGGGTTTATTGGGGATACATGGGAGAGGCCTTTACCCTGCAGTGGGCGTAGTCAAGCTGATGATGATGATGATGACTGTGTTAACTTTGCACGCCGTATCTGTTAAGTTGTGTACCAGTGGGCTACGTCGCGAGTAACTATTTAAGATGTTTTCAGTCAAACGCATGCCTGTAATGATTCGGAAGGCGCTGTCCCGTAAGCAGCGGTAGAAATGGCTGACGACAACAGTTAACGTTCTAGTACAAACAGGAGAATTTCATGTAAACAGTACTGCTCTAAAATCCTGCGCCACTGCGTAAGCATACCCACAAATTCTAGATAAGTACATTTCTCATTTTCCAGTTGTTAATTAACGCGATTTTTTTCACATATCTTAAGATTTTATTTTAAGAATCGATATATCCACAGACCTTTTTTGCTGTGATGATGTCATAAAGGTAATACATTAATTTTCTATGGAAGCCTTAAATACGCGATGCGACCGAACGAAAGAAAGATTTTGCTGCGCATCCAATGATTGGACCATTACCCTCAATATTACCATAACAGTGTTTGACAATACTTAACCTCTCGCTCAGAGATAGAAATGATGTCCCAGAATGCTGGCCGTGTGCAGCGCCGGTCTGCAGCTTTGGCGCGTCAATTTGCATACAAGTTCTCACAGTGGCGAATGACCTGGTTGTGTTATTTGAGCGCATTCTTGTTCTTTGCTTCTTTTCAGGTGCGGACCTCAGAGGAGGCGATGCCATATACTACGGCTATTTCACCAAGTTCGTTGGGAAAGGCCGCTATACTGTTAATTTTTACGCTTCTAGCACGCCGCACTCCCTTTTCCTCGAGTTCATCGATGAAGTCGTAATCGGTAAGCCAATCGGTAGAGCGCCAAAACATGAGATTATTCTGGTCTCTGTGACATGTCCAGTATGCTGTCAATGAAAACCTAGGAACTGTCAGCTGGACTGTTCCTTTCAGTTTTTAGAAAGAGCTTTATGCACTGCCGGTTAAACTAATTGTTGATTATCACTGGTGATCTGAGAGTTGAAGGTGCTTCATCTTCCAGACAACTTGCCTGCAAGCATAACTTCACAGCTGCCGTATACCGTAGACCGCAATCTTCGTCGCAAAAGCGGCACAAATTGTAAAGGCAAAATATCCCGTACACTGTTCGCAGCGGCCTATAACTTATAGTATACTATCTAAAGCGGCCCGACTTTGCCATACTGTTCAGCGATTAATGCAGGCTACGACTCTGCGATATAAGCACCGAGGGGGCAGCTAAGGTGTTCTCCTGTGTAGCGTGCCTGTAGTGTATTCTTGTACGAAACACCTGTACGAAATGCAAGGCATGACTCGGCGCATTATTCTGAAAGCTCAAAGATATTTCTAGTGTGAGTGCAAATTATGGGTGTGCTTCTACGGCAAATGAGCTAAAATTAATTACAGTCATCTTTTTCACTTTGGAAAAAAAGTTAACGCACTTCACGGGATTCCCGAAGTATAAATAATTGTACTAAACAAAGAACTGAAGTAGACCGCCGGTTTACCAGCGCTCCCTGCATCATTGCGGATATTACGTAAAGAGCGCCGTGGTTGAAATGTCCCCGAACATAACACAACATGTCCGTAGGTAAGGAAAAACTCTTCAAGATTATTTATGACTGTAGCTGACGCGTAAATATGCAATTCATTGTTTTAAAAGCCACTGTACTTATTGTGCCACTTTAGTTTCGTCAAATGACGCCAAATATAGCGGGCGTCATGCGATGGCAGCCGCTACTCCCGTGTCTCTCACTTCCATGCCATTTCCTAGTTAAGTTTCCCTCCCGCACATGCTTTGACCTAGAACGCAGCGCCAGCGCAAGTATCATGCGCTGGGGACATTAGCGCTATAAAACAAATATAGGTCTTACGGAGTGGGAGAGATGCCAATTCCTCGAAGCCGCCCTTTCAGGCGGCGTGTTAAGAAATTACTGATCGTGTAATCCTGATGCTTAAGAAGTGCGCGCTCTTCGCTGCTTAGCCCCGCTCATTGGGTTCTGCGGAACGCACTAAAGGGGTAAGAACTGCGACCTCTTCTTTCCGTTCCGACCACAGCCGCTACGCACAGAACCTCCAGTAGTACCGAGGAAGACTAGTACAGCCTCTTTAGCAGTGTAGGAAAGCTAATGTCCGGCATAAGAAAACGGGAGCGGATAAAGGTTTGCGATATTGTATAAATGTGTCCTTTCGATGGCTTTACCGATGGAAGCTGGAATCTGTGCGATACTTCATCTGGAGACGGAACAACTTTTTGCCGATGACTTTTCGATGTGCGATATGGAGTGCGTGCTTTAAAAGGATACTGACGACAAACCGAAGCGGGCCTGTGTCAACAGACTGCAGCTTTATAACGCCAAAGAGAGTACTTTAAACAAAAAAAAACTTGGGTTTCATAAGCTAGACCAGAAAGTCAAATGCAGGGTTCGCCATCACTACCGGACTTTGCAAATCAACTCTCTGCGTCTGCACCGAGTTTACTATAAAATAGCGGCATCCATTCTTTCACTGTGTGGACGTCAGGAGCTCTGCTCATGTGGCGGAAATATATTGCCGCATATCTTTGTAGCTTTTGTTTGTTGTGTTTATTTGTTCATGCTTCAAGGCTGCCGGCAGGCCGCTTTATCGCTTCGTTTGTGACGCAAGACGCGCCTAGAATTATCTCGATTGATCGCATCCGGACGGAGCTGATTCTAGCTTGCGCCAGAATGTTCGAGTAACTTCTAAAGCTTTATCTCGAAGATTCGCTATCAGCTTTAAAAAGAGCACGGCCGACAGCGGCGGTCATCCTGTTCGACGACCGCCGAGCACGCTTGTTGCTACGCCGCCGCCGAGTGATTCAGTTCTTTGCGGGCGCAAGTCAGCCCGAATAAAGAGTTCCGTTTCGAAGACATCCTCGTTATTTTCATGTTCGCCGGACTGCAGTCACCACTTCGTGACATCTGGTGGAGGTGCTAACGGATGTCCCTGTCGCCCTCACCCCCTGGGAGCCGTCAGAGCAGCCCGAGCCGTCTCGAAGAAGATCCCGCGAAAGCCGCAGAAGCCGTCCCCCCCCCCCCCCCCCCCCCCGCAGGCGAAGGGCGAAGCAGCCGTCGTCTCCAGAGGTGTCCACCCGAATTCGGACTGCTACCGGACAGCACGCGAACGAAGAAGGACCCCTCAATTTTGTCTTCAGCCATGGCTACTACACCAGCCCCCATTATTTTACACCAGCCCCGACTGCCGCCCACGTTCAACGCTTCACCGGGCGAGGATCCCGAGGAATGGTTGGAACACTTTGAGCGTGTCGCCGTGTTCAACAGTTGGGACGACCAGACTAAGATGAGCCATGTTTTCTTCGCCTTGGAAGGACCAGCGAGAATCTGGTTCGAAAACAACGAAGCTTCTCTTGCGACGTGGGAATTATTCAAGCGGGAGTTCCTGAAGGCCTTCACGAACATCATCAGGAAAGAAAGAGCTCAGCTGCTTCTACAGACTCGCATCTAACACCCGAACGAGTCAGTGACCGCATATGTAGAAGAAATGAAGCGCCTTTTTCGGCGAGTCGATCCTGACATGGCGGAGGAGAAGAAAGTGGAGCTTTTGATGCGTGGTGCTAAAGAGGCACTTTTCGGCGGTCTGACCCGCAACCCACCGAAGACGGTCGCGGAATTCACCAGTGAAGCAGCTGCCATAGAGAACCTTGGAAGCACGAGCGCGTCATTTTCCTCGACAGCCCCAAGTGACCTCGACTGCCCTCTCGGATGGCACAGCATTCGGAGGCAACCTGCGGGATGTTATCCGAGAAATTGTACAGGAATAGCTGCGTCGCCAGCTACCATCTCCCAACCAGCCTCAAGTAGCGACCCTTGAGGAAATCGTACGCGAAGAAGTGCAGCATGCGCTTCGCACCCCGTCATCTTCGCCTCCTGCTGAAGCTCCAGCATTAACCTACACCGCTGCACTACGCAGTCCTCAGCCCCAACGCGGGAGCCGATGTCCGCCTCTAAGACGTGAACCAGCTGTTCCCGAACGCCGTCCCCCTGCCTCCGCCCGCCCAGATTATGAACGACGCCCAAGCCCAAGGAAGTGCGACGCCTGGAGGACTTCCAACAACCGCCCGTTGTGCTTCCATTGTGGCGAAGCAGGTCATGTACTTCGCCACTGCCCGTACAGACGCATCGGCCTGCGTGGTTTCGCCATCGACGCCCCAAGACCATTCCCCGGCCAGCGACCACGGGAAATCGACGACTACCTGCACAGAGGGGAGTACGCGTCTTCAAACCGTCTTTCCCGCTCCCTGTCGCCGTCCACCGCACGATTTGCATCACCAAGCCGCAGCTACGCCGCGGCTGTCCGAGGAAGGTCCCCTAGCCCCCGTAGGGGAAACTAAACAAAGCAACCTGTGGAGGTCAGGTTGCTTGCCGAGGAAACGACGAAGATCCTCCAGCGACCACGCCGTATGAAGACGCCGCACCTACTACACCCACGACGCATACAACAACCTCGACCACGACGCAAACCGCCTTCAAAACTACGCCGCCATCAATAAAAGCTCCGACCACACGCCTCACCCACGATTCACATACCCGACGAAGCCGTAACCCGACGCCGAGGACGACGTGTAACTCCAGAGCCAGGACATCCGAGAAGTGGTTATCGATGGCCGGAAAGTCACCGCTCTAGTCGACACAGGAGCCGATTATTCGGTAATAAGCGGACCATTCGCTGCGCAACTGAGGAAAGTAACGACCGCTTGGGACGGCCCACAAATTCGCACCGCAGGGGGCCACCTCATTACGCCATCAGGACGATACACAGCGCGAGTGACTCTCAAGGAACATACCTATCCCGCGACCTTCGTAGTGCTACGGCAATGTTCCCGCGAAGTGATCTTGGGCATGGATTTCCTTAATGAGCACCAGGCGATCATCGACCTGCGATCCAAGATGATCACACTTTCCACGGCCGAGGCCATCCCATCGATGAGAACTCCGGAACATCACGCTGCGCTTAGTGCCCTTGAGGAACAAGTGAGTGTCCCACCCCGCTCAAGCGTTATCATCACCGTAGGCGCCACGGAAGCGAGTGACCCTGCTCACCCCGGTGCTAGCTAAGCACGTGTGTCCGAGTG
Organism: Amblyomma mixtum; assembly: GCF_055824585.1. Taxonomy (NCBI): domain Eukaryota; kingdom Metazoa; phylum Arthropoda; class Arachnida; order Ixodida; family Ixodidae; genus Amblyomma; species Amblyomma mixtum. The sequence continues at coordinate 14,695,168 of NC_143021.1, forward strand.
TGTACGCGAGTGACATATGCAGACTGTGCGCGAAGGAGAGAGCCACCGCGGCTCACATCCTTTGGGACTGTAGCGTAAATCCGCGCGAAGCCAGCGAGAAGACGACGATCCCGCCGCAGCTAGAGGCTGCAACGAGGAGCTGTGATCATAAGACACAACTCAAGGCCGTCCAGCAGGTCTCGGCAGCTCTCGAGAGGCAGCGACCGAGCGAAACCGAGTAGAGGGGGGCGGCACCCCCAGGAAGGGGGCCCTCTCGAACCCACGGAAGTAGCGAGGAAGACCTCAAGGAGCACAACGCACGAGATTGACGTAGTGGCCGCGTCGCGGTAAAAGCTTGTCCTCCCTGCTTGGAGGGAGCCTAACCGACTCTGCAGGCTTTCTAAATAAAAATTGTTCTCTCTCTCTCACACTCAAGCCATTATTGAGGGGAACATGCAGTTGCTTCTCGACCGAGGAATCGGCATCGCAAGAGGCATTGCACATTTCCGCAAAGGCCTAGCCGAAGTACTGCTGACTAACTTTCAAAGTAACTTTAGAGAAGAATACCGGCACATTAACAAAGGAACGAGGATTGCTTTCCTCGACATAATATCCGACGTACGAGACTTCTTCGCCCTCTCCGACCCATCCGCAGATTCGCCTGACCAAGAAAACTCACCCACTTTCTACATAAACCCAGCCCTGCCCCGGAACAGACAAGACCAGATCCGCACTCTCCTTCGAAGCTACAGCGAGTGCTTCTCCTCATCGCCGAAGGTCCGACAAACGCCGATTGCCAAACATCGCATTATAACCGACCAGCACGCCCGACCTCTACGCCAGAGCCCCTACCGAGTGTCGCCGCGAGAACAACAAGCCATCCGGGACCAAGTGAAAGAAATGCTGCGCGACGACGTTATCCAGCCTTCAAAGAGCCCCTCGGCGGCACCTGTTGCTCTGGTGAAAAAGAAAGACTTTGCACTTCGATTCTGCGTTGATTACCGGCGCTTGAACATCACAAAGAAGGACGTCTACCCCCTCCTCGCATCGACGACACACTGGACCGGCTCTGCAACGCCAGATATTTCTCATCGATGGACCTCATGAGCGGCTACTGGCAAATTGAGGTCGATGAAAGAGATCGCGAGAAGACCGCATTCATCACTCCAGATGGCCTCTTCGAGTTCAAAGTGATGCCGTTTGGTCTCTGTTCCGCACCAGCGACATTTCAACGAGTAATGGATACAGTGCTGGCAGGCATGAAGTGGCAGATTTGTCTGGTATATTTAGATGACGTCGTTGTTTTCGCCTCGAACTTTGAGGAGCACCTAAAAATGCTTCGAACGGTACTAGACGCAATCAAATCGTCCGGCCTAACCTTGAAAGCAGAGAAGTGCCACTTTGCCTATGAAGAGCTGCTGTTTCTAGGCCACATTGTTAGCAAGGAGGGAGTACGCCCAGACCCGCAGAAAACAGCTGCTATCGCAATTTTTCCGCCACCGGCCGATACAAAAGCTGTGCGCAGATTCCTCGGACTGTGCGCGTACTACCGACGTTTCGTCAAAAACTTTTCGCGCATCGCCGAGCCACTGACCCGCCTGACAAAGGCAGATGTGCCATTTAAATGGTAAGCGCCGCAAATAGAAGCCGTCAATGAACTTCAGCGTCGTTTACAGTCCCCACCGATCCTTGCGCACATCGATGAAAATGCCGAGACTGAAATTCATACCGACGCAAGTAGTGTGGGCCTAGGCGCTATCCTCGTTCAGAAAATTGACGGAGTAGAGAAGGTCATCGCGTACGCTAGCCGTTCCCTGTCCAAAGCCGAAGCTAATTATTCGACAACTGAGAAGGAGTGCCTTGCCATCATCTGGGCTACGTCGAAATTCCGCCCCTACCTGTACGGACGACCGTTCAAGGTGGTCAGCGATCACCACGCACTGTGCTGGCTAGCCAGTTTGAAGGACCCCTCCGGCCGCCTCGCTCGATGGAGCCTACGGCTCCAGGAGTTTGATGTAACCGTCTTTTACAAGTCCGGACGCAAGCACTCTGACGCCGACTGCCTGTCACGAGCCCCTGTAGATGCACCGCCGCCGGATGACGATGAGGACGCCTTCCTGGGACCCATCAGCTCCAGCTCTTTTGTACGACAGCAACGCGCGGACCCCGACATAAAATGCCTCATCGAATACTTGGAAGGCAAGGTTTCTTCACCCCCCGCCTCGCTCAAGCGAGGATTGTCTTCGTTCTGTTTACAGAACGATGTCCTCGTGAAGAAGTACTTTGCAGCGAACAAGACAGCCTACCTCATTGTTGTACCTGTAAGTCTGCGCGGAGTTCTTCAGGCCTCACACGACGAGCCGACAGCTCGACATCTCGGGCTTTCTCGCACCCTCCGCCGCATTCAAGACAAGTATTACTGGCCCCGACTGTCTGCCGATGTCGAACATTATGTGAAAACCTGCCGAGATTGTCAGCGACGAAATACCCCTCCAACCCGACCAGCAGGATTTCTGAACCCCATTGAAGCCCCCTCAAGGCCCTTTCAGCAGATCGGCATGGACTTGCTTGGCCCGTTCCCGAAATCAACATCTGGAAATAAGTGGATCATTATAGCGACCGACTACCTGACCCGCTACGCCGAGGCAAAAGCCCTACCGAACGGAACAGCAGCAGAAGTCGCCAGATTTTTCGTGGAGAACATTCTTCTGCGACACGGCGCCCCCGATGTGCTCATCACTGACAGAGGAACAGCATTCACGTGCGGAACTGACGCAAGCCATCCTCCTTTACAGCCAAACCAGCCACCGGAGAACAACTGCATACCACCCGCAGACCAAAGGACTGACTGAGCGCCTCAACAAAACCATCGCCGATATGCTCGCCATGTATGTCGATGCCGAACACAAGACCTGGGACGTCATCTTGCCTTACGTAGTCTTCGCCTACAACACTGCAGTGCAGGAGACCACCCAGATGACGCCTTTTATGTTCGTCCATGGCAGAGAGGCCACGACCACGCTGCACGCCATGCTGCCGAACGTTACCGAGGAAGATAACGTCGACGTCGCCGCCTACCTACAACGCGCAGAAGAAGCCCGAAGACTTGCCCGATTAAGGATCAAAGACCAGCAGCGGACCGACGCCATACGCTACAACCTACGAAGACGCAACGCGGAATACAAGCCAGGAGACCGAGTCTGGGTTTGGACGCCCATTCGCCGCCGAGGATTGAGCGAAAAGCTTTTGCGACGCTATTTCGGCCCGTACAAGCTTCTTCGTCGGCTAGGTGAATTGGACTACGAAGTCGTCCCTGACCAAATGACTGCATCCCAGCGACGCCGCGTACGACCCGAAGTAGTCCATGTCGTACGCCTAAAGCCCTATCATGCACGCTAAAGGACGCCGTGTTTCCACATTCGGTGTTTATTTTTGCACAATCCGTTTTTTATTGTTGATAGCCGCATTATGTTCTAAAGCATCGAGGCGATGCTTGTTTGAGAGGGGAGTAATGCCGCGAATCTTTGTAGCGCTTGTTTGTTGTGTTTATTTGTTCATGCTTCAAGGCTGCCGGCACGCCGCTTTATCGCTTCGTTTGTGACGCAATACGCGCCTAGAATTATCTCGATTGATCGCATCCGGACGGAGCCGATTCTAGTTTGCGCCAGAATGTTCTAGTAACTTCTAAAGCTTATCTCGAAGGTTCGTTATCAGCTTTAAAAAGAGCACGGCCGACAGCGGCGGTCATTCGGTTCCACGACCGCCGAGCACGCTTGTTGCTACGCCGCCGTCGAGTGATTCAATTCTTTGCGGGCGCAAGTCAGTCCGAATAAAGAGCTCCGTTACGAAGACATCCTCGTAGTTTTCCTTTTCGCCGGACTGCAGTCACCACTACGTGACAATATCTGTGTCGTTATTACATTGATCATTTTGCTTTCAGTGTTTAGTGTTTCATTTCTTGCATGTATTTTATTATCCTAGTTTTACAAATTGCGTACTTACCGTTGTTATATATGTATTTTGAGACACAGTAAGTATTCTGCGCTGCCCCTTCAATTCTTTCTACATTCTTTCTTCAATTCTTTCTACATTGTGGTAATGATAACGAATGGCCGTTTTTGTACACCAACATTAGAAGTGTTGTAGCTAACGGTATTGCACTATCATCTTTCATCGATTCATGTCAAGCTTATTTAGTGGTACTAACTGAGACGTGGCTGAACGACACTATTCAAGATGTCAACATCTTTACCAGTGCATGCAATTTCAAATTTTTTCGCTGTGATAGACGATTGCGAAGGGGGGGGGGGGGGGGGGGGGCGTTCTATCGCGATAAAGGAAGAATTCATTGCCGCACCTATCGTTATCGATTCTTTCCTTGAATGTGTTTGGGTTTCTTTGAATGATGGTGCATTTCGTGTCATCATCGGCGTTTTCTACCGTCCGCCCGTCATGTCTGGTGCGTTTTCAGATGAATATCATCGGGTGCTCAGTGAAATGTATGGGCGTTTTCTCAGTTCCGCTGTTATTATATTTGGAGATTTTAATTTTCCAAGAATTGGTCAACATTTTCCGTAGTGGACACAGATGCAGAAGCACATTCTTTTCTCAGCACTTGCCTTGATTTTTCATTAACACAACTCATTAACCAACCAACACGATCAACTAAAGCCTCTTCCAATGTACTTGACTTGGTTCTCACAAACAAACCTGATATATTTTCAGGCATAACTCATGAGGAACGCATCTGTGACCACGATGTTATCACTGGGTGCATTAAATTTCGCGCTAGTAAAAAGATAACTACTAAAAAGAAAAGATGTTACGGCAAAGCAAATTTTGATGCAATTAATGCAGAATTATTAAAGTTTTCTGATAAATTTTTGCATGATTTCTGCTCTCGCTCTATAGAGCAGAAATGGATCCTTTTTAAAACTGCCCTCAATGATCTCATCGACCAGTTCATTCCCATGTTAACCATTACCTGTGATAGCAGTTCTCCTTGGTTTACCAACCGTCTTCGGCGGCTGAACAACAAAAAGAAAAAACTATACAGACAGGCAAAACTGAATGGTCTTGTGAGTTCACATGATAAATACAGAGCATGTGAAAAGGATTATAAGACACTATTAAAATCTACTCGGCGCAAATTTTTTTCTCATCACTTGTCTTCCATGCTGAAAAATAATATTTGCCGTTTTTGGCGTGTGGTAAACCCAGTAATTCGACCTGACATCACTCTTACAGATTCTGTTGGTGTTCCCATCCCTGATTCAGAGTGCGCTCAACTTCTTAACGATGCGTTTGTAACTGTGTTCACAGATGAAGACATTACTTCCTTGCCTACATTAAGCGCACTAGTGGGACTAACTATGGACGAGATAGTCATCACTGAGCCTGGTGTTTTATCTCTACTAAACAATCTCAAAACATCTTCTAGCGCTGATCATATGGGCTTCAATAATAAAATTTTGAGGAATACATCACATAGCATTTGTTCCATGTTAACCGCATTATTTTCCCAGTCGCTATCAACTGGCACCATTCCTAACGACTGGCGCATAGCTAAGATAATACCCATTTTCAAGTCAGGTGATCGTGCTTCTCCGCTTAACTATCGTCCCATCTCCTTAACAAGCACAGTTTGTAAATTACTCGAGCATATTATACATACTCAGGTCATCAACTACCTTGAAGATCATAACATTATCTTCGATCATCAGCACGATTTTCGCAAGGGCAACTCATGCGACACCGAACTTGCCGGTTTTATTAACGATATTCATGCACTGATTGACGCTGGTTTTCAAGTTGACGCAATATTTTTAGATTTTTCTAAAGCATTTGATCGCGTTCCACACCAAAGGTTGTTGCTTAAACTTTCCCAACTGAACATTCACACTAATATTATTGCATGGATAGCAGATTTTCTCTAATCTAGAATCCAGTTCACATCAGTTAACAACTCTAACTCATGTTACGCTAATGTTACGTCTGGAGTTCCACAAGGCAGTGTACTGGGACCTTTACTTTGCCTCATCTATATTAATGACTTACCCAATTGCGTGACGTCCAGAATCAGACTATTTGCTGACGATTGTGTGCTTTATCGATGTATAACCTGTAACACTGACAGCCAGCCACTGCAGTCTGATCTTGAAGCGATAAGCACATGGTGTTCTAATTGGTTAATGCCTTTAAATCTTTCGAAAAGTAAGCTCATGTCTTTCACCAACAAGCCTCGTATTCCTACCGCCTACTATCTTGATAACAATAGTGTAGAATTCACCACAAGTTACAAGTATCTTGGCATTAACCTTCAATCCGACTTATCATGGAATCATCATATTAATCTCACTCTTGCCTCCGCTAACCGTACTTTGGGACTTCTCAAACATAATTTAAAAGAGGCCGCGACACATGTAAAAAAGCTAGCGTACACCACATTAATCCGTCCGAAACTCGAATACGCGTCTGCCATATGGGATCCTCATCAGAATTATATCATCAGTAACATCGAAGCCCTGCAAAACCGTGCTGCGCGATTCATCTTTTCTGATTATTCATGTTACACCAGCGTCACCTCATTGAAGACTAAAGCCGAGTTAGATAACTTAGCACTGCGCCGAAAATTTCCCGTCTATCACTCTTGCACAAGCTTTATCACCATCCTTCCCTTCATGATGAATTCTTTCAGCCACCGCCAGTTATCTTTCCACGTCGCGATCATCCTTACAAAGTTAAACGCATTAACTGCCAGTCATTCCATTGTGCCTATTCTTTTTTACCGCGCACAATAATTGAATGGAACGCTTTGCCATCATAAATTGCCACAGAATCTGATCTAAATAAATTCCAACATCTTATGCACTCATGTTTCAACAACTAAAAAGGTATTTTTTTCAGCGTTCTTTCTTCCGCCTTGTCTTCTTTTTATTTTATATTTTTTTGTTTTGTACTTCAGCGCACTTTTTCCAGTGTCGTCTTTTTCTTTTTCTAGCGGTGCTGTTATTTATTCTCAAATTTTGCTGTTATGTGCATTGTTGCGACCCTTTCTGTGAATGCCTATTTATGATTAATATCTTGTGATTTCTATTTTATTTTAGTGCAATATTTTTAACCTTATAACAATGCTTTGTACTTACTCCCCTCCCCCCCATGTAATACCCTCAAATGAGGGCCTTTGGGGGTACTTTGAATAAATAAATAAATATCCTTAGACACGTCCTGTAATAATGTGACGAGTCGAGTGTGCCGCTCTGTCTCTGGTATAATTATTTGTTACTAATGCTGTAAAACTTTTTTTTCTTTTACCCACCCCTGTTACAATCCCTCTGGGGATTGACAATATATTTAAATAATAATATAATTCCAAACTACGAGTATGGGGATTGTCGTCGGCCACAAGTCGAGCTGGAAGTAACCGTTTGAAGGCGCATAGCCTCCTAATAAACACGAAGTCGCGTCATTGATGTCCCTGCACATTTCCAGAGTAGGAGCTGAGCAATGATCTCGGAGGCAGGTCTGCGCTTTCGTGATTTAAATCTACCACTCCAAGGACTGGATCATTTGTTGTTGCTATGACTATTGGGGGGAGGGGTACGGACACCAGCGCCTGCTTCCCATAGTTCAGGAGAGCCCTGGGGTAGCAAGGATTAGGATCGCGGGGGGTTCTGTCAAGTCCTGGATATCGCGATTGACAGACCTTGTGCAGGCTTTGTACACACAAGCGCTTGTGTGTGTGTTTCGTCTCTATTGTCCTTGTCTTTGTTTGCGCTATGAACCCTTCTACATCAAGAAGCGCACAAGCTATGAGCTGAAAACGACGGCTGCGCACAATATAATTTTGACCTTCCTGATGGGCCGCCCATATATGCGTAGGAAGCTTTGCGTCTTGCCTGTACGTATGTTCTCAACTATGGCGACGAAAAGTTCTGTGTGAGTGCAGTGTTCTGATTGTTCAGTGTTCCTCTGAATGGGCTATGCGTTATGGCTGTGGTCGAGTGGCGGTAGCGCTCAGCACATGGCACTAATGGTTCTGGTTCATGGGTTTAACGTCCCAAAGCGACTCAGGTTATGAGGGACGCCGTAGTGAAGGGCTCCAGAAATTTCGACCACCTGGGGTTCTTTAACGCGCGCTGACATCGCACGGCACACGGCACTAATGATGCTGTTGTACTTGAGCAAGAATCGGCGTAACGATCGTTGGAACCCTTTCTTTTATAATTTCGTCAGATGGCCGTGCGAGGCAGAGGTCGGGGGTACCAGCCATACTCTATCCCACGGACCCGTTCACTGTGAACCGGACCCACAGGTCCATGCAAGTAAGTGAGGACCTCTTCGAGCGGGATGTTCCTCCTGGTCCAGTAAGCTGGTTCAAGGTCAGCGATACTGACGGCATCCACACGGACGGACGCCGCATTTGGACGCTCACGTGGTTCAACGGCGGCGACCATGGATACGACGGCACAGGTACGGTCCTTCATGTACTGGTAGTCTACCCCTCCTCGAAGTCCATAGAAAAATGCCAAACAGTCCGAAAGTACGCCCTGCTGAAATTTCCTTTTAGCCAAGATTGTCCCATTGACGCGTTAAAACTTTGGTTTTTTGGACTTGGATTTCCTTCCGAGAAGGGCACACATTCTAACTGAAAAAGCCTGCTTCTAAAAATCACTACAAGCCTTCGGCGGTACGCCACTGTACGATGTGCAGGTTCGCCCACTCTAAGTGCGAACACGGCTCAGCGTGGGCACACTCTGCGTAGATAGAGAGAGAGAAAGAATAAACTTTATTTATAGAGTCTTTGAAGAGGGAGGAAGGGTCCCTTCTGGCGCAGGCGGGCTACTGTCGCTTGGTGGCCTTGATCTCGTGGATCTCGGCGACCTGGTCAGCTCTCTCTGCGAGCAACTTTTGGTGGCACAGGTCCGAGCTGCGCAGCGCGGTCTCCCACTGCTCCTCTGCGATTATTCCGCTTAAAGGGTTCTTACTGCAGGCCCACATGATGTGGTTGAGGTTAGCATACTCTCCGCAGCTTTTGCATTCTGCAGACTACATGTCTGCGTAGCCGCAGCGCATCCGTCGCGGTCGCACATCGAAGCACGCATGCACGAAGTACTGCGCACCGTTTGCTACGAAGCACACCTAACTCACTGTATGCTTTCTGCGCCCGAGTGCGCCGCGCCCTTCGCTCACTGCTGCTCGCCGTCGGTTGCTCTTTCATAGTAAATGCTTGTATTTATCTCGGGGCTGCCTTGGATTGACTTATCGGGTGTAACGTCCTAAAGCGACACAGACTATGCGAGGCGCCGTAATATAGGGCTCCTGATAATTTAGACCAGCAGGGGTTGCTTAGCGCGCACTGACATTGCTCAGCTCACGGGGGCTTGCGTTTCTCCTCCATTCAAACAGGGCTGTCGCGGCCGGGATCGAAGCCGCGCCTTTCGGGTCAACAGCAGAGCGCCATAACCGCTGAGTCACCACGGTGGCTAATTGTGCTTTGTGGGGTTGCACCTTTACATTCGGTTCTCATTTCCGATAGATGGTTGTTTGCTTCGTCGTGATGGTATTCGTAAGGCAATATCGTTAAGAGCTCCGCATCACAGAAAATTCGGCACGGCGTTGTGCGCAAAAAAATCGAGGCCATAACTCTGGCAGGCGGTAGATACCTGGTGCACTGACATGGCCGAACACTGCATGGTAGGTGGGTTGTGTGACGTAACGTCTCTAGACCATGCGATACGGCCGAGATGCCAGGGGAATCGAATACGGGACTCTAAAATCCTGAGTCAGACACGCCACCGCTAGGCCACGCACTCACGTATGGTCAGGTTAAAGCGGGGCTTTATATCTATGTCGGGTGGTCTTTCACAAAATGTGGTAGCTTGTGACTGTATACCCAGAACTATGTGTGAGGTAGCAGAGGCGTATGGTAATTATTGTTAGCGATATGTATTAATAAGAATAAAAAGTTGTAATGCATTCTCGCTATCTCAGGCCCCCATTAGATTTATCGCATTCTTAAGCCTATTAGTTTATTCTAAAGATCCCATTTAGATGCCAACAGAAGTGTTAACAGACTGCATTTCAGCCGTGAAAGAATTGTGTGTGGCGATTCGGAATGTCAGCAGAACTTCACTGCCGAAGAACTCAAGATTGGGCGAGTTGGTGGTGATCCATTGTATTAAAAACCAGCGCTTACGAACATAGACAGAGGGCGAGACGAGACACACTGAAGGCGCTGAACTTACAACTGAATTTTAGTTCGAAAGTAAGTAGCCATTTTATACACTTACACACACACACGTAAAGGCGTGTTGTCAAACACAGATACACTGCAACCACCCACAGGCGATTAAAATCCACATGCGATAAGTTCGGCGCCTTCAGTCTTACTCGTCTCCTCCTCTGTCCATGTTCGTAAGCGCTGTTTTTTAATGCGATGGATCACTGCAGATTTTAATTGTATCCGACTTGGTTACGACCGGGTCTCCACTCTTTCGCTTGCTTTCCCAGCTACCCCCATCACGTTGCTTTTGGCGCGAGGTATCGTTTTGCGATGAATTTAACTCGCCAAAAGAGTGAAAGCCGCCTCCTCTTTCTCGTTTTCGTCGGCATCAGGGACAGCGTGAATAAAATTCACATTTCTACTTTCCAACTGTCTATGCTGTTCTGTGCGCCTGTTCCCTTTGCATTAAGCAACGTTCGTCCATTTCCGAAGAAAGACCTGCGGGCGGAAAAGCGTTAGAGAAAACCAACAAAACGTTTGCGGCGAGTTGGAACAGAAGCATGAAATATAGACACATTATAAGGCTGCTCAGCGCTACGATTAGGGTCCTGTCACTGGTGGTGCGCGATTCCGGCCAAACATGGCCTGCTTAATGATATACCCTTAAACATAGAAAAATGCATGATGGAATAAACGTCTTTTCAAACGTATTACAGACATTGGCGATTCCCATAAGTTCTTTAAAGAGCTCTGAAGTCGCGTCACACGATCCGCGCGCTCCTTCGTGCTGAAATGTTCATGTGACGACTCCGACCAAGAAAAGCGTTCACGCTTTCTCTGTGCACACGGCATAAACAGCGGCTTCTGTAAAACAACCCACCCGTCTTAGACAGCAAGCGCAGAAAATAAATCTTTGCTCTGTTACCCTCGTCGCATCAAGAATATGGCCAAATACTGAGAATGAACCATCGTGGTGGCTCAGCGGTTAAAGTATCCGAAAAGTGAGACCCAAGTCCGATCGTTGCCGCAGCGGCCCCGTTTCAATGGAGAGGAAACGCAAGGCGCCAGCAGCGTCCGTGCTCGTTAAAGAACCCCAGATGGCCTATATTATCCGGAGTTCTCTAATACGGCGTACCTCATAACCTGAGTCACTTTGGCGGATTAGAATCAACCAAGCCAAGCCATCCTTGAAACAATCATGCATTTAACTCAGATTGTGGTGCTGCTGAGATGAGCGCCGCTCAGTTGTACGCGGAACCAACGACGCGCTGCAGTAAGTGAAGTGGACATCCCCGCAATGCAGACGTGGACGTAGTAAGCATGCAGTGAGCTAAGTGCACTTCACAGCGAAGAAAGCACGGCGCTCTTCTGCGTTGTAGCAATCAGTCAATCAATCAGCTTTTTATTTTCTCTGTATTAGAGAACGAGACAGTACTAAAAGCTCGGAAGCTTGACAGAGGTCCTGCCCCCTTTTTTCACGTTGGCATTTCATGAGACAAGCGGCAATAAATTCTGCGCTATACATTATAGCACAAAAGAACATAACACACTTTGGAAAAAAAAAGCAAAAAGTACCAACACAGAAATACATGCAGCGTCATCACACAAAGTTGTTCAGAAAAAATTTCTTAATAACAGTATTTGAATGCTGGAATGGGTCAAACATTTCCTTCTTTAATTTATTTAATAGCACTTTAATAGCAGGCGACACGAAGCCCATTTGCTCCGGCGCCGCTTCGCTTCGATGCGCGGGCGCGACGGATGCGCCAGCGCTCCGCAGAGCGCAGCCAAGCTGGGCAGTGTTCGCACTTAGAGTGGACGACACTGTGCCAGGTTGAAACCTATTTTATATTGCATCATCTGGGTTCGTGCAACACTCTGCGCTATTATGGCAACCCACTCGAGGCATAATTCATGGAACTTTCGAGGGCAAAGCATTTACTGATATTAACGATGTGAAGCACAATTTTTTAGCACTTACACCTCGAAGAGTGCTCCTGCTACGCAGTCGCACAACGGCGACCAGTGACGCTAGGCGGAACCCCCCCCCCCCCCCCCCCAAAAAAAAAAAACACGCGTTGTGCAAATTTACAGCAGCGCTGCTTGTGGCCCTCTTCAATTGTGTACCTCTGGCTGCCCGCGGGCTGCCAGAACGTGGAGGCAGTCGTTCGGTTTATCTCTAGTTGCTCCGCCCACTTCCGTTAGCTGCCCACAACCATTTCGTTTTCCTCTGGCTGGGCTGCCCGCCGGCAGCTAGGCTCCCCAGGACAATTTTGTGCTGGCTGCGCTGAGGCAGCTACCAGACAACAGAGAGGTGTTATTGAGGTGGGGAGCGTCCGTAGCCATTTTTATTTCCACTACAAGGACTGAGCTGCTTCAAGCAAGTTTTGTTCCATCTCTAGAGCGACGTCGGCTCTCGTTTCAATTGATCAGCTGTGCACATCGCATGTGCCGCTAGAGTGGCGTCGTTTGCGACACCTTTCGCAGTACTTTCGTATATGCTATTGTATCAAATCTCGCCATTCACAAGCACAAATGCTCGTATCACACGGCACTCCCTTGGTTCGGGTTGAAAATAATAATTCGGCTGTTAAATCTGTGCACTCGGCTGAAATTACTGTGGTGTTGGCGACTTTCCTTGGGAGTGGCCGTAGACTGCAGCCCCGACTATGAGCTCAGACATGCGCATGCATGCACGTCATTAATGTATGACGCGCGTTGTGGACACGTCGTTTTCGATGATTGCTCTCTACTAGAAAGACCGATATGATTTTAAAAATGCTGCAAAATATTTGTCCATGTACGAATTATGATTATCATGTACATCGTCCTAACCATGCGCACTGAGAGGCAAATGTATTTCCCATAAATCTCCAATAAGCCCTGTGCCAGCAGCGGCCACATTATCCCCGCAAGCTTCTAAATCTCACGGCATAGTCCCGGGCAAGTTGGTTCTAGTTACCTAGTGAAACAAGGCGCTTGGCAAATCTTTTCACAAGTTAACACCTTTAATTTCATTTGCCGTCATTGCTTTGTTGCACCCCTCCTACGCTTGCCTTCACTTAAAATTCATTCTGTTGCCCTGAACGACTACCGGTTTCTTGCCTTCGCATTGTATGCCTGCGCATACCCGTTTCTTCTTCTTGTTTCGACCGGGTATTCGGTAAACCACCTTTGTTCCTTGACCTATTCTGCTCTCCTCCTGTCATTATTTTTACACCTACCAATTTCCTTTCATAATTCCATGCGTCGTCAACTAAAGTCGAACACTATTAGTTAGCCTCCACGTCTCTGCCCCATAGGTGAGCACCGGTAAGATATACCTGTTATATACTTTTCTCTTAAGAGATCCAGTCAATCTCCCATTCATCACCTGATAGTGCCTGCCAAATCTACTTCACCCTTGTAATGCCATTACAAGTATCAAGTATCAAGCTTGGCATTACAAGTATCAAGCCAACAAGCCCGACAACATCTCTTGCTGAAGTACTTCACCCTGTTCTTATCCTTTTCGTGGTGCGGATCTGTGGAAACTACCTGCTCTAAGTAGATGTATTCCGTCACCACATACTATGCTTTGCTGCCTGTCGTAAACTGCGGTTTCCTTCAAAGAATGTTGATTATTAGTTTACTGCAGCGAAAGCTGCTGAGCACCCGTTCCTGAGCTTCTCGTCGTCGTCTCAGTAGTAGTAGCACATCCTTGTCGTCGGCCTCATCAGTGGGTGCGTTGTAATGGGAACCACTCGGGCGGTGCTTGCCGTGGAAGTGGCAGGGTATGTCGTGAGAGGAGGATGCGTAACCGGTTGCTGGTTACGGCCGAGCACCAACCAGAAAGTAGTTATCGTGGAATGAAGCAGGTGGGGCGACAGAGCAGGAACCCCCACTTTCAAGATGGTTAGCGTAGGAGCAGGGTATGGCGAGATCGTGAGAAGGTGGAACTGCTGCATGGTTGCCACAGGATGGACCTGGAAGATAGTCCCCGGAGTATAAGAGTTACCGAGAAAGGCCGACGGTATAGTGACAGCACAGGAAGGCGTAATCGGAGGATGCTTACCGTGGGAGGAAGAAGTTGTGGCGATAGTACAAGGCCCAAGCAGAGATTGATTGCCACAGGAACCACCCGGAGGGTAGTATACCTTAAAAGTAGGAGGGTATGGTGAGAGCGCAGAAGTGCATACCCGGAGGGTGGCTACCGTAGAAGGAGGAAGGAATCTATGGCGATAGCGGAGGGAGGTAGTTATGTCCGTTTAAGGAATAAACTTCCATAAAACGGAGATTTGAGCTAGTTGGTACAATTTCTTGGAAAAAACAGCGCTAAGACGATGGACAACGAAAAAGAGTACAACAGGACCGGCGCTGACTATCAACTGAAGGCTTTATTAGAAACAACACGCAATATATACTCCATCGACAACCAAGAACGCATGGCAACACCAAAAGCTACAGAGGAAAAGAAACGAAGAAAAACAAAAAAGGTTGCCAGCTTAAGCATGACCGGAGGTTTGTCCCTTGTGCTGAAGGGGTTGTGTATCAAGTGCCGTTCACGTGCGGGAACACCTACATAGGTCACACAGGAAGGTGCTTGAACACCCGCTTAAGAGACCACAACACTTCATTAAAAAGGGGCTCCGTCGTCAAACTTGGCCTTGCAATACAGGAACTGTTCCCAGAATAACCAACCTGATTCTTCTCAAAAATCATGTACCCCCATTTTTAATGAAACTAAGATTCTGTACAAGCACAAAGATAAACTAACACGGGAAATCAGTGAAGCCTTTCATATCCAAAAAAAACAGTGACTCGTGCGTGAGCATCCCCTCTGTAACAGTTCATGACTGTGAAATGAAGTATCTTGATCCAGGTGATTGATGTATCATTGTAGCTTTTGGTGTTGCCATGCGTTCTTGGTTGTCGATGGAGTATATATTGCGTGTTGTTTCTAATAAAGCCTTCAGCTGATAGTCAGCGCAGGTCCTGTTGTACTCTTTTTCGTTGTCCTTCGTCTTAGCGCTGTTTTTTCCAAGAAGGATCCGTTTAAGGAAGATACTGCGAAGCGCACCCTCCACGGAGATGGTCATCGGTGGCGCCGCGCGCCTAGAGCAGTGGAGAGGAGATCTACAGCATGATGCAATTCAAGAAGGCGGCGGCGAATACCCCCCAAAAACAGGCTCTCCAGCCAATAGCGTCGACCGACTGTCATGAAGTCGCGGTGTAAACACAGCAGAAGCTAGGCGAAAAAGGGAAGGAGACAGTCCTTTGACCTCGTACTGTGTGGAGTGGCTTCTTCGTTGGCCGGCCTAGGTGTGCAGCGGGGTGAATGGGGAAGTTGGCGAGAGGGCGGAAGGTCGCTACACTTTCTTTCAAACATAGCCGCCAACGCTACCTAAGCTACTCGCCTGCTGGTCGTTGCCTTGTTCACTTGTATCCTACTATAGACGCAGAACAGTAAGTGTTGAAACAAGAAAAACGCTCTGGAACTATGAGGCTGCTCTCATATTGTCGACCTCAACATTTCGTAAACAATAAGTGCCTTAACATATGTCGCTGAATCTCGCATTGCACAGTGATAACCGGACTCTCAATTTTTTTCTGCTCATTACTTTCAGACCCAGCGCTCTAGGTCAGTGATCTAGGTCATTGATCATCTTATAAAATTCGTCCCCTGAGTTTATTAGCGAGCCAATTTCAGCAGGGAATCGCAGATTACTAAGCTAGGCTTACTAACTCTTATCCCGAACTCTTCGCCGCGCAGAACTGGAGAGATCCTGCCCACCTACTTGACAGCCTTCATTGCTCGGGTTTTATTACTTTATGGAGGACTATGGTGGCTGTGCGGCTGGTACAAATATTTTCCGGTACCTTAACGTACAGCCTCTTGTACCCTTGTCTCACCGGCGCGATTAACCATGGTTAAGGTAAACACGGTTTTCGCTAACTGTGGTAATGCTGTCCACACAGCAGTGTTACGAGTTGGCAGAGTAAACAGACTGATTGTAAGGGGGTGATACTTCCAAATAATCTTATACATCGTTATAGACACCTTTATTTGAAACACATGCATAAATGGAAATATTTTCTGTTCTTGAAAGAATGGATGGCTTCCCTGACGCCAGATAGAAGACGTGAAAACGCGTTAAGCCCTTTTCTGGAGACGGATAATCGCATCCAAAAACGAGTCACAACAGTACACAAAATGGCAATGAAATATGGAGTAGTAAATTATATTTAACACAGGTATACAACAAACTCTACTCTACATCTCAGTGATGCAAAGCATGATGCTAATTTTGAGCACAAGATGTAAATGCGTATTTTTCAATTAAGGCTATAATCTAACACAACTAATTGAGTTCAGCTTCTTACAGGTTTATTAGTTCATTGTTAACGATGGCTCCTATATACTCAATTTTTTTATCAGAAAAAATGAGGCCAGTATCACAGTGCATACATAATGGTTTTAGATGCACTGGTACTTTGTGGCAGGTCATTAATCTAAAGAGAAAAGATCCTTGAGGTACCCCAGTTAAAATTCCATGGTGTGAAGATGAAAAGTTGTTTACGCAAACATATTGTTGACTGTTCTTCAAGTAGATAGCGCATAAATCTAAAGTTCTTCCTCTAAAGCCACACTGCTCTAATTTCTGCAACAAAACTGAGTGCGCGACTGTATCAAATGCTTTCTTAAGGCCTCAAATCTGGTCATATGTTAAGTAGTTCGTTTGCATTAGTTTCATTACCGAGGTGGACGTCGACCTCTGGGACCTAAATTCATGCTGCGAAATATTAATGACATTGTTTTCATTTAGATGATTTTTAGTCGTACATCTATTACTTTTAGAAAACAGCACTTACAATACTTAAAACCGATATGGGTCTTTAGCTGCCAGGGTCGTTCATATGCCCTCCTTTATAGGTCGGGATTGCTTTTGCTATTTTTAAGATATCCGGGTATTCCCCCTGTTCCATAGCGTAATTAAATAACGTTGCCATTATCGGTGCTAAAACGTCAGTATTGTCTTTTAGTATCTTTACAGTTATGCCGTCACATCCAGGAGCTTTACTTTTCGTTAGACTAGAGACTATAGTAATCCTTTTTACATCGCTGGTGTCGTCGCCGACGTATGTGTGC